>NC_135398.1:11570329-12770329 GCF_051989625.1 Stigmatopora argus
AACTTGATTAGAGGGACAACTAAGGACATTCCAAACAATTACTCAGTTGTAAGAATGTGTGGTTTCCGAGTATCCCTGGAGCCGGCAGGTTACTTGATTAGTGTGGGTAGAGTGATAAACTGGGCAATTTAAAAAAATATATATAAATAAATAACTCATTTTGTGAGAACAGCTACGATTTCGTATTGCCTCTGAAGCCAACAACAGACTTGATTAGCTTTTCCTGAAGTGCTTATGTTTTATTTGAGATGGAACGTTATTGATTTTCAAGGTTACAATCTCTCCTCCTTTTTCTTAAGATTGCTGACCTATATAAGAAGCAGCACCAGATCCAGAATCAGGGAGACAAAGTCGACATGGAGGACTACTATTGACCTGAACGCAACATCATTAATAATCCTCAATAAATCACTTCTTTGATATCAGGCTGAATGTAAATAAATAGATTTTTTTGTCAACTTGTGCTTGTGATGTGTAATATTTTAGTTGAAACTTGCATGCAGTAGTCGAGCTACGTTTAGGCGCGTTGCATGTGTTTGTGTGAGCATGTGGGGGTGATTTCGCATGTGTTTGCTCATTTGCGTGGGTCTGTGTGCGTGTGACTGAATTTCCAAAATGTCCGCCTCCTACTCGTCGCTGTTGTTGCTGCTGAATGGAAATCAAGCAGGCAGCAGAGCAGAAAATATTGAAAATGCAAATATGGAATGAGGTGTGCCTCAAAGCCTGTGTGTTATCATACTCCAATGTGTATTGGTCCAGACTATTGCAGAGCAGTCCAGGTTGCTTAAAAGTTGCTCCTGGACATTTTCTCCCAACTTTGTTTTTACATAAATCTCACAATGCACCAGACCTAAAAATATTGAAATAATGTCATTTACATTTACCTTCCAGTGGACTTAATTAATGTGAGCCTCCATAATAGAAATCAATGACTTAATAGATAATTAGTCTTCCGTGGTCGTCATCAGTGTTATACTGCCCCCCGTTTGCCAAGTTAACTATTATGTTTCATCCAGTGCGATATTATAGTGTGGGCAAACGTATTAAACTTGCATCTCAAAGCACCACTGTACATAATGATGTGGTGATTATGATTATTTTTTTCAGTCATAACGAGAGGAAAGGGAATTCTTACCTAAAGCACCTTTGCCTCATGGTGCCAAGATAGTCTAGTGTTTTTTTTTCTTGTTGTTTTATTTTTTTGTGTAATGAAAGGTACCTTTAACACTGTTCTCAGTTGGCCGGAATGGTCTTCTATTGCTGGTCGCCCATGAATCAAGGTTGCATGATAATTTATTAATTTGAAGGCCTTCCTCTCCCCCTTGCCAGTAATTTTACCTTGAGTGGAAGACCTGCATGGCTGGGTTAGAAAGACCAAATAGTCAGCTCACCTCAGAGCTTTTCTAGAAGCATATATGTGCTGTTTTATCTCATGGGCTTCCTGTAGGAGGCTGCCGTCCCAGCACTTTTGCCGGTCATGGTGTCTGTGTCTTGCACTCCCAATGTCCTCTTTGTCCACTCTGCAAACAAAGACTTTGTTCTCCTCCGCCTCCTTGTTCATCCTTCCATCCATCCCTGCTCATCTCTGCTAACAAAAGCTTTGTTCACCTCCTCATCTGTCCAGCCCTCCTCATCCCTCCATCTTGGCGCTATCTGTGACATCGCTGCCATTCCAGGACGTGAGGGAGAGAGCAGGAGGCACACACGCAGCAATTGTCCCAAGCCCAGGGCCTCGGAATATCAATAGTGTTTTTCTTCATGCCGTTGGCCATTAACCTTTAGGATCTTATCGTGTTTGGCACTTTCTTGCCTTGCTCACCAAAGCCTTCCCTGCAAACTTCTTCACATGCCCCCCAAAAAACCTAGTAGTATAGGCTATGCATGTCAGTTTTTTAAAATTAAAAATAAATAAAAAATTATATAAATAAAATTCAGTTATGTTTTCCCCCTAATTGTGTCCCTGTTTTTATGTATCCACTTCATTCTTGTATTCTGACAACGATCCGTGACTTTGTGCTGAAATTATCTTCATGTCCACGTGACTCGAGGACTGACTTACTGGAATCGAATGCCAATACAAATGATTCCATGTCTACGCATGTCTTTATTGAGTGTTTTTTGTAGCGCGTGTGAGCAGGTGTGGTCGGTGCGCATTGCAGAGTTAACATGCCCAACATTTGTAGACCTTTCCTCACTGCCCAGACCATAATATTTTCGTCAAATGTAACTGAATCAGAATTGGTTTATGAACTCTTTGTCACATGACTGAAACTGCTCACCGCTCATTTGCTACATAATTCACTGTAAAGCCACAATATAACCTTTTGCGGATACAAGTTAAATACTATGATATCAAGAATATCTTGACGTAGTTTATCCCTATTAGTCATTTATAATCACTGTTCCAATATATGAAAACAAGATCCAAAGTTAAATGAAATTGAATGTGCGCTTTCTACTCGGGAGTGTGGAAAATATGGTAACTATAATTCTTTTTATCAACTGTGGTTTTGTAGATACTTTATTGTGAGAGAAATAGATTAATAAGAGTAGCATGAATTCAAATGGGAAAAATATATTTGCTTTTCATACAAATTAGTTTTAGTCAGACTTTTTGAAAAGACGAAACATGAAAACGATTGTCTAGATTAGTGTAGTTATTGTGATTGCGTTAATCCAAGTTGGTTTAGTGTAGATCAAAATCAGTTTTATATCATTCAAAATGTTGCCCTTCCAAGGTTCACACTACCCTCCTTCATCAATGCACACACACAGAAGTCACTTAGATCCGTACAGATGACCACCAATCTGCCATGATTTTTTTTGCACAGTTTGGACCAGAGATATGGCAGATGGTCCGGTTCATTGTGCGGTGACGTCGGCAGACTCCGTCAGGAGAGGCAGTGATTCGTCACTGGTGGACAAAATGTCTGCAGTCGGCCCCCTCCTGGGATCTGCGAGCAGGAAAGGGGTGCCAAAATGACCATGATGATCAAGACCTCCTTGTCTTCCTAGTTTTCCACTATCATTACTCATGTTTCCCTCAGGTGTTTAAATCATGACTAATGACTGCTACTAAATTTCAGTGCCTTTTTCCCACCTCAATTCTCTTGATTCCAAACTGTTGGATGCAAAATGTTCTTCGTATCCCTTCTATATCAGCTATTACTTCTTTAAGTAGGTATCCACTTTGAGATACAGTTTTAAGCCGAAATTACCACTGGTGTCCTTTTTGGTTTTTGAATGTGGAACTAGGTGTTATAGTTTTTTGTTCATACTCGTCGGAACCACCACTTAGAAACATACATTTTATGGTTTGTTCCTTGTATGATGTTTGGTTTCAATGAACCGGACGGAAGACTTGTCGCTTTGCCTTGTTGCCGTTAATTTTCTTTGTTCTTGTTGTCCTAGCCCAGGGATGGGCAAACTATTGCACAAAGGGCCGCTGTGGGTTTTCATTCCAACCCATAAAGAGGACACCTTTTCACCCATGTAGTGTCCTACAAGTGCAATCAGTGGATTGCAGTCAGGTGCTTCTTGTTTTCTGCACAAATCTCATTGGTCAAAGTGTCTGGGCAGGATTGGTTAGAACAAAATCCTGCACCCACAGTGGCCCTCGAGGACTGGTTTGCCCACCCCTGTACTAGCCTCAACTCTCTGGGCCAGCCGCGGCGACACGTTCTAGCGTGGGGGGCTTCAATGCACGTCTTTGTCCGTCCCGGCGGGGCAGGAGAAAGCGCCATTGAGGTCTTGACCCGGGCTCCGTCCCCCTCGCGCTCCATTGTATCAGCAGGAATCTAGCGGGAGGCACTCCAAAGACTTTATGGCCTTTGTTTTGACTTCAGAGTGGACTGGACCGCCTTGACCTGGATCTAAATGCCCTACCGCGTCACTTAGCGCCCATTATGCTACCAACAGAAAACTTATGTCAATTACTTCAATTTTTTTTGTTATTTTAAGTTAACTGTTTTACTGCCAGCATGTGTAAATTATTTGACAAAGCTTAGGAAAATGGCTAGTAAAATACACATTTGACCCCTTAACGCTGTAGTACTCTCAGAAAAAATGTCTTGGTCTTCTATTTCTGTGAATGGGAGCCAAAGAATTTAATGCTTCAGAGTGGCAGAGACTGCACTAAGGTTAGGTCAAGGTGATTTAGATTAGTCTGATTTGGTCTTATGCAACCCAAGGTATGGCTCAGTGTCGTCAAAAATTGTGTATCCAAGATGCTCCAAGGTAATCTTGGGTTATCCCGTGTCATCTAAGGTTGTATTAGGTAGTCTATAGTCCAAAGTGGCATAGAGTATTCTGTGATCATTTGGTCCAGAGCAGTCTGAGCTGGGCTATGAGTTTCTAAATTGGTTTACAGTGATTTAGTTCCTTGGTCGTTTGGAGTGGTCAAACTGGATTGGAGTCACCCATTTTGATCCAAGGTAGTGTAGCACGATCCAAAGTTCTTTTAGTTTGACCTGGGTGTTATAAGGTGGTGAAGTTATTTATCTGCGGTCACTTAGGATTGGTTCAAACCACTGTTGATGTGTCCAAGGTGATTTAGGTTTCAATCTATGGGTCCATCCAAAGGTTAATATAGGCTCGAGCTCTGACTCATTTGAAAAGCTCCAAATGATATTTTTAATTCAATGTTCCATACTTTCTTCTAAAATGGGGGGAGAAAACTAACACCCCTTGGATAAAATATATTTTTCTAGAAAGAGGGAAGGGGAAAAACAAGAATTAATATCTTGGTCATGTCGCTAATAAAAAGAACCCTGCTAAAGGTGGTTAGTGCGAGGTTGGTGTAGTGATCCAGAGACATCTGGGTTTACTCTAGTGTGGTCAACAATGACTTCAATTATGGTCTGAGGTGACCTTGATTGATCCAAGTTAATATAGAGATTTCCATCAGTGATCCAAAGCATTTTAAAGTTGTTTTGTGGTGGTTTAGAGTGGAGAAAGCAAGGTTAGGCTAGTCCAAGGTCATGCAATGTGTTCTGGGGTTCTCTGAGATTGGCTTGTGTATTTAAAATCACAGTTTGCCCAAAGTCAAGCAATTTTACAGTAAATTTCACTTCCTATCTTACACTTGAGGGGTTAACCTTAGCTCCTCTATCCCCAGGAGGGTTGGGCCGTGCTAGGGACTACTGTCCGGCATGGCCCCCGGAAAGGGGTGGAGGAGGGTTCCCGGTGGCAGTGGTCAAGTGAGGGGTGTGTCCCCCTATATAGACAAGGCACGGCGTCAGGCCTCCTATTGCTGTCGTGTGCTTCTTAGCCCTATCCTTCATCCTCTTCTAAGCGTGCTCTTCTTCAGAGGGGGATCGCTCCTGTGTCTGTGTGCGTTTGGTCACTGGGAAGTCCACGGTAGCCACATACCATCATGTTGACCCTGGTGGCGCTGGCGTCCCTCCTCGTTCTGGCTGCAGGTGAATAGCAATTTCCTCATGTTGTCATATGGTGAACCATGTACTTGCATCACGTAGTGAAAAACAATTATGATTTTGCTAGAGAGAAAAGTGGCAAAAGATGTTTTCTGCTTTCGTGTTTAATTTTTAGATTAACTTAAATTGATTATATGTTTTCCATATGGACAGTAAGTGCATTGGATCTCCAAATTAAGTAAGAATGTTATGCAGGAAAGCTTACTTTTGTGCTTTTGACAAAAAATAATATTTGGAGGGAGTATGAGACCTTTTTTTAATTGAACATTGCTGATACTGAGTGTGAGTGTAACCATTTATCATCGTTATTTTTTTAGTTATTATTTGATGCAACTGGGAAGCAAGAGGATTCACTGACTTAACTTGAATGAACTATACTTGATGTTTTTCTTTCGAACGTTCACATTAATATCGTCCGTGTTACAATTTGACTCGACACTATCAAACTTATTGGTTTTTCCCTTTTGTTGAATGTTATTAAGATGTTTCTCCACACGCTTAGATTCTTGACAGCGTCATATTTCCTGGGTGGTGAAATATTGATTTAGTGCCTGAAAGCCAATTAGCATCAATCATATTCCATGAGGTACTTGTGACACATTCAATATTTTCTCACTGCATTATGCCAAAATTGCAATGATAATGTATAAACTCACTACTCCTCATTTTTAGTTGACTACTTATTTTCTGGTCTTTTTTCCGGCTGACTTAACACAAATCTGAGGAAACAGTATCTGTTTTCTGCTTTTCCAATAGACAATGTTCATCGAAAGCTGAGGTTTCCATTAGTTTCTGCCCTGATAGAGACTTATACTTACCGTTTTTTTACTATACCACTACTGTGTACTGAATAAAACTATTTCAAAATGAACTACTCCGGCTCACTGCGTAATAACTTGTGTGCTAAGAGACATGAAAAGCAAAAACAAAGAGCGCAAATGTCCTCTATTGGCTAACTCGGAACCTACAGGCAACAATAGTTCTGCAATTCACTAATGTAATTAATCATCCCTGAGGAAAAAAATCAGGCTTTAGGGGGGTGATGCATATTCTTCTCCCTAAATTTTCTCAAAAAATGTTATGTGATTAGTCCATGAGTAAGTTACCAATTTCAAGTGCGCGATTAACTAATGTAATTAATCAGACCTTCAACAACAACAAAAGAAAGACATTGGGCTCTTAGAATCAAGTATATACATCCCTGCAATATACCTACCAAATTTACTAGTGATCTGTTCACTAATAGCAGAGGAGTTGCGATTCTAGTTAATGTACTCCCAAGAAGAACAACAAATTTAGCTAGAATTTAAGATTAATATCCAGGCGGTCTAAAAATACAAATGCAATATACACCTTTCCTTTGCAACCAAATACTGGGCATTTCTGGTCTAAAACTCATTCATTCATTCCTTTTCTGAACTGCTTATCCTCACAAGGGGTGTGGGGGATGCAGGAACCTATCCCAGCTAACTAACCAGGCGGGGGAAACCCTGAATTGGTGGCCAACCAATCGTAGGGCAATCATTCATGCCCAGACTCATACCTAGGGGCAATTTAGACTGTTCAGCCAGCCTACTTTGCATATTTATGAGATGTGGGAGGAAACCGGAGTACCTGGGGACATCCCACGCAAGCCTGGGAGAACATGTAAACTACACACAGTGAGGACCGACCTGGGATGGAACCCTCAAACCCTAGAACTGTGATGTTGATGCGCTAACCACTCCCACCGGGCTGCCATTTCTAGGAACTTTACTTCAATATTTAGGCACTGTTAGAATGTAGCATATATATATGTATAGATGCTGTAAAGTTCCCGAACGAGGGCTAGTGTCCCTTTTTTTGTCCATGATATCCCAGAAACTACTACGTTTTCAATAAACAAGACTCTGTCTGCTGTGATAGTATTTAAATGAGGAACCTGGAATTTTTCAGCTTCAGGTACTGAAATTCTATATTTTTTTATGATAGGGACTTTTGGAGAAGCCTTTACAGCAGGGGTGTCAAACTCATTTTTTTGTCGCGGGCCACATGGTAGTTTCGATTACATCTGGAGGGCCGTTATGTCTTCCAACTAGGCTGCCAAAATTAATTGATTAATAAATTGACAGCTTTCTCGATCGTGCTAATCAATAGATCATTTTTGGACCTTCAAATTAGTACAATTTTTTGCAATTATTGATTTAAAATGAGGAAACACAGGAAACAATCTTCATTCTTCATTTGAATTTCATCATAAAGTTGGCACTCATCATTTACTTTCTCAGGCCACACAAAATGATGCGGTGGGCCAGATTTGGCCCACGGGCCGCCACTTTGACACCTGTGCTTTACAGTGTTTTATGAGTGGGAAAACAGTCTAAATAAATTTTGTGGGTAGCTGGAACCTTTTATTTTGATGATATACCCACAAAGTGACTGTTGGTTTTTGGTTTGCAGTGCCCAAGCCATCCGAGGCCATTGTGATTTATACGGGCTGGGAGCGTCACGCGCTGGTGGGCAGTGATGTGCGACTGTCTTGCTCCTTCTTCTCGTGGCGATGGACGTCCGAGGACGTGTCCTTCTCGTGGACATACAGACCCGATGGATCCAGGGACAGCATTTCTGTAAGACACATGCATATGACACTGTGACCTAAACCAGTGGAAACGAACCCTCGACCCCGGAACTGTGACGCTAACGCACTTACCACTCGATCACCAAGCCGCCCATAATTAAAAATAAATAATCTAAATTAAAACATAAATGAGGACAAGGGGTGTCTTAAAAAGGTTGGAACCATATTTGATAAAGCAATGGAATCATGATTTCTGTCAGCCAATGAGTGATGCGTGAATATCAATGACCACAAGTGTCATACATACAAATGGCACTTTGAAAAATATCACGACAACACTTGTAGCACTTTGCTTGCATGTACTTGTAATCTCGCCTTTTTGCATTCTGGCCTCAGCCGCTTGTCGCGTTCTTATCAGATTCTCTCGTCTCGTGGCGTTACTCCTGTAATCTGGTTTTTCATCTCTCACCACCCTTTCGTCCTCCTACTCTATTATCTCAACCACCTTTCGAAATTGTCCTGGGTTGGCCTCGTTAGCATTTCTCTAGTGAGAGACATGTTCCCATTGCTTCTAGCAAAGACGAAAAACAAACATTCCTGAAGAATAGTCTTTAAAAATACCACATTTTCTAACACCTTTTGATTGGAAGGCCGTGCCTTGATAGCGATATGAGTTAATTTAGTATTTGAATAGATCAAGGGTGTCAGACTCGGGTTGGTTCGCGGGCCGCGTTAACGTCAACTCGATTTCATGTGGGCCGGACCATTTTAGATATTAATATTTAGATATTTTTTTTAAATAAATGGATTAAAAGAACTGGATTAAAAGCCCTGAATATTCAGTTTTTATAGATCTAAAACAATGTTTATTGTATCTTTTTTTAAATATGTTTTTAGATTTTACAAAATGATTTTTGAACTAAAAACACAGAAAAAATTGATTAAAAATTACAATTATTGATTTAAAAGGGGGAAAATCAGGAAATGTAATATACATCTATACTCTTCATTTTAATTTGATCCTAAAACAGAAAGTCGGCACTCATGATTTACTTTCCCGGGCCACACAAAATGATGCGGGGGGCCAGATTTGGCCCCTGGGCCGCCACTTTGACACATGTGGAATAGATCTTATGATAGTTCATTATTTATCGCAAAAAAACCAACAACAATGGAACAAACTAAAACGAACTAAATTATTACATTGTATTATATTATCTTTGAAAATTTGGCTTTATTGACATTTTTCAGTTGATTGGTTATGAGTTTAAATATGATGTGCATACCAAAAATAAAACAAGCCAAAGTAATGTAAAACGCCCCATCAAAAATTATGGAAAGCTATTTAGGATATTTATTACAAATCCCCCAAATTGAAAGTTTGCTTTTTTGTGTGTCATATCATATTGATGTACATCTAAAGAAATATATTCTCTCAAATATTTTCATACATTTAAAAAAAACTTCTCAACCATGAAATAATAACCAATCACTGTTAGTAGTGTAAAGAATACATCTTTTTACTCGACATTAGACGTAATATATTCAATCAAAGACTTATTCAATCATTTGTCAATTTGACAAATGATTGAATAAGTTGTATTTGACTCAAAATACATTTTGGCTGTTTTTGTCAATGTTTGCATTTTTTACTGAATTCAATGGAATATTGAGACTGTTCCTTGTTTATCAATTCTAAATACAATATGGTGCTTACAATGAGTAATTGAATAACAACATACGTAGATTTATTTCATCATAAATGTTCTTTATGTGGCTGTTAACAAAGAATCCCAACTGAATTCATTATGAATGGTAAAGTGGATGTAGCAGTGATATTTGAATGTCGTTAATTCTGGGTGTTGACGGCATTTCAGATCTTCCACTACACCAGAGGCATGGCCTACCTGGATAACAAGGGTCCCTTCAGGGATCGGCTGGAGTTTTTGGGAGACCCATCCCGCCGCGACGGCTCTATCCTGCTTAAGAACTTGGAGTTCAGCGACAATGGAACCTTCACCTGCGACGCCAAAAACCCACCCGACATCGTGGGCAGGGCCTCGAGTGTGCGCCTGCTCGTATTTGAAAAAGGTCAGAGTTGGTATGATGTTTTGATTTTCTTTTCAAAGACTAGTTTGATAAGAACTTTATATCATGTTGACTTTTTAGAAAAAATACAAGAAGGGGAGACAAATAGATTCAAAGAATTGCCAATTAAACAAGAGATACGTCCACAATTGGGGATTGTTTTTACTATTTTGAAAATTGGAAGACTTTGACTGGGATGCAGACGTGTTATCCAGCGTGCTGCCATCATTGATTCCTTAAGAACTGCATGAATAATGGATGACCTCGTGTCTCTTTGGGAGTCGTCGGACGTAATCTTGGAGATGTTATCTCTTGCTTTGCGCCTGACCTTCTTCTTCTCCTCCACAACTTTGGAGCTCTTTGTACGCTAGTTCTAGTTCTACTAGTGCTTCACCCCCGAACGTGGACACCACACTTGATGAACCTGACTTTTTTGACACCACTTGTGACTTTTTGTATGTGGCTCCTTTTTAAATTGTTCGTTATTTTCTATTAGTGGCTTTTGCTACAGCACCCTCCTTGACCCTTTTGAGGATAAGTGGTACAGAAAATGGTTTTTTTTCCCAGTCAGTTTTTTGAACCAACTTGATTTTCTGTGTTTATTTTCATCTTTTTTTTACTCACAGTATAAATCGCTTGTTATATTATTGTCACATTTTTTTACGGTACTTTCTTGTTGAGGGTTTTTTTATTGCCAAATTTTACAATCCTTTTCCTCACTTATCAACACTTTATTTTTGCTCTTCCTTTGCATTTGCTCTCTGTCACTTCACATGTTTTATCAGCTTTTTATGGTCACCTTTTTAACGCCCCGTTTTTACCACCACTTTTTGTTTGGAGCGTGTCAACATCACATTTTTTTCTCCCTATTTTTAGTTTTCGTCACTTGTTTACACGCTTACTGTTTTCTCCATCACTGATTGTTTTCTAACCTTCATTTTCTCTTGCACTTTTTTTTTTATCGCCAGAATTTAACACTTAAAAAAAGTAGCGTTACATTTATACTGCTACTTGTGAAAGGGCACTTTTGCATGCTTAACTTTTTGTATTGCTTCTTTTGTACTGTCACCTTTAGATTAGTCACATTTGCTTAGTTATCTACAGGCGATCATATTTATTGGATCACTTTTCATGCATGTGCGGTCGTTTGGTCGCCGGTCTTTTGGTCGCCGTCTTTTGGTCGCCGGTCTTTTGGTTGCCCGGACCACGACAACGGGCGACCAAAAGACCGGCGACAAACAAGGTAAAACAACACGGTCTGCGCATCAATAAAAGCCAACAATGTCCCTGAGCAGTTTCACTGAGCGGACGTGTGAGTGTATAAGAGTTTGTATGTACATGAGTTGTCCCCTTAGGAAGGGATGTCAGTCAGGGTCTTAACAAGTTCTCCAACAAAACACAATAAAAGTACGGGAAATTTGGAGCTTTTCTTTAGCCTAATAATTAATAGGGCATTAAGTATGACTAAATAATAATTCGCAGTTTGTATTTAGGGAATTTGAGCAACGATTTAAATGGTAATTATCAATAACCTTCCGGGCGACAAAAAAAGACCGGCGACCAAACGACCGAGTACCCTTTTCTTGTACAACTAGTAATTTTGTACTTTCAGGTTTGAAACTGTCCCTTTTTTTACTGTTACACCCGCTTAGATGCTTTTAGTAACTCTCTCATCATCTTCCTCCGCAGTGCCCATCCAAGCGGGCGTGATCACGGGTTCCATCATTGGTGCGGTGCTCGGCCTGCTGCTGCTCATTGTGGTCATCTACTACCTGATGCGCTTCCTAGTGGCGCGCCGCGTCTTCAGCCTCAGCGTCAGGTCAGTGAGCGGCCTGGCGCTTAAACCACGGCTGCGTGGCCGCTTCGGCCTGTCACTCCACCCCGAACCCCTGCCGGGCACCGAGACCTGCGTGGCGGCCAAGTAGCTGCCGCGATCCAATAGTTCAGGACCAAAGTGTTTGCCTGCCCAAGTTTTAGGATTTGTACCCTATAAACTCAATTGATTTTGGGTGCCCTGGCATTATGAAAAGAACCCTGTTGTTTTACTTATTTTTTTTCCTATTATCCTTCTCAGGGTTCTGTATATCATCACACTCTTAAAAGCCATATCATTTAATTACGAATAATTTCAAAATTGTTTGGAAATTCACTAAGTGTTTCATATTTTTGTGTTTCCTGAAAAATCAGAAAAAAATAATTTAGGCAATTATTTTAAGAAGCCAACAATTGCGAGAGAATCCATGTTTTTGTAAATGATCAAATTGCTCTTAGGGTTATCACGGACTGATATTATTTTTTTGTCTATTTATTTGAAAGACAAGAATCCTATTGGTTTGGTTGACCTTGCTAAACTGGTAAAATATGAACGTACTAAATTGTCCTTTTTCTCTGATGGTCCATTGATGTTTTCTATGGTTTCTCAGCCTTAACTTAAAGCAAGAAGCTCTTTGCTTTTGAGTGTAGTGACAGTATGAAAATTTGGCACGCAGTGAGAGATTTAGCTCGATCGCTATCTTGATCTCCGTGTAATCCAGCGGCTAATCTGGCGCGACCGTCATTCTGGTAGTAGATTAGTGTTAGCGGCAAGACGTCCTGACTTTTATTTGTTTTTTTGTTTTGTTTTGTTTTGTCCTCCAGCAAACACGGCAAGAAAAAGAAGGAGGGATCACAGCAGAGACAGGCAAGTTCAACACACACTGCACTTGTCTGGTTTCACTTACTCCCCATTTTCCTCATCCAATCACAAGGCACCTTCACGAAATAGAGCAAGACAGGAAAAAGCAAGCAGCACAATTGATTTGAAGTCCTTTAAATTGTATGGATCCGTGCATTAAGCTCCCTGACTGTCATTTTTTGATAATAATCATGTCTCAAAACCACATGACCAATGGATATTGATTATGCTTTTAAAAAAAAAAAAAACAAATCCTACAAAGTTAGACATTAAAAAAACACATTGATATTGAGGAATATATCCATGTTCACCCTTCATAATGGAATCATTCAACCCATTACATGAGCATTCAAGGAAATCTGTTTTGACTCATTTTAATTGAATCAATTTTGTTTTATTGAAACTTTATTAAAATATGTCTATATGTATATATATATATATGTATATATATGTGTATGTATATATATATACACATGTATATATACATACATACACATATGTATATATACATAGATATATGTATATATATATATATATACATACATACACATATGTATATATACATATATATACACGTATATATACATATCTATCTATCTATCTATCTATCTATCTATCTATCTATCTATCTATATATATATATATATATATATATATACACATACACACTAGTATAGATGTAAAAAAAAAAGAAGAAAACTGAGGGGGGCGCCAAATTGCCTCTATCACTCGTTGTCATCTCTCTAGCTCGTCGGCCTCTTCCACCCCAATGTGGCCCCCTACTTGCTTCTTTTTTTTTCTTCTATTAACTGTCAGATGATTGTCAGGTTACTCTCCAGTGCCACCGGGTAAGCGCGTGCATGAGCATGTGCGCAGGACATTGTGGTCGTTGCCTGGTTGCCGTGACGACGCTGTCACACATGTCATCTAACCAGTTGGGGTTTTTTGTTCTTTGTTATTTATTCATATATTCCAACACACACACACACACTGCGCGCCTGTGGCACTTGACATACGCAATTGCGCATACACACGCACAGTGGTTCTCACAGCCACATACACACAAGCAAATGTGCCTCTTCACATTCTCATCCACAGAACACACATGCACACAACCATCTAAATGCACATATGAGCAAACACAGTATACTTTCATATACTGTACACAATGATCTGGATGCACACATGCACAGATGCAACCCATTCTCTTACATACACCCCACATACCAAGTTGCGTAATGGTGATTGCAAGCGTGCTGAATCGATCAGAGCTTGTCTTCCTTTCCCTTCCTCCCACATGACCTTTGACCCACCCTACCACAACCATCTCCAATCCCTAGGACTGGATGGGCACCCCCCCCTTCCTTTCTCTTCTCCTTTAGGTCATGTGATGCGACTGGACAGGAAATCACTAGCACTCACTCTTCATCTTCTCCCTCCTCCCTGAGGCTTTACTTCCCACTCTGTTTTAGCCTCCAGGGGCAGAAGGTCTGGACCACCGTGGTTTCGGATGCCTCCGCATCCTCTTGTTCTTCTTCCTCCCACTGACGATCAGAGTCCAATTAGAGGCATTCGGCAGGGGGTTGATTCTAGACCACAAGAGTGCTCATCAAGCGGATGCTTTTGTGTTTTGAACTCACTCGCCGCCAGCAGTCGATCCTTTTATAGTGCTCATACTGAGACGGATGATTCGGTAAAGGCGGCTGTCATGCATGACTCTTCCACTTTTATGTGGTATAGTTAGTCTAATTACATATCATTTCATAGACAGACAAATTGGGAGTACAGTATACCATATGCGACAAGAAAAACGTTATTTTAGGGCTAAAAATGGTTAAAAGTTTATCTCATAAAATTCAGATTTATATAAGTGAAACCTTTTCCAATTATGACAGGAAAAATTTATCCTTGAAGGAGTCTTCAAAGGGAAAGTTTGCTTTAATATTTTCAATTTTAAGTAATCTCTGAGGGAGACCAGCTGTAATTCTTGCTATATTGTTGGCGTAAAATATGTTTTTTAATATCGTTTTCAAAATAAGATGACAATGTTATGATAGTTATTTAAATGAAAAGTGGCAATCCTACAACACTTAAGTCCTATTTATATGTATTAAAAGTTGTGTGTTTTCTAGAACAGGCATGTAGAAAGCCTAGAAAACCCACATATTTTACAAAATAAAGTATACCAGTACCTGGACAAGGTCACTAGGTACTGCGAGATGCTGTCATAAAAGTACTCGTGTCCATCTAGCACCAAAAACAGGTTCTAGAAGGAAAGGTTCTGATCTTTTGAAACTAAAGTCATAGAGGAGAACTTTGAGAGTGCATACTGTCAAATTCAAAAAAAGACTACCTCTCTGACCTTAACCTTTACTACCTCAAAATTTAATCACCTCCTGTTTCATATTACAAACATACCATACATGTTTGACAGTATTCCATGTATTCGTCTGTGTTATCTTGAGCACAAACGTACAGAGATAGACTTTAGGCACAAGTAAAGTCCAACAAATTTCTTGCAAGAATACAGTCATTACTACACGTCACTGATGGTGTGACAGCATGCGATCGATTCCCTCTCAGTGGTGGTTGTGAGTGCAAATGGTTATCTGCCCGTATGTGTGCACCCGGCGACTGACTGGCGACCAGTTTAAAGTGGTCAATTGTAATTTTACAAAAAAAGGAGAACTTACCAGAATCAATACCTTTTTTGATAAAAAAAAAGTTGGGATTTCACAAAAGGAGGAAAAAAGAAAGTACGATCCAATTATTATCTGCAATTTTTTTGCTGACTTGTGTGATGAATTCCACAGATATTTGGAACCCACCTGTCAATGTGTCCCATCCTAATGCATGGTTACCTCTTTTGTCCCTCCGCCCCTCTCCAGCTCTGGACACCGCCTCCTCTCACTCTTTCTCCCCGCCCTTAAAAGGAAGCCCCACCCTACTTCTCACCTTCTTGAGCCTCTTCAACTTTTTTAAAAATGTTTTTCTCTCCCCTTCACCACAGCGCCTCCCGCTCTAAAACCGTCCCCGCCGCCCCCCAGCACTCCTTTCCTCCTCAAGTGACTCTCCACCCCTGTTCTGCCCCCACCCCCTCTCTCCCTGCTCCCACACAGGGCTCTGCACCGCCGGCCGACACCGCCAAGCCTAAGGCCTCGGAGAAGAAGAAGCTGGAATCTCGCAAGGAACGCAAATAGGATACGGGGTCGGGCCGGGGCACGCTTCTGGGGCGATTGCTCCGGCCCTGGCGGGATGGGCGGATGGGCGGAAAGGAGGGGGCGTCGGCAGTCGAGGAGGCCGCCGGCCGGGTGCTTATGACCATCGATCTGGAGCTGACGCGTAAGAACGGCCAGGAGGGCTTGGTCGGCGGCCACCCCGAAGTGCCCGGCCTCCTTTCTCGGTTCGCCCGGCGACTGGCCCTCAAATAATTGGGAGGGGGGCCCCGAGTGGAAGGGGGCCCCTTTAACAAATGATTGCAACTGTATCTACATGGATATTTATGGTCCCCGATGTCGGCGTTATCTAGTTTTGATGAGACTGATGCCCCCTTGCTTGCGCCTTCAACCTAAATGGGTTGCCGCCCTTCTTCCTGCCCCCACTGCCAATGTTTTAAAATTCGCTTCTAACCACTGTGTCTCCTCTCTCTCTCTTTTCCCCCCCACCCTTCTTCTTTTCTTAGATAAAGGTCTGAATCCTCCGTGACGCCTCCGCCTTTTTAGTCTGCCTGACGCACCCCCCTTTCCCCATCTTCTCCTTTCTACTCTGCCGTCATTACTCGCCATTATCTCTCCTCTGTTAAGGCAGGCTAGAGGAAGAATAGACACCCCCCTTCCCTCTCCTCCCCCCCTCGCCCCATCGCCGCTCTGTCAGTGGTAGCGTCAAATAATTTCTTTGCAGGAGTCCCTTTATGCACTTACCGGGCCAAGCGTAAAAAAAAGAAGTGTTTAAGGCCTAACGACGGTCATAACCGGTGCCGCGGGAACCTGCCGGACACCCTTCGGGACGGCCCGTCGTCCCCTTAATCTTCTTCCCTTTATGACTCAATCTGGCCGAGAAAGCATGGGGTGAGTTTGCGGATAGACTGCAGGGCACGAGAGAGAGAGAAAGAGAGAGATGGAAAGTGGATTTGTGTCACCTTAGTTAAATCTTCACGATCATGAGATTTCATTTGGGGAAAGTCAGAAAGTTGTGAAGACAGAGTTACACATTTTAAAAGGAAATGCATTCAGATATTCAGAGAAAAATGTAGAAAATGCCTTTAGTGTAAAATGGTGTATAGTTGTATTTTCTTTGTAACATAAGTGAGATTATGGCATGAAATATAAACTAAACTAAAAATATATTGCAAGAATAAAGTTTATAATGAGGTTCCGTTTTGTTTCCGGAAAATTAGATTATAGCTAATTAGTTAAAGTTGCACACACCCCCTAAAAATAATTATTAAAAGCACAAAGAGTTGAACAAAAAAGCTTAAAAATGCCCAAAAATATATATTAGGGGATGAAAAATTCTGCCAAAGTTAGCCAAGGTAAATGCACATAAGGTCACTTTAAGTTGGCAAAAAAAAAGAATATATTCTTTTACTTTAACTCTTGAAGAACTGAATGCTTTCGGTGCATCATAATATCAGAAAAAAATGTAGTAACACCTCTTGATTCAATATGACTTTCCCTCAATGAAAATTTTGCCAATTTTGGTGTTGTCCCGTCCATTCCCTTCTTGGCTGCAGACGGCTACCACCAGACGTTAATGGTGTCTATTTTTGTCGGTCTTTACAGTAACAGCTACAAATTTCTTGGGGGCATCACGTTATCAGTAGCTTGTATTATTCATTCTCCACCATTTTGCACGGTGTTGAAAATAATGTACGTGGAAGGGAGCTGCCTCAAATGTTCCCCCCAAACATTTGACCAGCGTCTGTTGTGTCCTCGCCATGTCTTTTTTTTCTTTCCATCCGCGTTCCGTCGTCTGGCAGCCGCAGAGAATAGGACTTCCCGCGATCCGCTCAGCTCGTTAAGCTTCTCCCTTATCGGACTCACGGCGCCGTCCTTCCTTTGCTTCGACTGGTTTGTCCTTCAAACAACCCAGCTCTCCATTCACTCTCCGGGCGAGCCATGCCATTCTGTTCTCCTTTTTCTCACTGTCCTGTCCTTTGTTCAAAGATGTTCACCTCCAACCCTGACAGGCTTCTGCGCATCAAGCCACATTTCCACCAAAAGGTTAAGTTCAGTTCAACTCATCTTCGAAAGGCCAACTCTGAAACGGCTCGTGCTTCTTGCTCGTTGCCAAAATTGTATTTTTAAATTTCGTAAATGACAAACTATCTTGAAGCTTTAATCATTTCTATTAACTGCCATTAAAAATGGTAGATTTGAACCCATTAGAACTGAAAACCTTCCTTACCAAGATGTGACAAGATGGCTGCTCAAGTTCTTTCACTTTTCTCACCATGTTGCTAGGCGGAATTTCACGTAGGCCAAATTGTTGTGTATATTTATGACTCACCTAGCAACCAACTTGATCCGAAAATTTATAGATTTTTCTTCGTGTTGCGAGACAAAATGTAAGAACTATAAATCTACATGGGTGAGTGAAATTGATCTTAAAAAGACTCAAAACATATTTGTGTAGTGAGCAATACGTAATGTTTTTGAAAGACAAGAGTTGGAACTGAACGATACTATTTCGTGGAAATGTATTTCATCATGTCTGGTTTGCGAAGCTTCAAAGATTGAATTTTTTGTTTATGTACAGCCCGGCAGATATCAGGTTTGGGGGCGACCGAGACTTGAATGTTCCTTTTTGAAAATTCCAAGCTATTTGGAATATTCCTGCTTGTAATATTATTAATTTTAGGAGTGATGTAACATTCCCTCATTTGAATTGACTGTAGCTTTATCTTGATATTTAGTTTTTTTTTTACATTTATTTAATGTAACGCTTGTCCTCAAGCTAATTGAATGTGTAATATGTTGTAGAAGGTACGTAAATAAAACATTTAAGCCTACTGCCTTTGACTTCATAATCATGCTGACAAAGTGGTATTGGAATTTAAACTATAACATCATCATCTGAAGTGAGTTCCTATTTTTTTCTGCAGGAGTCAGAATTTAAACTCACACAAGTTCTGATAATGAGCTTCTCTCGCTCTCTATTTTAATCTAAGCACACTCACGACATTAATGGGACACCAGGGAACTGTTTTAAAATGTGAAAGGAAAAAAGGTCTCCTGTAACATCCAGGTTGATAATCATAATGGGTGCAAGGAGATATGATTTGAGAGGTGTTAATTTCTTTGCGTTGCACCATCACCTTAGGGGCTACTTTAGTGAATTCGAAAGATTGGAAGGAAGGATAGGAAATTGGTATAACACGAGCACTGCCGATATAAGCCTCTGGTTGTTTCCATCTGAAAAAGCAGTGAGCTGGGTGAATTGAGCACATAGAAGGAAGTGGACTCGCCGGTGGGATCCCTCGTCAAAGTACGCTCCGAAGTGCTGATATGGGTTGTTTGGTACTCGGACGTTTCGTTGAAGGACGTTTGGTCCCCGGACGTTTGGTCGACCGGACGTTTGGTCGACCGGACGTTTGGTAGAACGGACGTTTGGTCGCTGGGTTGTTACTGATGAAACCAACCCTCAAAATTATAATCATGGGAGAGAGAGAGAGTGAGTTTAATATCTAAATATCTAATATCAAAATATCAACAGTAAACTCTTTGAGTCATAATTTGACAGCGAGCAAACCCGGCGACCAAACGTCCGTTCTCCCAAACGTCCGTTCTACCAAACGTCCATTCTACCAAACGTCCGGTCGACCAAACGTCCGGTCGACCAAACATCTGGGGACCAAACGTCTTTTGACGAAATGTCTTTCGACGAAACGTCCGGTCACGGGGTTGTTTTGGGGCTAAAATGCAGTAAAATATACCGGGTTTAGATGCTTAGGATGCAGGCTGGAGGCCATAGGGAATGATGGGGAATCCCAAACTACAAGGCTTTAGCTTGCATTGTTGGCCCCCAGGTCTCCAAGAGTGCACCAGTAAGAATAATCCCGGTTTTAATTTTAGACGATAAATTATTAGTGTTTCAACCTTGAACGGTCGATTGTCATAAATGTAAGATATTTACCATTTAACAGATCCGATGTGAAAGGAGACTTCCGTACAGGGCTCTTTCATTCATGGAGGCCATCTTATGGTGCTCCATTCTCCGGTTTGAACTCGTATGGTAAACTTTCATGTTTTTTGGGACTTACATAGTGTTGTTGCCTACTTTCAATTTTGTATTACAACACGTTGCATGATAAACACAATGTATATGCTCATTTTCCTTTAAGTTATATAGCCTCTGCTGGATCCTGTCCTACCATTATATCATAGGTTTTTAAGAACACTAATAAATGATGTACAATTTAAATAGTTTTAGTTACCTATGTGAGCCTTGAGAGTTTATTTTTGAATACTCTTTGACAAGATTCTATCATCTAATTACTGTGTAAATATCCATGATAGTGGGACTTCAAGTGCCACTTAGGGAATAATTACAGCACGGTGTTTGTTGAGAGCATTTGATTCTCCAACCTTTAAAGCCCAAGTGCCTGTTTAAAGATAGTAATACAATAACAATGGAATGATTATTTCATTTACACAAACTGAATTACTCATAGAATGCTTTTATTAGTTCTTTTTTAAGAACACAACACGGTTTGAATGACCTTGTGAAAGATAGTATTTAAATATCCATTAGTTGTACGCATGCATGTGTAGGTTGAGACAATTGAAACAGGTATAAAGTAGATTTAAAAATAAGCCCACACTCTTGACACTTTATAGTTCCTGTACATGTTCAATTTGTGGCTGTGTTTCTCCATCTGGTACATACGAATCCCATTTGGCCTCTTGGGTCTTTTACATCGAGTATTGTTTGCAACAGCTCATAAAACAATGGGTAGGCAACGAGTGACAAATTGGTGCGACAATCTGTTACTCTGATCTGATTACCTATCCCAGCCAACTATGGCCATTAGACAGGAGACACCCTGAATTGTTTGCTAGCCAATCGCAGGGCACAAGATGACGAACAACCTTTTGTGTATATACACTCATACCAAAGGACAATTTAGTGTGTTCAACTAGCCTAGCATGCATGTTTTGGGGGTGTGGGATAGAACTAGAGTACCAGGAGAAAACATTCAAAAACCACACAGGAAGGGTGAACCTCACTTGTCGAACCCTCAATCTCATAACCGTGCTGCCCAGGTTTTCCATCTGATTAAATTAGATTATTTTCACTGGGAAAAACCTTGAAGAATTCACTTTTTCAATAGTTGCCATTAGAGTCCTTAACTCTTACCCATCCAATCCCTTTTGTGTTCCAGGTCTGGCAATAATTTAGTAGTTTGATGATTTTTAATTGGAGGCACGGAATAGTTACATGGTGTCAAAATATGTCTTAATATTAGTTTGGAAAACGATGCTTTACAACAGTTGCTTTTAATTTCTATACAAGAGATAACACAGGCATACCCAATGAAGCAACTTCTCTGCCTCAAGCACAAAAGGAGTAACAGAAGGCAAGAAGCCAAAAAAGCATGCGTTGGCAGTGTGAGAGTGAGTGTGAAAATATGCCAGTATGGCGGTGTCATAGGATCACGGCCGACATCTGTCACGTGGGCCTGTCGGCGTATGCGCTCAATATGTTAACGTTAATATCCGCTGCCACCCCAACAAGCTCTGAACAGCAGTGAGTTTTAACCTTATGCTGACCAGACATCTCTACGTACTTTGCTCCGCCTGCAAAAAAATGGAAGCCATTTTCATTTCCCATCACTCAATCAACATTATGGCAGCTCTGGTTGCCCCCATTTTACTATTTTAAAAAGAAACAATTTTACATTTATACTTAACAAATATAAAAGTGGAGGAATTTCAAGTTGGCCATTGATACTTTGATTTTTCTGAAAGTGGCCCTCAGAGAAAAAAGTTTGGATACCCTTAATTTTGACTTACTAGCTCAATGAAGCATCCATCTTCATTGATAGAGTATCAGTGATGCTGAATACGAAAACATACTCTAGCCATAATTATGAAATATCAGTATTAAACACGTATACTGATGTCTTCTCCCTTCTTTCACTTGGTATTGCATTGCAAACAAAATTCAAATTCATGACATGAACTCATCATGCCACTGACAGCTCCAGATATCCAGTCCATTTTGACAAAGAGTGCTGGCAGTGAGTGATTGTGTTTCATTGCCAGTGACAGCAATAGACGTCCAATTCATTTATGAATGATCACTGCCAGTCTTTCCCTGTTAAAATATCAAGTGGAGAGAAGATACTAATCATTAGAATTCTTCACTTAAATAAGGGGAAAGACTCCCCTCTGCATTCACCCAAACATGATCAAATTTTGTAGAAACCATCATGTTTTCAGCCTGATGCAATACTTCATGTACTTTATTTGAATGTTTTATTAAGCGAAAGGGGTTGCTCACTGACCACCCCTCACCTTCAAGAAGAGATCCTGGAATGAATTAGGGTAGACCTGGGCAATTAATTCCACAAAGGGTTGCAGGGGGGGCAGGTTTTTGTTCCAACCCATACGAGGAAACCTTTCCACCAATCTGGTATCTTAGAAGTGCAATCACTGGATTGCAGTCAGGTGCTTCTTGTTTCAGCAGAAATCTAATTGGTTAAACTGTCTATGCTGGATTGGTTGGAACAAAAACTTGCACTCACAGCAGGCCTCGAGGACCGCATTGCCCAGGTCTGAGTTAGGGGCTGACGAGGGAATAGGGGGCTGCCAGACTCGGGTGACTTCCGTGAGGAGGGGCAGAATTTAGTGTCAGCCTCCCCTAAAAACATGTGATGAGGTCAGTCAAGCACTGTCCTTAGCTTTTTGTGGAGGTCCATCATGGGCGAGGGGGTAAGTTGTTCTCTTTCTTTTCTAAATGGTTGTTATTGTTAAACACATTTGCTGCATTATGAAAGTGCTTGAAATGAGTATGTGCTGGTTTGTTAGCCAATCTGTATTCAGTGTGGAAAGTAGGCTCTCAAATTGGTAACATGTGCTGACTACATTTTTGCTCCCAAAAAGCTCAGTGCTCTTTCCGCGTTGCTGTTGTTGTGTTGTTATCCTCATGCGGGTCGGACAATGCAATACTTCACACCACTTGACTAGATAGGCAGTTCTTTTAATTGTATCACATCCACAAGTTCATATTGAACATGAAGGAGATTTGTTGTTACAGATTTTGAAGTATATTATAGGATATGCGGTCCGGGGGGAGTGGTTAGTGGATCAGCCTCACAGTTCTGAGGTCGAGAGTTCTATCCAAGGTCGGTCCTCAATGTGTGGGTTTGCATGAGTTTTCTCCAGGTACTCCGGTTTCTTCCCACATCCCAAAAACATGCAGGGTAGGCTGGTTGAACACTCTAAATTGCCCTTCGCTGTGAGTGTGAATTGTTGTCCGTCTCCAATTCAAGGTGTCCCCTTCCTGTTACCCATAGTTAGCTAGGATAAGGTCCAGCACAACCTATAACCCGTGTGAGGATAAGCAGTTTAGAAAATCATAGTATAAGAAAAACAAGAAATGTCAAACATAAAAGATGAGTATTCATTCATCTTCCATACTGCGTATCCTCGCAAGGGTTGTGGGGGTTGCTGGGGCCTATCCCACTTATCACAACCATTTGCATGCCCACTCATACCACCACCAAGCGGGAATCGATCCCACACTGAAGTCAGGTCAGTGAACCCTTACAGCCTCGGGTGGCTTAAAAAATAAACAATTCCTGAAGTATTTCATAACTAAAGTTACCCACTGGGTGAGTGATAATAAGTAAAAACACAAATTATGGTTATTCAGATTGAGATGGAAAGGGTTCCGAATCATTTTTAGACTAGTATTCATTCATTTTTAAGGAAGGTTATTTCAAACTTTGATTCTCTAAAAATATTGAATGCTAACTTTTGATTAAAAAATATAGTGTAAGATTTTAAAAATACAGAAATAGAATAATTGAGATCAAAGTAGTACTCTAGAATGCATACCTGTCAACCTCTGACGATAACTGCCCTTATAAATGATTATGATTCCCCTTACAACCCCCCAAAAAACCTTACAAATACTGTACGACTCGTACGGTGTTTGTAAGGTTTTTTGGGGGTTTGTAAGGGGAATCATAATCATTTATAAGGGCAGTTATCGGCAGAGGTTAACAGGTATGAGAATGGAAATAAAATGGCCATATAATCTGATTTTTCCAGGTCTGAAAAAGATGACCATGTATGTTTTCAAATATTCTGTTTAAGAAAAATGCCTTTTTTGAATAAGGTGCTTTGGTGTGATGATCGACCTGTGAAATGGCCCAGCGATTGCTTGAGAAGGCTGCCCCGACAGGAAACGGTCAGACTTGAACTTCAAATGGCCTTTTTCAATGATTTCCCTTGTGGAGATTCTGCACTACTGGGCTTCTTTGTCAGGAGGGAAGATAAGACTTGAATCAGCCTTGATTTGTCCTGCAACTGGGAACATCTGCAAGAATGAGAGGACTCATTTAAAAGCGATTTGGTGTAAAATAAGACAAGAGAAATGTCTTCATACCCATGGTGACATAATTTCAGGAAATGCCCCTAATAGTATAGCTGCTTCAAATTACAATTGGCCAACTATCTGTTCATTTTTCAATGATAGCTTTTTATTTTAGCTTTGTGACTTGTGCCCTCCAGTCATCAGCGCCGTCTTTTTTTCCACACCACTTTTAACAGGCCAAGACTGGCCATAGGGTGTAGGTAGAAAATTCCACCCATGTCAGTCTAAAAAATGGCCTGCAGGCATGTTCTCTCTCCCACCCCTCTTGACAACAATTGAAATATTGCCTGATATGGACTGTTAAAGACTATTTTCCCACCCCGTGGTGACCCCCACATTTTCTCGCTCCCGCTTTCCTCTCCCCAATCCGTCCGGGTGTCCACCTTGGATCGTGCCAGTGGTGGTCTCTTCCATGTGTCCCTCCCTTCACGTGGTGTCCTTTGATAAAAATAATTAGATCACGATAGCACTGCTACGTTCAGAGGTAACTTGTATTTAATGATGTTTTTTTTGTCTGTTCTTCTTTTCTTCCGAGTGTTATTTCCTTTGCTGTCTATTGCTTTCACCAAATGAAAAAATATATAAACAGCGACATTGGGATCATACCAAACTCCCACGTTGCACATTAAAACCGTTCATTCCATAAAGACTCCCACTATTTCTCGCTGTGTCTATGAACAGGAAAGGTTAAAAAAATAAATAAAAATGTCTGTGGAGCCACCTGATGGTGTAGTGTTTCACTCGCCTGACTTCCGTGTGGGCAAGTGTGGGCTCGGTTACTGCTAGGTGGCAATATGATTGTGAGGGCGAATGGTTGTATGTCTCACTCTGTGTGCCCTATGGCTGGCTGGCGACCACTCTAGGGTGTATTCTGCCCTTCGCCCGTAGTTAGCTGGGATAAACTCCAGCAACCCTCGCAAATCTTGCGAGGATGCAGGGTACGGATAATGAATAAACAAAATGTGTATTGATGGGCCTGGTTAAGAGGCGATTCTGAAATCTACAACTAAGCTGTCAAGTGGCAATGCAAAATGCTTGGATGTCTCAATAACAAGCATAAAAAAAAGAAGATAAGCACTACCTTTGCCTGCCTTGACCCATTTATCCAGAACTTTCTTTTGATCACAGAAAATTTGACAACAATAACAAACCGGCTATCACTCGATAGCAACTGGAGGGTGTGAGTCAAGCCCACTCAACAATTTGACATTTATATAACATGAAAACTACCCCAAGGGATAACTCTGGCACATAACACAACAACAAGACTGGAGCCAAATATTAAAATAGCTGATATTTATCAATCTGTAGACTATTTCTACCAGATGCTTTCATATTTTTTTCAGGTGACTGCAGAAGGTACCCTTTGAAGTTACACAATTACTAGTTTTTACACACTGATCAAATGATAGAATGCTAAAAAAAACAATTATCAAGACTCACACAAACCCTTGCCTCTGTCTAGTTGAAACCGATGACTATTCAGAGGTAAGGATTCCTAGCAGAGGGCGTATGACTAAATAAAAAACAGTAGTCAAGACTCGATGTTATTGTGCGAGAGAGAGAGGGGATGAAAGAGGAAAAACATCTTGGGTTTATTACCATCGGATCTTGGGTTCCTACTGAATGGTGAATATCTTACATTTACGAACTGTTGTTTCTAAAAGCAAGTGTAGCGATTTAAAAACGAATAATTCATCACCTGAAAACGATAAAACCAATATGTTTTTTATTGCAGGACTTTTGGCAATGCCAGGGCCAACAACTAAAGCCTTGTTCTTTCCGTGTGCGTTCGATTGGTCGCCGGTCTTTTGGTCGCGGTCTTTTGGTCGCGGTCTTTTGGTCGCCCGGACCGCAACAACGGGTGACCAAAAGACCGGCGACCAAAAGACCGACGACCAAAAGACCGACGACCAAAAGACCGACGACCAAAAGACCGACGACCAAAAGACCGGCGACAAAACAAGGTAAAACAACACGGTCTATGCATCAATAAAAGCCTACAATGGCCATGAGCAGTTTCACTGAGCTGACGTGTGAGTGTATAAGAGTTTGGATGTACATGCGTTGTCCCTTTTAAGAAGCTACGTCAGTCAGGGTCTTAACAAGTTCTCCAACCAAAAACAATAAAAGTCAGGGAAATTTTGAGCTTTTCTTTAGCCTAATAATTACTAGGGCATTAAGTATGACTAAATAGTAATTCGCAGTTTGTATTTAGGGAATTTGAGCGACGATTTAAATGGTAATTATCACTTACCTTCCGGGCGACCAAAAGACCGGCGACCGATCGACCGTGTACCGTTCTTTCGGTTACCATGTCATTGTTAACAACTCTTCATTGACAACACATCATTTGTCACTTGGTCAAAGTGGGATTTAGTAAAACAAATAAAGAAGATTGAATTTCTTAGGAAAAAAAAAACAAAATGCCGAAAGCCACAGCAATGATCGTAAACAGAAGAGAGTGACAATGCGTGAAAAAGGCTACCTTTCACCACGTCATTTCTGATAACTGACTAGCTTCCTACCCAACGGCGCAATGGAATTAATTGTTTCTTTGTTTTGTTTATTTTACAAAAATGACTATGGGTTGTGCCTCAGTAAAGTCAAAGGTTAATGAGACTTCTATTTGTAAATGAGATGTTTGAAAGACTTTAGGTTGCTCAGTGAAACTGTCTTCAGGGACTGAATTTTCCCAAAACTGCAGAGCTGAGGTGCCGAGCCCACCCGTGAAATGTGCTGTTTTGCTAAAAGCAAATTAGCTGGCAAACAAAAGCTTACCATTGCCTTGCTTTATCTTTATTCCCGAAACACTTAACATCTCTGGATGAGATGGGGAAATATCGTTCCCGGCTTGATTTTTATTTGCATAATGACACAATTGTGTTTTTATTTGCCGCCTTCGGGCCCCATTCTATTTAGCTTTATGGGAAGATGGGAGTGTAATCTTGAAGGAGAATTGGTCCACCAGACTCCATTTCGGGCTCAGCGCTCCCTTTTTGCCTCCGTTTGATTACTTTTCCCTCTGTGGTCGTCTTCTCCTAGCCGACCGTTCCCTGGCGGAGACTGACGGTGACAGGTGAATTGGACATTCTGTGTGAGGAGCTTTTTCACTCCTGTGTGGCATGGTTAAAGCACGAGACAGTGAAAAAGTGTTAATTACCATTCCTTAACTATTTTGTTGGCATTGGCGATGATATACGTTCAATCATTTAACTCTTTTCGTGACCGGACGTTTGGTCGCCCGGACGTTTGGTCGCCCGGACGTTTGGTCGCCCGGACGTTTGGTCGCCCGGACGTTTGGTCGCCCGGACGTTTGGTCGCCCGGACGTTTGGTCGCCCGGACGTTTGGTCGCCCGGACGTTTGGTCGCCCGGACGTTTGGTCGCCCGGACGTTTGGTCGCCCGGACGTTTGGTCGCCCGGACGTTTGGTCGCCCGGACGTTTGGTCGCCCGGACGTTTGGTCGCCCGGATGAATATAATTTTGAGAGCTGGTTTCAACAGTAAACTCTCTGTGATGTTGTCAAACGTCCGGGCGACCAAACGTCCGGGCGACCAAACGTCCGGGCGACCAAACGTCCGGGCGACCAAACGTCCGGGCGACCAAACGTCCGGGCGACCAAACGTCCGGGCGACCAAACGTCCGGGCGACCAAACGTCCGGGCGACCAAACGTCCGGGCGACCAAACGTCCGGGCGACCAAACGTCCGGGCGACCAAACGTCCGGGCGACCAAACGTCCGGGCGACCAAACGTCCGGGCGACCAAACGTCCGGGCGACCAAACGTCCGGGCGACCAAACGTCCGGGCGACCAAACGTCCGGGCGACCAAACGTCCGGGCGACCAAACGTCCGGGCGACCAAACGTCCGGGCGACCAAACGTCCGGGCGACCAAACGTCCGGGCGACCAAACGTCCGGGCGACCAAACGTCCGGGCGACCAAACGTCCGGGCGACCAAACGTCCGGGCGACCAAACGTCCGGGCGACCAAACGTCCGGGCGACCAAACGTCCGAGTACCAACTCTTTTCATCCTTCTGCTGCGATTCTAAATTAAATTTTCCGTAGCTGTCACTCCAATTCAATTGGCAGTGAATGAACATTTGTGATAATGCCTTTCTGTTTTAACTACAGTGTGGTGCAGAGAAGAGGAAGAAGAAAAAATGGGATTTAGATTCGTTGAAGAAAGAGGTGCTCTTGGTAAGCTTTCGAAGACTTCTTGCCTGACATATGAAATCATTGTACTAGCCATGTCAATAAGATTTTATTGCTTCAACACAAAAGCTGCTTCAAAATCATTATATTCATCTGCCATGTTATCTAATTCATTTTACAATTGGTTATTGAACTCTATACCAGTTGGGGTATAAAATAAACAAACTCTAATATCATGACGGCTCCGGTCGGCTTATGTCACTCACACTCAGATGCTGGAAAGGCTAATGAATACAAACAAAATGTCTGCAACCAATGCGCCAGAGACCCCCATGACCCCCCCTGTGCTGCCCTGCCCTCCTGCCTCGCAAGTGCCCTCTCGCTGGGCCGCTTTGTACTCCAACGCTAAATAATTTGTGGGCCACTGGCGGTGTGTGGTGACTCCTTGAGCTTCTGTCAGAAATGCCACTGTGAAATGTGGCCTGGCTTTTTCTCGGTCGGGCATCTTCTGACGCGCCTCTTGTCAGGCCCATCTTTTTGGCGGCGTGGATCATGGCAAGAATTGCGCTTGGCTTTCGTCAGCCCGTCCTTGTCTTTGGGAGCTTTTGGCAGCCTGTCAGCATGATTTATGGTTGGCGTATATAGTACTTTGGACCCTTGGAAGAATGTGCTGACTCGGTGTTTTCACGTAAAATTTAAACAGGTTTATTGACGGCGCCAGTTTGATTCTGTATTGAACATTTCGCTCCATGATTTCATCCGTAAGAACGTCATTGTAAATATTGCATCTCAAGGAAGCACTGTGCTAAAACTGCAGTTGAAAATGTTCAAAAATGATAAGTGTAACATTTCATTAATCTGCCAGAAGGGCATGATTGACCCTTGGTAACATGCCTTTTGTTGGCTGTCCTATTATTAAAAGTTTTTTGCACCAACAAAATGATGTTATATGAAGAAACAAAACCTCTGAAAACAACTTTTTTCCACAGGGATGAAAAGAAATGCGGCATGAAAGGGTAGTAATGAAACAAAGGAAAGTTACCCAAACTCTAAGACTAGAAAATGCTACAAAGCGTATGCAACTCGGTTTGCAGTTTAAATGAGATTTTATTTGTCTTTCAATTTCAGCCAAATTGATGCAATTTGAATCTATTCTGTGTTAGTCATTCTTTGTTGTTAGTTGAACAATGTCACTTTTCTTTTTTTTGTTTTACATACAATCATATGCAAATGTCAAAATTCAGTCAATTCAGTCAGAATTTTATAGACAAATGATACTATTTATGATTGGGTCGTCTTCCTGGGGAAGGGCAAAACAGAAAATAATTGAGAAGCAAACTTGCTGACATTGACGCAGGGATTGATTCTCACTCAGTGATGGTGTTATTGTGCACTCACAATGTTCTGTCTGTCTCTTTATGTGTCTTACGGGTGACTGGCAACCAGTCTAGGGTGTAGTCTGGCTTTCCCCCTGCTGTGATAGGCTCCAGCACCCCGTGATTCTGACAAGGCTTAGCAGTATTGAAAATACATTGAAAAGCACTGGTTTAAACGCAGCTAACAAAATCGATAGAAATGCAAAACATCGATCAATATTACCTACTTTAATGTTTACTGTACCACTCATCCTCGCAAGGGTTGCTAGAGCCTATCCCAGCTGTCTACGGGCGAAAAGCACACTACACTCTAGACTGGTCACCAGTCAGCTATAGGGCACACAGAAAGGCCGACTACCATTCGCACTCACAATCATACCGCCACCGATCGGGAATCGATCCCATGTTTTCCGCACTGAAGTCAGGCGAATGAATGCCTACACCATCAAGTGACTTGTCATAATATTGTAGTTATAATAAAAATCATGCCAAAACTCAACTCGCTTATGACGATAAATGTCCAATTCATTTGAACTAGTTTGGCTGATAGTGAATGATCAAGATAATTGGGCATCTATCGCTGGCCAAAGAGTTGAAGGAATACAAAAATTGAAATTGCATTCTTCAATCTGCACCAAAATAAATGTACCCAAATTTAAATAGTTATTGCTAATGAAATATATAAAATAATTGAAATTAATCAGTTCTGAATAAAATAATTGACCCATTTAAATTATTCATTTGCTAAATCTAGTTCTCAGTAACACAACCTCTAAAAAACACTTAGTTTCTGACTTGTGTGTGTGTGTATATATATATATATATATATATATATATATAATTAATATTGCCTATATATATATATATATATATATATATATATATATATATATATATATATATATATATATATATATATATATATATATATATATATATATATATATATATATATATATATATATATATATATATATATATATATATATATATATATATATATATATATATATATATATATATATATATATATAAAGGCAATATTAATTATTTAAGTACAATTTCTATTCATTTAATGGACGTCTGAATTATTCAACAACCATTTTACTGGACTGTCGTGTTAAACAAATGCCACTAAAAGCTGCCATGGAGTGTGTAAGTATGTTAAATAACAAAATTAATTCATCTGTTCATCAAAATGGTGGCAGGTGGGATCAATAAGCTGATTGGTTAGGTCTTAAACCTTGTCTCACTTTCTTTGGACAGGATGACCACAAAACTCAGTCGATGACCCGAGCAACCGATATGGACTGGACCTGTCCAAGGTACACAACCACACACACACACACACATACACACACACAAGTTACGTGCTCTGTGGTGTCCTAGTTCACCTTGGTAATGTTTTCTTCCTCAATCTCTCAAACACAGTTTTTTTTTAGTTTTTCTTGTCTTGTTGTGCGAGCATGAGGTTGTCGAAAAGAACGTCGACGGGCTTCCAGACAGACAATTGATGTGTTTACACACTAAATTGCAAGCCCAGCAGTCAATAAGTTCTCACAAGGATTGTCTGCAAATCAAAGCATGCCACGCCCGCCACACACACTTACAAAGTGTGACCGAAGCAAATCTATATTTTCCCTCCTGATTTTATTGGGTGTAAAAACATGGACAAAATGTTCAATAAAGTTACATGCAGCAGTTTTACAGAGCAGGGGACGTGTTGGCCACTTTATGACATGCAGGCTGTTAACAGGCCGGGCAGGAATACTCCACAAGAAGTCATCATGTACAAATACTTTGTTCCTGTACTTAGGTTGATTTAAAGAAAAGTTTTTGCTCGGTTGATTAGAACGTGCCTGCGTGGGTTTTCCATGGGTACTTTAGTTTCCTCCCACATCCCTAAAACATGCATTGTAGGCTGGTTGAACACTCCAAATTGCCTCGTTATGAGTGTAAACATGAATGATTGTCTGTCTCCTTGTGCAACCAATTAAGGGTGTCCCTCACCTGCTGCTAATATTCTGCTGGGATAGGCTCCAGCACCACCTGTGGGTTATAATTGGCCCTTAGGTTTGAGACCCTTGTCCTATTTGAATGTAATAAAAACAAACAAAGAAAAATCATATGTAAAAGCAAGGGTTAATATGCGAGCAGTAGGAGGCAAACTGTTTAGTGTAAGATGATTTTTTTGTGTGCCAATTATCAAAATGGCTATTGTATATGAATATAGTATTTTTATTTTATTTCTAATGAATTTTTTGTCCTTTTCTTAAGCTGATTTTTTTTATTTTGTACTCCTTATATTTGACTTAAGCTAATACCTTTTACTTTCATGAGTTATTATTCATACAAGCATTGAATCCTGGTCTTTGTTTCAACCGATTCCGTGTTGACCGTTTAACCAATGGTGGGTCTTCTAAAATAAGTAGCTCCTGGCTGCAATCAACTGATTTCACTTGCAAAAGGTTCGGTTTGAATGAAAACCTACACCCCCTGCAGCCCTTTGAGGACCGGTTTGAGACCGCTGCTTTAAATCAATGTCAAACAATCAAGACTATCTGTCACCTGGGTGAAGACTAATTGGGATGTTAAACAATTCCTGAACCACCTCCTTGTCAGCAGTCGCATCGTGAGAACGGCTTCTAAAACACAAGCGAGTTATAATAAAGCATCTGTAAAGGAATAATAGATGTCTTCCCCAAGGAAAGAGTACAAGCATCCCTCATTTCGCCGCATTAGCTGACTTAAATACTCCAGCAAATGGACCCAAGCAACCATCCACAGTGCGTTTTATGGCCGCCAGTCATTACGCAATCATTATTCAGTCTTAAGTCGTTGCATAATGGAGGGTGTCGCCGCAGCAAAGTGACGAGGATCGGGTGTGCGCAGCACCGATAACGTTAATCTCCCCCACGATTGCCATCTCACTACAGTGGGTGCGCCTCTTCTGCTCCGCCACACGCTTCGGAGTTCAAAGCTTTGTCGCTTTCCGTGCATTCAAAATGTATTATTGTCTTGCAAATGAACAGCACGTCTTATCGTTAATACCCCTGGTGTATTTTCATGTAGTTGTCAGATGCGTTGATTATATTTCAATAACACCCATTATGATTTTACAATTCATTTTCCATTATGTAGTCACTGGATAGGTTTACGGAGCATAGAGGTTCTGCCTTGAAGATGTAGCCTAAAATCTCAAGCAGGTTGGGCTCATGTTTATAAACTTGTATACTGGAGATGTGAATCGATTTCATGACAATACGAGGTAATATCGATTCTTTGGAATTCTTTGGAAGAAAAGAATTTGTTTCCATACCATTCAAGGCCCTTTGATCGATTTTAACAGTTTTTTTTATACGTTTAACAATCAGTTGACAATTTAATGTTTTTGAGGATTTTGACTCTGAAACATTTCAGACATTTTAACGCATACGATTTTCCCGGCGATCGATCTATTACGGTGCATTTTTAGTATAGAAGTACAGTAAAAGAGTGGTTAGTACGTATGGCACACAGTTCATCGATCGAGGGTTAAATCTCTGGTGGGTTCTGGCCTTCCTGTGTGGAGTTTGCAGGTTCTACCCATGCCTACGTGGGTTTTCTCAAGGTATTCCGGCTTCCACCCATGTCCCCAAAACATGCATGGTTGGCTGGTCGAACTGTCTAAATTGTCCCTAAGTATGAATACGTTCATGCATCGCTGTTCATCTCAGTGTGTCGTTCTACACTTGTGAGGATAAGTGGCTCGGATGATGAATAAATGATAAGTTCAAACCAAAGGGAGGCAGAGCCACCATAACACGGTGCATGTGAGTGAGAGAAAAGGAAAGACAGTGGAGAGCCTGACACGAAAGCATCTTGAGCTCCATTCTCATTAGATCTCGGGCACCTACTGAATGGTAAATATCTTACACAATCTCGAAGCAAGCCTTGGAAAAACTAATAATTTATCATGTAACAACATCTAAAACCCTGTTGTTTTAATTCCCATGTTATTGTTAACAACTCTTCACTGCCAACACATATTTGTCACTTGGTCAAAACAGCCATCAGGAAAAATGTTTGATGTTGTAGTCAAATTTTTGAAACAACCGAAATAGCGTAATTACCGGCCGGCCAACTTTGATGCGCTCAATCCACTCAACCCACTGCTTGGTTGGATGGAAAAAAATTGAGGCTGTTCTTGTTAGAGCAATTTCCTACACCACATTTGTGGTAAAACCAGCAACAGTTTTTCTGTTTTTCAGCACATTTTCCAAAATTCCATTATTAAATGCTCCCGAAAGATCTCAAAAAATGTGGTAAATTTCCTAAAGACTTGACTTACAAACAGTATCATTCGAATTGATAGAGCCTCAGATAATTCTGTTAGTTTGCTTCCCCCAACTCTGACATTTGTGACTTTTATGGATGGCAGCACGGCAGCCCCCACGAGTGAGATGAAGCAAAAGAGACATTCAGGAGAAACGTCGGCAGGAAAGTGAAGCGACAAGCCATATTCCGAGGAAACAAATGTCTTTCTCGCTCTGCTGGATTTTTACACGTCCGCCGAGTGTGCGGTTGCTGTTGGATAAACACGGCAAAAATGAAAGAGGCAAACTTTTTGGAGAGGGATTTGATGTTCCAGGGCGCTGGCTCCATAAAGGCAGTGGCTGGCACGAGTGATGTGAAGATGTTCACTATAAATACAGGAAAGGCGTCACGATGGGATTACTTAAAAGAAAAAAAACCTGCCCTTAATGTCTTTTTGCAGTCTCGGACTTGATAGTTTGAACACAGTCCGAAACGACCAGAATAGAACATGAGAAGTCTTTTGCTTTTCAATCTTTTTGCTGGAGTTAATTGAAGTAGCAGCAAATTATCCCACTCCCATAATATAAATATGTAAGCAGTACTGAGCAGTCTCATTGGATGCTTAGAAAAGTGAGCTTTCATCTTCTGCAATGATATGTCATTGCCTCAGCATAAAAAAATATCAGCTTCATCAAATTAAATATTATAATAAAAATCAGAGAAAAAAAGTGATTAATCTATCCATTTTCTAGGCTGCTCATCTTCAGTAAACTAGTTCATTTGAACTTGAAAAAGAAAAACAATGACAAAAAAATTGGATAAATTTATTTCCCAAACAAAATTTTGATTCATTACAAATTGGATTAAAAAAAACATATTTTGCGGACTATAATTTGCCACAGAGTATCGTTTGCAAGAGCCAAAATATACACAATGAAAAGGAAAAAAAAGCCAATTTTTGGGTGTGGTGGTTGCATAATAGTTTTTCAAATAACTATAGCCCCCAAAAAATAACAGTGAGAGGAAAAAAAAAATGTCACGCTTGAGAAAACAATTCTATTTAAGTTACATTCTTCTTTTTTAATTCGGTTGAGCATATTGAACAGTTTTAATTGAACTAAATCTTATTTTTTAAATATTTTTTGCCCCAATTGGTATTTCATTAATGTAATTGTCTTAAGTAACGTCTTACGTAATGTTATTTTATGGTTTTTATTAACTATTTATAAAATAAACAGAATAAATAATTATTTTAATTAACAGTTTATTTTAGATTTTCCTATTTAAAATGTTTAAAAGAGGTCTTTCTGAAAATATTGTAAAATGGAATCAAAGTATCACCCACTTTGAACATTTCAACTTTAAATCGCATTTCAACGTGACCCACAGCTGTACCTTGTGGTGTTGGCTGCTGTGATCATCATTACGAACTGTTTCTCCTACTACCGAGAGGCCAAAAGCTCACAGATCATTCAAGAAGATGGTTCCACAGGTGAGTGGCAGTGATTGAGTGCACGGAGGGGAAAATCCCTTTCTATGACTGACTCCCTCTTTCCAGTCCTACCCAGCAAGCCATGGTGATCCGTGAAGGGTAAAAGGTGCAGAGTGATGCTGAGCATGTGGTGCAGGGAGTTCTGGTGGAGATCAAAGGCGGGGATCGCATCCCAGCCGACCAGTGAGTCATCTCATCCAGCGTCTATAAGTTGAGCAGGAAGTTCTGCTATAGCCGCTCTTTATACAGGACAACCAAGCTCATAAGATGCATGGAGAGATCTTGAAAAGACAGACATGAGGCATGATTTATAGCCCCTAACAGGACAATCCTTTGCTTCCCCCCCACCCCTGCATCATGCAGTTGCTCGAGTCTTATACATAAATACATATAATAACTACAGGAAAATCACAAATGGGAATTGTACATTGTTTTAGAAAAGAAAAACCTATTATTATGAATGCCATTCATAATAATAACAATATACAATTCGAGGTTGAAAATTACATACATAAAATATTTACTTTTGGAGTTGTTTCTTTTCTTGGGTAGCCTGGTGAGGGAGTGGTTTGGTCATTGGCCTCACAGTTTCGGTTTGAGGGTTCAATCCCATGTGGGTCCTGACGCTGTGGGGCTTGCATGTTGTCCCCGAGCTTTTGTGGGTTTTTTTCTGGGTACTCCAGTTTCTTCCCACATCCACAAAACATGGGTTTGGATGTTGTCCCTGGGCTTTTGTGGGTTTTCTATGGGTACTCTAGTTTCCTCCCACATCCCCAAAACATGCATGTAGCCTGGTTGAACTCTCTAAATTGCTCCTTGGAATGAGTTTGAGCATGAATGATGTCCATCTCCTTGTGCCCTGCAATTGGCTGGCCATTAATTGAGGGTGTCCCCTGCCTGGTTCCTGAAGTCTGCTGGGATAGGCACCCCATGCAACCTTTCTGAGGATAAGCAATACATAAAATGAATGAATAGAGCAAAATCAAAGAATTATGCTTTTCTTTTTCTCTGTACTTGTTTTGACCTGACCAGTGTTCCCATACTTTCACAGGAACTCCTTTCAAAGGTGGACAACTCATCTCTTACCGGTGAGTCGGAGCCCCAGACTCGTTCTCCTGACTTCACACATGACAACCCCTTGGAAACCCGCAACATCTGCTTCTTCTCGACTAACTGCGTGGAGGGTCAGTAGGTCACGTCTGGACCAAACTGGCTCTTATTAGCCACGCTTTTCCCAGACTTTGCTCGACAACAGGGCCGCTTTCTCAGATCTACTCCTAGAGGAGATGTTTAGTAATTTCTTTCCTGGAACCCAAAATAACCAAGTCTCATTTTGACTCATAATTTCAGGATGTTTTAGGGTCCTGTACTCAGTGTGACAAAGGTTCTCAGACTACACCATTTAGCCCTAATTAATAACTATATTTAAAGAATAGTTCTATGCACAATTTTTCATTTAGCATTTGTAGTTCTGGGTTCAAGTTCCTCTGGTTCTTTTAAGTTCTTGTATTCCATGAAACAAATGTAGGCTCATCCTTAAAAGGTTCTTGCATGGAGTTTTGAGATGACTTCTACTAGAGCAGTCTTCTCTTAATTTTGAAAAATTACATTAATATTTCTTGTAAGTTTTTCCCTCCAAAATGGAGTAGTTCCTTGACCTATATCCTAGAACTAAGAAACCTCAAAGGTTCCTGGGCCCATTGAAAGTACTATTCCACAAGCAAGGTGAACAGTTGTTTTCTTTGCTCAAATTATCTACAACTTTGTTTTTGGTTCCATAGTTCCACCAATAGTTCTGCACTTCTTTCAAAACAGTTTTATTCCATAAAAATACAAGACTAATTCTTCCACAGTTGTTCGCAGACCTCTTGATAGTTTAACCGCCCCTTTTAACCCCTGTAAAATTCGCTCCAGGATGCAAAGGGACCTGAAAGCGCGAAACCCACAATCCTTCCCACAGTTCCAGAACTTTGCACTTATAACAAACAGTTGCTCACTTCATTTTGTGCCATATAAACGTATTAGTACCATCACCCCCAGCCACCTACTTGCAAGTTGTGGTGTGCCAAAAGGAGCTGGAGCTAATTGGTTCAAGACAGATACGGTCAGTGTTTCTAGACTTAATTAAGCTACTGTGCCCCTTAGGTTCTAGGAGGATCTTCTTATAAATGACCATGGAAATGAATATAGATTGTATTGGATAACTTTTTTCATCCCATATGCGGGAAATTTCATTGTGACAGTAGCAAGAAAAGGCATAGTTATAAGTTAGACAGTACAGTCGCAAAGGCCGCAGAACACAAAGCAAAAGCACAAAGTACAAAGCAAATCAAAGTCAATGGGATCATTAAGAATCACCAAATCAAATCATTAAGACAGAAAAGCAGCAAAAACTAGCCAGTCTGATTTGGAACTTGTCTAACCCACCTATAACTCTAACAGGGACGGCCTGCGGTGTAGTAAATGCTACTGGTGACCACGCAGTGATGGGCCGCATCGCTACACTGGCGTCGGAGCTGGAGGTGCAACGCACGCCCATCAACATGGAGATTGAACACTTCATCCACATCATCACAGGGGTGGCCGTCTTCTTGGGAGTCAGCCTCTTTGTGCTCTCCTTTATTCTGGGCTACACTTGGCTGGAAGCGGTCATCTTCCTTATCGGCATTATCGTGGCCAACGTGCCCGAAGGCCTCCTGCCCACCGTGACTGTGAGTATATTGTTTTCCCTTGCTTAGATTTTGGTCGGAAGGGAATATTTTAGTTTTTCTTTTTCTGAGCCTCATATACAGACCGTTTTTTTGTAGATTTAGCTCAGTCTATGTACCACCAAATGTGAAACATGTAAACTGAAACCATACAGTTCTTAAGCCTGTTCATACACACATTTACTTGAATAAACCTACAAAAATTCTCGCGAATGAATGCATGTTAGAAAATGAATAGGAAGTCAGTCATTTTCCTCCGAGAGACACGCAAAAGATCATTATCAATAAGAAGATGAAATTTGATAAACTCTATGATACTCTTTTAAGAGTAGAGTAAACAAAAAAGTATGAAGACTGCGCGTAAAACTAACATAAAACCTGTCATTATGGTCCAATGGTTCCTTTTTGGCTCTGGGGTAACTCCAAAGCCGCATGCAAAAATAACATTGCTAATGAGTAGATCCAGAAGTCTCAAAAACCAATATGTCAAAAGACACAGGAAGTTCTTTGGTTCCGGTTCAATGCAGCCCTTTCAAGTTGATGTTAACCATTTTTTGCCTTCCTTCAAATGCTTATCCCAGAAGGAAAACTCAACTTCATAAGGTCAGAAGTCAACCAACCGCCTTGATGAAGTGATCTTACAACCTGTTTCCCCTAGCAACATGACAATGACTTGCAATTTATATTATTAACAGACCTACAAAAATGTCTTAAGATGTTATTTTGTATAAGACCCTGCACATTTTAACCATTAATAAAGGAGAATATATAAGATTAGTGGCAAAATGCTATATATATATATATATATATATATATATATATATATATATATATATATATATATATATATATATATATATATATATATATATATATATATATATATTTCATGTCAATCAAAAAAACTAGAAAACGTAATTTCTGGAGATTACGCAGGTAATTTTTGTGTGCTGGTCGGTGTACAAGTACAAGAAGACGCAACTGCATGTACTTGTAGCACGAGTGCACACACGCAGAGTGCACGCAATTGTAGTATCCGCACTTGTAGTACAAGTGCACGCAGTTGGAGCACAATTGCACATAGTTCTAGGACAAGTGCAAACAGTTGTACCACGCAAGTGCACACAGCTGCTACATGCAGTTGTATCACAAATTCATGCAAGTGCACACAGCTGCTGCACGCAAGTGCATGGAATTGTAGCAGAATTGCACACAGTTCTAGCACAAGTACACCTGTGCACGCAGTTGTAGCACAAGTACACCTGTGCACGCAGTTGTTGCACAAGTACACTCATGTGAACGCAGTTGTCGCACAAGTACACGCGAGTGCACGGAGTTGTCGCACAAGTACACACGAGTGCACGGAGTTGTCGCACAAGTACACGCGAGAGCACTCAGATTTCGCACAAGTACACACAAGAGCATGACATTTGCATATCCTTATCTTATTTCCACAACCTTGGTAGCCTATGGAGCTCCGGCAACCCAAAGGAAGACGAATAGCATTCTTTTAAACATAGAATTTAACCTCCTATGACCAGGCGTCCACATGTGTGGACAAGACATTTTTTGGTTGTCACGACTACAAGGGCCTGGCGTCCACTTATGATGTGGACATCATTTTTCTCAGAAACTACATCATGTAAAAAGATAATTCTTTGTTTTTACACTCATTAGGGTCTTAGGAGGTTAAAACATCTTTTATGGGCTGACAATCGACTTTTAAAATGAGGAAATTTAATGAATAACTGTAGTGTATATTTTACATTTTGCTCCTTTCACAGACATTTTACATCTGCCCCTTTTGCTTATTTGCGTCAAAATGATAACTTGATTTCCAGTCGTGGACTTGCGAACAAAGATATTACTGTAATGGCACCTGGCAGCCTGCTCTGGTGAATTTCTATTAAATAGGTGGAAATGCTTTGATGCATTCAGCTAGCATATGGAGCGTGTGTGTCGGCCAGTATATATGTCCCAGATGGCCCACCTTGCTCCACTCCTCTTCATCCATGTCTTCTTCCGCCAGGTGTGCCTGACCCTGACGGCCAAGCCCATGGCCAAGAAGAACTGCCTGGTGAAGAACCTGGAGGCCGTGGAGACTCGGGGCTCCACCTCCACCATCTGCTGCGACAAGACGGGCATGCTAACGCAGAACCGCATGACCGTTGCCCACATGTGGTTCGACAACCAGATCCATGCGGTCGATACCACCGAGGACCAGAGCAGTTGGTGGGGGGATGCAGGGTAGGGAAGGAGGAAGGGGGAGCTTGTGACCACCTGCCGGGTTTCATATGCTCAACGTTCACTCACGGTGCGAGCGAGTCTGCTGCAGTGCATGCCGGTGCGGCCATTAATTGAACCGCAGCAGCAGGCGGCGGGGAGAGGGGCTGCGCCGCCCTCTCCTGAGTTCCCCAAGTAACATTGCGTCTTTGATGCATAACAATGAGGCAGGTAACCTGCCGGGAGCCGCTGAGAGCACTTGGGTAATGCTTTTTCTAAGCACAAAATATCTGACGCATTCTTATTCAAAATGTCAGTGAATGCTCACTGCCACCCTTCGCAGTCAGCCATCAATGATTAAGCAGTTCTAATTGAAAGGAAACTTTGACTTACAATCTATGTAAAGAATAGAAAAGAAAAAAGAGACAAAGAAAACGGCTTTAAATGATAATGGTAGCACTCTCACCAACTTGTCTGTCTGCTGGAGTAAAATGAAAAATGGATGCAGGGGGCACCCATGCTGAAGTGAAGGTCATTTCCCACAAAGATTGCTTTTTATATATGTATACAACAGAGTAATATCATACAAATGTTAAAAGGTATATCTTTCTTTAAAGTAGGGAATTGAAAAATCCAAGTGAAAAATAATAATTGTTGTGACTGACTTGAGTCATCCAAGAGTTATCTATCCTGTGAAAGCTGGGAGCTAAACTGCAAGCATACATATTGCATGAATCTATCACAGGATAAATAATCGTGAAAAAAAGACACTTGCACAACTCTACGGTGTATTTGCAGGGTCGTGTTTTGACAAGAGTTCTGCGACATTGGCTGCGTTGTCTCGTGTGGCCGCCCTGTGCAACCGAGCTGATTTCAGAGCAGGACAGGAGCAAGTCCCCATTTTGAAGGTGGGCTGCACTCTGCTTTCTTATGATTAAGAAAATGTGATCTAATGTAATCTTTTGTTCGTGCAAGCCCCAATTAGCTCATTTTACAGCTCAATGGTAAAATATTTATAACTGAAAGAAGCCATTGATGGCTTCTATTTGGGCAGACCCAAAAATTTTGGAACGTGAGACAAGTGTTCCTCTCATTTTATACACATTTTTAGCACTTATCTAACTGATTTAATGTAGTTGAAAAAAAATCATCAAAAGACTTGTGTCCTTTTTTAAATTAGAGCGAAGATGGTTTCGTAAGCAGGGAACATGGTTGAACTTCCAGGTGCAAGTGTAATCAAAATGTTTCGTTCTGAAACCACTTAATACTGTGAACAGATTGAAATTTTGGCAACCCACTTAGTACATATCTCTCCTGCTCAAGTATATGAAAATAATAATTTGGTAGCTACCTGCCAAGTCTGACATTCTTCTTTTTTCTTTGCTTTTCTTACTGCCTAAAAATATATTTTGAAGAATTCTTTTATCTTTGGTTTTATATAGTCAAAACTACATATATATATATATATATATATATATATATATATATATATATATATATATATATATATATATATAATTGTTTTATTTTATTAAACCAGGATGTAAAATATCCTCAAATTATGGAATGAGTGGCAACCATTGAATCCATTTTGACTGGGAGGGTTGACAGCAAATGTGCAGTGAAAATCATTGCAGATTGAAAATATAGTACAGACTTCATCTCCACGTACACAACTCAGATGTCTATTCTTAACATTTGCTTTCCATTTTTTACCCTCACAAGTCTTGGAGCTCCACAGGTGTGGGCAGCCATTTAAAGAACATAAAAGCATTGGTATGTTCATATTCAGATGCAGTGTCAGCAGGGAGTAGACAAGCCATCTCAGAACTCCATTATTAAGATCTAAATAGCACTTAAATGGACCTGTCGCCAAAGTGTTCCCTAATAGCTTTACATAATGCCCAAAAAAGAGCAACCTCTCTAATAACATGTCATTTGACTTTATATAATAATTTAAGAAGATAATGTATGAATATAAATCAATCATGTTGGGGAATTATGTTGAATGTTTTTAGGCTATTTCTTTTTATTAAATTAGAGTTTCACCAATCAAAAGCAGTTGTCTTGAGTGTTTTAACTGAAACCTTTATTTAATTTTTTTCCCTCACTAGTTATAAACAGATATACATGCTAACATTGGATTTCGAGTCCACATTATTGGCCGTTTTGCCTGTTTACAAGTCCATTACAACTTTTCTTCCATGGTCTATGTGGACTCCGGCATGTCAGGTGAAACCTAATTTTGAGCTTTAAAGGCCAAACATGTTGTGGCAGGGAAGATGAGTGCAAAACTGCCTGGTCTCTCGCCACAGTCCACTATGTTTGTTCTCGGGCATTTTTGGACAAAAATACACATTCGAATCTCCTGGCACGGCAGGTGATCTTAGCTCCAGAAATGTCATCTTTGCAGATTCTTTATGATCTTACAGACGGGGAAGTGCCAGGATAAACATTTGTGGCCCAACTAAAATCTTCGATGATGCAGATGTTGCTCTGCTCTAATATAAATTATTAATGAGAGGCATAATGCAAGTGAACAATGCTCTCTGGGGTGCAACTTTAATCAATTAAAGAACACCCGCAGGCAAAAGCTTCCGCTGCATTGTGTCGAAGACTGCTCTCCTTTCAGCCAAAGTCGCTAATACGAGTGAGTGTGGGTTTCTTGCAGCGGGAAACGGCAGGTGATGCGTCCGAGTCAGCACTGCTTAAGTGCATCGAGCTGTGTTGTGGCAATGTTTGAAAGATGAGAGGAGTCAACCCCAAAGTGGCTGAAAGCCCCTTCAATTCCACCAATAAGGACCAGGTACTACATGACACCTTGGGAAACAATTACTGCATCCTAAATCTCATGTTTTGACAACAAATGGGTTCGTTGTGATACCTTTAATTTGGCTATCAACATGTGGTCGATACCATAGGACATTGATAATCAACTTGAGGGGATATACCATTACTATATTAGTTTATACTAGGAATAATAGGACATTGTTAGAAACTCCAATAACGAGTGCCATATTTTGTATTACTATAAAATGTTCTCGGATTGGATAACTTTATTCATCCCATATTCGGGAAATTTCATTGTGACAGTAGCAAGAAAATGCTTAGTTAAAAGTTAGACAGTACAGTCACAAAGGCCGCAGAACAAAGCAAAAGCACAAAGTGCAAAGCAAAACAAAGTAAATGGGGCCGTTAAGAATCACCAAATCAAATCATTAAGACAGAAAAGCAGCGAAAACACAAAACGAGCAAGAGGGGACGGAGCTACCGCCACCGGCTGCCACTTGAACGGCGCCATTTTGGTTGCGGTAGCAAAAACGGATACAGACTCAATAGACGTAAAGTTGGACAAAAACTGGAACCCCACACAGAAAGTCTTCCACAAGATGGGGAACTTCTGCAGACTGTGACCGAGGTAGATTGAACTGGCCAAAATGTGTCATGACATAGGAAAAAAGAAATCACACTGGACTCTGAGTCACAATTGCCAAGCAGCTAAACATAGTCACAATTATTGTTTTGACAGCAATATAAAATATCCAAAACAATTGAATTGTTGAGACCATGTTCAGAAATGCTCAGGCTTTACATACTCGAATCACAGAGTAACATAAGCTTCTTTGGCTTAGCAAGCCTACAACGTGTAACGCTTTCAACAATCGTCAGCTTTCTTCAATTCTCCTAGCATACAAACCACCTCTTACTAACTTTTTGGGATAATACTTTGATTATACTAAGTTTAACATGTAGTGACTTCACCTATCCTACTCAGCGTTATTTTCCTGCTTATCATGCACTGTGCGTTCCAACGCATTCATTTGTCGTCGATTCTCTGTTTGAGGCTCATGCCCCCCTTTCCTCAGCTTTGGAGAAGATTCAAAACCGTCCAGATTTCTGCATCTTCTTTGTGTAGCTTAACAAATTCCCGCTGAAACATAGTCAAAAAAAAAAAGACAACTAATGCAAACTCGGCCTTCTTTTATTTCCATTCAAAATGATCACCAAAGTTTACCGGCCTGTCTGCAGCTGATTTGGTTAGAAACAAAGCATTGGAATGCATTAGAAATACATTTTAGTGCTATGTTTTTGACTGCCCAAACACTAATTGATTATGTAAATGTCAAACGAGAAATCTACCTCAATAGGCATAATCCTCATTAAAACAAGTCTGTTATTGAAATAAAAGTGACACGGACACCAAAGATTAAGATACTAGCCAGGAGTGATGCATGCAACAATGAACATGAACATACACAAGCTTTTTTTAAAAAGTCAGCATTATGATCAAAAACATTTAATCACTTTTTGATAAACATATCTACTCTGTAAATTTGGAACAAAATGTTGGGATAATTTCCGGCCTATTTGCATGACACGAACTTTACCCGAAACACACAATCTTTATTTGCTGAGTTGATTGTACAAAAGAGAAAGATGTTATTATTTGAATGTTATGGACTGTGTTATTAATGTAAGATTATTATATTGTATGAGTGGTTACGTGAGTAAAAAATACGATCGATAACATAGACTACATGATTTGATACCGATCGAAAATGTATGTATGAACTTTTATTAGTTAACATTAAATAATTTGCACCTTAGTATTATTTGCATGTCCAGCTAAACATTGACAAATACGGTGGAAAATAAGATAGTAGTAGTAGGAACATCATAATTCTGAAAAATTCCCAAAACAAAAACTACATATGATATGAAGTACATACTAGATACCAAAAGGCCTCCTATACTCATTACCTCTGTGTTGAAATTGTAATTTCAAACTGATGGTTTAAAACCTTGAAGGCCTCGTTGCATAAGTGGACCTCCAGGCATAAGCAATTGATTCCTGCGGATAAACCACCAAATCCCGTGCACTTGTTTTGATTAACTTTAATGAATGTTGTTATTTCACAGTGCTGTTTTACCTAAAGTAAAAATGCATGTCACTGTAAATATTTCACATTTAAATGATAGATTTCATCGATGTTTATTTCATTTCGTCACATGCCGCGCACCATTACAGGAGGACAAAAATGATTAATTCATGATCTCTCACTGAATCACTTCTGTCTAAAGCTCTCCATCCATAAAGCAGAAGACAACCCTTCCGGTCATATTCTGGTCATGAAGGGAGTGCCAGAGAGAATCCTGGACAGGTTGGCACATCAATAATGGATCAATGGCCCACTCAAATGGACAGTATGTAGGAAACAAGTGGAAAGCTGACCTCAACCACCCCCCCAACCTCCACAGCCCTAATAGTGGGAAAGGGGAAGTTTTTCTGGTGGTTATCAGACAGGGCGAACGCTGTTCACGCTCATAATCTAATATTTTCATTCATGTCATATGAGAGTCCTAAAATAACACAGTATGAATACCAGTGTGCTGGAGGATTTACAACAGCATTTTAACTGTGGTCAAAAAGCAACAAAATCGGAATGATGCAAAGCCCATATGAATTCTGAGATGATGAAAATGTTGATCTGATTCACCTCTGTCTTGGCCACAAATCTTATGGGATGACATTTATTCCTATTTAATTGATATCCTTGAACCTCTCACTCCAGTTTTCTTTTATTTAATCTATTTATTTTTAAAGCGCAAAGCCAGGATCTGGCTGAAGGTGGATTCTACCATGCGAAATTATTTATATATTTATATTTTCTATATAACAAATACATAATAAATTTTACTTACCGTGTACAAAGGGAGCCTCACCAACCCTCTCAGTATTGTTAGGAATCTATCAGACCTTTTTTTCACAACTTCAAGTGTTCTTTCAGATAAGAATGCCTTGTCAGAGCAGCACAAACTTATGCTTCTACTATAGCACCTTTTTCCACACAATAAATGTCACAAAAAGTGATCAATTATATACTTATACTCGTCGTGTATTTATGATTACATGATTAATCCATGACTGCATAAATTGACATGTATTATACAATGCTTTGAGCAAAAATTAACGTGTGGAAAAGTGGTATCTAATAAGGTAGTAGTTGTGATCCTCTGATATTGTATGCTAATCTAACAGCCATTTCTTTTGTTTTTCGCGGTCCTTTCCAGTGAGAATTAAAAAGAAAAAACTACTTTTTAGGCTCCCAACTGTCTGTTAAATCGACCATACAGCACACACCATAAACCTTGCTATATCTTCCTCAATACGTGCAAAACAATCAAACATCAAAATGACACACACTACAGTGATGAAACGCAAGAAACATAATCGATGTCCTCTACTACTATATGAGAATCAATAATTGCATTGTATGTATATGTATGTGTATATGTGTGTATGTGTGTATATGTATGTGTGTACGTATAAGTATGTATGTATGTGTGTATATGTATGTGTATGTGTGTATATGAATGTGTATGTGTGTATATGTGTGTATATGTATGTGTATGTGTGTATATGTATGTGTATATTGTGTGTATATGTATGTATATGTGTGTATTTATTTATGACTCCTAGCATTCTGTCATTTAGTTTTAGATTTTCAACTCTCATTTGCAAATGGCAGTTTTTATTATTTGCATTAATCTCTAGGTGCAGCTCCATCATGATCCATGGCCAGGAACAAAGCATAGATGACAACTGGCGAGACGCCTTCCAGAACGTCTACAAATGGAGCTGGGAGGACTCGGAGAACGAGTGTTCGGTAGAGTTTTTCTCAGAAGGTTGTGTGACGCGGTTTGGGCCGGGTGGTGAGGGTGGTGAGGGTGGTGAGGGTGCACATTATTTTTTATCATCTCCTCGGGTAAGAGGCTAGTTGAGGCAAATGTCTCTCATAAGAAGTGCACCGTGTTTATCGCTGCACTTTATCCAAATGAGAATGCTTGCCAAATGCTGAGGAGACACAAAATGTTGGAGACGCCTTTATGGCAGCCGTGTGTATTTATCGGTTGCAACATAAATCTATTATAGAAAGACTTAAAAGCTAGGGCAGACTATGCTGTTGATTCATTCTACAATATATCTCACTTGGGACGCAAAATGTGGCAATCAATCCCAAAGCTCCAAAAGCTACAAAAACACAACTTTTCCTTACTTAATGGTATTTCATTAGATTGTTCTCTTCTGTTTTCAGTTAGCCCTCTTTTAAATTACAGTCTGACTTTTAGTCCTTTCCACATACACAGGCTTGTTAAAATTGCATTTGAAATTTTGTGCATTACAATGCATTCTCCCAAATATTGCACAAAAAACTACCGTATTTTCACGACTATAAGGCACACTGCAGGCAGCAGCATGCAGGACGCAAGCAGGAACGATCCGACAATGATACTAAGACTCATTCATGTTTAAATACCAAAACAGGAAGTAACGGCACGCCAGGAGGGACAAACGGGCCGCTCCTGACACACCTGTTGCCTGTAATTACCTGGGATAGGTTCCAGTTCCCCTGCAGCCCTTGTGAGGATAAATGGTTGGGAAAATGAGTGAATGAATTATCATTGTAGATATTTACAGTATAAAAAGTGTGACAAAGAAATATATTATACTAATTATTTGTTTTATTTTATTTTTTATTTATATTTTTAAGGCACATTGAATGGTTAACACGACACGCCACAGTTCTGAGATCACGACCTTTCAGTCTAGTATTTGCATGTTATCTATGTCTGTGTGGGTTTTTATAGATATCCAGACTTCCTCCTATTACCCCAAAACATGCATGCTCGGTGGATTAAACTGCAAAATCTTTGAAGTGTGTGTGATGTTGCGTGGGTGACAAACAAGATTAGAATTCTAATTTTAGATGGTGAAATTTTTTAAAAACCCAATTATTGTGAAATCGTTGTATTGTGTGGGCGTCCTCAATGTAAGGTAGACGTGTCAAGCCTTTTTTGACATTCCAATCCACGTCTAGTCTGATGCATCTTTTTGCTGGTCTTTCAGACTTCTGCTAGTTCAACCTGCCACCATCTCAGTTCCCCAGAGGTTTTGCCTTTGACTGCGGCGACATCAACTTCCCTACTGAGCAGCTGTGCTTCCTGGGCCTCATCTCCATGATTGATCCGCCGCACGCCGCCGTGCCCGACGCTGTCGGTAAATGCCGCTCGGCTGGCATCAAGGTAATTGTTTTCGCTTCTTTTTAGAGGGAAGCTGTTTCCCGTGGTGTCATTTAAATACTGATGAGAACCGTGATCACCTCTTGAACATCTCTGAGATTCTTGGCCTGTCGTGTATGTACTCTATATAGTATACATATAGACACATTCATTTTATCACCTTTGCAAGGTGACAAATGCAAATGAACGTGAGCAGATGACAGATATTGCATTTGGACCTCAAGAGTAAGTTTCCTCACAGGTTGAGAGTTTTCCATTATGTTGGTGTAATTCTGTGGAGTTTGCATGGGTTTTCTCCGGGTGCTCCAGTTTCCTCCCACATTCCAAAGACATGCATTGTAGGCTAATTGGACACTCTAAATTGCCCCAAGGTATGAGTGTGAGCGTGAATGGTTGTTTGTCTCCTTGTGCCCTGCAATTGGCTGGCCACCAATTCAGGGTGTCCCCCGCCTCTGGCCCGAAGTCAGCTGGAATAGGCTCCAGCACCCTCCCCGACCCTAGTAAGGATAAAGCAGTTCAGAGAATGAATGAACTCTACTATAGTTCATTTTTTCAAAGAGGTGTGCTATAGTTACTATAGCATCCCTCTTTGAGTTTAAAGATGTATTAGAGGTTCATTGTAGTATTATACTCACACTGTTTTATAGCATCAAGTCCACAAAAATCACGACTATTCCACATCAGCTTCAAAACATGGACATTGAGTTGGGAGGACAAACCACCTCGTGGAGCGCGGTAAGCAAGCCATCATCTTTTCCACATTCAATATGGCTGGAGAATATGGGCGTGGTTACGCCTATTGGCGACACAGCTGTGTAAATTAAGCACGAGCGCAGTATCTCGTCCTTTCGAACAGCCATTTCTATGTTGACGGACGACGAGCACGCCAACGAGGTAAGGCATTGAGCAATTTACTGCCCTAAGTGCATTTTTATCACGCTCCCGGGAATTTTTTTGGGGATCGATTGAGCCAAAAACGCCAACAAATCTTTTAGTTTAATGCCAGGTTGAACACACCGTCGCCAATTTAAGTTTGGGCTCCTCTTCCCCACCGGCTGTGTGCCGTATGTGACTAGCTATCTTAGCATTAGTGTCACGAAGACGCTTTCCATTTGGTTTAAAAAGTATGTTGCCCGTTTTCTTTCCATTATTGAGTCGTGTAACTTAATCAAACAAATCCGAGACATCAACGGACAGTTGGCTGGGTAAAGGCTCACTCAAAAATGACATCCAGATGCACGACTCAGTTCCCGTTGTGTTGTATGTAATGATAGTTTTCACTGCGAGTGCTAAACACCCATTTCCAATTTGTAATTGTTCTGTTTTCCCCAAAAATTCATTTATACAAAAATTGTTAAGCCAACTTTCTCCTAACCGATAATGTCACTCTGTTTAATCGCCTTGTCTGGAAAAGGGAAAATAGCACGGAGCACTCAAACTTATTTTCATTCTCTATCTTGATCGTTTATTAAATTCCTTGTAAGATTCTTCTTTCCTGTAATAATTGTTTGGCAACTCCCAAATAGCTTAGTTAAATCAAGTTTCCCTTGTTTAGCATCAAGATGCAGCTCTTCCTGTGTGCCCAGAACACTCATAACCTTGAGGTTACAGGAGAGTAGACTGGGCCAGGTAAAACTACTTCCAACAAAAAACACCTATTTTTATTTTTTAGAAATGTTTTAATTACATTAGATTCAGATCATACATAAACCTCAAATTTGTAGCCCAGAGGCCAATTGTGCCATACGGGACAATATTTTGTGACCCCGTTTGAAATTCCATGCAATGGTGATAATAAAATGAATTTAATAATTGAAACTTCCATTATGGGGCCAAACTATTTAATATGAGTGTACATGAAAATATGAGAAATAAGTGAAAAATGCACCTTTTGTAAAACTCTTTACTAAAGTAAAGAAATTCTAATTAAAATCAAATAAAAAAACAAATTAAATTTTCTTAATAAGTAAAAAAAAGAAGAAAGGCAGGAATTCGAATAATATGTACTTTGTTCTGGGAATTTTATCTATTTTATTTTGTTTGAGAAATCTCTTGACCCTCTTTAGCTCTCAATAGAAGTTCAATCCGTTTCAACAGGCAAAGGGATGAAAGCAATTGCTTGATATGTGATATACATCATTGCCATCAGTGGCTTTAGTTGCTTAGGGAGCCCCTTTATTTTATCACAGCGCCACTTTGGCCAGACCTTGCAGTCATATTTCACTCAAGCAGTTGTGGAGCAAACAGCTCAATTCTTGTTTATTCAGCTGATCGATGGGTCCTGAAGGCATCTTGTTGCATTGTTGTCGCAGTCGTAGAAGTTGGGAATGACTTGAATGATGTGACAATGATGTGCACTCAGGTGATTATGGTCACCGGAGATCACCCAATCACAGCCAAGGCCATTGCCAAGGGGGTGGGCGTTATCTTCAAGGGCAATGAGACGGTGGAGGACATCTGAGTGCTTTAACATTCCGCTCAGTCAAGTGAACCCCAGGTATGGATTTGTCTTTGGGTATGCGTGTTCATAATTTCCGCTTGTCCACTATATATTGACATTTATACAGGGTGACCCAAATAAAAGGAAATTTTTAAAGTGAATATTGGCAGACATGAGCAAGTAGCAGCCCTGCGAAATAGTGACCTTGAGCAAGTGAACACCACTAATTAAGTAACCATGGTGAATTCAAAATGAAATTACCAGTATTCCAGCTGAGATGTTGCAATGGTCTACGAAGAGACTAACGGGCAGATTTTAAGAATGCATTCGTATTGGAGGATGCCATCTAAAGGATGTAATTTAAAAGAAAAAATGGAAATTCCATGATTCCTTCTTTAATGCCATGCTTTTAGGTTTTGATTACTATGAATACAATATTTTTCTTCTATCTTGTTATTAATGGTATGTTAAAAAGTTAGGGTTTTTTGTGTCAACCTATACCTATAGCTAAAGGCTAATACACCACTGTAATTTGATTTCCAAAGTACATACCAATGTATGTTATATTGAAGATCAGCGAAATTATAGTCTGTAACTAGTTACTATATAAGACACAAAAAAATGACTGACGGTGACATTAACCAAAGGGCAAACATATGCCACTTTATGTGATAAGTGTATCTTTTCATCACGTTAAAACGGGAGAATTTTGAAGTTACTTATTCCATTTGAGATAAGCATGACCAGCTTAAAACATGAATCGTATGGCAATAAAATGAGATAATTTAAAATAGTAGATTTATTTTAAATCTATTTACAACAATATTTTAAATAGAAATAAAACTGTTTATCCTGTTATCATATTATAATATCGTGATAATTAAAAGGTGAGAATTTTAAAGTTAGCTATCAAGTTTTGAGGTGTTAATGCAACACCTTGAAGTGTAAAACTTCTAACATAACACTAATAAAATTATGCAACTGGAGATTAATTTATTTCATTCATTTTATGGAATTTTGTTTGTCATCCAAGTTTTGTCTTTCATTGTCTCTCTGTTGCTCAAAAATAATTTATCCCTCTCCACCTTGGTGTATGTGTGTGTGGTAAGACATAGAAGGGTCCACCATTTTTCCCTCTACTTTTAGGGATGGAAAGGCCTGCGTGATCCATGGTTCAGAGCTAAAGCACATGAGCTCTGAGTACCTGGACGACCTGCTGAGAAACCACACTGAGATTGTCTTCGCTCGCACTTCACCGCAGCAGAACTGATTATTGTCGAGGGATGCCAGATACAAGTGAGTGAACGGATGGTTAAAAGTTCTTTTGCCAGTGCCTGTATGGGATCTATATTCCAGGCCAGAGAGGACCAATAAGGTCTTATCTGGAACAAACAACTTGTGTGTGTGTGTATGAATTCTCTTGTATACATGTGTATTTTTAGGGACTACATTTGACTTCAGGACCCACCTAGAACAACACAATTCATAAGCCATGTGCGAACTCTGACAGATTACGCTTGTCTCCCAGGCATTTCAAGGTATTATCACACCCAATGTCACACCTTACATTTCTCACGCACCCAAGAATATATATATCGACCATTGTCATAATGCTAAAAATAAAATTAAGTGTCCTGATCTTAAAACTCTCCATATAGACTATTGAGGGTGACACAAAAAAATAACAGAAACTTTTAATGCAATTATGTTACGATCGCGCCGAGACGTCGTGGCGGGAACGGAGGGATTTGGACCCAGTAGCGGGGAAGCACGAGGGAACGAGGCGAACTGTGCTCATGACAGTAACTTTAATGACTCAAAAAGCTTTACAAAATAACAAGGACTTGTACATCCCAAAACGAAACAAAACCGGAGCATGGAGAACAGTACCTTTGCAGCGATGTATGCAGGCAGTGTCACGCAGGACGTTCTGACAATGACTACCACTTCCGTGGTGCTTAAATACCCACATAATCACGTAATCAAGAATCACTCGCAGCTGCTCTAGCCTAATGGCAAGCCAGGAGGGACAAACGAGCTGCTCCTGACAAATTAAACCAAATGTGAGGGAAGAAACATTTTTTTCATAGTAAATAAAACCTTGAAAAAATGCTATTTAAGAAAAAAAATGGAATTTGAATGTCTTTAAAATGATATCCTTCAGACAGTGACTGCTAATATATGCACTTCAAAAAATCCTGACATGCTGTGTTCATTGACTATAAATTTGAATTGACAATACATCACTAAACACGTGGAAGAACACAAAACTTGGAATGATGATGAAAGCACAAAGTAGTATGTGACTTCACCGGAAAATATAAATGTCACATGGGCATAATCCGTAGTGCTTCCTCTGGCGGGACAAGTTCCGCAGCCGCCTCTTGAGGCTCCTCCTGCGGCACAGGTCGCCGAGACTGATCTCCTCTCCCCTTGACAGATATATCCGTCAACTCAAATCCCTATGTTCCCTTCCATGTTCACAGTGTTGAATAGATTAATTCATTTATTATCTGTACCTCTTAGTCTCACAAGGGTCATGTTTTGTTAAATTAACGGCTGTGAAAATCTGACTGGGAAAAATGCGAAGTTTGAGAATGTCCAATAGTGACAGAAAGTAACTTGGATTATTTTATTTTTGGTACATTATAATGTAAATCAGCAGGTGTTGTGTAAATCAGGGCTAAAAAATGAACCATGTTGTTAATGTTGTAACTCAATATGTAGACTCACTTCATCACAATTTATTGCATTTTTGTTGCAATCAACGAAAAAGAAAAGACGTGAAAAGTGAAAAGAAATAATTTCATGACTCATAATCTCCACAATAATAACTCATAATGTTTACTTCTGGCCTACAATGATGGTCTGCTACATGTTTTCATATTCCTGGACCCAATAATGAAGGCAACCTTGAATGATAAACGCTTGCATGATTAATAAAAACCCCACAGTGTGATTGATGGATTAAAAATCTAATCTAATATTTACATACAGTCTCTTTCTCACCAATTTTCACAAGTTAAGAGCCTGTCGATAAGAAATGGACTTGGTGTGTGTGCATGTGTTAAGGAGCCCGACCAACGTCGTCTTTGGAAAGCATGTGGCTGCATACCATTACTATATCAATTGAATACAAGCACGCAAGTGTTTGTGCGTTGAATATAAGTGTGTCTGTTGACGTTTGTGATTAATGTACTTTAATGTTTGGACTGGACATTGCGAATGAAAACAACTGTGGGTGTGTGTCTGTGTGAGAACCATTTCGAGTCCTTCTTTGATTGTGAACGTGTGTATGTATACAGGGCTTTGATGGATAGCTGGTTGAACATAATTGTGTGTATGTGTGATATTTTAATGTATTCATGTGACGCTGTGTGCGGGCACACTTGAGGTCAGACTCCAATTTCCCTCTGGACTTCCTCTCACTGTGCCCACTGAATGATTACGGCTCTATTCCATTCCTCATTTAATCTCCTCCGGGACGCTCTTGAAAAGATGTTATTAAATGGAAAGTGCGGTTTAAATCACGCCACTTATCTCACTCTTCTTGACACGTTTTCCAACGACTGTAGGGGCGGGGGTAGGGGGTGGGGTTGTGTTGGGGGGTCACAGGGAGACATCGTGGCTGTGACAGGCGATGGTGTCAACGACTCACCGGCCCTAAAGAAGGTTGACATTGGTGTCGCCATGGGGATCGCCGGCTCCGACGTGTCCAAGCAGGCGGCTGACATGATCCTGTTAGATGACAACTTTGCCTCCATTTTCATGGGTGTGGAGGAAGGTGAGTGTTGAACAAAGATGAAAGGTAACATATGGAGAAGGCTTTTATTGCATATTTTCATGGAAAAAAGGAATATGAATTTCTCACATTAATGACAAATTCTATATGTAGGAATGGGCATAATAGGATATGTGAAAAACTCTTACAGCCACTTTTAGTTTGAAAAATTTAGCCGAAGAAACACGTTTCTTTGATCAACGCAGAACTAGATGGGCAGGTTTATTATCCCAGGACTTAGAAAAAAAGCCTCAAGAGTCCACGCTTAAAATTGAATCGGAAGCCGGCTATTTTGCTTTGAAGCAGTTATTTTGGACTCTGTCACATTCACTTGAAAGTCAGAAAAATGTGCCTCCCACACAAGTTTCACTGATTGACACGAACTTTGGTGTACCTATGTAGCTATGAATCTTCGGGATCAAAGGATGAAATGTCATTTTTTTTTGGCTGCCATATTTGACAATAAAGGTCCAATACATTTGAACTTGGAGGGTTCACTCCTAATTGTGCATGTTGATTTGAAGCAGTCATTCAGTAGCACCCCTTTGAAGGTTTTAAAATACTAGTCTGCCACACTCGTGTCACACAGAATATTCATACCTGTCAACCTCTGCCGATAACTGCCCTTATAAATGATTATGATTCCCCTTACAAACCCCCAAAAAACCTTACAAACACCGTACGTACGGTGTTTGTAAGGTTTTTGGGGGGTTTGTACGGTGTTTGTAAGGTTTTTTTGGGGTTTGTAAGGGGAATCATAATCATTTATAAGGGCAGTTATCGGCAGAGGTTGACAGGTATGAGTATTACAAAACTGGGTGAAGACATTGATCATAATAGGATGCCCGACAATGGCTAAAAGTCATTGAAATATATTGTTTTAATTATCAATGACAGATAAGACATGCTAAATAGATCAACATGTTAGTTCAGAAGTGTTCATCACTCCAGTCCTTCAAATTAATGGGTACCCAACAAGTAGTGCAGCACTCAGTTTCAAAAAGGTACACTTCGGTACGAGACAGACAGCTGATGCCAAATTGTAAAGAATCCTAGCCTACACCATAGTTTGTGGGTGTTCCTTTTGACACCAACTTCACGTATCTACAATAAATATGTGTGGGGGAGATGCATGTACTGACTGAATTTGCAATTGCATTGAGGTTTTCCTAAAGTCGCAATAGCGAAACATTCTCCTATATATGTAAAAGATCCCAGATGGCTCGGGGATGTCTTGCATGAGCACAGAGCTTGCATATTTATGATCAGACCTCGCACACAGAGGGGACTTTATGCAAACAACAATATAAAGAGCTTTGAAAGGAAAAGGGGGCTGAGACTTTCCACAGGAGACTGGCGTTTAATCTAAAGTGGCGGCAGTGGTGGCTAATAAAGTCACTCACTCTGGAGGCAGACGCCGTGCATTTTAAATTTACTTTGAGTCACCGACACCGGGAAAGGAGAAATCCAGACTTAATTACAAGGAATGTTATCCTACGCTGATTTCTTTATCGCTGCAGGGCGGCTAATTTTCGACGATCTGAAGAAATCAATCGCGTACACGCTGACCAGCAACATCCCTGAGATATCACCATTCTTGCTCTTCATCATCGCCAGCGTTCCACTTCCGCTGGGAACAGTCCTCTGCATCGACTTGGGCACGGACATGGTGAGTGCCACGAACTGGAGTACATCATCAGAATATCAATGAAACCACACGAGGTAGAGAGACCATTCACTGTCGGCCCTTCCAGATCAAAATGATTGCTATCAAAGACTCTGAAACACAATCATTCAATGTAAGCCTTCAAAGAGAATATCTCATGAATCGTACCATGACAAAAATATCCACCCAGGTTTTGGTGATTGCCTAACTGGGAAACAATTTAAAAAAAAATCACCTACTTAATGGCAAATCTGTTGTGTTGCTATAATGGTTGACATCTATCTCAGATGAACTACTGCCAACAAATAGAAAGCTGAGAACAATGACACTGACAAGACCAACGTGGGTACACAATTAAAAACCCTAGTCAGCACAAGAGAAGTGATGCATGCTGAACAGGTTTAATAAACTCAAATTCCAGATATTCATTCATATCCTCACAAGGGTCATGGGAGTTGCTGGAGCCTATCCCAGCTAACTACGGGCACCAGGCGGGGGACACCGCGAATCGGTGACCAACCAATCACAGGGAACAAGGAGACGGACAACCATTCACGCTCAGACTCATACTCAGGGGCAATTTAGAGTGTTGAACCAGCCTACCCTCCATGCTTTGGGATGAGGGAGGAAGCCGGAGTACCTGGAGAAAACCCCTCCCAAGCCCTACGAAAACATGCAAACTCCACTCTTTACCCCAGAACTGTGAGTTCGACACGCAACCCACTTGCCTCCAAAATCCAGCCATGTTTCATGCAGATACACCCATTCTGTAAATTGTCAAAACGGGCCTGTCACTGGTAAAACGTTTGCTTTTGCACTATGAAAGGGTTTGACATCTCTGAACCAGAATCACACCCTAATGAATGACAGCAAATTCTTTGTAACTCCCTTCTTTTCTTTGCTGGAGATGGCAAGTGGCTTTTGGTCCATCTCTTGCGACGCTACACGGGAAGCACAAAAGAGGGAGAGTGAAATGTTCTAATGGTGAGCGCTGCATGTCAAGCGCTCACTTTGTTCCCACTGTCAGTAATGTACTCCGGCGCAGAGCCCACTGCTAATCTGTCCCCCTGACAGACAGCAGTTTGTTCTTTTTTTCCCCTTTACCTTCTGGCAGCTCATATTCCAATCGGTTCAATAAGACCCCACTGTTTCAGTACAGATTGACCTGAATCCTTGTTACTGCTAATTGTGCCAGTTTCTTATTCCCCATTGATAGGTATATTCTACTCATCAAATACATTTTACAACAAAGTACAAATGATTATCTGTGACAATACCAATAACATTGGTGTCAACTTTGGGGAAAAAATGAGGTAAACAAATCCTTACTAACCTTAAAAGACCAAAGTTGACAAGTGGGATTTAAAAAGAAGTTGGCCTATAATGTTCCATTTTGCATACCTAACTATTGTTCTGACACCCGTTTCTCTAATGCACACAATATTTCAACGCCTGAACAGGAAGTTACTTGGTTTGAACCAGACTTTTAGCAGTCAGTTGAACTCCTGCACTATTGGTAGAGAAATTAGGCCACTAATACTCTTCTCACTGGTCAATATAAAATTGGACGGACATGTCATACTTAACAGAAAGCACAAAAATGTTGAAACTCTTGGAATACAAAAGAAAAATTGGCCTCTGGCACCTGTTTTGGTAATCTACATTATATTTTGCGGGCATATCGGTAATAACACCAACACTAAAATTACAGTCTATACATGAAATACCACTGATATCAAGATGAATACACTATGAAAAGTAAAAAAAGATATCGCCATTAAAGGTCGAGAAAGTAGGGCTAGTCATTGATCTTTTTTTTCATCAATTGTAATAAAAAAGGTATTATTGGAAAGCTTAGTTATTGATAAATATTGTTTCGCCCATGGACACAATTGAGTTGAATGTGTGTTCTTCCTTACTTGGATCTGGTTTAGCTGCAGCCCTCTGTGCGGTGGGCGTCAGAATTTGGCATGTGGGCATTTTTTAAACTATCCCCAAATTTGCCAAAATAAACAACAAAGTAAAGTGTGAATCAAGGTTCTCTCACATTTTTGCATGTTCTAATGTGGGGTTTTGTTGAGCGAAAAAATATTAGTAAACCTCAAATGAATGACCTGCCACTTAAAGTTGACCAGCCCTAAAAATGGGAAAACAGATCAAATTATTTGAATCACTTCTTTGTTTGTTAAAAATTGAAAACAAAGCAAAGCACTAATGGAGAGTTTCTTTCCGTGTTTGTGGACAGTCAATCACTTGCGTTTTCACGAACGCATTCTCTCTTGCCAGTGCATGGAAATATACACATTGCTATTAAAATGTCATGTTGGAATTCGACCAGTAAGTTGTCCAAGCAGTTCGGAAAATGGATGAATGAATGAAGACAGGTAACTCATTACAACTATCATATTATATTTCAAGAAATGCCAGTATTATGATTTCTATTGCATTTTGGAAGCAATTACAAATTATCCCGTCTTAGTTGACCTTCCTAGTTTCTCCCAGCAGGACGTTTTGTTCTTGTTGATCAATATTTGCTCGGCTTTCCTGAGATCAAAGTCCCTGTGTGACTGGAGAGAATTTGAGAAGCAGCTAAATTGTGTTTTGCATTAAAAAGAAAACAAGAAAATAAAAAAATAACACATCTTCAAAGTAACACATCGGTGAGAAGCGCTGGCGGTGCGGAACAGCTGGACGTCGGCTTTGAAGAGGAGAAGATATTTTGAAAATTGTACGAATCGAGGCAGACAGGTTATATTTGGTGAGGGGCTGTTTATCAGACGAATGTGGGGGTTCAATAGCCACACCTTTACTTTTAGGCCGGAAAATGTGGCTGAGAGAGAAAAACCCAGCCGGTCAGAATGGATTTTTATTGAAGTGCTATGATGTAATCAAAATATATATTATAAAACACTAATAAAAATGGTAATAGCCTGACTTTATAGAGAGACTCCAAGATAGCAATAGCTCCAGGGAGTGATTATATTCTATATATAAGTGAGTGTATTTCTGTATTCATATGACTGAACGTATGCTCCGGAGAACAGATGGTGTTTTAGGAGTGTTTGCAAACTCGGGGAAGATTCGAACGTGCATCATAGATTTTATTTATAGACTTCCAGAGGGTAGAGAGTTTTAGTTAACTTCCAACTTGAGAAGTACCAATATGTTGCTTAAAAAGTATCAAATATATTGTGCTAAAAAATAGACCAAAAGTTTTAAAATACAGACGCTCCCCTACTTACGAACGAGTTAGGTTCCGAGCGATTGTTCATAAGTTGAACTTGTTTGTAAGTTGATTCAGTGCTATATTTTGTATTATAATTTATGTTTAAGGCCTATATAAGTATATTGAAGGTTTATATAAGTGCATTTGTATGTTTAAGGCTTGTATAAGTACCGTAATTACTCGAATATAACACGCAGGTTTTTGCAAAATAATTAATTCCAATAGTTGGGGGTGCGTGTTATAATCAAAAACTAATTTTTTTTTTTTTTTTTTTTTTTTTTTTTTGTGTCTTGTTACATGGCCCTTAGCCTGGTGCTTTTTCTTGCCAAATAAATTGAATTGAAATTGAATTGAATAAAATAAATTACAAATTTTCGATCGAAAAAAGCATTGTCAAACTCACTTTGACGCACGGATTTTACGTCATCTCGTAGAGCCGACGCACGGATTTTACGTCATCTCATGAAGCCGAGACCACCACTGCCCCCCTCTAGCCTCGTACCCGTCTCAGTTCACCCTCTCTCAGTTCAGTGTTATAATCAATAACTAAAATAAATTACACATTTTCGATCGAAAAAAGCATTGTCAAACTCACTTTGACGCACGGATTTTACGTCATCTCGTAAAGCCAATCGGATGATGTGTTGTGGGAGGAAGAGGAAGTGGATGAAGGAAGCGTGGACGTTGATAGGATTCTCAACGAAGAGATGTATGAGAGGACAGACAAAGAGAGAGAGGAACTTTTCATTTGAAGGATTCTAATGAATAAATTTGTTTGAACAAAACAATCGTGAAACGAAGAAAAAAAGGTAAGATTTCTGATTTTCGTCCGCGGGAAATTTTAGGTGCGCACTATATTCGAGTACTGCGTTTTTCCAGATTTTTTTGGCCCAAAGTTATACCTGCGTGTTATTTTCGAGTGCGCGTTATATTCGAGTAATTACGGTAACACTCATTGGTTTGTACTAAAAAACATTTAATAAAATGGAGAGAATATGTACAGTACTGTATAGAGAGAGAGAGATTCATGTATTAGAAACTGGCCGAAAGAAGCGATCTAACGACGATTGCACAGTTTTCTTCTTTTTTTCATCATAAATGATGCGTTAGCACTGTATGGCAACATTAAATTGATTTGCAAACTTTGTGCAACGTTCAATATTTGGGTCCTGCTGCTCGTTCTTTCTGTTTATAAATGGTACTGACAGTCGAACGATTCAAGTTGTATGCCCGTGCAACGCTCACCACTCTCACGCGCATCAAGCTTCGTTATTATTGCCACTCGTTTCAAATGAAATGGCTTGCCTCTTCCTTGCACCTCCCTCACTAGAAGCCTTTCGCTTTTCACCAACCATATTGAATAACGGCTGCACGAGATATTTCATGATAAAAATGAAAAAGGTTCTTTGCGCACTGAAGATACGTCACGCACTTACGCAACTTACGCACTGCAACGAAATGGGCAGAGGAAGGTGGATGCTGGGTGAGCTGAGCGCTCACAGCGCCATGCGTCGGTATTAGCGGCGGAAAGAAGCACTACTCGGAAAAAGGCGCGCAATACAAAATCGAACTTACGAACATTTTTCGACATAAACGCAATTTGCAGACATGTTCGTATGTACCGTTGTTCGTAAGTCGTATGTTCGTAAGTAGGGGAGCGTCTGTATTGTTTAGTGTTTTTCCCTCATAGGATGGCAAGCAAAATGCTGTTTAACACAAATATTTCTAATGAGTGTCATAAAACTGTCATAGTCAAACTTTATTTTTTGTAACAGGGACTTTCACTTAAACTATTACCCTGAAAAATATTATGAAAATGATTCGAGGCTTTTCTATTCCTGATGATAGCTCTTTTAACATTCCACAAAAAGTTCCGGAATTTGGACTAGCATTTTTGACATATATCAGCTAAATAAAGTTTCAAGTATTTTTTGGCTAACAAAAATGAAAAACTCAAGGGAGGAAAAAGCAAAAGCAAATAATCATCATAAGTGATGCCAGTTGGAACGCCGAAATTTTGTAGTTGAAATCTTGGTTGAAAACTGTTATACAACCTACAACATCTCTCAAAAAATAAATGAATAAATAAAATAAGCAAAAATAGGTATTTTTAGTCTTCTCTCTGATTGCATTAGAAACAATAACAGTTTGGTACCACTCCCAAACTTATAATATTTTTTTCTTTGAAATAATTGCCTGGATACATACTTAAGTAGGTATTCCGCTCTACGCGAAAACATGTGCGCACTGAAAATAGCGAATTGAGGGGACTTGTGCCAGGTTGTTAGCAGTTTGTCAACAGCTTTCCGATCAACGCTGCAGGGGTGTGACGGCTCTGCCAAGCTTCGCCAGTGACATGCAACATCTTCGGATGTTATTTTTAGCCTGTCTTGGCAAGATGCTAATCAAAGTCTGTGTGAGAGTGTGTTTGGGCGTGACATCCCACATTTCAAAGTAAAAAGGCACATCCACAAGGCATGCAGTGAAAGCATCATACTTCAATGTCCATTTCTGTTTCTTTGGCATTTGAATTGCTCAATCAACTTTTTATTTATGCCCATTTATTCCATTAAACACAATTATAATGATTATTAATCATGCATTGTATTTACAAAAAAATAATCTCAAAGAAAGGATTTTAATGCAATTAAGAGTAGTGGTAATTGGGCTTTAGGAAGTACGTATTAGTTTTTCATGTTTTCAAGTGGCCCACTCTCAAATGAGAAGAAGAAAATCTTCTTAAAGAGAAAATTTTACAGCATTGACGTTTGGGTACTGCCATCGTTCATCAAAGTGGATTTGTCACTCATCCTTTTGTGTCCGCCTTAAATACACTTTAAGGCCGGATATTCTTGCCTACCATCAAAAATATTGTGTGCTAACACCAGCACAATATTAGTTTTTGCAGATGCCTTTCTCAACCTGATAATGGAGTGAAAGGAAGACTAGGCTATAATATGAAGTTTTCTGAATTTGAAACCATTTTTTTTTTATAATGGTAACATAATGTTAAATCACTTTTTTCTTGTATTTTTTCTCTTTCTTGCATATTTTTTTATAGGATTTAATATGAAAAGCAGAAATATCAATGCTTACAGTCAATTATAAAATGTACATGTTTTGATTATTTGAAATGGCAAAAAACTAAAATAATGTTAAGAAACAATTTGACTAAATTAATATGTTAAGACTATTCTGTATGAATTAGAAAATGATTTTAATGACTAAATATGTTATTTATTTACAATTATATAATTACTCAAATCATTTAATTTTAAGTTTCTTAATAATACTCTGTGCAATGAATTGAAAACTACTAACTAATAAAAAATATAATGAATTTATTTGTAAAAATGAATTAATGAATTATTTTATGGTTAGGTTACATATTCCATATTTTTATATTATATTTATAGTGAATTAATTTACCAATTCACTTGCTTAATAAATTGAATCTATAGGGTTAAATGCTTACATAAAAGCTCTTTTTTTAATTTTAATATTTATAATGGGTTTATTAGTCAGCCATTTACGCAAATTGGTCTCAAAAACTCAATTGACACGCTAATGTATGTACTATTTTTTTTATTTTGAATGTTTCATTGTAATACTTACAATATTGAATAGCTAATTGTTCATTAGAAATGGATAGGTACAATTTTTATTTCACCAACAAAGGGTTTAAAATGAATGAATAGGATAATAAATAAATGTATTTTTTATTTTCTCAAAATATTTTGTATGACAACAAATACTCACACTAGTCTCAAGAACGGTGGTAAGCCCTGTTTAAGGCTCTTGTTTTTTTGCTCCAGGTGCCTGCCATCTCATTGGCCTATGAGATGGCAGAGAGTGATATCATGAAGCGCCAGCCTAGGAATCCCAAAACAGACAAGCTGGTAAACGAGGGTCTCACCAGCATGGCCTACGGGCAGATAGGTGCGTACGAGTTGCCGCTGTCAATCAGTCAAAATCATGAGCCAACAACAATCGTTTCATTGATACATTTTCAGAATTCACATGATTAAGAGGTCGTTAATGTCTTGTAATTTTTTATATTAAAAAACGTAATTCATGATGATAAAGATGCTCTAAGGCAAGGGTGTCAGACTCGGGTTGGTTCGCGGGCCGCTTTAACCTCAACTTGATTTCACGTGGGCCGGACCATTTTAGATATAATATTTAGATATTTTTTTAATAAATGGATTAAAATAACTGGATTAAAAGCCCTGAATATTCTGTTTTTTTATAGATCTAAAACAATGTTTATTTTAGCTTTTTTTTAAATATGTTGTTAGATTTTACAGAATGATTTTTGAACTAAAAACACAGAAAAAAATGATTAAAAAATTACAATTATTGATTTAAAAGGGGGAAAATCAGGATTTTTAATACACATCTATACTCTTCATTTTAATTTGATCCTAAAACAGAAAGTCGGCACTCATTATTTACTTTCCCGGGCCACACAAAAATGATGCGGCGGACCAGATTTGGCCCCCAGGCCGCCACTTTGACACATGTGCTCTAAGGGGATTTTGATGATTTTCATCTAACATGGAATCAGTTTGAAAATAAGTGGTGAAAACATAGGGAGTAACTGGTTGATTTTTGACATCTATGTTTTAGGCGGGTTTCAACTCATTGTTGACATTTTGAACTCAGTGACAATAGTCTGTGGTTCTGACAAAGACTAAAAACTGTTTCTCAGATTTGGTATTCAAAGTCACATGATTGTGGAATCGTGACCCAGTTGAAAGATTTGTTTGAATGGTGCCATTAACAGTACTCAAAATTGAACAATTTTTCGACCAAAGATTTAAATAAGGCTTCACTCTTCTATTTATTTTTTTAGCTATTTAATTTTGCCCGATTCACATTTTGAAAGGTACCATTGAATCTTTCATCCTTAACTGATTCGTGAATCTAGTGCTATTTTTCCCCCTCAGCCAAATGCGGAAATTAAAAAAGAGCGTTTGTAATCCATTCCCATGTCTCTCAGCCAATGCAAATATCAATAAGAAGTTCAATCACAAATACATATGAAATATCTTTGATTCTTGTTCAATCGTAATACTGGTTGTTCCAATTGGGTGTTGTATGTAAGATTCTGAGTGTATTACCAGTAATTAGTGTGACTAACGCTTTAACATCACAAAATGAACTACGTAAAGCTCTGTGTAAATTTCAGATGCACCGTAGGTATTCATCCTATGTCAATGTGAAGATGGATCAATGCCACACCCTCAATAAACTTCTTAACAATCAAACATGCTGAAATTGATCTTCCCTGTTGACATTTACAGCAAATTGAGCATGGCGAATTCGAGCGTATCCCACTTAATCTTGGTCATATGTACCCTAGTCGCAGCCTCTCTCCCTTCTCCAAGGATGCCTTTTATCTGTTTTCTGGCTTGATATACAGCAGAGAGCGCAGGACGACGAGCAAAATCAAAGGCTGGCGACATTTCACAGGCTTTTTTAAATGGGTCAAAAGATGACAGGGCGCCACTGGATGGCGTTCAGTTCATTGGTTGATGGCAGGCGAACGATCTCGCAGAACAATATTCCACCGTATCTTCCAGAATCGTTAAAAGACACCGACGTAAAACAAGAATTGCACATAGTGGACTCGCAGGGAGACTTTCAAACCACGTCATGTTAGCTAGTCTTGAAATTAAGTGATTATTGGCATTTTGTTACTTCCCTCATTTGTCCTAAGATTACTTATAATCAATTATTGCAATTATCTGGTATGGATGCCCAAATAAGGAAGGATTCCCTCATTGGCTGCCAGGGATGACGGTGGATGTCTAATCCAATTGAATTGGAAGGCTAGTTTGCTGTCAAGGAGTTAAAAAGCCTTAAAATGGAAAATGATAGTCAGCAGGGTCATATGTGATGACAACGTGGATCAATGAGTATAACACAGTTGAGAGTGAACCAACAAGATAAATGCTGGCCTCCGTGTTCAATACAATTAATGAGTTGTGGACAATAAGCAGCGGAAACAGTCAGCAACTATAACGAGATCGATAACTACAAGACATACTATACTGGCATTTGTTTTCGAATGAAACCAGCAAGAATACACCCCAATGTTCTGCCTTACAAGAATAAATTCTGAAAAAAAAAGCTTCAAGATTAGTCTGCAGAGTTCCATAATGGCCTAGGAAATACTCTATGTATTCTGTCGAGTCATACTATTGACAAATGAAGTTCAGTTTTCAAGACTTTTGAAGATTCGAAATGGGTTGAGTGAAATCAGTTGATTACACTCTGTTATTTTCAATTTCCTCGCTTTTAATCAAAGCAACGCCTGCGGATTCCTTTTTTTTTCATAAAAAAGAGCAGAATTTCTATTTCGTGCTCACTCACTCTCACGGACGGATGCTACGGCCCACTCCATTGCCAGCGGTGCCACCACAAAATTACTTTGGTGAAGCGCGTCTGCCAAATGATGACATGAAAATGCATCATTGCACAATGATGGGCAGAGGATTCGCTCATTTTATTGGTTGTAGATCAACAATCCAATGCCTAAATCTGTAAATCTTACTTCACTGGTTTGTTTGCAGGTCCAATAGTACCGTGTGCGGTCGATTGGTCGCCGGTCTTTTGGTCGCTGTCTTTATGTTGCCGGTCTTTTGGTCGCGGTCTTTTGGTCACGGTCTTTTGGTTGCCCGGACCGCGAAAACGGGCGACCAGAAAACGGGCGACCAAAAGACCGGCGACCAAAAGACCGGCGACCCAAAGACCGATGAGCAAAAGACCGGCGACAAAACAAGGTAAAACAACACGGTCTACGCATCAATAAAAGCCAACAATGGCCATGAGCAGTTTCACTGAGCCGACGTGTGAGTGTACAAGAGTTTGTATGTACATGCGTTGTCCCTTTTAAGAAGCTACGTCAGTCAGGGTCTTAAGTTCTCCAACAAAAAACAATAAAAGTCCGGGAAATTTGGAGCTTTTCTTTAGCCTAATAATTACTAGGGCATTAAGTATGACTAAATAGTAATTTGCAGTTTGTATTTAGGGAATTTGAGCAACAATTTAAATGGTAATTATCAGTTACTTTCCGGGCGACCAAAAGACCGGCGACCAATCGACCGTGTACCCAATAGTACAGTGGTATTGCCTCATACCGAGTTGTTGCTAATGTGGTTTCACTTTGAGTTCATGTCACATTATTAGAAACAGTTGCATGCAACTGAAAACTGGTGTATTTCAACAGCTATACAGCACTTAAAATTGAAAACTATTTTAATAAAGGCAAAACTTTAAAGCCTTATTGTGACATTTTCAAACTACTCTTACACTTTCTTTTTCATTCATTCATTTTCTTAAATCGCTTATCCTCACAATAGTCACGGTGGAGCTTGAGGCTATCCCACCCATGCAATAAAATACTTTAAAAAAAGGTTTATATAGCTTTAATGAATGAAACTAAAAATATATATTTTTACATTTTATTTTAAATATAACATTGTTTATATGAATATATTATATATTAAGTCACATGTGTCAAAGTGGCGGCCTGTGGGCCAAATCTGGCCCGCCGCATCATACTGTGTGGCCCACCCGGGAAAGTAAATCATGAGTGCCGATTTTCTGTTTTAGGATCAAATTAAAATGAAGATTATATATGTTTATTAAAAATTTCCTGATTTCCCCCCCTTTTAAATCAATAATTGTAATTTTTTAATCTATTTTTTATGTTTTTAGTTCAAAAATCATTTTTAAAAATCTAAAAATATATTTAAAAAGCTAAAATAAACATTGTTTTAGATCTATAAAAAACTGAATATTCAGGGATTTTAATCCAGTTCTTTTAATCCATTTATTAAAAAAAGATCTAAATATTATATCTAAAATGGTCCGGCCCACGTGAAATCAAGTTGACGTTAAAGCGGCCCGCGAACCAACCCGAGTCTGACACCCCTGTATTAAGTAAAATATAAATAAATATAATATAAGTAAATAAGCAAAAGTGAAATGATCATTTACACTGGGAAAAAAATGCTTGCTTTTTTACCACATAAGCAACCGTTTTTCCATCCATTGTTTGACGGCAGGTATGATCCAAGCTATTGCTGCCTTTTTCACCTATTTTGTCATCTTGGGAGAAAATGGCTTCTTGCCCATGACAGTAATTGGCATCCGCATCGCCTGGGACGACCGCATGGTAAACGACATAAAGGACTCCTACGGGCAGCAGTGGGTGAGAACCACTCATACAAAAAGACCGTATTATGTATAAAAAATGTATGACTGCCTTCACTGTGGTCTCTGCCCCCCTTCAGACATATGAGGAACGCAAAATTGTGGAGTTCACGTTTCTTTGACAGCTTTCTTCGACAGCATTGTTGTGATGCAGTGGGCTGACCTTATTATTTGCAAGACCAGGAGAAACTCTCTTTACCGATTGACATAGAATTTGATTGAAATATCTATTGAGACCCTAATACCAATCTTCGCAGCTCAATGGTATATCGATGTACATTTCTATAATGTCAAGATGAATGAAAACATGTCACGACCCTTGCCTCGGATTTAAAGCTGCTATAAGGTAATTTTGCAGATTTATTTTCAAATAGTGCATGAAATTTGTTTGAAAAAAAGTGCTGACAAAAACGAGAGTTCTGATTTTCTGAGTTATGGTCATAAATCCTTTTCTGATTTAAGACAACTCCAATGTTTATGGTGGCCTACGGTACATTGTTTGACTAAATTGTATAGGAACATTCTACTTGAAGTATGGATTCATTCCTGCCATGTTTTTTTCCATTAACAGGAACAGGATCCTGATATTTGACCTGTTTATAGAGACAGTTTTGGCCGCATTCCTCTCCTACTGACCTGGAATGGATGTGGCCATGCGCATGTATCCTCTGACATAGGCTCCCCGATTGAATATATATGCCCAACTTTCAGTATACTTTTGACATGTATCATCTTTGTCATTGCTGACTTGAAATACTCCTCTTCTTCGTCATTCTCTTACTCAGGATTGGGTGGTGGTTCTGCGCCTTTCCATAAAGTCTTCTCATCTTCGTCTACGATGAAATTCGTAAATTAATTCTCCGAAGGAACCCTGGAGGTAAGCATGGTTATTAGCAAGAGAGAACGAGATTAAACGCTTTGCCGACCTCTTTGTCTTGTTCATAAATCGGCAGAAGAGTAAATTGCTTTGGACTCGCGTGTCGAGAGCAGCGAGTGCCAATTTTCCTCCGAGAGCATTTTCACAGCGTCTCCTATCCTAGGTCAACCCTGTGATTTTCATCAGAATTGTCTCAGAAAATAAACAAACTGACGCATCAAGAGATATTAGCAAGCAATCACTTGTCCCCTTTGAAATTGCTCCATTTTTGTTGTTCTTTTTTTAATTCAGCCCCCGAGCCAGTTTCACATAGCAACGTGAAATTTAGTAGGCATGTCTATCAGAAGTAGACACAAAAAATTATCTCAAAGTCTTGCCTGAAAACACATTTTGACTATAATTGGCCAATATAGCCTCATTTTGGCTGTTATTCCAGTATAAACTCTTCTGAGACATTATAGTCACAGCTATCCTGAAGAAAGAGTAAACAGATGCACACATGAGTGAGAAATTTTCTCATTTCAATGTCCATCATGAGCGCATCTACAAATAGATCCAAAATAGCTATGGCCCAAATGGCAACAGAAGTCTATCATTTTAGTTTGAATGAACCATTTCTAGTAGTCCTTTTAAAGATGATCTTTTCTTAAGGATCCATGGCCAAAAAGATAAAGTAAGCCGTTTATATGAAGTGGCAATATTCTGGCCATTTGGGATGTTTCCAGGGTCATTCTAAAGCAGAGTGGCCTGAGAATCTATTGTTGCTTGAAGAATTCTCAAACGCTCACGTTCGAAAAGACCCAGAGAATTGCGCTTTTAATTTTAAAGTAAAAATATTGTCCATTTCTTGGGTTTCTTAATAGATGAATATAACTCAGATGACCAAAATGTTTATTTGATAATTAGGTCAAACATTAGTAGTCTCACAAAAATCAAGTGCTGCCTGTTTTGGGCTTGGAAGTAATGGGTAGACACACATAAATGTCACAAAAAGATGCGGACATTTTGTTTAAAAAAAAAGGCCTTTTTATGGAAAAAGGATACTTTTTGGCATTACACGTGTTTTGACGGGTGATGTTAAATTCAGAACATTGCATTTGGGGGACCACCTGATGGTGTAGAGCACATGTGTCAAAGTGGCGGCCCAGGGGCCAAATCTGGCCCGCCGCATCATTTTGTGGGGCCCGGGAAAGTAAATCATGAGTGCCGACTTTCTGTTTTAGGATCAAATTAAAATGAACAGTATAGATGTATATTACATTTCCTGATTTTCCCCATTTTAAATCAATAATTGTAATTTTTTAATCAATTTTTCTGTGTTTTTAGTTCAAAAATCCTTTTGTAAAATCTAAAAATATATTTGAAAAAAGCTAAAATAAACATTGGTTTTAGATCTATAAAAACTGAACATTCAGGGTTTTTAATCCAGTTCTTTTAATCCATTTATAAAAAGTATCTTAGTTTATCTAAAATGATCCGGCCCACATGAAATCGAGTTGACGTTAACTCGGTTCGCGAACCAACCCGAGTCTGACACCCCTGGTGTAGAGGTTCACTCGCCTGACTTAGGTGTGGACAGGCGCAGGCTCGATTCCTGCTGGTGGCGGTATGGTTGTGAGTGCAAATGGTCATCTGTATTTCTGTGTGCCCTATGGCTGACAGGCGACCAGTCTAGGGTGTAGTCTGCCTTTCGCCTGAAGTCAGCTGGGATAGGCTCCAGCAACCCCCGCAACTCTTACGACGATGCGCGGTATGGAAGAGGAATGAATGCATTTGGGCGACCATGGTCGTGAAGTTTGTTGACACGGAACCGTCACCAAAATAAGACTCCTTGCATACGGTTGAGCATGTTAATGCAGCCGAAATTCACGGAACATCATTTCTCTTGCATCAAAAGCACAAGGCAAACAGTAATCAGTTCAAACGCTGCAGCGCCCACAATGTTGCATGATGGGAGAATATTATTCAGCACTCAGACACGCTTGTTTTTGGTGCGGGGCCGGCCGGGGCTGCCCTCATAAATAAAATATGGGCTTTCATAATAACTCTCGAGTGACAATATTTGTGGTGATATCAATACAAAGCGAAAATGCTGGCGATCCAACTTGCAAGGGAAACAAAATCAAATGACAGAATTTGCATGGCTATAAAAATAAGAAGAGGTGATGCCATTGCTTGCAAGCACTTTTCAGACCGTAAATACCAAAATAGCTGATGTCTGTGTCACGAATAATCATCTGTGAGGTCCTTTTCAGTAGTACTCACCGGCACTCAATTCAGAATAGATCAAAGTAGTTTTCGCCTATCTTTGCATGATGCTCTATTATCATAAAATGATTAGGTTTTATTGTCATGACTATTCGCTCTGAATGCTATTTATTTTTAAAACTGCTTGTAAAATTTGCAAAGGCTTTGTAGTCTTCTGCAGGTATGTTCATCTGATAAAAATCTGCATTGAAACCTGGCTCTGCCATTTTTTGTTTGAAGCCAACATTTTAGGCCCCTTTTGCTCATTTCCAAGTGCCCCTTAAAATTTAACCCCTTCAATTTTTATCTAATTTTAATCATATGTAATGGACACATGGGTCATGCTAAACAGTGCATATTTTAAGTTTTGAGAATGCGTATGCTGCAGAGTATGCTGCAAAATTTGATGACACAACATAACACTCATAATGCCTCCGGGAATTCTTTTATATAATTCAACCCTAAAGTTAGCTTGACTCAGCAACGTAATTTTTGATGGGCTTATCACTCACGAGTAAAAACATCTCAACGAGCCAAAAAACACATGGGAAGCCTTCCATTTGCATTTAAAACAGCCACATGGAGATAATTTGGAGCATTTCTAGGTGCCAATTTATGATGAAAGTTTCTACGAGACTTTGCCTGAATGCTACCAAATTCAAACCAATTACACCAAACAGATGGATGTAGCTGAATTGCCCAACATTTTATCTTTTATCACATCTTTTATAATTTTATATCAGCAATGCAGTGACAAATTTGGTGACTTGTAATAAAACTCCAGACGAAGTTTTGTAAAACTCAAACTGTTGAACCCTTTCTCTTTGGATCATGACATTTAGTAGATTTGAACATCCGACCAACAAAACAGTCTCAAAATGTTACATTAAACAATGGTTTCATTTTGTTTTTATAGTGTGATTACACATTGAAAGCTCCAAAACTAATATCTCAACTCCACAAGGCAGACAGACCAAACATAGAGTCGATCTCCGCTTGCGGGTTTGATGCAATCGAATTCTTATTGCAGTTGAAAAAAACACACAAACCTCGCAATGACTTGACCGACGCTTGCCTGCTGGCCGTGTTTACGTACTAATCCTGCCCTGCTACGGGAAACAGATTACGCTTGTCAACAGCATGAGGAGCAAAATAACAAGAGAGGAAATTACGTGGCGCCTGATGAAGAGTTACGAAGATGCTCGACAATGGATCAAAATTTGTAAGGCCATTGACGGCACGGGTCACAATAACAATTGATGGTGACAGTTAATCTTCTCTGTTAATGCGTGTGTCACGGCCGGCTGATCGGCGCGTCTGGAGAATTACGAGCCGATTCATTTGCAGAAACAAAAAACGCCGCCTGTGAATACCAAAGAGGATATGAAAGCTTTTTTTTTACGCTTTTGTTTTGATGCCAACCCTGACTCCTCTGTGTTTCTTGTCTTTTAGGGTGGGTGGGGTAGGAGACATACTATTAACATTCACAAGGCATCAGCGTCAAAGCCAAAGAGTGCACGTGCACGTCTGTATGTGTTTATCTGTCACTAACAATGTTTGCATGGAATCAGATGACAAATATGATTAGCCTGAAATATTGATATGATAATAAACCCTGAAAAATTGGTTTTGGATTATCCCTGTACAAAAAATTCATGAAGCTCTGTATAAACTGGCATGCATTTAATATATCATTGTCTGTTTGTTTCGGGATTGGTCACAAAATAAAACATTTATGGATAAAAAGGCTTATTCTTTTTAAAATGTGAAACAGGATTTGGTTTAACTGAAACTAAGATATGCTTGAAAATATTTTTTTTTCTAGCAGACTTCTATAATCCCCCCGGGATGTCGGAATTCAGGTATCAGAGAATTTACCTGCATATTTCAAGAAATAAAAACAGTCTGAAGAATACAGGGAGAGTGCAGAATTTGCATTTTATCATTTTATCATCAAGATCTTGGTGTTAAATAGCACCCGCCAAACACAGAAAAGAACTGCATTTAATTCATTCATTCATTTTCCGTCCCACTCTTCCTCACAACGGTCGTGAGATCGTGGAGCCTATCCCAGCCACCTATAGTCAGTAGGTGGGGGAAACCCTGAATTGGATGCCAACAAATCGTAAGGCACAAGGGGATGAACAACCATTGATGCCCACACTTATACCTAGGGACAATTTAGAGTGGGCAACTAACCTACCACACATGTTTTCGGCAAGTGGGAGGAAATCGGAGCACTCGGAGAAAGCATACTTTGGCACGGGCAGAACATGCAAATTCCATACAGCAAGGATGTTACCCACCGGGGATTGAACCCTTAACCTCAGAATTGTGAATTCAGGATGACGATAGTTGACTGGGATCAATTCCAGGACCCCCTTGTCACCCTTGAGAGGATAAGCGGTATCGAATGAATGAATTGCTTTCACCAATCCTGGCTAGAAAATAAGACTTAATTTTATTGTTAAAACCGTGTCAAAAACATATACATTACTTAATGTATTTTTCTTATTTTATTGTCACTGAATAAGTAATGAGCATCATACAGTCATATGATAATGTTTACTCATATCATTTTTTTCCGAATCAAAATGTCATTTTTCTAAATGTTTGGACCAGCCGCTTAATTTTGATTTCTCCAAAAATTATAGACTGAGTAACATTTCAGAAATTGAAAATACGTTTGTTGGAGTAATTGAAGTTATATAATATGGATCAAAATAAAATTCCACAATCGTGAGTAGCTAAAAGGTGGTGGATTGCATGTTATGTTTTTCTGAATCTCCAGGGAACAGTGACCACATGGGGCCCTCAACAGCTTTCAAATGACTTGAATGAAAAGATTTTTCAACTTGATGGTTTAAGCAAAGGCTACACAAAGCTATTGCTGACATTTTGACATTTCAGCTGTCAGTTTTCACTGTGGGGAACATATTGATACGCGAAATAGCACAGACTGACTTTCTCTATAGGCTAGAAGTGACATGCCAAGAAAAAACTCATGTGTCTCCGCAAAGGTTGATGTGAATCATCAAAGACAACCAAAGAACTACAATGTCAGTTTGCTGCTGGTGGTGTCACTGTGAGTTGTTCAAAAGCATATTTTGATAAGCTAGTTTCATTTTTGGAAAAAGGTCCCTGCTGAATAAAAGATTGAGTTATTTGGTAATAACAAGGAGGGTTGAAGTCCACTATTATCTATTAAGTGGAGTTCAAACCTCCACATGTTGACAATAATCTTTAACAAACAGTCACAACATTTAAGTTACGCTAGGGCTAGATATCACAACAATAGATGACCCACAGCCATGCTCAAAATCTGCTGCTGTGTGAATATTGTTGAGATGATCTGGAGCGCGCTTCCGACTGTGCAGTCCATGGTCGGCAACAAACTTAACTAAAAATGAAATGTGTTCATTCATCTTCCATGACTCCCATCTTCAAAAGGGTTGCAGGGGTTGCTGGAGCCTAACCCAGCTGTCTTCAGGTGAAAGGCAGACTACACCCTAGACTGGTCGCCAGTCAGCCATAGGGTACGCCGAGAGACAAAGGACCATTCGCCCTCCCAATCATACCGCTAACAGCAGGAATTGAGCCCGCGCTTGCCCGCACCGAAGTCAGGCGAATCAACCTCTACACCACGAGGATGCCTAGGAAATGTGTTGCAGGGAGAAAAGGTCCAAATGTAAATCTATACATACTTATAAAAACACATTGACTCTTTTGGTAAAAGGAAGATTTACTGAATATTAATAGTTTTTTTCTGTTGCGGTGCCCACATTTTTGGACGTATTTAATTGTGATTTAATGCATAAAACTCCATAGGCTGCTAACCACCTTAGTCACTTTGTACCTACTTATTTATCTCATCTCATCTCATCTCATTTTCTGAACTGTTTTAATCTCACTAGGGTTGCTGGGGGTGCTGGAGCCTATCCCAGCTGACTTCGGGCCAGAAGCGGGGGACAAGCTGAATTGGGGGCCAGCCAATCGCAGGGCACAAGGAGACAAACAACCATTCACGCTCACTCCCATACCTAGGGGCAATTTAGAGTGTTCAATCAGCCTACTATTCATGTCTTTGGAATGTGGGAGGAAACCGGAGTACCCAGAGAAAATCCATGCAGGCCCGGGAGACCATGCAAAACTCCCTACTTATTTATGTGACCACTCATTCACGTTGACTACTTATCTATTATTATTATTTATTGATTATTTATCTGTTCATTGTTTGTTTTTTGTTGTTATTTGTGCATTTCGTTGACTGTACTTATTTATTAGTTATTGAATTATTATTTATTCAGTATTCATTGTTATTATTTATTGATTATTTATTTATTTGTTTTATGTTGTTCTTTGTGCACTTCGTGGTGAAGATTCTAATCTCATAATTGTACTTGTAGTATAATGACAATAAAAGCGTTCAATTCAATGCAATTCAATATAGACACTGATGCTACTGATCCGAACACCTAATTGATTATAAATGAAAATAATGCGAATTCACAGAGGAGCTCCAACTTTTTAATTCCACTTTATTTATTTTAAGGAAAAAATAAAAACGAAACCCGCACGGAAAATAATTCCATAATGACAGGCTGCATGACGTCACGGTCACAACAATTTTACGTCACCACGTTCAGTGTACGGCAAAATGGCGCTGCTGCTAAGGTCGGTACTTCTGATTTTCACGATTGTGTGTTACGATTGATTGTTGTTTAATGTCCGAGACAATGTGATCGGTAGACATTATCTGTGTAGTTTCATTAAACCCGAGTGGGAGCATTCTAGATTATTCCGCGTATTACTATCGGTGATAAATTACTGTGAAGTAGCTAGCTTGCTAAGGTTAACGACGAAGGCAAGGTAACAAAGTTCAGATTGCAGCTCATCGAAACATAAATTTAAGATTTTTGCTCGAATGGGTTTGTTCTTTTTGGCGATGATCACTGATTATTTGGGTTAGGTGTTTTTTTTTTAAGTCAGATGTTGGATTTTATTACTGTATGGTTTGTCATCGAATCAACGCACACTGGCCACTTAAACATTAATGTTTGAATGCCTTGCAAATAACATTAATGTACTTAATAAATGATCTTTCAAATGGCAGTTTAATAAAACATTTAAATTGATCCGGGTTGTAGGATAGTTCCTCAAATCAGTCTGCATGTCTTTTATTGAGTGCGTCAAAAGAAGGCTTTCGTTTTTGAGGGTTTTATTTCCGGAGGTGGTGAAGGACAGAATGATGGGGATCTTAAAAAGTAAGGAAAAGAGGCAGAAAACATGGAGGTATGGGAAAGGCAGGAATGTTAGAAAGAGGAGAAGGAATCCAAAAGTTGCTAATAAATCAACGGTGGCACTAAAGGAGTATCAACAAAGAATGAATCGATATAAGCATAATATCAAGAGGGAAGTATACTTTACATGAAAAACAAAGATGTATAAAAGGCAGGAATGAAGAACAAAGTATTGTGCAAAATACAATACTTTGGACCTTCTTGAAGATGACAAACCTTTGCCTTGTGATAACCTTACCTCCATATCACTTACCAAAAAGATCAGACAATCACATAAACATTGTCTTAATGTCACTCCACACGTTTATATGTAAATTTTTATGCTCATGTTTTATACGATGCATCATTTAGTAACGTGACATTCAATAGCAAAGTCGATTATCCCCGCCAGATCTCAGGAAGTCAACACTGGAAAAAAAGGGCCTGACTTATTTACTCAGCCAGCCCTTTTCAAGTATTCATAATGATTTATTAATCAATAACTGTGGCTTTGCCAATTAAATGTCATATATTCACTTAAACGCAAAACAGTACGTTCTGTTCAGTAGGAATGGGCATAAAGTAAATGATGTCGAGCTCAAGAGCCTTTAATATTAAAAATCTGTTTCATTAAGAGATTGAAAAATGTCTCCAAAAAATGATGAATACGCCACGACAAAAATGAAAAATGGAAGTCCACCACTTTGGTTTAAAGTATCCATTTTAAAAATGGAAATAGTAACCCTTGTCTTTTGACTGCAGGACCTTGGCCCGTCAGGGGTTGTGTGTCTCCAGGCCACAGTGCAGTGTCCTTTACGTCAGACAGTAAGCATCTTATGAATATGAATACCATGTAATGTTAAGTAAACTGTAATAATGTCTTGAATTGTCTGTTGTTTCAGTGCTGCTCCAATGGGAACAACTGCCAAGGAGGAGATGAACAAGTTTTGGGCCAAAAACACCCAATTGAACCGACCCATGTCTCCTCACATAACCATTTACAGGTAATGATTGATATATTTATTACACAAACTTGGAGGAATATGAAGCCCTTGTACTATTAGCTGTGATTTTTATTGAATGGATCCTTTCGATTTATACATGATCTCAGAAATACCACGTGTGATGATTTATTTCCCTTCAAAGTAACACATTTTTTAAATCTCCTATTAAAAACATGAGTATGGGGGTGAAATTTGTGAATCAGGGCGGCTTATATGAGAGAAATTGTAAAATTCAGCAATTTTAAGTCAATTTTAAGGGTACGGCTTATACGCGTAGGTGGCTAATATGCGAGAAAATACGGTAAATGAAAAGTTGTTGGTTTGCCTTGTTTCACATCTTATTGTCTCAGATCATGAGTTTCATTTTAAGATAAATTATTCAGAACTAACACACTCATTTTCATGAATTATGATTTTTCATTCCATTGAATGATTTTTAAATTGTAGTTATTTATGAATGGCTTTGTGTGTGTTTTTTTTGTTTTAGTTGGTCTGTCCCCATGATGATGTCCATCACTCACAGAGGAACTGGAGTTGGCCTCAGTGGAGGTAAGACATCTTCATTATTTTCTTATTTTCATCACCACCCAATTTATATGATGTCAAAATAACTCCTGAATTGACCCAGAAATATCACTAAGCTGTCTCACCGTTCACATGGATATTTATTGTTGCACAGTTTGTGAATTTAAAAAAAATACATGGGATATGTTTGCATGAGAACAAGAGTCGGCGGCTTAAACAGCATGTTGCCGTTTTTCGGCGGAAGAAGCGGAGGTGTGAATCTTTGCCTGAGCTGGGTTTCATTTTATTAGCATGCTGATGAATTCTCTAAAAGGTCACAGAGCTCATCTGCCAATCGGAGAGACAAATTCACTCTGTGTGCGCTTTCATCCCTACCACACACAAAACAGTCTTTGAAGAAATCCTCTAACGAAAGTGTCAGTGGATTTCGTGACGCATTCAACTTTAAAATACTGAGTAAATTCTGAATATTAGAGGGCTCTTCGAACATAAAATGGCCCAAATATTTGGAATTTTGCCCTTTCAAATATTCCAAAATTTGTGAACATGTCCAACATTTCTCAGATTCTTCTGACCTGGTATGGAACTGAGAGACTGAATCATGATCAGTTATTTTATGCAGTATTATATTAAAATTATTATCTGTTTTAAACAAAATGAATTCTTAATACTCTTTGCAATGCATCAGAATCATCGAAAAATGATGAAAACATACCTTTAGTTAACTAAACCTCCAAAATAGATTTTGAATCTAATAACTGTTTTAAAAAAAGGGAATTCTGAAAAATGTTCATTATATAAAGACATCTTTTCTAATAATAATATATATTATCTTGAAGTATGCCTTATATACCAGTCGTTTTCTTTCCTGTGCGTCCCTCACACAAATATTGACACACATGCTGTAATTTTACCGCCTATGCCGTGCCAAGAAGAATGTCACAGTGTGACAGTTATTGATCAGTGGCTCATTTTCCTCCTCAATAATTGGTTTATCCAGACCTTGATTTTATTTTGTATTTGTGACCAATAAAACATGTGTGTAATTCATCCTGGCAGCCATTTCCGCTTTTGCCGTGGCCGCTCTGGTCCTGCCAGGTAGTTATCCACACTATCTGGATCTTATCCACTCTCTGTCCGTTGGTCCCTTTCTCATCGGCCTGGCCAAAGTTGGCATCGCCTTCCCAGTCTCCTTCCACACCTTCAACGGAATCCGCCATTTGGTAAGAAAACAGCAAATATGTTTGGGTTAGATGTTTAATATGCATTTTTAAATCTATATTTTTTGTTACAAAATATTTTTAACTATTTAAAATGTTTTCCTCCAGTATAATATGATACTAACTTGATATATTATAGAATTTTTCTCATTCCCAAAAAGGGAAGTATGCATGTAACGTCACAAGTGTTTTTACCCTCATATAACTTTGAATGTGGCTGTTTGTTACCAATACTAACATAGGCCATGAAGCTTTTATTCTTTAGATCAGAGGTCTCCAAACCGGTCCTGGAGGGCCGCTATGGGTGCAGGTTTTTGTTCCAATCGATCCAACACAAACAGTTTAACCAATGAGGTTTCTGCTGAAAAAAAGAAGCACCTGACTGCAATCCACTGATTGCACTTCTAGGATACCAGATTGGTGGAAAGGTTTCCTCTTACCGGTTGGAACGAAAACCTGCACCCACTGCGGCCCTTTCTGGAATAGTTTGGGGACCACTGCTTTAGATGGAATTGGGGCCTTAGTTACTGTGGGGAAAATTGCAAACACCAGTTTCAGCAGGGTGTTACCATGCCCAACAGTATAGATATTGTAGATCTTCTCAATGCACCAGAAATCTTGAACCAGAATTTTACCTTTTCATGGGTACATATGGTCTTTTGACTGACTGGAGCTAAATAAGCTTTATACGGCTTGCTATATGAAGCTGGTTTTGTATTAGTCATTTCCTGAATTTCAACTTAAGGCTTTGCGCAGTTGCAGCACTTTCCATACATGCATATCTCTCCATATGCTCATATATCTCTATAATAGAGAAGAAAAATATGGGCACTTTGATAAATTGTGCTTGTGTTGTTCTGATGCATCCAAAGCACGAATGGGGCTAAGAGTGTGTTTGTTGAATTATTTCTAAAATGGCCCACTATCATCTTGCACAGCAGAGTGCTCGTGCAAGGCGGATGAAGACTCATTTCAATAAATGGTTCCACATTGAAGCAAAATCTGGATTTTCCAAATTTGCAGTCTATTTTTACTAGTCCCTTTGTAATTTTTTGCATATGTGTGTGTTGGATCCCCTTTGATTCACACTGTGTTTGAGGTGACTCCTTTTTTGGTAGAAAAATAGCAAACATTATTTCAACTGCACATACAGTGGTACCTCTACATACAAAATATTCAGGTAACGAAAAGCTTTGTTGTGAAACCTTTTGTTCCACGATAAAAAAAAAAATCAATCCAAGCTACAAAATCAAACATCCCCCAAATGTAAATAAATATATGTCCTGTACTTTATTTTAAAATTATGTCGCATTTATATGTATGTTTACACAGCTGCCACTCACAATTCTACTCTATTGGATAATGTTTTTGCATTTCTCATTAATTTTAATGGCTTAATAAATTTTCCCATGTTTTTTTCCCTTTTTTTTACATGCACACATTTGCATAGTTGTTTCATAGAAAATTTGTATACTATTGTAATTTTAAAATAGTTTACTAGGGGGTAGGATAAAAGATTGTGGAATGAATTCTACTAATTCAATGTGAAAAAAAATATGCGTACAAAAAAAATCTAAGTTTTGAAACAATTTCTGGAACCAATTATTTGTAAGTAGAGATACCACTGTAATATTTTGTTTTCGATGAGATCAGTGTTTGCTTTGAAGAAAAGACTATTTCTATGCTCATTTGTCTTTTTTTCTTTTCTCTTCCAAAACCCCTTCACCCACAAAACCTTTCAAGTTTTGGGACGTCGGCAAAGGTTTCAAAATCCCCGAAGTGTACCGTAGTGGCTATACTGTGATTGGTCTGTCTGTCATCACCGCCCTCGCCACTGCCATGTTCCTCTGAGGTTGCTACATCAAGGCCAGCTTTGTCAGAATTTGGATTTTTCTTTTGTGTATATGCTCTGCTGAATAATAAAGAATTATAAATGTAAATGATGATGTAACCAAAAAGTGTCGTCACTTTCTTACATTATCTGAACTCCACCGTGGAAATGCCCGAAACTATGTGGAGTTGTTTTTTATTTTTTCCTTTTTTGCCCCCATCCAATCAAAATTTATGGCACCACAACTTTGTCCTAGAAGTTGAACATTTCTGGTCTTTCTGAAAAAATACAGCCTTTTGACTCAGAAGTCATCCATTTTCAATATTTATTAATGTAATCATGGCATAACTACTAAATGAATATCTTTTACACGTAAAGAATGCAAATGTTTACAAATGTTTTGAGTATTCTATTCCATGTTTATAAATATTTTGAATACTCCTTTTTACATTTGAACATTGTTTTTAAAATTTTGATAAAATTGGGGTGAGTGGAGGTGATATGATTTTATATGGTATACATTCCATATTTTATATCGTACTGTAATTTTCAGACTATATAGTAAGGCTTTTTTCTTTAAAAAATTGACATAGTATAGTAAGGCTAAGAAAGTCGGAGAATAAATCTGATTTCTGATTCTTCTCCTAGTTATTGCTGTGGTCCAGTGGCAAAAATATTGGTTCAGAACTTGAGGTGGGAATCAGGAGTGAGTTCAATTCCACTCTTTGCAATTCACAAATTGTTTATTGAGGTAATGAAAAGGATAAATATAACTTCCAATCACTTCATTTCAGAAGACACTGTGGTCCAGTGGCAAGAACAATGGGTTGAAATTGAAGTTGGACACAAGTTCAAATCTGGAGTGAGTTCAAGTCCACTCTTTGCAAATCTCAAATTATTTATTGAGGTGATGAAAATGATAAATATAACTTCCAATCACTTCATGTCAGAAGTCACTGTGGTCCAGTGGCAAAGACAATGGGTCAGACAGACCTCAAGTTAGTGGATTTGACTGCCATGTGGGAGATGGGGTTCGAATCCCGCTCTCGTTTGACTAATCACTACACTAGTAGTTCAGTAAATGGGTAATCCTTTTTTCATTCAAATAAAGACTTAGTCTTTTTTTTCAGCAAAACAATATTTCCGGTCAGCCTTCGGCTGACCGGAAGACAGTTGGGAGGGGGGGTTCCTGGTGGTGTTCGACAGTCGGCCTACGGCCGACTGCCGACACCATACAGTCGTTGACTGGCGACACCAGGACGTGAACCCTCGACACCCACGTCGCAGGCAGGTGACTTACCCACTACACCACGAGGCGGCCCGCCTATACATGATTGGAAGTTATATTTATCCTTTTCATTACCTAAATAAACAATTTGAGAATTGCAAAGAGTGGAATTGAACTCACTCCTGATTTGAACTTGAGTCCACCTAAAGTTCTGACCCATTGTCTTTGCCACTGGACCACAGTGACTTCTGAAATGAAATGATTGGAAGTTATATCTATCCTTTTCATTACCTAAATAAACAATTTGAGAATTGCAAAGAGTGGAATTGAACTCACTCCTGATTTGAACTTGAGTCCACCTAAGGTTCTGACCCATTGTCTTTGCCACTGGACCACAGTGACTTCTGAAATGATATGATTGGAAGTTATATCTATCCTTTTCATTACCTCAATAAACAATTTGAGAATTGCAAAGAGTGGAATTGAACTCATTCCTGATTTGAACTTGAGTCCACCTGAAGTTCTGACCCATTGTCTTTGCCACTGGACCACAGTGACTTCTGAAATGATATGATTGGAAGTTATATCTATCCTTTTCATTACCTCAATAAACAATTAGAGAATTGCAAAGAGTGGAATTGAACTCACTCCTGATCTGAACTTGAGTCCACCTAAAGTTCTGACCCATTGTCTTTGCCACTGGACCACAGTGACTTCTGAAATGCTATGATTGGAAGTTATATCTATCCTTTTCATTACCTCAATAAACAATTTGAGAATTGCAAAGAGTGGAATTGAACTCATTCCTGATTTGAACTTGAGTCCACCTGAAGTTCTGACCCATTGTCTTTGCCACTGGACCACAGTGACTTCTGACATGATATGATTGGAAGTTATATCTATCCTTTTCATTACCTCAATAAACAGTTAGAGAATTGCAAAGAGTGGAATTGAACTCACTCCTGATCTGAACTTGAGTCCACCTAAAGTTCTGACCCATTGTCTTTGCCACTGGACCACAGTGACTTCTGAAATGATGTGATTGGAAGTTATATCTATCCTTTTCATTACCTCAATAAACAATTAGAGAATTGCAAAGAGTGGAATTGAATTCACTCCTGATTTGAACTTGAGTCCACCTAAAATTCTGACCCATTGTCTTTGCCACTGGACCACAGTGACTTCTGAAATGATATGATTGGAAGTTATATCTATCCTTTTCATTACCTCAATAAACAGTTAGAGAATTGCAAAGAGTGGAATTGAACTCACTCCTGATCTGAACTTGAGTCCACCTAAAGTTCTGACCCATTGTCTTTGCCACTGGACCACAGTGACTTCTGAAATGATGTGATTGGAAGTTATATCTATCCTTTTCATTACCTCAATAAACAATTAGAGAATTGCAAAGAGTGGAATTGAATTCACTCCTGATTTGAACTTGAGTCCACCTAAAGTTCTGACCCATTGTCTTTGCCACTGGACCACAGTGACTTCTGAAATGATATGATTGGAAGTTATATCTATCCTTTTCATTACCTCAATAAACAATTAGAGAATTGCAAAGAGTGGAATTGAACTCACTCCTGATTTGAACTTGAGTCCACCTAAAGTTCTGACCCATTGTCTTTGCCACTGGACCACAGTGACTTCTGAAATGATATGATTGGAAGTTATATCTATCCTTTTCATTACCTCAATAAACAATTAGAGAATTGCAAAGAGTGGAATTGAACTCACTCCTGATCTGAACTTGAGTCCACCTAAAGTTCTGACCCATTGTCTTTGCCACTGGACCACAGTGACTTCTGAAATGCTATGATTGGAAGTTATATCTATCCTTTTCATTACCTCAATAAACAATTTGAGAATTGCAAAGAGTGGAATTGAACTCATTCCTGATTTGAACTTGAGTCCACCTGAAGTTCTGACCCATTGTCTTTGCCACTGGACCACAGTGACTTCTGAAATGATGTGATTGGAAGTTATATCTATCCTTTTCATTACCTCAATAAACAATTAAAGAATTGCAAAGAGTGGAATTGAACTCACTCCTGATCTGAACTTGAGTCCACCTAAAGTTCTGAACCATTGTCTTTGCCACTGGACCACAGTGACTTCTGAAATGCTATGATTGGAAGTTATATCTATCCTTTTCATTACCTCAATAAACAATTTGAGAATTGCAAAGAGTGGAATTGAACTCACTCCTGATCTGAACTTGAGTCCACCTAAAGTTCTGACCCATTGTCTTTGCCACTGGACCACAGTGACTTCTGAAATGATATGATTGGAAGTTATATCTATCCTTTTCATTACCTCAATAAACAATTAGAGAATTGCAAAGAGTGGAATTGAACTCACTCCTGATCTGAACTTGAGTCCACCTAAAGTTCTGACCCATTGTCTTTGCCACTGGACCACAGTGACTTCTGAAATGCTATGATTGGAAGTTATATCTATCCTTTTCATTACCTCAATAAACAATTTGAGAATTGCAAAGAGTGGAATTGAACTCATTCCTGATTTGAACTTGAGTCCACCTGAAGTTCTGACCCATTGTCTTTGCCACTGGACCACAGTGACTTCTGACATGATATGATTGGAAGTTATATCTATCCTTTTCATTACCTCAATAAACAGTTAGAGAATTGCAAAGAGTGGAATTGAACTCACTCCTGATCTGAACTTGAGTCCACCTAAAGTTCTGACCCATTGTCTTTGCCACTGGACCACAGTGACTTCTGAAATGATGTGATTGGAAGTTATATCTATCCTTTTCATTACCTCAATAAACAATTAGAGAATTGCAAAGAGTGGAATTGAATTCACTCCTGATTTGAACTTGAGTCCACCTAAAATTCTGACCCATTGTCTTTGCCACTGGACCACAGTGACTTCTGAAATGATATGATTGGAAGTTATATCTATCCTTTTCATTACCTCAATAAACAATTAGAGAATTGCAAAGAGTGGAATTGAACTCACTCCTGATTTGAACTTGAGTCCACCTAAAGTTCTGACCCATTGTCTTTGCCACTGGACCACAGTGACTTCTGAAATGATATGATTGGAAGTTATATCTATCCTTTTCATTACCTCAATAAACAATTTGAGAATTGCAATGAGTGGAATTGAACTCACTCCTGATTTGAACTTGAGTCCACCTAAAGTTCTGACCCATTGTCTTTGCCACTGGACCACAGTGACTTCTGAGATGATATGATTGGAAGTTATATCTATCCTTTTCATTACCTCAATAAACAATTTGAGAATTGCAAAGAGTGGAATTGAACTCATTCCTGATTTGAACTAGAGTCCACCTGAAGTTCTGACCCATTGTCTTTTCCACTGGACCACAGTGACTTCTGAAATGATATGATTGGAAGTTATATCTATCCTTTTCATTACCTCAATAAACAATTTGAGAATTGCAAAGAGTGGAATTGAACTCATTCCTGATTTGAACTTGAGTTCACCTGAAGTTCTGACCCATTGTCTTTGCCACTGGACCACAGTGACTTCTGAAATGATATGATTGGAAGTTATATCTATCCTTTTCATTACCTCAATAAACAGTTAGAGAATTGCAAAGAGTGGAATTGAACTCACTCCTGATCTGAACTTGAGTCCACCTAAAGTTCTGACCCATTGTCTTTGCCACTGGACCACAGTGACTTCTGAAATGATGTGATTGGAAGTTATATCTATCCTTTTCATTACCTCAATAAACAATTAGAGAATTGCAAAGAGTGGAATTGAATTCACTCCTGATTTGAACTTGAGTCCACCTAAAGTTCTGACCCATTGTCTTTGCCACTGGACCACAGTGACTTCTGAAATGATATGATTGGAAGTTATATCTATCCTTTTCATTACCTCAATAAACAATTAGAGAATTGCAAAGAGTGGAATTGAACTCACTCCTGATTTGAACTTGAGTCCACCTAAAGTTCTGACCCATTGTCTTTGCCACTGGACCACAGTGACTTCTGAAATGATATGATTGGAAGTTATATCTATCCTTTTCATTACCTCAATAAACAATTAGAGAATTGCAAAGAGTGGAATTGAACTCACTCCTGATCTGAACTTGAGTCCACCTAAAGTTCTGACCCATTGTCTTTGCCACTGGACCACAGTGACTTCTGAAATGCTATGATTGGAAGTTATATCTATCCTTTTCATTACCTCAATAAACAATTTGAGAATTGCAAAGAGTGGAATTGAACTCATTCCTGATTTGAACTTGAGTCCACCTGAAGTTCTGACCCATTGTCTTTGCCACTGGACCACAGTGACTTCTGAAATGATGTGATTGGAAGTTATATCTATCCTTTTCATTACCTCAATAAACAATTGCAAAGAGTGGAATTGAACTCACTCCTGATCTGAACTTGAGTCCACCTAAAGTTCTGAACCATTGTCTTTGCCACTGGACCACAGTGACTTCTGAAATGCTATGATTGGAAGTTATATCTATCCTTTTCATTACCTCAATAAACAATTTGAGAATTGCAAAGAGTGGAATTGAACTCACTCCTGATCTGAACTTGAGTCCACCTAAAGTTCTGACCCATTGTCTTTGCCACTGGACCACAGTGACTTCTGAAATGCTATGATTGGAAGTTATATCTATCCTTTTCATTACCTCAATAAACAATTTGAGAATTGCAAAGAGTGGAATTGAACTCATTCCTGATTTGAACTTGAGTTCACCTGAAGTTCTGACCCATTGTCTTTGCCACTGGACCACAGTGACTTCTGAAATGATATGATTGGAAGTTATATCTATCCTTTTCATTACCTCAATAAACAGTTAGAGAATTGCAAAGAGTGGAATTGAACTCACTCCTGATCTGAACTTGAGTCCACCTAAAGTTCTGACCCATTGTCTTTGCCACTGGACCACAGTGACTTCTGAAATGATGTGATTGGAAGTTATATCTATCCTTTTCATTACCTCAATAAACAATTAGAGAATTGCAAAGAGTGGAATTGAACTCACTCCTGATTTGAACTTGAGTCCACCTAAGGTTCTGACCCATTGTCTTTGCCACTGGACCACAGTGACTTCTGAAATGATATGATTGGAAGTTATATCTATCCTTTTCATTACCTCAATAAACAATTTGAGAATTGCAAAGAGTGGAATTGAACTCATTCCTGATTTGAACTTGAGTCCACCTGAAGTTCTGACCCATTGTCTTTGCCACTGGACCACAGTGACTTCTGAAATGATATGATTGGAAGTTATATCTATCCTTTTCATTACCTCAATAAACAATTAGAGAATTGCAAAGAGTGGAATTGAACTCACTCCTGATCTGAACTTGAGTCCACCTAAAGTTCTGACCCATTGTCTTTGCCACTGGACCACAGTGACTTCTGAAATGCTATGATTGGAAGTTATATCTATCCTTTTCATTACCTCAATAAACAATTTGAGAATTGCAAAGAGTGGAATTGAACTCATTCCTGATTTGAACTTGAGTCCACCTGAAGTTCTGACCCATTGTCTTTGCCACTGGACCACAGTGACTTCTGACATGATATGATTGGAAGTTATATCTATCCTTTTCATTACCTCAATAAACAGTTAGAGAATTGCAAAGAGTGGAATTGAACTCACTCCTGATCTGAACTTGAGTCCACCTAAAGTTCTGACCCATTGTCTTTGCCACTGGACCACAGTGACTTCTGAAATGATGTGATTGGAAGTTATATCTATCCTTTTCATTACCTCAATAAACAATTAGAGAATTGAAAAGAGTGGAATTGAATTCACTCCTGATTTGAACTTGAGTCCACCTAAAATTCTGACCCATTGTCTTTGCCACTGGACCACAGTGACTTCTGAAATGATATGATTGGAAGTTATATCTATCCTTTTCATTACCTCAATAAACAATTAGAGAATTGCAAAGAGTGGAATTGAACTCACTCCTGATTTGAACTTGAGTCCACCTAAAGTTCTGACCCATTGTCTTTGCCACTGGACCACAGTGACTTCTGAAATGATATGATTGGAAGTTATATCTATCCTTTTCATTACCTCAATAAACAATTTGAGAATTGCAATGAGTGGAATTGAACTCACTCCTGATTTGAACTTGAGTCCACCTAAAGTTCTGACCCATTGTCTTTGCCACTGGACCACAGTGACTTCTGAGATGATATGATTGGAAGTTATATCTATCCTTTTCATTACCTCAATAAACAATTAGAGAATTGCAAAGAGTGGAATTGAACTCACTCCTGATCTGAACTTGAGTCCACCTAAAGTTCTGACCCATTGTCTTTGCCACTGGACCACAGTGACTTCTGAAATGCTATGATTGGAAGTTATATCTATCCTTTTCATTACCTCAATAAACAATTTGAGAATTGCAAAGAGTGGAATTGAACTCATTCCTGATTTGAACTTGAGTTCACCTGAAGTTCTGACCCATTGTCTTTGCCACTGGACCACAGTGACTTCTGAAATGATATGATTGGAAGTTATATCTATCCTTTTCATTACCTCAATAAACAGTTAGAGAATTGCAAAGAGTGGAATTGAACTCACTCCTGATCTGAACTTGAGTCCACCTAAAGTTCTGACCCATTGTCTTTGCCACTGGACCACAGTGACTTCTGAAATGATGTGATTGGAAGTTATATCTATCCTTTTCATTACCTCAATAAACAATTAGAGAATTGCAAAGAGTGGAATTGAATTCACTCCTGATTTGAACTTGAGTCCACCTAAAGTTCTGACCCATTGTCTTTGCCACTGGACCACAGTGACTTCTGAAATGATATGATTGGAAGTTATATCTATCCTTTTCATTACCTCAATAAACAATTAGAGAATTGCAAAGAGTGGAATTGAACTCACTCCTGATTTGAACTTGAGTCCACCTAAAGTTCTGACCCATTGTCTTTGCCACTGGACCACAGTGACTTCTGAAATGATATGATTGGAAGTTATATCTATCCTTTTCATTACCTCAATAAACAATTAGAGAATTGCAAAGAGTGGAATTGAACTCACTCCTGATCTGAACTTGAGTCCACCTAAAGTTCTGACCCATTGTCTTTGCCACTGGACCACAGTGACTTCTGAAATGCTATGATTGGAAGTTATATCTATCCTTTTCATTACCTCAATAAACAATTTGAGAATTGCAAAGAGTGGAATTGAACTCATTCCTGATTTGAACTTGAGTCCACCTGAAGTTCTGACCCATTGTCTTTGCCACTGGACCACAGTGACTTCTGAAATGATGTGATTGGAAGTTATATCTATCCTTTTCATTACCTCAATAAACAATTAAAGAATTGCAAAGAGTGGAATTGAACTCACTCCTGATCTGAACTTGAGTCCACCTAAAGTTCTGAACCATTGTCTTTGCCACTGGACCACAGTGACTTCTGAAATGCTATGATTGGAAGTTATATCTATCCTTTTCATTACCTCAATAAACAATTTGAGAATTGCAAAGAGTGGAATTGAACTCACTCCTGATCTGAACTTGAGTCCACCTAAAGTTCTGACCCATTGTCTTTGCCACTGGACCACAGTGACTTCTGAAATGCTATGATTGGAAGTTATATCTATCCTTTTCATTACCTCAATAAACAATTTGAGAATTGCAAAGAGTGGAATTGAACTCATTCCTGATTTGAACTTGAGTTCACCTGAAGTTCTGACCCATTGTCTTTGCCACTGGACCACAGTGACTTCTGAAATGATATGATTGGAAGTTATATCTATCCTTTTCATTACCTCAATAAACAGTTAGAGAATTGCAAAGAGTGGAATTGAACTCACTCCTGATCTGAACTTGAGTCCACCTAAAGTTCTGACCCATTGTCTTTGCCACTGGACCACAGTGACTTCTGAAATGATGTGATTGGAAGTTATATCTATCCTTTTCATTACCTCAATAAACAATTAGAGAATTGCAAAGAGTGGAATTGAACTCACTCCTGATTTGAACTTGAGTCCACCTAAGGTTCTGACCCATTGTCTTTGCCACTGGACCACAGTGACTTCTGAAATGATATGATTGGAAGTTATATCTATCCTTTTCATTACCTCAATAAACAATTTGAGAATTGCAAAGAGTGGAATTGAACTCATTCCTGATTTGAACTTGAGTCCACCTGAAGTTCTGACCCATTGTCTTTGCCACTGGACCACAGTGACTTCTGAAATGATATGATTGGAAGTTATATCTATCCTTTTCATTACCTCAATAAACAATTAGAGAATTGCAAAGAGTGGAATTGAACTCACTCCTGATCTGAACTTGAGTCCACCTAAAGTTCTGACCCATTGTCTTTGCCACTGGACCACAGTGACTTCTGAAATGCTATGATTGGAAGTTATATCTATCCTTTTCATTACCTCAATAAACAATTTGAGAATTGCAAAGAGTGGAATTGAACTCATTCCTGATTTGAACTTGAGTCCACCTGAAGTTCTGACCCATTGTCTTTGCCACTGGACCACAGTGACTTCTGACATGATATGATTGGAAGTTATATCTATCCTTTTCATTACCTCAATAAACAGTTAGAGAATTGCAAAGAGTGGAATTGAACTCACTCCTGATCTGAACTTGAGTCCACCTAAAGTTCTGACCCATTGTCTTTGCCACTGGACCACAGTGGCTTCTGAAATGATGTGATTGGAAGTTATATCTATCCTTTTCATTACCTCAATAAACAATTAGAGAATTGCAAAGAGTGGAATTGAATTCACTCCTGATTTGAACTTGAGTCCACCTAAAATTCTGACCCATTGTCTTTGCCACTGGACCACAGTGACTTCTGAAATGATATGATTGGAAGTTATATCTATCCTTTTCATTACCTCAATAAACAATTAGAGAATTGCAAAGAGTGGAATTGAACTCACTCCTGATTTGAACTTGAGTCCACCTAAAGTTCTGACCCATTGTCTTTGCCACTGGACCACAGTGACTTCTGAAATGATATGATTGGAAGTTATATCTATCCTTTTCATTACCTCAATAAACAATTTGAGAATTGCAATGAGTGGAATTGAACTCACTCCTGATTTGAACTTGAGTCCACCTAAAGTTCTGACCCATTGTCTTTGCCACTGGACCACAGTGACTTCTGAGATGATATGATTGGAAGTTATATCTATCCTTTTCATTACCTCAATAAACAATTTGAGAATTGCAAAGAGTGGAATTGAACTCATTCCTGATTTGAACTAGAGTCCACCTGAAGTTCTGACCCATTGTCTTTTCCACTGGACCACAGTGACTTCTGAAATGATATGATTGGAAGTTATATCTATCCTTTTCATTACCTCAATAAACAATTAGAGAATTGCAAAGAGTGGAATTGAACTCACTCCTGATCTGAACTTGAGTCCACCTAAAGTTCTGACCCATTGTCTTTGCCACTGGACCACAGTGACTTCTGAAATGCTATGATTGGAAGTTATATCTATCCTTTTCATTACCTCAATAAACAATTTGAGAATTGCAAAGAGTGGAATTGAACTCATTCCTGATTTGAACTTGAGTTCACCTGAAGTTCTGACCCATTGTCTTTGCCACTGGACCACAGTGACTTCTGAAATGATATGATTGGAAGTTATATCTATCCTTTTCATTACCTCAATAAACAGTTAGAGAATTGCAAAGAGTGGAATTGAACTCACTCCTGATCTGAACTTGAGTCCACCTAAAGTTCTGACCCATTGTCTTTGCCACTGCACCACTGTAAGGTTGGAAGTTGTATATATCCTTTTCATTACCTCAATAAACAATTTGAGAATTGCAACGAGTGGAATTGAACTCACTCCTGATTCCCACCTCATGTTCTGACCCAATGATTTTGCCAGTGGACCACAGCAACAACTAGAAGATGAAGAATCAGAAGTCAGATTTATTCTCCGACTCTCTTAGCCTTACTTGCTATGTCATTTTTTAAAGAAAAAAAGCCTTACTATACTATGTCGTTTTTTAAGAAAAGAAGCCTTACTATACAATATCGTTTTTTAAGAAAAAAAGGCTTCCTCTACTATGTCGTTTTTCAAGAAAAAAAGCCATGCTATACTATGTCGTTTTTTAGGAAAAAAAGCCTTACTATACTATGTCATTTTTTAAAGGAAAAAAGCCATACTATACTATGTCGTTTTTTAGGGGGGAAAGCCATACTATACTATGTCGTTTTTTAGGGAAAAAGCCTTCCTCTACTATGTCGTTTTTCAAGAAAAAAAGCCATGCTATACTATGTCGTTTTTTAGGGGGGAAAAGCCATACTATACTATGTCGTTTTTTAAGAAAAAAAGCCTTACTATACTATGTCGTTTTTTAAGAAAAAAAGCCATACTATACTATGTCGTTTTTTAAAGGAAAAAAGCCATACTATACTATGTCGTTTTTTAGGGGGAAAAGCCCAACTATACTATGTCGTTTTTTAGGGAAAAAGCCTTCCTCTACTATGTCGTTTTTCAAGAAAAAAAGCCATGCTATACTATGTCGTTTTTTTAGGGGGAAAAAGCCATACTATACTATGTCGTTTTTTTAGGAAAAAAAGCCTTACTATACTATGTCGTTTTTTAAGAAAAAAAAAGCCTTACTATACATTGTCTTTTTTAAACAAAAAAGCCTTACTATACATGGTCATTTTTTAATAAAAAAGCCTTACTATACATGGTCTTTTTTGTAAATAAAAAGCCTTACTATACTATGTCGTTTTTAAAGACAAAAAAGCCTTACTATACTGTGTCGTTTTTAAAGAAAATAAGCCTTACTATACTATGTCGTCTTTAAAGAAAAAAGCCTATACTATGTTGTTTTTTAAGAAAAAAGCCTTACTATACTATGTCGTTTTTTTACGAAAAAAAGCCTTACAATACTATGTCGTTTTTTTTAAGAAAAAAGCCTTACAATACTATGTCATTTTTTAAGAAAAAAAGCCTTACTATACTATGTCGTCTTTTAAGAAAAACGCTTTACTGTACATGGTCGTTTTTTTAAAATAAAAAAGCCTTACTATACATGGTCATTTTTTAATGAAAACCCTATGTCCGATTATTATTATTATTATTATTATTAATATACATGGTCATTTTTAAAGAAAAAAGCCTGACTATATATACATAGTATTTATTTTTTAAACAAATAAAAGCTTTACTTTACATAGACCACTTTTTTAAAAAGAAAAAGCCTTACGATGTCCAGCCATTCAAGTCATTTTGCATGCCAGCTTTACGTTTGTACCAAATCTCGGGGTATTCTTTGCTCAGTTATGAAGCACGTCTAATAAGATGAATAAATATTTGACATTATCGTCGACAAGGGAAAAAGAGTGTCGCCAAACTTTCGTCAAAACATATACATAATCCTATACTTTTCTCTAAAGTAGAACCCTTAAAGTCCAGGGCATCATTTTTAACAATTTTTACAGGCTAATATCTTTCGGAGTAAATATCCATATCCAATGTGGACACCTGCAGCTTTCGAAACTCATTGAATACAAATGAAGGCACTAAACTCCAATTCTCCTTTTGACTGACAGAAAATGATCACTGCCATCCCTCCCTGCCAAAATGTATTAGACGTCTAGCATCACCAATGGCATTAAAATATAAGCAATCACAGACAGCCCTCACAGTCAAAATAGATTGGATGTCTAGCGCAGTAAATGGCTGCCAAAGGTATTAAAAATAAAGCTTTTTAAATTTGGCAAGGCGGCGGCCTCACAGCTCTGGGGTCCTGGGTTCGAATCCAGGTCACGTCCACCTGTGTGGAGTTTGCATGATCTCCTATGTGGGTTTCCTCCGGGTACTCCGGTTTCCTCCCACATTCCAAAAACGCATGGTAGGCTGATTGGACACTCTAAATTGCCCCTAGGTATGAGTGTGAGTGAGCATGGTTGTCCGTCTTCTTATGCCCTGCGATTGGCTGGCAACCAATTCAGGGTGTCCCCCGCCTCTGACCTTGTGACAGCTGGGATTGGCTCCAGCACCCCCCGCGACCCTAATGAGGATAAAGCGGTTCAGAAAATGAGATGAGAAGAGAAATTTGGCAAGGGCAGCTCAGTAGTGATTTGCACCCCACAAGTACGTACATTAGTTACTTTGTGATTCCCTTTATTGAAGGTTAGGTGCGAAGAAAATTGTTAATTAAACCCCAGAAGCCACTGATAGTCTGACCTAACTTTTAAACATTTCTTATTACGTAAGGTGTCCCTTTATTGCTCTCTGACGTTCACGGCCTTAATTACTTTAAGTGCTCAGTACTTCTGCGTGCGTGTGCCTGTACGTAATCCACACATCCATTCATTTTTCAGCTTGTGTATGCTTTGGTGTCTGACATCGTAATGAGCTTTTTAAAAAAAATATAATTTAATTTTCTTTTTTAAATTTCCATGACGAGGATGTAAGTAGTAGTGAGTGTAAGCAGGCTGCCGGTGTGTGTGTGTGCCTCTGGGCAGGGTCGGTCACCCCATCAGGTATACGAACTGCTTCAGCTTTTTTCTTTTGCTTTTTTTCCTACGCTGCGCCGGTGTGACTGAAAAGCAAGCGCATATGTAATGGCAGCTCTATCTTTAAACACGGTGACCCTTTGGGGATTTTAAGAAAACAGAAATGCACCGGTTACCTCGCCAGGGAGGTGATGCCTGTGCACATTTCGCTTGGTTCAATAAACATTACTTAACCTGTTTGCAAATGAATCAGTAGACCAGACAAGAAAAGGATACATGCAAGGTTATGTCCATTAGATATTAAGACAGACACCTTTGTTAGCTTTTTGGCTTTAAACATTTCAAATGAAAAGAGCAAGATGTGATTGTTTAAACCAATTCTGGGGAGTGATGTAGAAATTACTGCACTTTGTACAGTATGTGCCTTGTACTTTTTTTTAAAGGACCAGAGTAATGAGGCTTTTATCTCTTCTGTGGCCAAATGTGTTATGTCCCCATTATTCTGTTTACTAGAAGCAGATAAATTATCTAGTTAATTTCAAGTGTGCTACTTTAATTTTTTATCTGCTGCTGTCAACTCAATGAAAATCAAAGAGCTGCCACCATCAGTGAATCAAGCCAAAATGAGCAAGGCTAAGATGAACTTTTCCGGGCTATTGCTCATGCCAAACTTCTGATGAATTATAACAAATAACACATTTTCATTTTATTGAATTTTAACGAGACATCCATCACAGCAGAATATTGACTGACTGAACTTAAAGTCCCACTTTCTCCTCAGGGTTTACTTTACTCAAGTCAATAGACTGGACTTCGCTGAGCTACAACCCATAGTCCTTAGTAAAATACACCAAAAAAGCACAGAACACAGTTTCATTCCATTTTGCTGTTGGCCAGGAAGCCATAGTCAGTTACTGAAGTGATTTAGAGTGAGATAGACTTCTTCTCGTTCTGCATCCTCATCCTTTTAATTTCATTGCTGTGGCGGGCGGCGTTGTAGTCTTTTTCTTTTCTCCTGAATTTTCCTTTTTTTTTTGGTCCCAGGGCTGATTAATTACATTGATTAAATTCAGAGCTTCTTTTCCGATATTTCTAATCTGATCAGAATAGAATTAGGTATATAGGGATTTATATGCATCGATGCTCAGAGCCTGAATCTTATTTTATGTCTCATGGCTGATTAATTATTTGTAAAATTAAAATAGGTACTCTTTTGTTCATGCATAGATCATATTGCCATTTGTGGGTATATTTTAGGGATGATATGGACTCTTCCTCGGAGCCCTATTTCATTTTTTTTTGGGCTCAGAACTTATTAAATAAATTCTGAATTAAAATTTCTATTCCTTTTGTTATTTGTAGACAAACCTCAAAGTCATTTTCTAAGTATATTCGATGGATGTTCACACATTGATCCCCCGAGAGCTATTCTAATCTTTTGCCTCTTGGGCTGATTTATTACATTATTTAATTTTAGATTTAGCCAGTTAGCCTGTAAAGAGAGCCGAGTGGTCATTGTTCATTTTAAACTTGTTTTAAATGAACTAAAATAATACAAAGATGTAGTTTTACCGCAATCTGGGCACATCAAATTACGTTCTGATTTTTACTGTGCAGTTGGGATCCCGCCCTATAAACCTGTGAATCTTATCCACCTGGGTTACTATTTAACCGAATTATGTAATCTGTGTCTGGGTTTGCATTTTTAACCACACACACACACACACACACACACACACACACACACACACACACACACACACACACACACACACACACACACACACACACACACACACACACACACACACACACACACACACACACACACACACACACACACACACACACACACACACACAGAGCAAGGAGGCAGCTGTTGAGCCAGCCATCACATAGCAAATTGCTTTATCTTCGTGTTAGCAGCTCACTGTCACTTCACATTTGGGATTTGGAAGGTGGACAAAAAACAATACTGCACATATAATACACAATTATTACACAATAGCTACACAATTACTGGCAGCTTGTCCTCACTGTTTTTTTTTCAATTTAAATTATGTTACTTGAGCCCGTAGCAAGCAGTCCTCCTACCTACTGCAACAATATTTTTGCCAAGTGAACATAATGGATGTACAATCTTGAGTTTTGGCTCGGTACTGCTTTGGTGTTTGTGCATCTAATCTTGCCCTCTAGGCACATGAAACACCGTGCTAAACAAGATTTAAAATTAGATGTTTTTTTTTCAGATACAATGTACTTCCCCTGCAATGTAGTGCTGATAAAGTTATGTTTCTCAATTTCAGAGAGGGTAGAGGTGGGTGGTGTATTTTTTTCAACAATTTATGTATAACAACTATTTTTCACTGTTAATTTCATACTTCCGGGCTATATTCTTGCATGATATCAATTTATTTTTAGTTCAACTTAAACATTTTTCCTTGAAAACCTTAATTTTATTGTAGTCCCCGAATATCTCTCTTTAGCACCCCCTGTCGTCCAACGATGGTAGTGTCCCACTCTGGGCTGCGGTCCTGATGCTGCGTCCTCAGCATCAGAAGGGGGATGGGTTGGGTGAAGTATGAATACGTCCTCTACCCCTTATGCACTGCCTGAGTCTCTGTGGCGCAATGGAATAGCGCGCTGGACTTCTAATCCAGAGGCTCCGGGTTCGAGTCCCGGCAGAGATGATAGTGATAGAGCATTTTTGGAAATGTGACCTGAAAAAATAGCAAGACCGTCACAGTTGTTCCATTTATAGCTTTCAGGGAGGGGCTAAATCAGTGGATGAGAACCCTTTGTGTGAGACTTGGACTCTTTTCTTTCCCAGTTTTGCGACAAATAATGATTTGTTCGAGCAAAGGTTACTCTTGCTTTAATATGCAAATTTGTATTTTATGTGGTTCTCACAGTGAAGTCTTTGTGTTTGCTCATGTGGGTGTCCACCATCATGGACGCGCAAAAAAAGGCACAGTGTGTCTCCCCCACCATCTTTTGAATATAAAGCATACCTTGTAAAATTGCCATCTCAGTTTTAGTTGCAGGGTTAGTTGTTTTTTTAATATACATTGAGTGTTTTTTATTTAAAAAAAACCAATATCTTGTATCCGAAAACAGACACAACCCTTAATGATTTTTGTTCCAAATGTGTTCCTTTCTCCACATTTAGTTGAAAATGATTGTGTAAAATATTTCAATTGCATGCTTTTGCCCGACCTTTGTGAGGATAGGTGTTCCGGAAAATGAATGAATGTATAACTTTTACTTTATGCATGTATACATTTTTCCAGTTTGTGTCATGTCACAAAATTAGCCTATTTAAAAATGTTATTTAAGAGAGGGTTGCAATTATTATTCCTCTGAGAATCATTGTTGACCCTTGCCCTTTTAACATCTGAAATATTTGCTTGAATGCCACTTGTTATTTGAAATATTCCTTTTCCTGAGCAGCAATGTGCTTATAGAACCTCAGACATACTCCCAATTCCTCACACAAAACCCCACCTCTCCTTGTTGTGTCTACTATTTTTTGTTTGGTGCTCTGAGGCTGTCGTCATCCATGTTTAACCCAGTCATGTTGCACACGCACACACACCCACACACACACAGAACACACAAACACCCATGCAAGCACACACGTACCTAATCCACCACTAAACCTAATCCTTAATCCTCTCTGGCAAATTGAACCCCCACTACCCTACCACGTCGCACTGCCTCCCTCCTCATTCCCAAATGGGACGGACAACATGCAAATTCAGCATTAAAGTGCATGCAAATGCTAGGGAAGTGTCACACAATTTTTTCTAGGGAAGAATATTGGTTTCTTCTTTTTAAAATTGTATTTTACATTCATTCCACAATGTTGGTGCTATTGTTGTTTCAAGTAATATATGCATGTCAGTTTACGAACCACTACTGGAATGGATAGCCACAATTGTAGTAACTTGTCAAGTTTTTAACACCGATTATCCTTGTCACGGTTGCTGGAGCCTATCCCATCTGACTTCACGCGATTGGTGGACAACTTCCTAAATTGGTTGCCACTTAGTCATAGAGACATACAACAATTTGCACTCAAAACCAGACTACCACTTAGTGAGAAGTGAACTCACACAGCGCATGCTGACATCAGGCGAAAGAATCACTGCAGTGATAGTAGTAACTATTCAATGATTATTCATTCATTCATTTTCTGAACCGCTTATCCTCACAAGGGTGGTGGGGGTGCTGGAGCCTATCCCAGCCAACAATGGGCACCAGATGGGAAACACGCTGAATCGGATCAATTAAAGATTTTTCCCCGTCTCCTTTGACAAATGTTACACAAAATAAAAACAAATTTTAAGTACTTAAAAAAATCTCATTATTGTTTTTTTTAAACATCATTAAAACAATGAAACACCCTGCGACCCTAATAAGGATAAAGCAGTTCAGAAAATGAGATGAGAGAGAGACAATGAAACACAGGCGGCCCAGCGGATGAGTGGTTAGCATGTCAGCGTCGCAGTGGGGGACCTGGTTTCAAATCCAGGCCGGTCCACCTGTGTGGAGTTTGCACGTTCTACCCGGGCCTGCGTGGGTTTTCTCCAGGTAGTCTGGTTTCCTCCTACATTCCAAAGACATGCATGGTAGGCTGATTGGACACTCTAAATTCCCCTAGGTATGAGTGTGAATGGTTGTTTGTCTCCTTATGCCCTGCGATTGGCTGGCCACCAATTCAGGTTGTTCCCCGGCTCTGGCCCGAAGTCAGCTGGGATAGGCTCAGGCTACCCCCCCCCCCCCCCCACGCGACCCTAGTGAGGATAAAGCGATTCAGAAAATGAGATGAGATGAGGTTTGAAGATTCTCCTAAAAGCTCCTCATAATATATGCCAAGATTTTTGGCCCACTACACCCCCCCCCCCACGCGACCCTAGTGAGGATAAAGCGATTCAGAAAATGAGATGAGATGACGTTTGAAGATTCTCCTAAAAGCTCCTCATAATATTTGCCAAGATTTTTGGCCCACTACACCTCACCGAACTGGTTTAATAATTTTTAGGCCGCTTTGCTTGCACATGCCATTTCAGAACCGTCCACCAAGCACTTTATGGCTGCCACTCAAATACATTGGCTTTCCTATACTCAAGTCACTTTCTGCCTCGATTTGTAGTAGGATTTTGGTCATTGTCCAGTTCCAAGACCAATTTGCCCTTTAGAATTTGCTTCAGTATATGCACATCATGATTTTTTCCTCCTGATGCTATCTATTTAGTGAAGTACGCCAGTTCTTTTTGAAGCTAAGCAATGGCTAAATCCCTGTTCAGACATCTAGAAATGTCCCTCAAAGATTAACCAGACTTGTGTAAATCCACCTCTTTTGTCTCACACAAAGGAATGTTTCAAGCATCCCTTCAAATTCAACTGTGTTTATAATCAACTCAAATGTTTTTTTCACGTGCTTTACTACTGCCTTTTTGATATAGTGCTTTTTTTCTGCTGCATAAATGGTTGCTGACTGTTCCCGCTGCTTTTTGTCCACCTCCATTCTACTCCACAATAGTGATGATGACGTTTTCATTCTTACATACACACACGGACACACAAGCATCCTTCCTTTTCTTCCCCTGGCTCGGGCCCCTGCCTGCTCTGTTCTGCCGTTGTGGGCCAAATGCTATTAAAATCCCCTCCCTCACTTCATCCCTCTCTATTCTCCCTCCCTCCCTGCCTTTCTCATGCTCTCTCTCCTTCCCCTTGCTCGTCCCTCCCTCCCTCTCTCTTCATCCAACCCAGACTGTGTTTTGCTGCAGTGAGCGGCAGCCGTGTGCAGAGAAGCGCGTAAAAAGGGTTGAGAAATAACAAAAACAACAACAACACCTAAAAAAAGAAGGTCAAAAAGAAGACAGGAGTGGAGTAGGAGAAGAAGACCCAAAAAGGAGAGGAAGCGCATCCATCACGCCGGAACGAAAAAGCGAAGAGAGGACCTAAGTGGAGACACCGGGAGGCAGAACATAACGGTGAGTGAGTGTTCTGAGTGGAAACATCCAGTAGTGTTTTTCTTTTTCTTTTTTTTGGGTGATAACAGAAACACCTGTCACGCGTCTGCAGGAATGTATGTGACGCGTGCGCGTGCACACCGTGCACGTTCCCCTTACTGCTGCGTGCGCGCCGCTAATCTGTTATGCGGGATCATCAGCATCATTATTATCCCCTTGTTTTGCTTAGTGTCTTTTCTTTTTGTTTTAATTGTGAAAAGGTTGTTGTTGTAGACTGCAAAAAAAGTGATTTCATTAGCATACGTTAATATTCTCGGCCATTATTGTTATCACATGATAAATAAAGTGTGTGGCAATAATGGAAACCTCTTCAATCCCCACCTCTCCAGCCCGCACCCCCTCCTCTTCTCTTTCCCCGCCCTAACCTTCCGCCCGTCCCGCAGGCGACGCTTCGGCGCTCGCTGGCTGCGCGACGACAATGAGCGTGCATGTGAACGCAGCATCTATTTCCAGACGTGCGCGTGTATAGCGTGTTATTGCGCGTGCGGCGCAGTTGCATCCGAGCGCTGCTTTGTTAATACTCATTAAAAGCGGAGTAAGTCTGCCTCACTTCACACTTCTAGTTAACACTGATGCTCTCCTTTTCACTGCTTTCTTACACACAAGCAGGGCGAGTCATTGATGCTTTTACATGGCTTGTCTGTTTCCACTGCTTCCACTGCTGATTCGTTTCTATTCGTTACTCTGCCCAGTAAACAAGTGATGGTTTCACACAGCAAGGTTCCGCTGCTATTGACCCCCTTCTACTGCATGCTTCTCTATTGATGTTCCCCCATCACTCAATAGATACTTTTCCACTGGATGCCTCCCAACTGGCGCTTTTGTACCGCATGGCTCATGACAAACTGAGACTGGTTGGCGACCAATCACAATCGCACCGTAATTCAACTCTAAAGCCAAGAATGCCAATAACAACACCCCCTTTATCACATCTATATAACTGAATTAGCATGGAAGAATTATTTTGAATTACAGTTGAAACATCAACAATTACCTTTCCCAGATTCAGCGTTTTGGGTTCATGATTTGGCCTTTCCTGTATAAATGCATTCAGTTGCACTGAAACATGCACATTCCTTGCCAGCCTTTCTGAGATCCAATTGTTTGGACCTCTATCATAGTCAATGGCAGCTAATAGTTAAATATATGAAATTGTGCAATCACAGTGCAATCATCATTCCAATTATTTCCAAAACGGCTGAGAAAATCCTTTTCCAGCATTTGTGTTTTTGCAGCTTACATCCGACTCATTCAGTTATAATAATAATGATAATAATAATAATACAAATTTGATTATATTATTAAATTCAATTATATCAAAGAAATTCAGAAGTTTGGGATAAAGAGCCTTTGCCAATGTTGACCACCAAACTCTTTCTACCCGTGAAGCCCAATGGTACATTTCCTTCAAAGGCAATGATTTATAACAGTACCCGGTGTTCTGTCGCCCGTAACACTTTAAAGATATATCAAAATTCTCTAAATGGAGGACTCTCTTAGCTGTCAAAAGCATAAGTACTGTAAATGTGAAGGAGAAAATGACGTAAGTGCCATAGTACAAACTCACATCTGCAATTCACTCTTTTCCACAGCATAGCTCTACTAGTTCTAAGCCTTTTCCACAAGATGACTTTCACACCAAAGAAACAACTACCATAAACACTCATTCTTACGGTAGCGTACCACGTAGTGGTGCCTCACGCAGCAACAATAAATCTTAGTTGAATGTCTTATTCCAACCGCAGTACAGTTTTTGAAGCGCTAAATGAATTGCGCTTGTGGTCCACCAATGTTGTTTTGGTCTTATTCAACCTCCCGGCCCGGCACCCAAGCTCATGTCCTTCCACTCCCTCTCAACTCTGTCAATACACCCCCAAATCCCCTTCATTTTCTTCTCCCCCCTTCAGCATGTTATGACACAAGCCGATCGATGCATGCACAAGGTCGTTTATTCACAGCAGGAGATGGCGTAGACGAATAACAAACCAATAACAGCCCTGCCATCTTCTTGCAGGTAACCTCCGTCGGGACCCCTCCCCTTGCTTCCTCCTGTGAGCTTCCCCAATTACCTGTCTCCCAATTGGAAGCCAAACGAGCGGGATATCTGTGTGACCGAGCATGGCTCTCCGATCAGCTTCTTTTTGGATTGTGAGCGTCATGACGCTAGTCTCCACAGTTTCCAGCAACGTCATCTTTGGTGAGTACCCTTTGACATAACCAACCTGCCTCTACCCACCCTTGCTGTCCGCGAGAGGGGCCCTCAACCTCAGCATCCCGCTTTTTTTCTTTCGCTATGCCTCTTATCTGTTGAGGCTTTTTGCTGTTTTCCTGTAATATGACAAGGGGAGCATTGGAGTGGAACTAACCACATGGGACACTCCCAACACCAGCACCCTGGCCCCCGCAGTCTATCCCACCATGTATGAGGCATGTGTAATTCCATGGAAACACACACAAGGACCTTTGACCCATTTCTACCCTGTAGTCCATTTTAGTTTCATATAGCAGTGGTCCCCAACCTAACATCGCGGACCGGGAAAGGTCTTCATATTTTCTTGTGGACCGGCGTATGGGGAGGGCAACAATTAAAGAAAAAAGAGTGGGAGGGAAAGGTGCATGGACGACGTCCATGGCGACAAAAAAAAAAAACAAGTTCCAAGCATAATAGCAATTCTTTATTATTATTAAACAACTTTTATTCATTTTAAGTACGAGGGCAAGATTGAAAGCGTTAATATCTATTTCTCTGATGGACCGGTGGTTAGGGACTGCTATTGTATAGGACGCATATTTTAGGGGGGGTCATTATAAGCTTTGGAAAATGTACATATGTTTATCTCATCATACCATGGATAGTTTTTATAGTGTTAACCTAAAATTTGCAGATTGCTATGGTGTGTTCTAGCATCTGTTCTAGGATTTCACATTGGCCAAAATACCAAAGTAAATGGCTTGCTATTGGAGGTTGATCTGTTCAGAACCTGATCAACACTTATTTTACCATGTAGCTTTGTTCAATTTATTACGTTCACTTATAGGATGAGAATTTAAATATTGATCAAATCCCTTTTTGACAATCTTTTGTAAGGGAACATATTGCAGTTCTAAAATCTGGTGTGTCATCCTATACGGTCTGGTTTGTTTGGGGATTTGAATTGGTTTGTACAATGTTGAATAGAGTGTTTTTCTTCGGCAGTATTGTTCAGTGCTAGAGTGGTCATTTCCTGCCTCATGACCATGTCTAGTATCATTGAACACAATATTGCTTCTGATGCTGTGTCATCAGTAGTTGAATAAATTGACAATGTCCAAGTGCTTTGAGTCCCTTGAAGGTGGAAATATGCTTGAAAACCGAAAGGCCCTTTGAAGGGAAGGGATTTCAAATCCTACTCAGCAGTACTTCTTTATGCAATATTAATATTTTTGGCCAGGGGTATTTCTTTTTTATTAGGTCATTTTCTTTTAGTATTTTTCTTGAAGGGGTAATATTTTAGGTAAGAAGCTTTGTGATTGATACAGCTACTATTTCTAGGTTAACATCAAATCAGAGCATTGTTGACATAAATGAAATGGAAACTGCAAACATAGAAACAGAACTGTAATGGTTCCAGTGGAAAAAATGCTTACACTCTGGGTCAAATGTTTTGAGACACTTTCTTATTCTAGTGAATCGAGAAATGGTCTCAAAACATTTGACCGCAGGTGAATCCTTTGAAGGCATTTTCATTGTCACAGTCCAGTCTACTAGTACTAGAAGCAATTGGTTTTATGTGGATGAATAGTTGTTGCCGTTCATTGGTTATCAGAAACTTTGTGTTTAAAAATAAAACCTAAATTTTATGTACAACTAAAACAAACAAAAACCCTGCTATTTGGCACAGATCAAAGGAGGGCATTTTTAGTGAGCCTTTTATAGGCAAACCAGTAGCAGAAACTTGTACTTATGAGGCTGCAGGAGAATCCAGTGTCAACTCCTGTGTTTTTTCCAGTTGGAAATAAACAAACTGCTGGGTCAATTGTCGCCAAACCTGGTGGAGCGGTAGAGCATGCCAAGGAAGAAACCTGAGGGCGGCGATCTCATTTGATAGTCAACAAGTACTGGGTGAAGAGCCGTATGCGCTCTGTTGAGCCTAGAAAAAATATGGAATACACTCAGTGGAGCTGTATCAAACATCCCACCGTGCTCTCGTATGATTGACACCTCTTCGAGCAATGTGTTTATTATAGTGGTTGTTGCACACAGATCACAGTTTAGCCCCTTTCACATAGGAGTGTCAGGAAATTTGGAGCTATAACAGATATTTTTACATTTATTTACCTGCCAATTTCAGACAAAGGTAAGAATATCATGGATTAAGCACCACATGCCTAAACTAATCCGCTGTTCTCTTATGCCATGACTATTAAATCCATGACTATAGTATCTGGAAAGTCTAAAAATTGTACACGATGATGAGAGGTTTCAGTTACAACTTGAGTACAAAGGTAACGTCACTGTCAATTTGAGCAGTTTTCTCAAGTCTCTGTTTAGATTGAAACGTACCTCTGCAAAGTTTTTCCTGGTTTGGTTCGTAGTGGTTCCCCCTGTAAAAAATACTGATTTGTAATGCTAGAATGTAGGATCAATTATGTAAAGACTGCTTATTAAAGTCAGGAAAATTTGCCATTGTGGGGAGGCCCGGTGGTGCGAGTGGTTAACGCGTCGGCCTTACGGTTCTGGGGTCCTGGGTTCAAATCCAGGTCACGTCCACCTGTGTGGAGTTTGCATGTTCTCCCCGGCGTGGGTTTCCTCCGGGTACTATGGTTTCCTCCCACATTCCAAAAACATGCATGGTAGGCTGATTGGACACTCTAAATTGCCATTAGGTATGGGTGTGTGTGCATGGTTGTCTGTCTCCTTGTGCCCTGCTATCGGCTGGCCACCGATTCAGGGTGTCCCCCGCCTCTGGCCTGGAGTCAGCTGGGCTAGGCTCCAGCACCCCCCGTGACCCTAATGAGGATAAAGCGATTCAGAAAATGAGATGAGATGACTTTGAGGACATAATATTTACCCCCAAAATTACAGCCATAGATATGGAGTCAGCTATACCATGCACATAAACACTGAGCGTCTCACACACAGGTACATAGGATAATGGGAATTAGTGATGACACAAGGATAGAAAATCTGGGATATTTGCATTTGATTGGCAAAAATAGTACCAGAATTAATGAAATGTCTGCTCACACTAAAGGTGCCAGCTTTCTGGAAATACGGGGCTTCATTTACATTTTTTTCCTACTACAGATGGTAATAATGAAATTCTGTGTTTTTGCAATTTATTAAACCAGTGTTTCCTCTGGTATGCATTGATAAACTGTTGGTATTAACTGTCCCTTTAAATTCCAACACCAATTTCTCTAGCCTTTTTCTTTTGAAAGGAATTCTCCATGCAGAATTGTCACTGGAAATTTTTAGGATAAGCTTAATTTGAATGACAAACATGGTATTCATGTGCCACAGTCTCTGTTTTACCGCAGCAATTTAGTTTGTCTTGCTATGTCTGCGTGTGTGTGTGTGTGTCTAGTAATAGAAGATTGTTTGCACTGTAAACACTGTGGAGCAACAGGCGTGTCTTACAGTAGCGAGCACGATGTGACTTTGGAAGGATATCCACCCCGCGGCAAACTTCAAAGGAGCCAGAATGTTCTGTCTGGTTGCATAATACGGCTCCTGCTCGGTAATCGCTCCGGTTCCATGGCTGACTTCAGTGGGCGAGCTCAACTTGAGAGCCACACAGGTGGAACACGTCGCCTCATGCTTCTGTATTTTAATTGCAAGTGGATACTACACATTTGCATTTTCAGAACATCTCCCTGGGTGCGCACCCACACGCACACCCACAATTTTACTGTATACTCCACCACAATAGCTACTTATGGTAGCTCATGAAGGATAAATTATGTATGTGGTAGTAGTAACGTAGAAACGTTGAGCAAAGGTGCCTGTGCATTCTTCCTTACTTTGTTGGTAACGATCTTGGCTGGCATTCAAACGGACATCATGATTGATGAAAGGGTGCCCGCTAGGTGTTGCGGACCGCGGATTGGCGACCTACTCGGCTTTGGCTTTAGTGCTGTTTTACATGATCTTGCCTGCCAAGGTGAAGCATTATGTACAATTGGGGGTCTGATGGTGTTTGCATGAAAATGTCAATATCTGGAGGTTAGGAGGGAAAAGGGAACTAGGTTGGGATCTTCCACCTGAACCTTAAACCCAATTTGGTTCCTGACCCTTTCACATAGGGAGCTAGGCCAGTACCTTTGCATCCGAATACCCTTTGCGTATTTTCATATTTTCCCTGCCATCCCTCCACTTGTATTTTTGTTTCTTTGTATTTAAGATCCTTTTTGTCAGTAAATGTGCCATCTCACCAGAGACAGATGCTAATATTACTTACACTAGATCAAATGCGATGACATGCCTGCTGGGAAATGAGAGCATTCACCCCCATTCACACCACAGCCAGACATTAATCAGAGTTAAACTTACTTCTTTTTTTCATCACCTTAAGTACAGGAATTTGTCAGAGCACCGCACTAAATAGTTACAATGAATCGTCTGCCCTTGTCCTGCTCACCAGTGAGTTGGCAAGCGAGCTACTCAGTTTTTCTGAGTAGTTTTGTGCGAGAGGCACCTAGGAAACATGCCAACAATTCCACAAACAGGAGAAAGAAAGGGTAGAGCTCCCCATAACCCGAAAAACTCCATGCCCTCCTACCCATCACCACCACCTCTCGCCTCGGGGGTGCGAAAGTGAGGTCAAGGAAGGGTTAGATCCAGAAAATGACCTAATTATATCAGTAGCCTTTACTAGACAGCTTCAATATTTAGAACTCTGAGTCAACTAAGTGCAGGTTTAGGTCTATTGTCTAGGCAAAATTAGGTAACTTTTCTAATTATAATTCAGTGTTTCATTTAAAATTCAAAATAGCTCTCCTGGCCTATCCTAAATTGTTCATTTGGGAATTGCATACTAGTGCTGACGTTAGGGTTAAATAGTCATTGGGTTAAGGTTAAGATAAAGAAAAATGGCTGACATTTTTTTAGTTGGGGTTGTGAATACAGGTTGAGGGTAGATTCATGTTTCAGGGTTCAGAGTTTTAGTGTAAGATTTAAGATTTAAGATTGGGCCTCTAAGCAAAGTTAAGACAGTGTAAGGAAATACTAAAACCACCACGTAATGGGGAATGTTCCTTTTTTACACTTCTAAATCGGTGGAATCTCATTAGTTGAAACATAATTTGTTGCACTTTAGTGGGTTCTTAATAGCTTAAAGGCGTTAAAGTCTCATCCTGATAGAGATTCCCTTTTGGATCCATGGGAGGAATATGTCAATATGAAGCCACTCACTCGTTAAATTCACAGGTGACAAATAGGTGATGTTATTCCTGTTAGTGATTGTGCTGCTGAATTAGTTTAAGTTAGTCACACCGCCGCAAAGCAGTCATGAAGAGGAGGACGAAGAGGATGAGGGTCTGGTGGCTAGTGGGAGAACAACAGCGTCATAATGGAGTCTCCACACTGAAAGGACCCAGAGGCACAAAGATCTACTTAACATAAATTATTTAATCTTATGTATTTCTTGAGAGAAAGAACACTCAGCAAATCAATAGATGAACACATGAGACATCAGAAGACGTAACCAAACAACAAGCTATCCATTATCCATCTGCCTAGCATCCATCTATCGATCCATTCACCGACTTGTCTATCAGTCTCTCTGAAATCTCATCCATTCATTCCCTGGGAGCCATCATTCCATCCACCTGTACATTCATAATCCATCTTTTCAGACATCCGCCATCCATCCATCCATCCACCCACCTGTACATTCATTCATTCACCTTTCTATCTCTCAGCCCACCAATTCTTTCATTTACGCTTCCATTCTTTTATCCAGCTTCCATCTGTCTAGATCCTCCGTCCATCCAGCCAGCCGTCCTGTATTCATCCATCTATCAACTGACATTTTTAGGGAACATACATTCATTATTTTGAGCTTTCTAGTTAGTACTGTTACTTATATGATTACATTAATTTTAGTCATACTATTTCCTTGATAACTTCAGAATTTAATTTTGCATCTAGGCACTCCTGTTTTGGTCTTAGAAAACAGAAGCAAGACTTGGAAGTGAATCTACATCATCTAAACTGCAGTAAAAAAAACATTGTGGGGGGGGTTTCAATCAATCAGCCACCGCTCCTTTATTAATCGCCGCCGCGAAGAGGAGAAATAATTGCTTTTCTGCCAGATGCCAATGCGCTGCAAAGGAGTGGGAGGTCTTTAAATCTGAGGCAGAATTCAGAAAATAACCTATGCTGGACTTGGTGTATCCAAACGAAATAGTATCTCGGGCTCTCTTCTAAATGCCACTGTGGTTTCGGTGTGCAATTCCCCCACGAAGCCCGCGAGGCACACCTCAGCTTGTTAATGAGTCAGCGCTTATCATTCAGCCTTGTTAACAGGCGTGAGGCCTGGTTTTGAAGCTTCCGAGCCACCTACTATAGCTTTTGTTTGCTGCATCTAATACTCTGCCATTAGCCCCAGTGCAGTCATGAGGAGGATTCGTGGTAGACAAAGAGGAGGTGGGCATCTGGCGACTGAGAAAGAGGCTTTTCTGTCGTGCTGAACCAATACCTTGGCGACTAGAGCAATATTAATACCCTGATTCTGGTTGCGATACTTGCAATATCAGTATGCGGTACTTGATCTGGGATATCGATATTGGGAAATGCGATGCTTGCGATACCTGTAATAATATTGGCAACTTTAACCACTGATCTGACCACAGACAGACACATCCATAAAGATCGATGCAGCCAGAGAATACATGTATTTTAGTCCCACAAATGCTAACCAAGGTGGGCACTTACCAGTCAAAACAGATTCCAAAAGACGGCATCTCACACTGACAACTTTGTCCTTGACCACGATGGCAAGGTGATGTAATTGCAGAGAACTGCTCATAAATTGATAAAAGCAATATTTTATGAGTATGAGTATACATGTATTCACAAACTTATAAACTATGCATATCATAGACCTACTGGCGATAGATTTCTATAAAACAATAATATAACATGATAAAACTATACAATGTGATGAAGTAAATCAACCTCAAACATACATATTGTATGATTAGGAAAAAGTCAGTTTCTCACTCTTAGAATATGACCCATGAAAACAGCTCTAGGTTTAACCAACTTACTTTTAGCTTGAATGCAAATATTGGGGGTTGTGATCTAATGGTAACACTATTTCTATAGTGCTCTGGACTGGTCTGGTTTGAGTATAACTAATTTTTGCTTATCACTAGCTGTAATTTGCCCAGCATCTACTTTACAAATGGTCACTAGCTTATTTGGCTTTGTTTAATTATAGCTGCTATTCGGTTTTGGTTGAAATTAACTTTAGATTATTAGGGTTTGGAGTTCACTTTTGTGGTAGAAATATAAAGTATTTTTGGTTCTAATTATTATTGTAAGAAAAGGATCAAATCTTGTATATTGGAAATGACTCATTGAATATTTAGCATATATGCACTCACTTATGAAAAATATTTTCAGAGAGTAGACATTGCGATGACTAAAGTAAAAACATACGAACAGGAACAACCACACCGTGCTGTAGCAAAGGTTATGAAAGACTTCCTGGTGAGAAAGAAAAATGAAATACTGGATTATGCGCATGCACAGCTATTGGGGTACGGAAATTACGGACTATCGCATGGTCCTTCAGTCATTTGAACCGCACAAACTTGACCGCAAATGGATACATGATCAATATCGCATGGGGCCTGGAATGCACAGATTGCGGTATACGTGGTATTTGTGGTACCGGCTCAGCACTGCTTTTCTGTAACTGGTTGTTGCTTGAGATCAACCAGGAGTTGGTAAAGCACACAAATAACCTTTAATCTTTATTGTGAGCCTTAAACTGAAAACGGGAACATCCTGACATCTGTCTCTTTCACTCTTCACCCTTCAGTATATTAAGTTACCCATCTGTCCATATTGCTGACTCAGGGATCCATCCAACCATCCATGCAGCCATCCTACAATCCATTCTTCGATAAAACTGTCAATAACTACTCATCTGCTCATCCATCAGTCCATTTATCATTAACAATCCATCTAGCTCCCCATCTGTCTTTCCATTCACTATCCAGGTGGCTGGCTATGCCTACAGAACAATCACACCCTTGCTGCAGCACCTCAGTAATTGGGTCAGCACCGGAGAATCAGGGCACAGCCAGCCGACGGCGTGCCTAATCCTCGTGGCCTTCCAAGAGCCACTTTTCCCCTGGCACGGCTGCACATCCAGCTGTAGAATTGGGGGTGCAATTAGTGCCTACGGTCTGAGGAAGCTTGGGAGCTGACATAACGGCGAGTGCACAATCGCCCTTATAAGCGCTGATGTGCAATAGATGGGACTCGTGGAATTTGGTATGCTGTCAAGAAAAAGAACTGTAGTAGGATTCCACTCGGTCCATTGCGACTCGATGGGGCTAATTATTATCATTCCCTTTGAGCCCTTTTGACATTGCTGTCTTTCCCAGCTTGCTTGTGTGTAGGTTATCAAGATTGAATGCAGTACTGAAGTCGATTGGTGCATTTACCATCTTTTCATATAATATCAGAGATCCACGGGAAATTGTCATAGTGTTGTTGTCAAGCTTCACAGCCATGGCTTTTTGTGTGGCATGCAATTAGTCATTTTATCCTGGCATTAACCAAATTGACTTATCGATGGCATTCCATTCAAAATAGAATTTACAAAAGAGACCATTCACACACCACTCTATTTCAGCACATTGCGATATGCAGTGATGAAAAAATGTGCTTTCAACTCAAAGGAATATGGACTCTGCATCTTTAGTATTAAGTCATTTTACCTCTAATACTACTAGGTCAATGAGGAATTTGCTGGACAAGAACGCTATTGCAGCTTTTGCGCATTAAAATTATTTGTCCTGGAGAGCAACAATAGCCCATTTTACAAATGATGGCTAAGAAAAGTTTGCTATGTGTTCTGATGGGGAATTGACGTTGAACTATGGATTTGCCATCTTAAATGGTACTACCAGGTTGATGCAAGAGGTTTAGTGTTTTGCAATTAGCCACTTTCCTGCTAGCTTCTCAATAAATTGAGGCACAAGAGGATTTGTCTGAAATCTTGCCAAGTTAAATTTCTATTCTATTGGCAGATAATTGTGTTATATTCTCAATCCTGATTACTTTTGTTATTATTTTATTAATCCGGTAATTATAGTGTAATTCAACAACTCAATTGTTTGACAATTCATGAGTGTCGACTGTTTGCTGTTTGTAGATGGTTAGCGGGCAAATCAGCAGCTGTGAGTTTAGCTGTGTATACCTCAGGAAATGGCAATTTGTTATTTAACAATATTGATTCTTGTGCCTCTTAATGAGGTACAGAAGATGACATTCAACGTCTCACTTTCATTAATTGCGTCATCATTGTAGTTACTTTTTCTGAAAAGTGGCTGCGCACTCAACGGGCCTCTTAAGAAATGCATCACTCTGCAAGCATCTCTCAACTCTCACGAATCTGTCTGCTAACAACGCTCAAGGTCGGAGAAATTCTGCCATCTGCCTTCCACATTTCTGGCCACTCACACATGCCGGTGTGTTGTCCATCCGACAACATCCATGACTGTCTGCTCATCCATTCATTGCATCCGTGTATCTGTTCTTCAGTCTGTCCATCTGTCTGTCGCCATTCACATCCATTCAAGCATCCACTCATCTGCCTTTCCTACTCATTCTCCTACTCATTCTTCCAAGCTCTTGTCCATCATTACATCCGTCTTCAGACTGTCTTTTCTTCCACTTGTGTTTCTGTGTCTGTACATCCATCTTCCCATGCAATCATATATCTATCTATTCATACTATATCTGTCTGTCTGCCCCTCTCGCCGTCCATAGTATATCCCTTTAAGTCCCACTGGTACTTTACTGAATTCAATAGATCAGACTTCAGTAGGCTACAAGCCATACTTCTTGCGCATAACACAGTTTTAATCCTATTACGTTATTCGCTAAGAAGCCAGAGTCAGTAACCGGACGTGATGTAAGTGTGCAGCCCCCTCATCAGTTTAATTTCATTGCTGTGGCGGTGAGCATTTTAGTTGTATATGTTTTCCGAGAAATTCAATCATTTGCATTGGAAAATGGTTTATATGTGTTATGTGCGGAACAGTAATAAAGATCTCTAGTATAGGATGTGGCACCAACACGAATTATGCCTTTATTTTTCTCCGTCCCTCCGTTTCGGCAGAGTAGTGAACAAGCCGGTTTCTTTTGTTTGGATCAAAACATTGAAATGAAATCTACTATGTGACAAATGATGTGTTCCTCAGGAAAATTGTTAATAATGACATGGCAACTAAAACAGCAAGGCATTAGTATTGTTGTACTCGGTTAAGTTCACCAATATAAAATCCTGTTTTTTAAATTTTCAAATGGCGTAAATATAAGATATTTATCATTCAGTACATGCCCAAGATATGATAGTAATGGAGCCCAAAATGCTTCTCTCTGTGGTCCTCTCAATTTCTCTTTCTCTCACTAACATGAACTGCTGATTCTTCCTCCGATCTTTTGGTTCAACTGCACATACTGTATATACTACATCGGTTCACTCATCGAGCCATTCATTCATCCATCCAGACCCTTGTAAGCTTGTCTTGAAATCTTAGATGCTGCCCAATAAACAAACAACACTAAAAGTAGTCTTGGGAAGAATTAATTCACCTTGTTTCCACTGACAAGAGTCCCACTTCGGTTTAGATCACTTTACTCACCAGACCTAACCCATGCCTCTTGTTATCTGCCGCAAATTTTCCAATTGACAATTTTAATTGATTGCCACCTTCTCCTCGATGCATTCCCGGTCAGAGTGACCTAAAATTTAGAGACACCCATGTCTTTGTCGCATGGTGAGATGCATGTGCTATGCAATTTGCTATCGATCTCATCAGAGTGCCAAGGGTCTGGGGGCGAACGAATGAGAGGGTTGAGGTTGCCTTTGTTGATGATGCCATCACTTCACCTGCTGCCTTGGGAGAGGCTCCGTCGCTAAGTGTCTCTTTATAGGCAGATAAAACCATTGTAATTCATCTGAGTGCTTCTTTGCTGGACGTAAATGCACTCACATGAAATTTACAGTTCATCCTTTTTAGGTGAGATACAATCCCACGTGGCTTATTAGGTCAAATTCTGGTGTGCATGTTTTTTTCTTTCTTGTCGCTGGAATTCTAATTGCAGTTGGTGGGTTCATGACTAGTTTTTCTGCAATTTGAAATATGATCACAGGAAACGGAGGATTGGCATTGTAATCTTGCAAATGAAACGAACAATAAAAATACTGTCTTATTACATAAGCTTTTAGGACAAATATTGTGTGAGCTTGTTATATAAGTATTCTGGTGAAAGGAGTTGGCTTTATATGTGAGGGCCCTCATTTAAGTATTAAACCGAAAGTTGCAGGCTATCTTCCTGACCCTACAACTGTCTAGGTCAGCTCCCCTTTAAGGCCCAGCTGAGGTTTTAGAAGATTATAAAATTAAAGTCATCTTTGTGTGAATTTCAAAAGGTTTAAAATGATTCTTCTTTGTTTTTTTTAATGTCAAAAGTTGTTAAAGATGCACTTAATTCATAGAACGAATATATTTTAGATATTGACATAACAATCGCAGGCCAGGGGCCAAAACAACCGGGCGGCTCAGCCTTTGAGAAACTAAGAAAAACTTTTGACATTCACCCTCTCTGGACTTCTCTGAAAAGCCACACACACTCAAAAACCCTGCTGACAATTTGTGTGTGTATGTGTGTGTGTGTGTTTGCTTTTCAAGCTTTTTTAATAGTGCAGTTATCCTTGTCAAATGGAGCAAAGTGGACCACAACCAAATGGCGCTGTGTGTTTCTGAGTCGTGTGTGTGTGTGTGCGCGTGTTTCATTTTGTTGTGTAACATCTGATGCGGGGGCCAAGTAAAGCAGCTTAGAGGCAGGAGCATATTCTTTTCTAAGTACTCAATCTCATTCATTTGAATTAGCCCCACATTTAGCTCATGTCCACATGGATGGACACCCTAGCGGACCAGTAAGCAGGTGACACGGGGGCAATAGAGGGTTTGCACTGATTGTTTATGTTTTGCTTTTGTACATAGGTTAATGAAAGTCATATTTGATGCGACATTTAGCGAACTACTTGCAATCGTCGTACTGATAATTCAAAATTTAGTTCATAAGAAAAAAAAGAGACTTCAAATCAATCAAAATTAAAACATGCCCGATAGATTTGTTAACAGAATTTTTTTCAGATGCATGCGATATATACTTGTTGATGAGTCCAAACTCCACCAAAACATACGTTGCACAAAGCTTGTTAGAGTAAAAGTTGTTTACAAAAACACGTTATTTTAATTGAGGATGGTCATTTTCGTTGATGTTAACTGAAGTGGCCACGATCAGATGCAGTCAATAACTCTTTCATAATTTGGTTTTTGCAGTCACCAAAGTCCATGTATATAAGGCCATGTCTACACATTCATAAATATGGTCATGATAGGTGTTTAAAACCACCACTACTTCCCCTATCATTATGCTTGACTGCATTCTTTTCAATATTTAGAAAATGTGTTCTTAAGGTTACTTGAAAGCAAATTTTATCTCACAGTGGAGATATAATGTAGGTTATCTGAGTATGCTAAATCTTGTAAGCATGTCTAATAATGCTGATGTCAGTTTAGTCGAAGAAAATATGTCTATTTTCGCAAAAACTTGTGTGATGTTTTCTGCGTTTACTTCTGATTTACTGGAGACTTGAAGGTTTAAAGAAGACCAACAAGTGTTGGATTTTTACAATAGGCCATGCGTCAATTTTGTACGCGACGTTATATCACAATTCAGATTAAAACTGGCTTTGGTGTTTAAAAAAAGTGTACATTAAGTCTGTTGAAGATTTATTGTTCCACACTCCTTTTAAAGGTTTTCCTTCTTCCCGAGATGTTGCTTTTGTTTGGATTGGTTTTCCTATTCTCCCTGGCTCACCGACATTGTTTTTCCCTCCTCACTGCTTTGTGCGCCCCATCATTAGCACTCGCTAGCTTTTCTTCTTCCTCCGTCATCTCGCCCCTACCGCATGGATTCCTCTTGTTCCCGCGCATGCCTCCATTACCGCCCGTGTCTTCTTCCTAATCAGCTTAGCCACCGTGTGTCCAAGCTGCCGTGTCTGCCTTCCTCCTCCCTTTTGTTTTGCTGTTCATTCAGTCGGCGGATTAGAGACGCCTGTTTGCCGCCTTTTGTCTTCGTCGCAAGGAGATGGTCGAGACGGACGGAAAAGACAGAGCAGTCAAGACCGTTTGAATAATATTGTCTTTATGTATGAATTCATATTTCAAATTAATTTTACAAAAGGGCCTATTCTGGGTTTTGTGAAAACTCTAAATTGTCTGGGATTTGTAATTTCCTTTCCTTTACATTAAATTATCTTCAATAATGACAAAAAAAGCTCTCTCTTAAAATTCTTAACGGTCTGTCACAAATATGTTTGGCTTAAAATGGTTAAAATTTAAAATGGAATCTTCCAGCACGAGCCGAGACCCTTCTGAGGATGAGCGATCCAGAAAATAAATGAATGTTCTTGAATGCCTACTTGTTGAAGAATTATCCTTAGAATTTACCAAATCACCTGCGACCAATCCATTAGGATACGGTGAACTCTAAAACAGAGAAAAGTTGCAAAAATTGACAGATTTTTTTTAATTAGTTGGAATGTCGTCATTGTCTTAATGTTTTAATGTGTTCAGGTTTTTTAGAAAAATATAAATGAAAACAGCGTATTATTACCCTATTAATCGGTCGGGGCTTAATGATGATGATGTTGATGATGAATTCCAATCACACTCACTAGAGTTCACCCTGAGAGGCAAGTGTGTTTGTGGCGTGCACAATTTCACCTGAATGGATGCCCGGTCAGTGGGTGACTGACAATCGATCATATTTTTAACGATTAAGCACCAAATACACCCCCGCCCCTTTCCTGAGCCGCAGCTGTCACCAGCAAAAATGAGTCATCCCTCCTTAAAAAGAAAAAGAAACTCTCAAGGTTAACTGAGTAAAGTGTTTTTTGTCTTTGCCCGACAGACACGCTTGTTTACGTTCTCGAGGAACACCATTACTCAATTGGTGTATTATAGCTTTTATGCCAATTGATGGCAATGGCTATTGGAGCTGCTGACAAAAACGACAAAATGACGAGCGGAAAACGGTGGCCGATAATGAGCTGAGGCGGAAAAACTGAAAGCAACATCTTCTATTGTTGTTATGATATTCAGCAAAATGGCACCATTATTTCATGTTAAAGGCTGAGGCTAAGAAGACAGGCAAATGGGATTAAACGTGTCAAGTGAGGTTTTGTGTTGACTCTTTTTACTGACAGCGCGAAATCTATGTAAATAAAAAATGGTTAAAAAAACAGCAGTTTTCAGGAACAGAAGCAGGCAATCTTTATTGAGTAGATATTATAAAAATGTGATTGACAGGTTATGTGTGTCGTATATAAAAACACTATATTATTACAACAGCAAACAAGTCACAACAATTGCAAAGTAGAACTGTGAGTTTTATAGTACTGTCAGAACAGATATGTGCAAAAATTGGTGTGTTGGAATGAGTCCACTGTTTTAAATGCTTCTTCATTTGAAGTTGATCTTGTAAAATGTATGCCAATTCTCATCGGTATTTATCTGTCATAGGTATTGGTATTCTTTCTATTTGTGGTATGTATTCATCAGCCAACTGAGCGTTTCGTCTGCAGTACACAGATCGTCCGCCCTATCAGTATGGTGTTATATGGGGCAAGATGTTATCACATGGTCTGTAGTCTGCTCCTCTGAGACCATGTCAAAACGTCTTGCTCCATTCGCTAAAAAAAAAAGCTTTTGGACTGCCTGCTCGCTTCAGAGGTCAATATCGCTTTTTTCAGAGGCTAGGAGCTCGAAAAGGAGAGGAGACCAAGAGATTTCCTAGTTCTTGCAGTGTACAAGTCCTCAAGAGTGGGAAGAAGCCAATGATGCATTTTTTAATTAATTAATTAATTAATTAATTCATGGATTCATTCACTCACTCATTCATTCAGTCACTCATCCACTCACTCACTCACTCACTCACTCACTCACTCACTCACTCACTCACTCACTCACTCACTCACTCACTCTCACTCACTCACTCACTCACTCACTCACTCACTCACTCACTCACTCACTCACTCACACTCACTCACTCATTTACTCACTCACTCACTCACACACTTACTCACTCACTCACTCACTCACCTATTCATCCATCCATCCTTCCATCCTTCCATCCTTCCATCCTTCCATCCATCCATCCATCCAACCACCCACCCACCCATCCGTCCATCCATCCATCCATCCATCCATCCATCCATCCATCCATCCATCCATCCATCATCCATCATCCATCATCCATCATCCATCATCCATCATCCATCCATCCATCCATCCATCCATCCATCCATCATCCATCCATCCATCCATCCATCCATCCATCCATCCATCCATCCATCCATCCATCCATCCATCCATCCATCCATCCATCCATCTTCCATACTGCGCATCCTTGAAAGGGTTTCAGGGGCAGCTGAAGCCTAACCCAGCTGATTTCGGGCGAAAAGCAGACTACACCCTAGACTGGTCGGCCGTAGGGCAAACAGAGAGACAAACAACCATTCACACTCACAGTCATACTGCCACCAATGGGAATTGAGCCCATACCTGCCCGCATCGTAGTCAGGCGAGTGAACCTCTACACACTGAGGCGGGTGCATTTTTCTCAGCAATCCTAATTGTCTGTTCAGGACAGACTTTGTCATAGGGGCCTCAAACAGGACCATCATGGTGAGTGTAGGACTGATTTAATGACTGTGCAGAAGTGCTTCAATAACCCATGTGGCGGCGCGAACATTTTTAGCTCTAATTCGTGTTGGTCGCCTCACACTGACGGTGACACACCCCTCTGTTGAGAAGCAGACTTATTACCATCATTGATGATGCAGACGACTGTGGTGTCGTAACAAACATCAGTAATTTGACAGTGTGGTGCGTTGAGGTGCAGTATGTATATAGAGAGAAGATGAGTAAAGAATGAAAATATCTTGGGGGGCACCCTTGCTGATGGTGAGTGCGCATGACATTGTTTCCTTAGTTAACCCACAGTGGTCTGTGTGTCAGAAAGTCATATTTCCACTAGCAGATGGCTAGAGAAACGCTGAGCTGGTAGAATTTGAATAAAAGGAGCTCGGGGATGGTAGCTTTGAATGCAGAGCTGAAGTCTGCGAAGATGATTTTTATGTGGGTTCCTGTGGTGTTGAGGTTTTTAAACGATAAAATGCATCCCCATGGTCAGTAGGCAAATTCCAAAGGGAACAGCAGGTGTTCTGTGATGCTGAACACCAAAGTGGAAAAATGCAATAAATTAAGACTTACTGAAGGGGTCAAATCCATTTTTTACGACGGTACAGTATAGTCACTGCTTGTGCCCCTTTAAAAAAAGGCATAATTGTACTGTACACTAATTTATCCTATACTCAATTTATTGAACACTAAATTGTCCCTGGTCTTTTTACCAAATCAGCTACGTCTTGTTTTTTTTCCTCTACTAGCTTTTTGTCGGTCATCAAAACCAGTGTTCTGTTCGGTAAAGTTGCAGCCAGCAGGAATCGCTCTGGTGCTTTGTAATCTTAGATGCTCACGAGCCGCCCAGCAATTAAACACCCCACCATATTATTCAAATGCCCTTTGCATTAATACAGTACCTGGCATTTAGTGTCGGCCATCATTTACGCCAGCGTTATAATTGGTTCAAGCTTTTCCACATGCCCTGTGTAAAGAAAAGGCGGTGGGTGGGGAAGTCTTGGTGGGTAGGGGGCTGTTGCATTATGGTAGGCGGGTGGGTCATTAGAGGCGATAGCGATGTACTTTTCAAGTGGAAAAGGTCATCTTTTATGAGGCCTTTTTGAAAGGCAGCTAGAATGATGACGCGTGGCTTCCTGCGTGAAAAGGTGCCAGTGATGTGAGTTGGTATGGTAAGGCAGGCGGGGTGGGGTATGTGCGTGTGTATGTGTGTGGGGGGGTTCAAGGCAAACCTTTAGGTTTAATGTCTCCAATCTCTTTTAGTATGGAATGTATTATCAGCACATTTACTATACCCATTCTTTCTATTTATGCCAGTCCTTGATGGTTTTCCCATCTCATTTTCTATACTGCTTTATCCTCACTAGGGTCACGGCGGGTACTGGGGCCTATCCCAGCTGACTTTGGGCGAGAGGTGGGGGACAACCTTAATTGGTGGCCAGCCAATCGCAGGCCACAAGGAAACAGACAACCATTCAGTCTCACACTCATACCTAGGGGCAATTTAGAGTGTCCAATCAGCCTACCATGCATGTGTTTGGAATGTGGGAGGAAACCGGAATACCTGGAGAAAACCCACGCAGACCTAGGCAAAACATGCAAACTCAACAAAGGTTGACCGACCTGGATTTCAAACCAGGTCCCCCACTGTGAGGCCGACGCGCTGACCACTCGCCCCACCGGGCCGCCCTCCTTGCTTGTTACCTACAGTACAGCAGAAGTTCAATTAGATTTGATTGTGGAGAAACCTGCATGGAATGCCCTCTAGTGGCCTGGTGGACAAAAAAAGCAATTGGGAAAGGAAATGAAAGCGTTGGTGTGCATTCAATCCTCCATCCTGTCTTCTCTCCCGTCCCAGGTAATTTAAACTGGAAAACATGCTGAACACTTGTTGTCATTATGCGCAAGCTCGTATGTGACAGTGGCCATAAATCACTGCTTCCAAATGGTAGCGATTAAAGTAAAAGTAAACACCTGTCACAGATCTCTTCAGTTACAAGTGAGCGTCATCATGTGGATGGAAGCAATGTTTACTGCCACTCTTGAGCCATGATCACAGTCATTTAGCTTTTATATTTTAATTACGGTTCACCTGTTGTGTATGATTAGCCAGCAGGTTTTATGTAGGCGAAAGCCCTAAATGATGACAACTGAAACCCTAATTAACCATTTACAGCAATGGTGACAACATTTGGTACCTGACCAGTTTGGGACAAGACTCAAAAACACTACCTTTTGCACATTTTTTCTTCCAAAAAGTTTGTTTATTGTTTCCAATTTTCTCTATTTCTTACTCTGCTTCTTATTTCCCTGTTTCTGGTTATCTGTTTATTACTCCTCCCCCCTTTTTGACACTTTTCCTGTTTAATAGCTTTCTTCCCTGCCTTTTTTAATACATTTATTTTGTCTATTTCTTACCCTTTTCTGTACTCACGTTATATGCAGTTCCTTTTGCTGTTTCTGAATTTCTCTCTTCTTACCCACCCTTTGACCTTTTGTCCTATTTTCTTTTCCATCGTTTGACACCTTTATCTTGACCTTTTCAATTCCCATGTTTCCTTTTCCCCCCAATTTCACACACCCTCTAAGATTAGTTTCTTATTTCCTACTTTTGTGTGGTCGCTGACTGACGACCAATTTATAGGTGTATTTTGCCTTTCTCCCAAAGCCCGCTAAGATAGGCTTTGGCACCCTGCGAACCTGACAAGGATAAGTGGATGAATGAATGAATATTTCCTGTTGTTCCTACTGCAACCGAGGAGGTGATCTGGTGATCTAAAGGTGAACGGTTGTTTATAAATGGATTAAAAGAACTGAATTAAAACTGAATATTCAGTTTTTTATAGATCTAAAACAATGTTTATTTTAGCTTTTGTATATATATATATATTTTTAGATTTTACAAAATGATTTTTGAACTAAAAACAGAAAAAATGATTAAAAAATTACAATTATTGATTTAAAAGGGGTACAATCAGGAAATTTAATATATATCTACACTCCTCATTTTAATTTGATCCTAAAACAGAAAGTCGGCACTCATGATTTACTTTCCTGGGCCACACAAAATGATGCGGCGGGCCAATATTGGCCCCCGGGCCGCCACTTTGACACATGTGCTGCAGATTGAAGGCTGCTGTAAACTGTCTCCATTTATGCCATTTGTTCCTACCTTTTTCCTGCCGCTTCCTATCTTTGTTCTTTTGCCTCTACTTGAGAGGCAAAGATTCTTTGTCTCTCAAGGATTCAAGTACAAACAGGCATTTTCTGCCATTTTTTCTTCAGTTTCTTACTCCTCTTGCCAACCTTTTTTTCCCTGCCCATTTTGTATTTGTTTTTTTCTCCAGTTTATCTTCCATTCTCTTGTTTTGTTGCACAGCCCAGCGAGTACTTGAGTGCCATTAAGGCCTTTTTTTCTATCCAAGAAAAGCACTGAATGCCAAAGGCTGCTACAGCCGTGCCATTGTTTTTTCCTTGATTGTCTTTTTTTCTCATCGTGTGATGTGTTATAAAGTGCTTCGCTCCAGCAGTTGTGGCCTCATGACAATAGGATCGCAATAGCATCACATTCTCCAATTTATATCCATTCAGTATGCTTCTGTTTGAAATCTGCATATTGTGCGGCACGACGCTTTATCAAAGATTCAAAATCATCATCAATGTTTTATCCACACATGGTCAGCCTACTAAATTATCTTTGATAATCATAAAAACATATGAGCTTTATCATGAACTAGATTAGCTTCATTGTTCATTAAAACCTATATGTTCGGTTCATTAAAGATTAAAGGATTTTGATGTCTAAGAGAACACACAATTGACTATCAGCTGTTGTCAAAGCACAGCTGTTTTTAGTCCATTCTGACTGACTTTTGCAAGACCCACACAATATAATAATAATCCATTGGATGTTCATAATACTTTTCAAGATGCTCAGACACTTACCCTTGAATTATTCTTTCACTCCACACTAGATGGTGGTATTCTACGATTGTAGCCAGAGCTGCCCTGGGGCAGTGTAACACAAGTGAGGCAGCCAATTTACACCATCGGCCCTTCTGACCACAATCTCACACTGCTTTCCCACAGTGAAGTAGGGTGAAGTATCTTGCCTAAGGGTACAACCACAATGGGCACAACTGGAAGCTGGATTCGAACCCTTGATCCTTCAATCAAAGGAAAACCACTGTCGCCTCCTATCTTGTCAGTAGATCACATTTTTTGAATATATCCCAGTTGTATTTTATTCCCAAATTCCTGGACAGGGGCTACTGCAATGGGCATCTGTTCAAAAGTTATTTTGAGCTTATGTCATTCAATCATTCATTTTCTGAACCGCTTTTCCTCACTACGGGGCTTATTTCATTCACTGCCATCTTAACTTAAATAGTATGAGTAGTGGTAGTTAGTAAAATATGAAAATTGGTACTGAAAACATATTCTGGCAGCCAATCTTTTTCAAATGGGATCGGATGATGATAGCTTTTAGCCCCTTCCAATTCAAAATGATTGGATGTAAGTTGCCATCAATGGCAGCCGAAAAGTTAAGGTATGTGAAGAAAGGCTTATCATTTGGAATTGTTTTATTGATTCAGATACAACAGAATACATTTGCATTTAATATATGAGAGCGGTTTTCATTATTTCTATTTTGATTTGGTTTAGGTTAGTTTAAAAAAAAAAAATTGAGTTATTTGCATGATGTATTCTTGTGATTTTAGTTCATCTATGACTAGCATTTAGATTTCTTGTAGGGAGAACGTCAGTACAATTTAGAGACAGTACATCTTAGTGTCTAGATTAGATTTAGACCGTATTTCAGTATAATTTGCATTTTAGTTGCTTTGAGGGAGTATTCAATAGAGTTAAGAGTATATAAATCTGGGGGCTTTTAAGTACATTCAGTAGTATTTAACTTTGGGTATATTTAAAAATAGTTCATTGTATATGAGCATTAGGGTCTACAAAAACAAAAAACTGCTTAGTGCGACAAGGTGTAAAGAGTTTGAAAACCAAATGATTAGTCATTACAGTTTGTTTTTGTTGTATTTTTTTCTTACAAAACTGAATTTCAAGTGCAGGAACAGGGAAACCCTCTTCCACACTGACTTGATAAATGTCTAAAGTTATTAAATTTATGATAAGACCATTTTTGTTTCTTTGGTTTCCCGCTCATTTTAAAGTACTGCTACAAATGAATGTGTGTACTACTTTATATTTAAACAAGTATAATAATAGCATTAGATGAGCTCCTAAAAGTTCGACTTAGCATATTTGGGGTATTAATGATTTATAAGAAACCAATGTAAATTGGTAAAATATCAGCTTTTATTTGCTGCCATTCACAGTCATTGATGTTCGGTTCCGTTTGATGTGGTTGGGTGGACGTGATCATTCAATTCAACCCCTCCATGTTAATATTCAATAGATATTTATCACCATCAATTGCAGCCAAGGAAATAATATTATTAATGTAATAGTTACAGCATTGTACCCTAAGTAAAAATGATTTTCCTTTCGGATACCCTTTTCTTTTCAGTTTCTTTATTCGCACAATATCACCCTAGGGGTAGCACGCATTCGAATGAACAAGAAAAAGAAGAAAATAAGATGGTCTAATCTTTTCCCTTTTATTTTCTCCCATGACTGTATGCCACTTTCAGTAAACTGATTCCACTGAAATGACGTTTAGGATAGTTGTAATTCTGTTTTGGATACGGTAGAATGGATTTACAAATCTCAGTCACATTTGTTTTACAGATATTGTGGATGAAAAAAAAACCAAAATGTAATTATGGCTAGTTAATCTGTTATTACTCTACATTCCATCTCATGATAACAATAATTGGTCAATATCTAGCAGGTGGTGGCTGAATGGAAAGCTAAAAGTGCAGACGTTATGGCGCTAACGAGCTCCACAGTCTTATCAAGCTGCTCTGCCTGAAGGCGTGACAACTATTAGCAGAGGCACTTGTGTGTCGCTGACGCGGCTACTGTATGTTTGATGAGGGCCTCGCGGAGAACATCTGACGATAGCGACGTACTTCGACTTCCTCCAGGCTAAACCTCTGATGGAAGCTGAGAGTTTCAGTTTACCCTCCTCATTTTCTACTTTTGCCTTGTTTTTTTTCAAACTCCTCACTCTTGTCTGTGATGAATATTTAAAGACTCGTGCGGTTTGTGTATCAGCTCCGCCGCAATGTCTTCATCGGCACTGAAAAGCACAAGGACGTTTGATGTAATCAACTCTGGAAGGTCTTATGTTTGATCCGGGTTTGTCTACACGGATCAGCCACATTTGGAAATTGTCTTTATGCCGACCTTGTTCCCTTGTTTCATCAGCCAACATATCACGCCTTTGTCTGAAAGGACCACAAAGTAGGGTTGCAAGACACTTTTACGCCGTGAAAGATGGGTGTCTATCTCAAGTTTAATTGTCAATTTCAACGTTAGGGTTGTAAAGGGTCATGGGTTAATAATTATTTGGGTTTCAAAGTAGGGTTTGAGTACTGGGTTAGGAAATTTCAATCAATGTTGGCATTGCACTGCATGTAGGATCTCCATTTTTGTGTAATCTGAAGGCTAGGTGACATTTTGTGCTTGTCACCGTACCCCTCTTTCACTCATGTCTGCTGAAGGTAAAAAAACGGAATCGGTCAAAAAAGATGTTACGTCACCAAGGTCACTCACTCGCTGACATTTCCTTTAAAATACAACATGGCAAGATTTGAAAATGATTGACGCTCAAGATATTCAATATTAAATCAAGCGCTTTCGCATTCTTCAGCCGAAAAATCAATGAGTGATTTGAGCAGCAGGAATCTGATTGTGTTTATTTTATTGATTGTTTATCTTCCACCATCCCCAATATAAACATAGAAGTTTCTTTGAGCTTTGCAAAAATGTGAATGTCAAATAAGTATGAGTCTTTAAGTTGCCTTTAGTGTTCGTAGCCAGTGTTTCCAGTCAGGGTTTCAAGCCTGGGTCAGAGATGCCAGTCTTGGTTAATGTTTCAAGGTTAACCGGATTACAGTGTCATCCAAGGGTTTCAAAGCAGGAATTAGTCTTTCAGACGTAGGTCATGGTTTCAAATCTGATTTCGGGTTTCCAAAAAGTATTCATTTGGTTTGTTGAAAACTGAAAATACTTATGTCATTGAACCGACCTTAGCTCATTACAATGAGCTGGCAATGCTTTGTTTTCAATACCAACAAAACAAAATCAACCTTTCGTTAGCTTGTAAAAAAAAATACTATGCATCTTATTTTTCCATGCCGGATGAAGAGAACGGTAGAAGGAGGACCAGTTGTACTTGAGGACATGGGCTTAAGACGCTTAAGAAGCTCATTCAATTAGCGGAGGGTCAAAGCCAAAGATTGACCCGCTCCAAAGTCGAAACAAAGACGACAGACGAGCGTCCTTACTCACTCACTTTGGGCAAGCGCTTGTTCTTGAAGTCCATGTAATCCTGACAATCAGTTTTATTTTATTTTATTTTTTAATTTATTTCACGAATACCGCCCAAAAGCTTGGGTTTATTCGTGTGCGGTCGATTGGTCACCGGTCTATTGGTCGCCGTCTTTTGGTGGCCGGTCTTTTGGTTGCGGTCTTTTCGTCGCCCCGACCGCGACAACGGGCGACCAAAAGACCGACGACCAAAAGACCGGCGACAAAACAAGGTAAAACAACACGGGCTACGCATCAATAAAAGCCTACAATGGCCATGAGCAGTTTCACTGAGCCGACGTGTGAGTGTATAAGAGTTTGTATGTACATGCGTTGTCCCTTTAAGAAGCTACGACAGTCTGGGTCTTAACAAGTTCTCCAACAAAAAACACTAAAAGTCTGGGAAATTTGGAGCTTTTCTTTAGCCTAATAATTACTAGGGCATTAAGTATGACTAAATAGTAATTCGCAGTTTGTATTTGGGGAATTTGAGCAACGATTTAAATGGTAATTATCACTTACCTTCCAGGCGACCAAAAGATCGGTGACCAAAAGATCGGCGACCAAAAGACCGGCGACCAATCGACCGTGTACCGGTTTATTGAACCCTCAAAGTTGTTTTTGCATACATGAACGGAACACAAATATAAAAGCAAATATAAAACACTTTAGGTTTTCTCCCATTTTTCGTGAGCTGGACTCAAATATCTAAAACTTTGACTCACAGGATAGGTTTTTCCCTTCAAATATCATTCATAGTCTGTCTAAATCTGTGTGTAAGCGTTTCTCCATTGTCAAGATAATCCATTTTACCTCACATGAGTTGATTATATTGCGTGATTATTGAATGGCTACAATAAAAAGCCAGGTCTAAATGTACAGTTTTGCTTCATGGGCTGTCTGTGGAGTCGGAAAACCAGTCAGGATCTGGGTTTGTCTAGTAGGGATTTCATTGTCTTTAACTTATATAAATTATTTTGGTCTGGTTAATCTGAGAATCAAAATATTTGTTGATGATTAGGAAAAAACTGTTTGCTTTATTAAAATGTTTGTTTTCACTGATTTTTGATATTACTGATAGTGACATGCAAAATCCCAAATTGTTTTTATTTTGACATGCATTCAGTCCCTGCCTTATCAGCTTTCTTGGATAATATCTCAATCACTTCAGTGACACTGAAATGTGATGATTTCTTGCCATCCTAAGCAGTTTTTGCAGGGAATCGGTATCTGTATTGGCGTTATTTCATATAAAAAAACCCTGACACACTTCCAAGACAAAAAGGTGCCATTCAAGTCCTCTGGTCCATTTATTCGGTTTGTTCGAGTCCAGTTGGCGTTATCTGCGTGTATTCGACTTTCTCATCGCATCTTCGGCAACAGCTTAGTGCTGTCGTCCCCGAGAAGCTGTGCAGTCATTCCCTTGCACCATAAATCTCGTCATTCTTTCTGGCACTTGCAGATTAAGAACATGGTGGAGTGATGGGCGCGTATCCCCCAAACAAAAGACGGCTGTCGGTGCCGCCGATGAAGGGGAGGACATTAAGTCACTCTCTCGCTTTGACACACGGTGAGACGGCATCCATTTTCCTGTCAAGCGCTCATCTCCAAGAACACAATTTCGGAATGATCATCATGGAATTATGTTTTTACTGGCAAATTGCTCTTGGTTAGGATAAAATATCAAGGTCTAAAAGTATGTGTGGAGTACAGTTTTTTTGTTGCAAACTATGATTGGCCTGAAAAATCAGTCCATAATATATTTCAGGGTTTTAAGTTGGAGTTTCAAACAGTTGTACTTCTTTCTAATTCGTGACCGGATGATTCGCCCGAACGGCCGTTCGGCCGAATGGACGTTATTCGGCGACCTGTCCGTCGGCGAAACGTCCGTCGGCGAAACGTCTTTAGGCGAATCATCCGAGTACCTTCTAATTAGTGTTCCAAGCAAGGGTTTTAAACAAGTCTTTAGACCTTCAAAGTATGATTTTTAAGCCTATGTTAGGCTTAGTGTTTAAAATTAGGTGTACATCTCAAGTTTAGGGTTTCAAACAAGTGGTAGGGTTGCACGCAAGGTGTTTAGAATCCATAGTTAGGGTTCAAGGTATGGTATGAGGCCTGCCCTTGTTGGACTTCTAAATTAGAGTTGAGGTTTGAAAATAGCGATTGCTATTATTACTTATAGTTTTGTTTGGTTTCAGGTGCGTTCTGATGGTTTCTTTGCCTGCATCTTATTTGGTAGTGTGGCACATTTAACATCGAAAGTGAATATGAAATATTCATGGGTGCAATTTTGTTAAGAAAGGCCATTCGGTATGCACACGGGCTAACTAAAGGTGACATTTATTTTTCATAAATAGCTCAATAATTAGCACATTAGCGTCTTTATGTGCAAGAGTCAATGGAGTGGACAAAATGACTACCTTGGGCTCTCAGCGGGGACCAGAAGAAATAAACATTCCACAAATTGCATGCACATATTTTTACTGCTTTTCAGCACAGAAAGTTGAGGAATTTAGGATCCAAAATTATACATAAATTATAATAAATTACTAACAGTGATGGCGGTAGGTGTCAAATTTGGTTAAACTGTGAGCGCTTCCAGTGAACAATCATATTTCAGTGGTATTGATGGTGATAAGCTACTAATTCCTTTTAAATTAAAGGGCTGCCTCCCAGTTAAAATGGATTGGATGTCTGGCGCCACCAATAACAGCGAATTAGTTCATGTTTATCAAAGGGTGCCGTTTTTTTCCATCGAAGGTTCGATATGGTTTTCGTTGTTTACAAAACACTTCAGATTTATTGAAGATTCTAAATTGTCTTTTTGATATATTATAAATTGTCTTGATGTTAACAAAAAGTAGATGTTAGGTTTATGATATTCCCTATATGTTTGGACGTTTATCCCCATCGATGGTACTGAAAGATGATCACAAGAGTGAACTACTTCTTTTGCCTCCAAAACAACACCTATTTTTATTTTTAAAAAAGAATATATATTTGTCAATAATAAACGGCATGTCTCTATTGAGTATAACTTGAAGAAGTTTAAAGACCAATGTTTTTTTTGCTCAACTTCAGGCCTGAATGGGATTCACAAATTGGTCCTAAAAGTAAGATTAGATTTCAAAATATACACAAAGGAAACCGGTGGCGCATCTTTACAATGTTGTCAAAATATGAAGTTGCAATAAAAAAATGGGAAAATGCTCACAACATTGCGGCAGTAGTCTGGGATCTTATTTTGTCCCCAGAGAATTTCTTTGTCGGTAAGATTATTTAGCGCGCAGTAATAAAGGTCCCTGCATGTTTTATTCATGTACCTCCCCTTTAGTCAACAAAATTGGACTTCATGTACCTTCCACATCATTCAATGTCTTCCCTTTTGTTGTTATGGCACGCATTCATAATTCTAGGGAGTTTTTTTTGTTTTACTTATTGCATTGATTCAGCAAAAGGCGCCTTGCTTCTGGCACTTTGGCAGTGTTCTTCTAAAAATGTAAACACCGGTGTGTGGACAAGTAATTACCCCAAACAAATGACACTATTAGCGCCGAGGTTCTCCATGTAAAATGTTTTTTCTTTTTTTTTTAGCACACTAACACATCAGTGTTGTAATTTATCTTATTTGGCAGTATATGGTTAAAGCAGACATATTTTAAATGTGAACAATTTAAAGTAAGGTTCAGTGCTACTCTTTAAAATGGAGGTTTCAAGATATGGTTAATATTTCAAATTTGGGTTATAAAACAGGAATATGGTTTTAAATCAAGCATGTATTTAATGTTCTCCGAAGTTCTTTTTTTTTCCATACGTGGACACATGTTTATTCACTGGAGCCCTCCCATTTCAAATGAATAGAATGTCTATCACTGTCACTGACTGGGAAATAGGCTCTCAAGACTGGGTAAATATATGATGAGATCATTATAATACCGTTAATAACCCACCACTTCATATTGCTGTTTTTTATTTAAAAAAAAGAAAATTCGTCCTATAAAGCATGTCTCATATTTCCATATTTATTTCCAGTAACGTGTCCACTTTTATTTACCGTCCTTGCACCGTCAATAAAGCAACTCCGGACCATTGTAAAGGGGCTGCTGCTTTGTTTATGTGTCACATTGGGAAACGCAGCAGTGGGAGATTAATGAGCTCATTAGCTACGGCCGTTGGCGAAGCGTCATGCGATACAGTAACAGTCAAGTTGCAACATTTGCTGTTGGTGTGCCGATGCTGAAAAGGAATAAATATTAAAACAACCTATTGTATTCAGATGCATTGGGAGCGTTTTTCTACTATATATTCCCATAAAAAACTCAAGAAATCATGCCTATGAAGAAATAGGAAGTCTTCTCTTTAGGAAGGCAGGCCCCTAAACACACAAATGTATTCATAACTCAATTTATGATTTCTGGGGGATTTTATATGTAATCCCCCAGAAATCATGAGTTGAGTTATGAACACAGCCCGGTAGAGCGAGTGGTTAATGCGTCAGCCTCACAGCTCTGAGGTCCTGGGTTCAAATTCATGTCATGACCATCTGTGTGGAGTTTGCCTGCGTGGGTTTCCTCCGGGTACTCCGGTTTCCTCCGACATTCCAAAAATATGCATGGTAGGCTGATTAGACACTCTAAATTGCCCCTAGATATGGGTGTGAGAGTGCATGGTTGTCTGTCTCCTTGTGCCTTGCGATCGGCCAGCCACCAATTCAGGGTGTCCCTGCCTCTGGGCCGCAGTCAGCTGGGATAGGCTTCAGCACCCCCTACGACCCTAATGAGGATAAAGCATTTCATAAAAAGAGAAATTCATATATATGCCCCCGGAAGGTCTGCTGGGGACACAAAGGCTACACTTTGAGTGAAATTCTTAGATGGCAGTCTGAATGTGCACCCGGCATAAAAAAAAAAATGTTTCCAATCTAATCCAGGCCATGTGTGGTATTAATCTGACATTTTTTTTTGGTCTGAGAGTGTGATTGGATCTTGACCCAAAATCAGAATTCATACAATGACGACATCAATTGATATTACGCAGCAACCAGCGCGAAATAGCAGGAGAACATAAATGGAGTTGTACACTGGCGCTACATAGAAGTGTTATAGTAAGTATTTGGGTGGAAGTACTATAATAAATCAAAGGCCACTTGAGAGATCCTACCATAGCAGCTGGCTTGATCGCATCTTTCCAATTGCAGACTGGCATGACTACAGTTGTAAAAATAAAGCAGTAAAAAAATAGAGCCTTAAAACTGTATTTTAGGAAGCCAATGACTCCAATTAGCAAACTGGTCATGGATGGATAACATGTCTGTTTGACAATAAGCTAAAAAAACATGCTGGCCGATGAAGCCATCACGTTTACGCTGCTTGTAATGTTCTTTGTTATTATGCTTCCGCGCATGTCTCACTTTTGCTCACATCTTATTGGACGGAGATCTATGCATGCATGACACTTGTTTACGGCGGTCTGAACGACCACACAAAAAGATCAGTTGTGCCAAAAATAATTTGGATTTGCGCTCCAACAAAATTGCCACAATCTTCAATGAAAATGGGTTTGTGATAAGTATGTGTTGGTTTACCAAACATGTATGCCAATTTTATTGAAGACCTGAAAATCTCTTCCAGTTTAAAAAAAAAACCTTTTGAAGACTTAATATTGTTTTTGATGTTGACATGTACGCCAGGTTCAGTGATAGCAAAGCGGTCCTGAAGCAGCGGTAGCAGGAGATTAATTCGCTCATAATTGTGACAGTAGCTACACAGAAGTCACATGATATACTTAGCTTCAATGTTTGCATGTTACAACATCTCTGAGCTGAGCTGAGAGGTTGGCACACCTGCCTTTTTAGGATGCAGTTGGGGCCCCTTTGGCTGTGAGAATCATTTGAGACCATTTCACAAATCAAATTCCTCCTATAAATTGTGTCTGTCAGATTGCCACTTAATGTACGAGTGATGGTTACTAGACAGTTGGCCAATGTAAAATTTGGACAATTTCTTTATCATGACAAGTCCGAATAGTATGGAGGCAAGTTCATAAAATGCAACGGCTGTTAAATCTGAGTTGCTGGATTTTTTAAACTGGGGCTAGGCGATATGTCCTGTACACGGCAAAATGAGCAGATTTACCTCAATAACGATAGGACGTGTACAATTTGCTATTATGTGGCACAATTTGACCTCTTTACTTTCAGGACTGAATTAATAACTCAGTTCATGATTTTTTTAAATTCAGCCCTAAACACAGTCTGGCTAAGCACCATAAAATTTGTTAGACACATCTACCATGAGTAGAACTACAAAAGTAAAAAAAAGTGAGTTTTAAAGAAGCATATGAATGTCAGCCATTTTGCTCTTAAGCTGCAAATTCTGATGACTTTCCATAAAATAGAACTTTTTTTCTGAAGCCTTTTTGACATAGCAATATGAAATTTGGTAGAGACTTTTACTGTGAGTAAAGCCACAAAAATGTCTCGAGAACAAATGACTGTAAAGGCAAAAAGAGGGTGCGACAAATTGCCTAGTGTTTGATAATGTTAGTTGGTATAAATCACAGAACCATAATGACGGATTTCTAAAAGTTCAGCACTGGAAGCCAGTTTGACTTACATAAAAATTCAATTAGGTAGGTGTGAATATCCTGCCAAGACAGCTCCAAAAAAGTCTGAAGAAGCTGTCAAAAGAAACACTTCTACTCCACCACAATGGTTTAAATTGGCCATTACATTTCACCCATATTCAGGTGTTGTTATAAGATGATTTTCTCCTGCTTGTGTTTTGCTACCAAATTATTACTACCATGCATATTCACCAGACAGGCGACATGCTTAATCGCGAAAAAGTTTAGTTATTGTCAAGGCATCGCAAGGTGACTAAGTTTGCCAATTTTTCACTATACACGAAACTTCTTGGCATCCATTCCGCTGCTGTAATTCTCCATTCCCTTCTAATCTTTTCCCTTTTGAATCCAACTCATCTTCTTCTCTTGCCCACCTCGGTTCCGGTCCTCTCTGTTCATCTGTTCCAATATCTTATATCCACATCTTCCTTCTCCTCTGGCTGTTTTAGCATACACTCTGCAGGGAGGGCTTCTGTGATGCCAATTATATTGACTAGAGGGGGAAAAAATAACGCTAGTAACTCTAGTGAGTACTATATGAGGTGGATGGGCCGTGGGGCAGGGGAGGGGTGTTGATTGATGGGTTGGATTGGAAAAGGCGTGCGTGTGTACACACACACACACTATCACAGCAGTTGATGACCAAATGAAACAGTGGAAGGCAATGGAGGCCGAGCGTAAGAGAAAGGAGGAGGTTGATAAAAGAGAGAGAGCTGGGATCAGAAGAGGATGGAGAGAAATTGGAGGCGAGTGAATCTGTCGGGGAGTTGTAATAGTCTGCCGTCGGCCCACCCGAGGGAATCCAGACACTGCAGGGGAGGAGGAAGAAGTAGTAGAGATGAAGATGGCCGAGAGACAAAGAAGGCCAAGCGCTTATGTGCTTATGTGTTGGGAGCGTCGGTCAACCTTGTTTAAAACATACCCATTATGTTACACACCCAAACCATTCAGTGTAGTGAGAATTTGTTTTAGTTTATCTAAAATTATTATTGTTAATAAAAACATGCTTTCTTGGAGCACTTTTTCATCCACATTACATTAATCTGTTCCTCTAATATCATATTTTATATGTAATAATGATTTCATTTTTCGATTAATGTTGCGCAATAATTTGCCAATCATTCATCGTAAATAAAAGAATTCATAAAGAAACACAATTTCATGGATACCGTAACAATTTTAAGTTGCATTTCTTAATGATAATTTATATAAGTAGGCTTTTGTTGTTGATGATGACGACAGGGCCTATGTCCAATTATTATTACAATTATAATTATGTTGAATAGTTATTTTGATTATGAGTTAAATGATTGGTTAATTTGTGCATTTTACATTTGTGAATAATCATATTTATTCACATTTATTCAATTGGCCACACTTAAAATTGCTATATATATATATATATATATATATATATATATATATATATATATATATATATATATATATATATAGCAATTTTAAGTGTGGCCAATTGAATAAATCATAATGTTAAAATGTGCATAAATCATTTATTGAGCCTGTTCAAATGAATAAAATATGCCATAAAACAAAAAAAATCTCATTTATTATTTACAAATCTTCTGAACTTGTTGTTTGTAAGGTATTTCATCAGTTTCCAGTGAAAAATTTATTAATTGTGTGTGAGTACCCCGAACAATTAGAAGTCAGAAGAAAGGAAGTCATTTAATTTTTTGTTTAGTTTTGAATAGCAGTCCAATATTATTAATAGTGTAATACATAATACTTTCCTTGCAACTCGGCTTTGAAAAAGAACATTTTGAAACATTGTGTGACATTTGTGTTCTGCTTTCTGACTGTAACTGAGGGCAACCTCTGCAAATATGCTCTGTTATTATTCCCCCCACCGCTAAAACTATTCCCCCTTGCTTGAAGCTAATGTGCCATCGTCTGGAACCTTTGACTGAAACTGTAATTGGTCAGAGCATCTAAGGGCGTTTTATTGGACAAAAATGACTGTCTTTTACCACATACTAAGTGACTTTTCCTCCCTCCGCTCACAGACGAGAGATACAAGATGGAAAATACATTAGATAGCATTCTAGTGGTATAAAATGCCACCATGATTGATGATTACCCAGTGTTTTTTTCTTTGATAATTAACTTAGATTCATAACATCATTTACAAGCATTAGAGCCTTGCTTACAAGTTGCGTGTGCGCTCGTTGATCTGCGCAGCTATTTGTCTTCATTCTGCTCGACTTTTGTGAACAAAATGTCTGCTCCTTTCGCGACTGCCTTGGCTGCTTTCAGTTTGGGGTGTGAGACCTACTTGTTTTTTTGTGACCAAATGCCTTTGACTTGAATTAAACGTATAACAGTTCATTTATCGTCCAAAGTCAGCTGGGCTGAGGTCCAGCACTCCACGACCCTGGTTAGTATAAGCAGTGCTGGAAACAAAAACAAAAAACAATTAATGTATTGGCTGCCATTAACGGTGACAGAGATCCAATCCATTTGAACTGGGAGGTGCTGGTGTGAATGATCACTGCCACGCCCTCGTTGTTCAAATGGATTGGACGTCTATTGTTTTTACTGGCACTGGAATATAATCATTCACTGCAAGCTCTCACAGTTAGAATGGATTTCAAATCTTTCACCCTCAATGGCAGCTCATGGATTAATTAAAATAAATCAACATTTTCATCATTGGTTAATTATTGAAAACCATTATTGAAATAAAATTAAACTAAATTCATGGAATTTCTGCCTCTCAAATGTAAATATTCATTCATACATTTTCTGAACCGCTTTTTCCTAACTGGGGTCACGGGGGGTGCTGGATCCTATTCCAGCTGACTTCGGGCCAGAGGCGGGGGACACCCTGAATCGGTGGCCAGCTGATCGCAGGGCACGAGGAGACGGACAACCATTCATGCTCACACTCATACCTATGGGACAATTTAGAGTGTCCAATCAGCCTATCATGCATGTTTTTGGAATGTGGGAGGAAACCGGAGTACCCAGAGAAAACCCACGTAGTCCCCATGCAACCTCACACAGGTGGACCGACTTGGATTTGAACCCAGGACCCCAGAGCTGTGAGGCTGATGTGCTAACCACTCAAGCGCAGCTGCAGTAAATATTCTCTCAAATTTGTATTGTCAAAATGAACACTGACTTTAATTTTATGTGTTAAAGTGCCAATTTACATTTACCTTCACCCCCTCTTGGAAATACTCTTGACAAACGTTTTCGGTTGGTTTTTTCTGTGACTTTTGTTGTACATGATCTGTTTTTCTCTCTTAGCACTGAGTTAAGTTGTAAACAGCCACATTGTTATGTGATGTTAATAAATTAAGTGGCACATTACTCTGGTCAGTCTAGTCACACACACAAACACTGTGACACCCCCACAAACACACATTGTGTAACTGTTGCCAAGACTGGACGTCCTTTATTTGAACACAAATTCCGACTCTGTCTTTTGGCAAGGACGCGCAGTGCTTTTGGAAGTGCGTGTGTGTGAGTGTGTGTCCCTGGAAGCCCCTCAGACGCTCTCCTTCTCACAATAACTTGCGAAGCTTTGTGTTGTACTCTAAAGTTTGATTAAGTCGAGTGTATCGAATCTTCTCCCCCTCATTCTCTCGAATGCATGCCCCGCTCTTGGGACCACCACTGCCCATGTACGTGTCCAACCCCCCTTTCAACAACATCTCTTGAGGAATTTGCGTCCCTCTTAACGGCTAACGAAGGCAACCTTTCAGACGTGGCCTGCGTTTGTCACTCCCAATCACTGCACTGGAGATCAATGTAATGCTGGTGGGAGAAGATAAAGACGACAACAGGGGATTTAATGCGAAGGGGGTGTGGACTCGATGCCATGGGGGAGGGCGACCAACAATTGCTGCTCGAGATGGCTCGAACAATAGCGTTCGACGGTTTGCCATCGTCTACACACGCCAGACACAGCCAGCGTAGACTAATTGACCACTGAGGGTATTTTTTTGTGTCATTTGCGCCATCACCAACGGATGCGGTGGGTGTGTGGTGTGGTTTCGTGACCCAACTTGGCGCCTGGCTCGGTCAATAACTGTGCAAGAGAAAGGACAAGGAGTGGATTTATTATATACAAAGAAAAGATTTCTAAAGTTCATTCCTAATATTTTGAGTCAGCTTGATTTATGCAGTGATATTAATCTAAGTTAAGAGCGTAGCATCATAGTGAGGATTTAACTCGTTTGGATGTGCACCATTGGCAAGTAAATTACACGTAGTACACTTTAGCATCTAAACACTTAACAATCCCGTCACGGTTTACGGATTAATAAAGCAAGAAAATAAAAATATGTACACATGATAGAACGGGAGACTCCTTGACAAAGCTCCTTTCGCCACTCCGGTGATTGTTGTTAACAGAAGAAGGGGGAAAAATGGCAGACTCAGTGTAATTGACTGCTCATTTCTCTAAGTGGCCTATTGGCTGGGTTGGCAGTAGCATTTGCCAGCACATTAAAGATTTCACTTGCTTTATCTTCTGGGTGTGTGTTGGCTATGACCCAATTAACCTCTTGTTGTCATCCAGTCTTGTAATTTACGACAGGCGGCAGGAACTTGAATATTTTTTTTTAGTGTTTCCCATCATGACAGCTGGCCAAATGATGCATAGGTCACAACATTGTGAACTTTAAATTTCATCCTTGGATGTCAGTTGGGCGGGTGGCATTCTGCCTTGTGTGGCCCAGCATTTGTAACGCCGACTCGTGTATGCCGGATTTAGCATCCTCAGAGATGGATGGTAAGGGGGTTTAGCAGGGTGTGGGGATGCGGTGGTCTTGGAGGCTGAGTCTCTTGTTTGGGCTGCCTGATAATCCGGCTTTGTACGGCGGAAAGACGACACACAAAGTGTCTGTGTTCAGCAAGGGATCACCAGAGACTGGACAAACTTGCAGATACTATTGGGAATGCTTAAAAATGGCAAAACCTATTACAGGAAGTTAGAAGCCTGATGAAGCAGCATTGTTGTTAGTAAATTGGTTAGTTAGTTGGTTGAATGCGTAGAATGGAAAAATCTGAGGAAACCAAAAAGTAGAATATAGCTGTCCAGTAGGGTAGAAATTGTTGGATTGATTTAATTGCTGGATTAGTTTGTTAGATTATAAAATTGTTTTTTTGGGGGGTTTATAATTACTGTAATTTTTGGACAATAAAATGCGCCTGATTATAATCCCCACCCTCCAAATTTCATTAGAAAAAATATTCACACATAAAGCGCACTGGGTAAAAACATGCCTGTAAAAATCCATATACAGTATAAAATGCACTGGACAATAAACCACATGATTCAGAATGTTGAAACAAAGCGTAGCAGTTTATGTTCTGAAAATTAGTGTGGTTAACTAGTATAACTATCAATGTCAGTCTGTTGTCTGGACAGTTAGGTAGTTAGTTGGATGGGTAGTTGGCTGGCTAGTCAATCGGCCTATTTATGTCACTTTGGTTATCAGTTATATGCTTGGTAGTTGTTTTTTTTGGTGGCCTGAACTACATCTCCTCTAACAATGGCCATGACAGCTGGTATACATTTATGTGATCCGCATGCTTAGTTTGAGGATTTTTTGGCCTTGGCAGAGGTATCGGCACGATCGTGTGACATTGCATTTTTTTTCCTTTGGTCTTATCAGGTCGCTTTTATGATGGAGTCGATGTGGTTTCATTTTTATATATATTTTTTGCCTTCTTTCTCCCTTTTGACTTTGGGCATTTTTCAATGTGCCTGGCTTTCCCCCTCGTGCCCCCACCCTGTCATTGCGCCTCATTGCCGCCATCCATCCATACGTGCTTATGTCTCCCGTGTCCTTCCTTTGCCGTATCCTCATTTTCAAACTCTTATTCTTTGACTTTTATAAGAGGCCGTAACCCCCTCCCCACCCCTCCACACCACCCCGCCTCCGGGGGTGGTTGTCTTGGCTAACCGTGTTTGACAGGCAGCAGAGGGTGGAACGGGTGTCAGCGGCTGTTGCTGGACTGCCCGGGGGGATGGGAAGAGGGGGATTGTTGAGTAGGGTTGTTTTGAAATTTTTCCTCTCTAAGGGGGGCCAAAGGTGAAACAGGAGGCTAAGAGTTTGTATGAGTAAAGACTGCAGCAGGTGGAGAGGGTGTTTTTTTAATTTATTTTTTATTTTTCTTATCCACTCATATCAATGTCAGGTTGCTTTCTTATTTTCATTGTTGTTTTTATTATAATTTGTTTTTCATGTGTATTCAGACAGCATGTAATTTTTAGATATGTAATTGATTTTTATTAATGCATAATACTGTATGTATTTTTGCCTTTATTACCTAACACTCTTTTGTAATATTTCAATGTTTTGTGTTTTTAAATCAGGACAACGTTTTTATTCAGAAATTTAAATTTACCCCCGTGATTAAGGGTAGAGGTCGTTCCCGGGCCAGGCAACACACACACACACACACACACACACACACACACACACACACAAACACACACACACACACACACAATATGTAGGGTGGGGCTAGTTGGAGGCAGATGTGCATAGTTTGATGCTTCTAGGGGGGATATAATAGGGGAGATACATTGTATGTTTATGTTTGTTTATAGGTCTATGGCCTAAGAAATCAAACATTCTAAATCACATATATCATTTGCGTATAATTTTTTCATAACTCCCGCTTTGTCTGTGTGTACTTTTTTATTGTATTATGTATTTGTCAATGGAAGCATGTTTCTGTGTCGGTATGTGTGGCACATGGGAATTCTTACTTCTAATTGTCTGCCTACCCGTGTGTGTGTGTGTGTGTGTGTAATGTATCACTAGTGTGTGTGTGTGTGTAATGTATCACTAGTGTGTGTGTGTGCCAAGCCAAATGCATCAAGCTGGACCCCATTGACTATTATTATTATCTTCATCTTGCACCTCTAACACCATTATCATCATTATCATCAGTAGTAGTGTCTCTATTTCACACAGGTATACACACACACGCACGCACATCTCAATGCAGATAAAGAAGGAAGAAGGCTCATAAATCAGGCAGATGCGCCGTTACACCGCCTGATATATTCTCTGTGTAAAACAAACAGCCTGCATGCAAAACACATAATAAGATGAAGCGTGTGCGACCCCTTAACGGACATACGAACACATCATACCACTGCATCCTCTTGGTATCGTCCAATCAGACGACTCGCTTGTACCCGGCGTTATCGCAGAGGATAGGGAGCCTCAACAGGAGGTGAAGAGCGAGAGAGAAGATGAGGACGAGGCGTGCAGATGGAGGGTGGGGGTAAGAGGGAAAATGGTACTGGGGGGAGGATGGCGACAGAAGAATGGAGAGAAGCAGTGTCAGGAAACGTGTGGTGGTGCTTTGGACTCTTCCTGCTCCATCTGTAGTATTGACAGGAAAGTATGCAGGTGAACTTAAAGTGGCTTGTTCTTTAATGGTTGTCATTATGCTACCAGGTTCAAATACTAAGGGTTCTAAGGCATGGCTTTGAAGTCTAGTTTGATGGTTCAAAATATTGTTTGGAGACCCTTTTAAATTTGGATGTTAAATTAGAGCTTCAAGTGTAAATTAAGCACCAAGAGGGGTTACAAATTAGGCAATTAAAGGCTGCATCAGAGTTTCGAAAAAGGTTCGGGCCTTTAAAGGCCCAATTTCACGGATTTTTACTCACCAATTAAATGAAAGAATCCTGTCAAAGAGAATTCAGAAATAAATGATCAAAACTTACACAGATCCATATATATTGAAATTGTACATAAACCAATCGTTGTTGTAACGTTGCCATTATCTTTCTTAAAAAACAATTACCTATGTCACCAAAGTACAGGAGCCAGTAGAGTGTGTATGCCTCAATAGAAACAGATTATGTAGACAAATTCTTATTGGTTTTCTTATCCATTCATTTTCTCTTCCACTTATCCTCACAAGGGTGGGCGGAGGGTGCTGGATCCTATCCCAGTTTACATTGGACACCAGATTTTTTTATTGCACATTTGACAACACCAGCCTGGACAAAAACGCAAAGAATTCTTGAGAAAAGCATTCAGTTCAAAACAACAGAATAGACTAGTACTTTCTTCTATGCGTTCAATTCACAAAGTTCAATGCTTGGTTGGATGTTTTATTTATTATTTTATTCATTTCTACATAACACATTATTAACAATTTTCTTATAAACCGATTGAATCACTTGCGAAAAAAACAACGACTAAAACGCTAATGAAACTAAACAAAAGAGTACATGCAAGTGAGTACACACAGGATCATGACATCACTTGGTAGTAGTAGTGTAGTATTCTTGGCAACAGTGAAATGGGAATAAAACTTTTTTGTGTATTTACAAAGAAAAGGACGGTTTGTTGTGGCTCACCAAAGTCCAATTTACCGAATTCAGTAAAGTATCCCCCGATGTAATAGGGGGCCTTTAAATTAGGGTTTTGTAATTGGGTTAAGGAAATTAGAATTAAATTTAATTAGAATTTCAAAACATATTGGCTTTTTTTTATTCATTTCCATTTAAAAGTCTCAAATCAATTGCTAATCTTTCCACCTTTTGAAAGGGTCAACATTCAAGGTAAAGGATTGAGTTAAGTTTGGGTTTTAAATGGTATTGTTCAAGTTTGCATCTTGAATTGTTTCCTCGTGTTTGTTAACCATTAGTTGACATGGTCTCTCTAAAGCAGGGGTCTCAAACTTGCGGCCCGCGGGCCAACTGCGGCCCTCGGGACGATAATTTGCGGCCCCCGTCTTAATATGAAAGATTAATGTTCGTGGGCCCGCAAAATTGATATGAATGACACTTGTGTTCGGAGCAATGTTCCCTCTAAGCTGCGCGCGTGCGCAATTGCGCACTACTCTCGTCTTCTCTGCGCAGTAACAATCATATGGCGCGCAGTAAAAAAAAAAATCGATTTTTTTTTTTTTTAAATTTTTTTTTTTTTTTTTTTTTACCCCTTTCCCCATGATGGCGCCGTTTAAGTGGCAGCCAGTGGCAGTAGCTCTGTCCACTCATGTTTTTCGTGTTTTACAGCATGTTTTACATGAAAAATTAGAGGGAACATTGACATGCACCTGCTTGTGGCAGGTGTGATACTGGTGTGCCCATAGCGAGCAATGATGATGTCGTGACCGGATGATTCGCCTAAAGACGTTTTGCCGACGGACGTTTGACAGACGGACAGGTCGTACTAGTATTTGTTAGTTTAATGATTAAATACAAATACTAGTATTTGTATTTAATCATTAAACGCTGTTTTCAGCTGGATTTGACCGAATTTGAGACCATTTTGAGCCGTTTGGCGAATGGACGTCTATAGACGTTTTTTTGCCTCCATCGCGATATCATCCAGTATTTGTATTTAATCATTAAATGCTGTTTTAGGATGGATTTGACCCGATTGCTGTCATTTTACGGCTCGGTTCTGCTACATCTGCCTGCCCAAGAGTGCTTATTCCCGGACTGCCATGCCCGCCCAAGAGTGCTTATTCCCGGGCTGCCATTGATGGTAGACGAACATTGATTTTTACTATAATTTGGACAACACCGGCGGCGGGCCGGATTAAAAATCCTAACGGGCCGTATATGGCCCGCGGGCCGAGGTTGAAAAACTTGTACACACACGATCCGGCGGGGCGAGCGTTCGAATCCCGTTTCGGCGAAACCTCCGTTCGGCCCAATGAACGTTCGGTGGAAGGTCCATTCGGCGACCTGCCCGTCTGTCAAACGTCCGTCGGCGAAACGTCTTTAGGCGAATCATCCGAGTACCGATGATGTCGCTCACACTGGTACTCAGTGCGCTCAGGGAGGTTGTCTTTCTGCTCAGACCAACAAAAAATTAGAGGGAACTTTGGTTCGGAGCTGAATGAACCAATCACGGTGAGGTATACGGCTCTGGAGGGCGGGACATCGGCCGGGCTGTCCAGTGCCTCGCTCACTCACTCATTCATTCCTCCAATCAGCTGGGCGGAGGAGAAGCCGTGAGGCCGATCACTCCGCTCGGCGCGCACACTCCTCCGCTGCTCTCAGCATAGAACTGAATGAGGCGCTATGATCCGTGATCCAGCCTGTGTCAGTGTCTGTAGCCATCTCCGCGATTGAAACGGAGAGCGAAAGTGCACATGCGCCACAAACCCGCGCGACTGAATGTGAAAGATCAACCCGAGACTCATTCCAAGTGGAAAAACATATTACAGAGCCCCAGAGATGTCTCTTTCAAAGCCTGCCGTGAAGAGAAAGGTCGGTGATGAGCACAGACAGTTTCAAGAAAAGTGTGGAGTGCAATATTTCTTTGTTGAACACAGGGGCACCCCGACGTGTCTCATTTACACTGAAAAAGTTGCGGCGCACAAGGAATACAATTTGAAACGTAATTGTACTACGAGACATGCTGAGGAGTACGAAAAATACCAGAGAGATGAGAGAGCCAACCAGGTTGCCAGTCTTAAAACATGTCTTCTGAGGCAACAGGATTTCTTCAAGAAGGCTACCAAAGACAGTAATGCAGCAGTCAAAGCTAGCTACGCCGTTTGTGAGTTGATTGATCCTGTGCTAAGTGATCCCAAATGGCTCATGGACTTGGCTTTTCTTGTTGATATCACACATGAGCTTAATGTACTGAACAAGAAGCTACAAGGCCAGGGGCAACTTGTCAGTGCTGCCTATGACAACGTGAGAGCATTCTGCACTAAACTTGTGTTATGGAAAGCCCAGCTCTCTCAGACAAACCTTTGCCATTTCCCAGCATGCAAGGCTCTCATGGATGCAGGCACACCATTCAGTGGTGAGAAGTATGTTGAGGCCATTTCGAAGCTACAGGAGGAATTTGATCACAGATTTGCAGACTTCAAGACACACAAAGCCACATTTCAAATTTTTGCGGACCCCTTCTCCTTTGATGTGCAAGATGCCCCTCCTGAGCTTCAAATGGAGCTCATTGACCTGCAGTGCAACTCTGCACTCAAAGCCAAGTTCAGGGAGGTGAGTGGAGAAGCAGACAAGCTTGGGCAATTTTTGAGAGAGTTGACCCCCAGCTTCCCTGAACTTTCCCGAAGGTTCAAGCGGACCATGTGCCTTTTTGGGAGCACATACTTGTGTGAGAAGCTCTTCTCCACCTTGAACTTCAATAAGTCCAAGTACAGGTCCAGACTTACTGATGAGCATCTTCAAGCTCTACTGAGGGTCTCCACTGCTTCCTCCCTCAAGCCAAATGTGACTATGTGAGAAGAAGCGCTGCCAGGTCTCTAGCAGCAAGGAGTAGGCAAGAGAAGCCGTGTTCAGAATATTTCATGTTCAATGTTCCATTCAAGTTCAGAAAGTTAAAGGTTAAAGAGCTGTTAATACAGACATTTGAAACGGAATAAAAATAATTCATTTTCTCTACTTAGCCAGCCAGTGTATATCTACTGTATGCTCATTAGTATTATTTGGTTTTGTATTACTGATTGATTTATTTTTTATTCATCTTTAAGTTAATTTATTTAATTCATTATTTTTTGTTAAAAAATAAAGATATTTGATAACGTTGGAATGTTTTATCAGTGCTTTTCTTGTGGAAATCCTGATGCGGCCCAGTCTCACCCAGACTCGGCCTCTAGCGGCCCCCAGGTAAATTGAGTTCGAGACCCCTGCTCTAAAGAGTATGGTGTTCAGGTATCTATTCTCAGAGGGTACAGCATGCAGACCCCCGTGGAGGCTTTCCACGGGCAATTCTGTGCGCTCATCGATATTCTGACTGCTTGCCTGCCTGTTCACTTGCTTTCACTGCAGCCTTTATAGATGGGATGGCTCACTTAGATGCGAGCACACGGGGCGCTACAAATCAAATCAGTGTTATTTAAAGTTTAGAGTCTATAGGAGCTTTGGGTTTATAATGATGTTTATTTTCAAATTAGGGTTTGTGACAAAGGTTTGGCTTTGCATTTGGTTTTGGGATCCTCTTGATATAATTTTGTTTTGCAAGCCCTGACGTGTTTCTTTTTCCATCACAGATGATGACCCCCTGCAGCCCGTCACCTCGGATGAGACTGTATCAGTGGGTGGAGCTGTCACACTCACCTGCCGGGTTGCTGAGAGCGACAACTCTTCACTGCAGTGGTCTAACACAGCACAGCAGACACTCTACTTTGGCGAGAAAAGAGGTATGTGCCACAACAATTTTTTACTGATCTAAACTGCAATTTCCTTCAATATCTAGTTAATCTAGTTAATCCCATTACAACTACACAAATATTACATGGAGTGAAATTCTATTCTCACCCGGGTGAGAGTTCCTGCACATTTCGTTATAAGGAGACTTATTTTAATATTCGGGCATTTACCTAAATCACTGCCAAAGATGGATAAACCTTTCAATTAGAATTCAACCATTTGATGCCGAAGATGAGTTAATATGACAACTATGTTTTCTTTTTTTTATCATGGGAAGAATGCATACCTGTATAATGCAGGTTGAATGTGAATGTAGGTGTTACGATCGCGCCGAGACTTTGTGGCGCGATCGGAGGGATTTGGACCCGGTAGCGGGGAAGCAGGAGGGGACGAGATGAACTGTGCTCATGATAATAACTTTAATGACTCAAAAAGCCTTACAAAATAACAAGGACTTGTACATCCCAAAACAAAACCAGAGCATGGAGAACAGTACCTTTGCAGCAATGTATGCAGTATCACGCAGGACAATCCGACAATGACTACCACTTCCGTGGTGTTTAAATACACATTTCAGGAAGTAATCATGAATCACTCACAGCTGCTCGAACCCAACGGCAAGCCAGGAGGGACAAACGAGTTGCTCCTGACAGTAGGGCAGTAGATGGTAGTCATGCGTGGTGTGAGTTTTTTGGGGGTGAAATGGCTGCATTTTGTAAAACCCACCTACGTTCTACAGCTGATGACTAAAGAAATGTTATTTTTCCATGAAAAAAGAGAGTCTAAAAGTTATTCAGTTTAAGAAATTTTTCGTCTAATAACTTCTGGTTTTCAATGCATGTGAACGTACACTTCACTTTTTGGCCTTTCCTAAAAGTTAGAACTGAAGCATAGGCTGCATATAGGAATGATCATGCCAAAACCTCTGAAAAAGTGTTATTCTTGGCAAAAGGCCTCCAGGGAAGTACCAGAAAGTTTTTACACTGTCGAGCAAACTTTCTTTGAGAGGCGAGAGAGAAAAGTCCGAACGGTAGCTTTTTGAAGGCCGCCCGCAGGAGAGCAAAAAGAAATGAGAAAATGAGCCTCCTCCCCAGCGCGATAACGGCCAAAGCCTCTCAAGGTTGCACTCCACCGTGGAGACAGCTGACGAGCTGAGATGGGTGCAGAGGGAAATTAGTACACGGATAGAAAGTCCGGGCGGCACACTTGAGAAAAATGAGGCATTACAAGAACCGCTTGCGGGAAAACGGAAATGGCAGGTAGAGACTGCCAACAGATGTCAATGCCATGACAACACCATCGTAATTCATAAACACGATTTAAATAACACTAACACTTCACGCCAGAGCGGAACGTCATAGTTAGTTCTAATTATGGCCTGGACCCCCCGGGAGAGCATTTTAAAACAACACACCTTTACATGTGTCATTATCTGATGCTCCTAAAAGATTGTTGCACTTGCCCTGGGGTGGAAAAAAACAAACAAATTCAGAGTTAAAGGGGTCAATGACCTTTGGAAATTGCTTGAATTTTTGAAAAGGTTTTGCAAAGGAAAAATATCGTGGTTCTAATTAAGGTTTCAAAAGGTTAGGGTTTTAAACCAGGGTTAGGGTTTATTTTTAGAGTTGCACAAAGATATTAAGATCTGCGATTGTACAGCAGTATCTCTACTTACGAAAAACTCAGGTTGCAAAATGCCTCATCTGGAAAATGTTGCCTCAGTTTAGGAAAGAAATTCAAGTTAAGAAACACAAAGTCTCCAAAAAATTTGAACATCCCCGAAACTTAAATACACTTGTAGCATCATATATTTTATCTTGAAATTGACGAAATTGACCCTTTGGCTATATGCGAACACCTCTCTGGCCTCCCAGTGGCTAGGAGGGAGCTACGTCCCCATGATGCTTTTTGTCCGTGTGCGGTCGATTGGTCGCCGGTCTTTTGGTCGCCGTCTTTTGGTCGCCAGTCTTTTGGTCGCGGTCTTTTGGTCGCCCCGACCGCGACAACGGGCGACCAAAAGACCAGCGACAAAACAAGGTAAAACAACACGGTCTACGGATCAATAAAAGCCAACAATGGCCATGAGCAGTTTCACTGAGCCGACGTGTGAGTGTATAAGAGTTTGTATGTTCATGCGTTGTCCCTTTAAGAAGGTACGTCCGTCAGGGTCTTAACAAGTACAACAAAAAACAATAAAAGTCCGGGAAATTTGGAGCTTTTCTTTAGCCTAATAATTACTAATTTACCAATTTCGTCATGCACAGTTTCTGGGTGTGATGACAAGTAGGCTTTTGTTGTTGATGATGACGACAGGGCCTATGTCCGATTATTATTATTATTACTAGGGCATTAAGTATGACTAAATAGTAATTTGCAGTTTGTATTTAGGGAATTTGAGCAACGATTTAAATGGTAATTATTAATAACCTTCCGGGCGACCAAAAGACCGGCGACCAAAAGATCGGCGACCAAAAGACCGGCGACCAATCGACCGTGTACCTTTTTGTCTGCCCTCGTTCGACACAGAGTTATAACACGCTGTTTCATGAATTTTTCTGGGTGCGCTCTTTGCAACTATAGTCTCACTTTTTCATCATGGGCCTCAAGAATGTTATTCCCGGTCCAAGTGAAAATAAGAAGCGGACTCTGTTATCAAAGTGTTCACGAGTCGTGATATCGCCCAGTTTGTTTCAAATCAACCAAGTTTAAGAACAAATATTGATTTTTCCAGACTTTGAGATTTTGCTTTGGAAAAACACAACCACCCACCCGCACCACAAAAAATCATTCCCTGATGAACCATATGTTGTGTGGATATAAATTTGAACCATAAACACCAGACTTTGTTAAGGCTAAATTTTCACAGTTTGTTTTGTTTTGTTAATGTGATCAGAGTTAGTGGGTATATTAATGGATTTTAAACATGAAGAACTACAAAAAACCTCTGAGGCTAATACAAAAAAGAAAGTTTGACACCACAGTAATGTAAGCGCAAAAGGTTGCCTCAGCATTGGTGCCATATCTCTCCTAACTCGGAAAATTGAGGGTGGGTGTTGGGCATGAGAAGACAGAAGCTGTGACATGAGACGCCAAAACGAGTCGCGGCAACGGGTGAAGCGCGGACGAACATAAATAACCCGTGGCAGGATGATGGATGTTATTGTTTTGTATGTATTTTTTTTCAAGACTTGATTTTGCCACTTTGATGCCGTGAGAGCAAGCTTGTCATGCTGATGGTAGGTGACGGATGGTGTGCCGTAAAAAAAAAAAAAAAAAAACAGAAGAGACATCGGCTTTGATTGATCAAACTTGCAATGAGCAAACAAGGTCATAAATCAATCGTCTTACATCATTGCGGCTTAGAATCAGTTCATGGAAACGACATGGATAGCTTCTTAATTAGTACCACATTAGGATACGTTTCAAAGCACTGAAACTTGTGGCGATAGTGATCATTTGATTTTTTTTTTAAATTAAACCAACACAGTCACTTTCATTTGTCTGCATGAAATTTAACAGCCAATGTTTGACACGAGTAATGTAAATCCTCAAAAGCCACTGAATGTCTACTAATTTGCCATGAGCCTGCCACGTTGACTCTGTATGTGTAGAACCAGAGAAAATACCTCTGGAAGCCTGTCTTAAAATGAAATGGAGAAAAATAGCAATTAGTCACAGTATGCTCTTCCTGAATGTAAAAAATAAAGAAATAAATCATCCTCCCTAAACAGTTTGGTGCACTAATGTGAAATTTGGTCGGCATGTCAATCATAAGTTATAACACAAGAAAAGTATTCCATCATTCATTTTCCGAACTGCTTATCCTCACAAGGGTCGCGGGGGAAGCTTGAGCCCATCCCAGCTAGACTCCGTCAGGTCAAATCGGAGGAATGTAAAAGGCCAAACTTTGGACCGTAACGCTTCATTTACGCCATGGTCAATTGGCCCCTAACCGCTTCCTTTGGCTCGCCTCTTGAAAATCACGGTTTGGCTCCAAACACGTTGACATTTTAATTACTGACGCGAAGACAGGAAAACTATGAAATAAAAAAAACAAGAATGTGCACATAGACTACGGATGTGTATTTATTTATCAAGAGTAGTATGTGGTTATGCAATAACTTTTTAGTTTCTGTCCAATCCTCCCTTGAAAATCCTTGCCAGCCAGGGGGTCTATTTATTTCCATTGGTGGCCAGCCAATCGAAAGGCACATGCGATCGAACTCTCGACACCAGAACTGTGAGGCCAGCGCGTTAGTCACTCCCCTGCCGGGCTGCACACAAAAAATAAATTAAAAAATTGATGATCGAAAAGACACAAGAAGTTTACCATGTAGAATACAAAACATTGGTCATTTTCCTTCAGAATATAATTTCAAGACATTTTGTCAAATTGCAATTTAACACCTATAGTACATTACACAACTGTGACATCAACTAAAATGAAATATCCACCTCATTAATTCCTCATTTGCATCCATTTTAAAGCCATATACAAAAAGGAAATCAGGATTATATTTGTTGCATTACAGATAGCCCAGTCGTGTTTATCATTAAAGCCGATGTGTGGATGACGAATAATCCCTCTTTTTTTATCCCCAGAAAATGCTGAACGCAAACGATCGGTTCACCGTAACCAATGCTGATATATTTTAAGTCCTTAATTCTCCATCATTTATTTTAAGACCCTTTTAAGGACCCGCCGATAGCCTTGAGGGAACGTGTGGGAGTTGAGCCCTGCTAATAGAAGAGATTAAGAAGGCTCGGAACAGATGTTATTTTTCTCTCTTTTTTTTCAATGCTGCCCTTCGTTAATGTGGAGACAACCAGATATAAAAATGAACACGGGAAGTACAATGGAGACAATTGACCAAAAAATACTTTTTTTTTTGTGATCTTCTATGGGGAAACAGAAAAAAAAAGTCCTAATGTAATGAAGTATGACCTGTGTTTTTAAAGGACAAACCAGGATTAGATCCAAGCATAATCTTCTTTTACCATTTAAAAAAAAAGTCAATAAAAGACAATATTTTCTATGTACAGAAAAAAATTCTATAAGCCAAATGTCAGAAAAATCATAAAAGTGGCATCTTATATGAGCATTTTTTGTGTTGCAGCAATTTCCCACACAACAGCACTTTACCATCGTTCCGTAAACAACACATATGAACATTTTTTATAATACAAATGATTGAATTTCTTGGGGTTAAAAAAAATGCTTTCACAGCAAGGAAATTAAAGGAATGAGGGCACTGCACATCTTGCTACTGACTTTCTGACGAAGAGCAAAATGGGATTAAAACTGCGTGTGTTTTGTTTATTTTACAAAGCCAAGCACTATGGATTGGGGTTCAGTAAAGTTCAATGTATACTGACTATAATGCGCTGCTTTTGTTGTGGAGTTTAGTCTACGTATGCGTATGTGGGGCTCTGATTGTTAGTGTGCTCCCAGTGGTTTAGTGTTTAATCATTTCGTGTGCAAATTTCATACTTTCATATTTTACCAGGAAAAAAAAACAAAGACACGTCGTCCGTCTTCTACTTTTACGGACAAGACGGGAGTTAAATGCATTACTTTACTGCTGCGTAAAGCTTCCTTTTACTTTCCTGAGGGCTTCTTGAAGAGATGGCTGCAGACAGTTCACTTTTACAAAAGCCTGCAATGTTTCTTTTTGCTTCTCTTTTTCATTGTGGATTCGGGCAAGTTAAACACTGCAGTCACTGCCAGCCCAAAAAATAATAATAATAAAAAGAAAAAAAAATATGGGACAGGAAAAAGGATGCCTCGCTTAAAGACGGCAAGGTTCAAATTCGCCCAGGCCAAAATGTTAGAAAACATCCTGAGAGTATTCTTGGGAAAAAATGCTTAGTTGAAATAAAATCATGTATTTTTTTGTCATGCCTCTCAATTTGCATATGGCTTACTTGAAATACAATGACCTGCATGACTTATACTAAACATACATCGTCGTCATGACAACAGAAGAAGTTTTATAATTAAATATCACCTCTAAGCTGTTCTGACAAACAGGAACACAATCCGAAATGCAGATGAGTTGTTTTAAATGGGAAACTAAAGTATAAAGGTCACCCGCCTCCCTCATGTAAATTCACTTTGTTTTGCCAACAAACCATATTTTCTGAAAGAGAAGTTGAGTACATACTGTTTGGATGATTAAAAAGAATAAATTACTAAATAGAAGAAGAAACTTTTCTTCCATTTTACTTTTGAAGATTTCTCATAGCGCTGAGTACATTTTTTAAATTTTATTTTATGAATGAAGCCCCTTAAACTAATTTCCTTAATTATTTTTAATTTTCATGAGTCAAAAAACCTTCAAGAAAACTGCAAAAAAATCCACAGGTCTACAATTATTATTTGATGTTTCCGTGACACGGAATTTGAAGATTCACGTTGAGAAAGCAGCCACCTGATGGTGTAGTGCAAGGGTGTCAAACTCGGGTTGGTTCGCGGGCTGCATTAACCTCAACACCATTTCATGTGGGCTGGACCATTTTAGATCTAATATTTAGATCAGTTTTTTAAAAAAAAGTATTAAAAGAACTGGATCAAAAGCCCTAAATAGTCTGTTTTAATAGATCTAAAACTATGTTTATTTGAGCTTTTTTTTCTTAGTCATGGAAAATGTCGTATTTTTTATTTCAAATGGAAACATATTTTTTTAAAGTGGAAAACGGAAAATATTAGTATATTTATTTTCAGATTTTACAAAATGCTTTTTGAACTAAAAAACAAAGAAAAAATGGATTAAAAAATTGCAATGATTGTTTTTAAAAAGGGGAAAATCATGAAATATAATGTACATCTATAATCATTTGAATTTGATCCTAAAACAGAAAGTTGGCACTCATGATTTACTTTCTCGGGCCGCACAAAATGAGGCGGTGGGCCAGACAATTTGGAATTATTTAATAAATATTGATGGACAAAATATAATATATGATTCAGATATTTCTTAGGCCAGCAGAGAAGGCGTTGAAGGCCCTGACGGCCCACCACTGCAGTCAGCAATGACATTTTTGTCTGCTACCAGTGACCGAGACGATCCGGATTACAACAAAATTTACTTTAAAAAATCCCCTACAAAAGTGGTCATACGGCATATGCAATTTGAAATGATCAAAAAACATAAAAAATATGGGAAAAATGTATAAGTTGACAGGTATGCCACTATTGTGATTGGGCCATGTGTAGCTCCAAAAATAGGACTTATATAAATTTTCAAGTCACTATCTTTGTAGTTATCGGGGCTACCTCTTGCTGCTTCTATCTAGAATAAAACCGAGCCTGTCAGCGGGCATCACAGGCGGCGATGTGCCTCCGTGCCGTTTAACTAGCTAATGGCTCCCTGGCGCTTTACAAAGCGCTGCCGATGTGGACACGTTCACCTAGTGGGAGGAGAGAGGCAGTCGGCAAAAGTGCTAAAGTGTGCCGTGCTTGTAAATCACTCCATTAAGTACACACCTCCTCCGGCCTGGAGAAGGTTGGGCCACTTACAGTGTGAAGCATCCTTAAGTGAAATGTGTTGAAATTGAAGGATTGAGACAAATGCGGAAAAAAAACACCTATTGATCGGCATTGCATCAGTTCTTCTGGCACTCTGGAGAGTGTATTAAAGGAGGCTGACACTGCTGTAGAAAAAAAATAACTGACAACAACACTTTGAAAGTGGATACATGAAAGACTTGTTTTTATTATTGTATTTTTACTTTTAGAGTGTGTTCTTCTAGTGTCCTTAAAAATAACAGTGTGTAATGCCAGATTCCAAGAGAATTCAAAGTTACAAAAGCCTTTTTTTCAGGTCAAGTAAGCTGACAAATTTGTCACTATGGGATTCGTTAATTGGCCTTTTTTTTTGCTGGCGGCCACATAGAATGCTAACCAATCAATATGGTCGTGCTTGTTTTAGCTTAACAAGAGTTTGGTTGTTTTGATTTCAGCTCAGAAGAATGCATATATCTTTAAATTGATATTATGTAAAGCCAAAGCACCATCAATGGCAAATAGTTAAAAAAATAAAAAACATTTTAAACAACAAAATAACAACAACAACTAATAATAATAATAACAGTATTTATTATAATAACATAATAATAACAATAATATTAAGGGAAAATGTATTTGAATGCTAAGAAGAGTCCGTCTCTGCTAGCTGGCCTGTGCGTCAAAAGCAGAGTAGTGTCTGGCAGGAAACTTTGCTTCATCTCGACGCCTTTCATCGATTATGCACACGCAAGGTGATCATCATTTATATTCCGTCTGAAGGTGTGTGGGTGTAAAGGATGCAGTCCGGACCGGGAGGATTAGGTAGGATAAAAAAAGGGGGACAGAGGTGCGTGTTGAACACGTGTTTGATGAGCCGCGATCAATCGCCGGCTTTGATCGGACGAGATGGTTTGATGGAGCTGTGCAGAAGGTCATTCAACTAGGATCAACTGTTAGCATGGCGAGTGATTGCGCCTTGTATTACTAGTTAAAAGTCATCCACTGATCATGTTTGTTAGTCCTGTCTCATATCATCCTGTTAAAATGAATGGAAAGGAACGCCAATAACTTTGAATGTGTTTTTTTTAGACCATACATTAAATTTCCATTCCTCTAAATCTGTCATGGAAAATATTACTGTCATTATCAATGGAAAAATATTAGTACTTACTCAAAGTATGTGATATAACCTGTGCCAAAAGCTACTACTGGTATTTGGTGGTGAAAACGTGTTTATTTTTCCTAACTTAATTCGGTGTTAAATTGTTTTTAGTCTTTACACAATTCAGCACTTACCTACAAACGTTCATTCATCTTCTTTACCACTTATCCTCACTAGGGACGCAGGGGTGCTGGATATTATGCCATCTAAGTATGGGCAGGAGGGCCAGGACACCCTAAACACGCACACATAAACACCCCCCTCCACCACACACAATAACACCTATTGGAAATTTAGAAAGTTCAGTTAATCTACATTTATAGTAAAAGCAACCTGATGGTGTAGTGGTTCACTCGCCTTACTTCGGTACTAGCAAGCATGGATTGATTCCCGCTCGGTCGAGTGGTTAGCGTGTCGGCCTCACAGTTCTGGGGTCAAGGGTTTGATCCCAGGTGGGTCCTCACTTGTGGAGTTTACATATTCTCCTTGAGCTTGCATGGGTTTTCTCCTGGTACCCCTGCACCTACGTATGAGTGTGACTGGTTGTCTGTCTCCTTGTGCCCTGTGATTTGTTGGCCACCAATTTAGGGTGTCCCCTGCCTGGTGCCCATAGGCAGCTGGGATAGGCTCCAGCACCCTCCACGACCGTTGTGAGGGTAAGCGGTTTAGTAAATGTGCATTTTTTTAGCTTCACTTCTCCTGTGCTTAAGAAAAAATGCACTGACACCCATCCAAGTGTCTTTCTAGTTTATATTTGTCCAGATTTCAACTGTGAAAATATTTGTCTTCCTCCTGTGCTACCTCATCACTCACAGAAAATAAGAATTGCCGCCGGGAGCGTGGTAAATAAGGCTGGAGGAAAGGGAATATATGGATGTGCTGAAAGCCTACCATACATCTATATTTTCAATCCTATATTATTTATACTTGTATGTCATGTTTCAAGTTGAAAGAGCATAGTGGAGATATACATTGAGACCTCCCAATAGGATGTCCAATTTAGAAGCATTTTCTATGATAAATAAAGTTAACTTTGATGTCAGCGAAAATGCTGAATGTTGCGCGAAGGTCTTCTTTTACGCCAGGGGGCATGCATTTTGTCTTTTTACGTATCTTCACTCCAAGTGCTACTCAATCAACAGCTCTGAGATGCTGAATAACAACCTCCTGACTAACTGATTGACTTATACCCACCGGGTGGGGATCTGTTCCTCCGCTTGGCTTCAAAGGCTGTGGGAGTCTCGCTGGCCGGTCAAGTGGGGGGGTCACTGTGGTGGCAAATGTCTGGATGGTTGGGTGGGTGTTGTTGAGCACGCCTTGGTTTGTGGCCCACCCGGTGGCCTTAGCACAGTAGTTTAATTTTTTCCCAATTTTTACACACAATGTAGTGGGTTCACATATGACTAGCTGCATCTAGACGCATTAAAGGTTAATGAGATATTTGGTGCCAGGATTAGTGATCAGGTAGCAAAGAGTAGGATGTCAACTTAGTAGCACTCACAGGTGATTTTTCTCAATTCTGGGTTCCCCCCTCACATTGCTGGCATTGCATGCAAGTACGACCTTAGAAACCTAAATTTTTAAACCCAAATAATTTTTGAATAATTGCTTGTCTAAGCATTGACATCCCTAAAAAATGAATAAAAACAAGCAAACAAATAAAGGTCAAATTGTACAAAATAGTAACCTTGCACACGATTATGGGCTGAAAAATGCCCCTTACTGGCTTATATGGCTTGTAGCCCACAGGCAGCAATAATTCTTCACTGCTTTCACCATATTCCTAGTCTACCGAAGGCTGCCTTCTGCTCCTTATTGTAATTCCACAATTATGTACATCAATGTTTATGTATGTATATATGTGCTTACATGTGTATATTTATATCTATATATCTATATATATATATATATATATATATAGATATATATATATAAATATATATAATATTTCAGCAACACGCTTATTTATTTATTCATGTATTTATTTATTTACTTACTTATTACCTATCTATTTATGTCTAAAATGCATTTCCAATTTCTGCATCCTCACCCTCTTGCTACTGTGACATCGAAATTTCCCGAATACGGGATGAATAAAGTTATCCAATCCAATCCAATCCAATCCAATCCAAGTGATCAACCTGATACAAAAACAATAAAAGAAAATAAAAAAAATTGACTCCCAGGTACATACTGGCCAATGCTAAAAACAAACCTAATACAACATAAATGGAGGCTTAAAAGGTCAAAGGACTTTTGGATATTGAGTAGTGGTAGTCAGATTCTGAGATCTGGGGAAATGTGCTAAGATGTCAGATAGTCATTGTTTCATCAATAAAACAACAACAGTTGTCATTACACTTAGAGCCGCACGATTCAACCATTTGAAAAACAAGTAACGCAATAAAAATCCCAGATTACAGAAGATGGAAAAATGTATGTGATGTCAGGCGACCAGAGTAAAATTAAAAAGTGTCAAGTCCAGGGGTGCTGAAACTGTGTGTGTGTGTGTGTGTGTATGTTTATGTGTATGTGCACTAAAAGTGTGTCTGTGTTTGTAAAGGCTGCTCATGAAGACAAATGTAGTGACCTTGCAGAGTGAAAAGGCATGAAAATAGTTGTAGTGTTGGATATAATAAAAGTGTACATGCAAGTTATGGGTAGACAAAATGAAACCAATAAGTGTGTCTGGATATTGAAATGAGTAAATATAGTGGGGGGGAAACTGTATGAACGTAAAAAAAAACCCAGACTGTTTGGTCAAGTGTTATTTTTGTTTATTTTTACATTTCTATCTCAAAAAAAGAAGAAAAAAAACAAAAACGAAGAAACAGATGAGCTGTGACATTTTTAAATGTCAGCAACGCTGCAAAGAATTTTCTCAAATAAATATCGGCGCTCTATCTCTAAAGTTATAAAGATTTCTCTGGCAAAAAATACAGGATGTGACATTTGATGATGTCATCATGTGTTGACCAATATACTGATCTTGCTTAGAGAAATAAAAAGCTTCGATCTTTGAAAGAACTGCCTCAACAAGTGTGAAAGATGAAACGTCTTATCCTTATAACATTTTAACATAATATTTATATTAAATCCCATCCAGTTTAGAAATGTGCTGCATTTTTTCCCTCCAATTGCGACAGGCATCGCCTGACGTAAACATGACAACAAAGTAGGACACGCTAGCAGATTAGCACGTTAGCTCTGCCAGATTAATTCCCTTTGGCAACATCTCTGCACGACAAGCGCGAAGGCGTTTTGAAAAGACAACAAAACGACAAGGAAAAATAAAGCAGGGTGTATTAAAGGCACCCATCTCAACTTCTACGTGTCATGTCGGCTCCTCTCGTGTGCTACTGAGCACTAGCTGCCTGTCAAGACAGCTGCCGACTGTGCTTCAACAAACACGTTGTCACAGCGACGTCAAGTGATGCTTTCATGTGTGAACCCAACAACAATGACAACAACAACATTGAGAACGCTCAGTCGTCTTTGCTTTTAAACTGAGAAGCATGTGTATCTGTGGCGGACAGAGATAGACCGGATGTTGGGTAGAAAGATTGGCAAAGCGACTAATATAGGTCGAAGGTGGACACTAGTCAGACAGATAGACAAAGTTGCAGAGACTGACTGAGAAAATAAAGGACCTAAGGACAAAATACAGACAGATGTGTAAAAATGAAGACAGGAAACAGAGAGACAATTAAAACTTTAAGAATGCCAGATGGAGAAAGAGACGGAAAGCATTGAGTCAGAGGTTAGTGAATGCTAGACAGAAAAATGGATTTAAGACAAAGAGACAGGAAGATATCAAATGATGAGACAGACATAAAGACAGATGCTAGAAAGACAGGAAGGCATGCTTTCAGAAAGAGCAACAGAAAGAAAAATGAAGGCTGAAAGAGTGAATGCTGGACTTAAGTACAAACGTTAAACAGGACAGTATTAGGGAAGCAGGCAGTCCTGACAGGAAGATAGCAGGAAGAGAGGAAGGCCGGCAGATAGAAATATGAGCGGCGAGACAGGCTAAAAGACAAAATAATGGATAGGCACAGAATAGGGAGAAAGATACAGGGAAAGACAAAAATATCAAGACACAAACTGACAAATAGAAAGTCAGGAAGCCAGGTAGACTGGAAGACAGAGTCAAAGAGACAGTGACTGACAGACAAAATTACGGACAAACTGACAATTTACACGTTAGGGGAAACAAGCAACAATACAAAGATAGGCTGGCCGATGGACAGAAAAAGTGATGGAGACAGACTAAATGGAAGCCATACTGTAAATAAAGACAGACAGATAAGAAACAAAATGGACAGACAGGTTGACATCAATCTTAGGACGCAATCGCATCAGAGGTCATTGCCATCAAGGAATCGGATTTCCTGCAATTTCATCATCACCTTCATCATCAGCTTCCTCCTTATCTGAAGATTTTTTCCCTGGCGACACCCCCTTCCGTTGCGTGTTATTCTTCATCTTCGGCCTCCTCTTCCTCAACCCCCCCTTTTTCCTGTCTTTTTCATTTCCTCTTACATCATTTTCACACACGTACCATCATTCATTCCAAATTTCAATTTCACCTCTGCTGTCCTCTCTCATCTCCACCTCGTTTTGGTACCCCAACACACACACACACCTTTTGTTGCTCGGCCCTCCCTTATACTTGACACACCATCTCTATTGGCCTTTTCATCTCCATTTTCAAATGCTCCTTTCTCCTCTTCCCTTTATTGCAGCAAACAACCAACCCTGGTGGGCGCACAATAAAAGTTTTACAATTTTAATAATGCTACATGCAACACAGAAACTTTGTACCCCCACAAAGAGTGAGTGGGGACTGAAGATCGCCAATGAATGCGATGTGGTTTGTCATGCAAATCATTGTGATTGTGTATTCCTTATACCATCTAATGCATTTTTAATGTGGCATACCCCAGAGGTGGGTACACTAGTTTCTCTCTATCTCTGATATATAGAAAATGTTGTGAAAATATAAATGCGAAAAACCCTTCTATTAGCAATTATGCAAATATGGCACGACTACACAACTCTGAAACTGCCATAAATACACACTACCATTATTGGTTGGTGTGTGTGTGTGCACCCGCATGTTTGCATGCAACAGTTTGGGAATCAGCCATAGAGTGAAAGTATTGTAAGAAAATGTCTCATGGCAACAGCCATTAGATATTGTCTTTCCTCCTTCTCCCACTTTTTGGGGATCCCTGATATGCCGACTCGGCATCAATTTAAAAACGCTTATTAGACGAGATACCGCTCACGCAACCCTCGGGGTCCACCGGTGTCGGGTGATGTACAGGATGTGGGGTGCAACTATGATGACTGTGCGTAAATGCTCCTGCGTGCAAGGAAGGAGGAAAGGAGGCATCCAGCAATTAGAATTGGGACAAAACACAGTTAGCCCTCGTTTGGGTTTCCACGGCGTGAAATATTGATGAGGTCGGCACTGGAAAACTGAAGCACAAATGTTGTTGCTGTCGTTGCGGTAGCGCTGCGAGACAACCGCATCCAGCTGGATCGCTCCACGTCCACCGAGCTGTCCATCATCATCTCCGAGGTGCAGCTGTCCGACGAGGGCGAGTACACCTGCTCCATTTTCACCATGCCCGTGCGCACTGCAAAGGCCACCGTCACTGTACTAGGTAAGCAAAACTAATTTTATTTAAGGTTTTTTGGCGGGTGTTTGTTGAGAGTAACATACACATAATTTGGACAGCATACATGCTTGTAAAAAAATAAAAAAAAATCATTTTATACATGAAACCCAAGGTTGTGATGATTCTCCTGGGTTTTTTCTAAAGAAAACATAATTGGGATGCATTTAAGTTTTCTAGAATAATCTATTACCTATAGTATCTAATTTGATATATAGATTGTATGCAATGTGTGTGCAATGTTCACATGTATTTTTTTTTGAGAAAATAACCAAAAAGACAAAAGTCTAGTTTCATCCCACATACCAAAAATGCATGTAGGCTGGTTGAACACTCTGGTTGTCCGTCTACTTTTGCCCTGCGATTGGCTGGCCACCAATTCAGGGTGTCTTGTGCCTGGTGCCCATAGATAGCTGGGATAGGCTCCAGCACCCCCGGCATCATTGTGACGATAAGCGGATCAGAAAATAAATGAATATATTGAAAAAACGTACAAATCTGAACAGAAAAAATATATAGGGTAAAAAGTTTTGTGTGCGGTCGTTTGGTTGCCGGTCTTTTGGTCGCCGTCTTTTGGTCGCCGCTCTTTTGGTTGCCGTCTTTAGGTCGCCGGTCTTTTGGTCGCCGGTCTTTTGGTCGCCCGGACCCAAACAACGGGCGACCAAAAGACCGGCGACCAAAAGACCGGCGACAGAACAAGGTAAAACAACATGGTCTACGCATCAATAAAAGCCAACAATGGCCCTGAGCAGTTTCACTGAGCGGACGTGTGAGTGTATAAAAGTTTGTATGTACATGAGTTGTCCCCTTAGGAAGGGATGTCAGTCAGGGTCTTAACAAGTTCTCCAACAAAACACAATAAAAGTACGGGAAATTTGGAGCTATTTTTAGCCTAATGATTAATAGGGCATTAAGTATGACTAAATAATAATTCGCAGTTTGTATTTAGGGAATTTGAGCAACGATTTAAATGGTAATTATCAATAACCTTCCGGGCGACCAAAAGACCGGCGACCAAAAGACCGGCGACCAAAAGACCGGCGACCAAACGACCGAGTACCAAAAGTTTTAGTTTTGTATAGAGTTGCCACGTGTAATTCAAAACACCGGAAAAAGGGTCTTCAGCCTTAGGCAGTCAATCTTAGTTTGGCTTAAAAGAGTTCAGAAGTGCATAGGGAGACTGCTGATTTGACAAGATATTTTACAAGTAATTTAGTCATCTATGTGCCTACATTATTTTTAAATGTAAATTATATAAAATAAAGATACATATAACAAAAAAGTACAAACCTTATAGATTGTACCAAAAAGTATCATGGAAACTCAACACAGGACACACGTGTGAAGAACTCTGAGTAGACCAGTAAAGCAATCTCCTCTGTTGACCACCTTTTTAGAAGTTATTTTGTGAAAATTGAAGTTTAAACAAAAGACCTGAGCAGGTGACAGTACTGCAAGACAGCGACCTTGAGAAATGTAAACACTTTGCCCGTTTTAGTAACCATAATAAATTCAGGATGAAATTCCCAATTGAAGAATCTTAACAGCAGATTTTATAGAATGCATTCGACAGCAAGGCACCGTCTGAAGGATGCTATTTTAAACACAACGGAAATTCCTCCATTGTTTCTCAAATAGAATGTCCTAAATGTATCCTTTACTATGGACAAAATATATTTATTCCATCACTCCTGGTTTTATTGAATTGTTAAAAAGATCCTGTTTTTTATGTTATCTGATTTTTCTCTTAGTGTCCCACTAAAAACCCTTTTGAGTATAGCCTTCAAACAGTGGATTAAACGATTATTTAGTGACCTTCTGAATGTCACAATGAGCCTGCCAAACGTGGCTATAAGCGACACTCACTCATCGATCATGTCAAAAAATAACATAGTCAATATTTAATATAATAGTCCACATATGGACTGAACTGGCCAGACAAGCACAATAAAAGACTTATGAATTATTCCACAGCAGGCTAACAAGGGAGCACGTTTAAAAGTGACCTCGGTACACACGTGTCTCCACACTCAGTGTCTCCCGTGTGGCTCGCTGAGTTTTTGACATTTTTTATGAATTTTTTATGCTTTTCCAGGGTGATGAAAAATGTATGCAAGGCAAAATCCACAGTGTCACTGCTGTCAATTACACATTCCCCCCAAAAAGTGTGGAATTACTGCAAAAGTGACCAGCAAACCATTTTTTCTGACCCGCCTCTCCAAAGCGGCACTGCCATTTTTTTAGAACAATAATGAAATATGCTGCTTAATTTTCTCCTGAAAATTATGACCTGGAAAAAGTTTTTCTGTCTCACAAGAAACTCTTTCTCATACTATGAAAAAGTAACAATCTAGAATTCAATATCTCCTGGCTTTTTTTCTTGAAAATGAACAATTAAAATTGAACTGCATAGCAATAGTAATAAATGATCTGAATTTAAAATATGGTCTCTCAAAGAATCAAAATATGCAAATCTAAATGTTCTTAGAAGTATAATAATGGAGAAAACAATGTTTAAAAACAGAAAATGACACACTCGGGCTGAGATTTTGGTCGGAATTTAACATTAAATACTTGCATAACGTTTGGACTATAGGCTACGGGTTTATCATTTTTTGGCCATAAAGCACATTAAGATGGCGAATAAATAGCGAGACCAGGTACTTGCAAAATAAGGCATGGTATGACATCACACGGACCAATTTAACGACTGCTACTTCTGTTTGCAAAACAAATTCACTCCTATATAAAAAAAAAATACTGCACAAATAACACAATTCAACTTTATGGATGAAACTGTTCAATATATTGAAAAAAGCTTAACTGCCTCTTAAAACTGTTTCTTTGTGTCTTATAGGAAGTTAAAATACTCCCTTTGTGGTTATTTATTCAAGACTGAAACCAGACAAAAACAGTTTAGTGGACAGAAAGAAGAAAGAAAAGAAACTAAAAATGGGATAAATATAAATAACTGATTATGAGGAGCATTAAAGAAGCAGTTGCAACTTTTTTTTATTATCTAGGGACACTCCCTGAGGGAGGGATACATCAGCCAACTGAAATGACAGGAAAGAATAGCAGGAATCCTTCTTCCCACTTTCACTGATTTTTAAAAACCAGTTTAGGTCAGGGGTGTCAAACCCCGTTTGGTTGGCGGGCCACATTCATGGTGACCAGATCTCATGTGGGCCGGATCATTTTAGATATAATATTTAGATTTTTTTTATATAAATGGATTAAAAGAACTGGATTAAAAGCCCTGAATATTCAGTTTTTTATAAATCTAAAACAATGATTATTTTAGCTTTTTTAAATATATTTTTAGATTTTACAAAATGATTTTTGAACTAAAAACAGTAAAAAAAATGATTAAAAATTACAATTATTGATTTAAAAGGGGGAAAATCAGGAAATTTAATATACATCTATACTCTTCATTTTAATTTGATCCTAAAACAGAAAGTTGGCATTCATGATTTACTTTCCCGGGCCACACAAAATGATGCGGTGGGCCAGATTTGGCCCCCGGGCCGCCACTTTGACACATGTGAGTTAGCTGATAGAAAAGGCGAGTGGGTAGTGCATTGGCCTCACGAACACCAATTCAAGGTGTCCCCTGCCTGGTGCCCGAAGTCAGCCGGGAAAGGCCCCAGCACCCCCTGTGACCTTTATGAGGATAAGTGGTTCCGAAAATGAATGAATGAATAAATGATAGAATCCTGTCAAAGAGTATTCGATCAAGACTCACACAGATCCATTACTATTGAAATTTTGCAGAAATAATAAGCATTTATGTAATGTAGCCATCAGCTTTCTTAAAAAGTGCATATGACTCAACAAAAAAATATGTATGTAGACAAGTTCTTACTTATTGGTTTTATCATGGAATGCAATCTCTCATCAGCTTTGTACCCCCAACCCACATGAGAGGAGGCCTTCAAGACTAATCACCTGTCTATTGGTGGACATCCTAATATTCAATATAATAGTGTTGAGGCTTTTTTCTCAAAATATGCAAATATTAAAAACTTCACCTGGTGCCCACAGTTAGCTCAAATATGCTCCAGCACACCCTGTGACCCTTGTGGGTCTAAGCAGTTCAGAAAATGAATGAATAAAAATAATAGGATTATATTTTTTTCCTCAAAATAAGAAGACACTTCTTTATCTTGCAAAAAAAGTCCTTTTTAATCCAAACCTTCCCATTTTGCTCATGTTAATTCGAATTTACGTAAAATAAGAGGCAATCTTTTTGTCTATCTGTCTGTTCTTTTTTTGCCCGTGTCCACAATCGCCTCCCAACTGCGCTGACATTTTGGGAGGTCGTGCAAGCTGCTGTTTTTAATTAAAATTGATGCAGCAACTGACAAAAATAAACATTTTGACTGACACCCAACATCCCACACAAACACCCCAGTGTGATTGTTCATTTTGCTTCTTTGTTGCTCCTAATTACTTGTGTATTTCCTTGAGAATGAAGGCAATGCATTTCTTTAAAGGCATGCGGCAAAACCCTTCATGCAAAAATGCAGCAGATATGGTCACAATTAGCTGACAGCCAAAAAGAGCACCAGACAAATCAATACTTGAAAGGCGTGCTTTTGTAGGGGTGTTTACGTGTTTGTGTGTGTGAATGTGCGTCGCGCCACAAAGATGATTAGCCCACACTCAAATCAATAAAGCACCAGTGTACTTTATTACTCATGACAGAAAAGTGTCACACACACAAAGGCTAACCTTTACTTACTGTTGTTTTTTTAAACAACGCATTTGTGCATCGGGTCAATCTAGCGGACAGCAATTATTTCAAATGACGCTTTTCTTCTTGGTGTTTCAATCAGCCACTACAGAAGAAAACTGCTTCATAAAAAATGGCTTACTGTAGGTAGACTCAGATAGGTTTTGTAGTTATTAAAACATTCCTATTATACAGCATGATTAGAAAGTATTCAGATCCAATAAATTTCAGACATTGCCACCATTTGATAAAAAAATAAGCATTTTTTTAACTGAAAGTATTCTTTTTGCCGATTTATTAAAAAAGAAAAACCGAAATGTCCTATGGCGATAAGTATTCAGGACACATTGCTGTGATACCCTTATATTTAACTCAGATGCTGTCCTTGTGGACCTTCATTCAAGTCCAGCTTTGTTTGATTATACTTATTGGACTTAAATAGAAAAGTCACACAGCAAATACAACCATATCTTGGACAAAGCCTGCTCATGGGGGCTCAGGGCCTCAGACTGGACAAATGTTCACTTTACAACAAAACAATGACCCTAAGATGAAACACAATTGTTTAAAACTTAATTGTCACAAATTAGGGTTAACAACCCTTAAAGTACAACTAACCCTAAACCCGTCACAAATCTGGGTTAACAACCATAACCCTAACCCTAAGAAGGGGGTGATCCTTCTTTGTCAAAAATTAGGGTTAACAACCCTATAACTGTCACAAATTAGGGTTAACCATCATAACTCTAACCCTAAGAAGGGGGTGGCAACTTGTTTTTTTCACAAATTAGGGTTAACATCCCTAACCCTATCACAAATTAGCGCGACAACCCTAACAAGGGTTATCGTATTTGTTGTCACAAATTAGGCTTAACAACCCGAACCCTAAACATAACACTCACCCTAACCCTAAACCTGTCACAAATTAGGGTTAACAACCATAACCCTAAGAAAGGGTGGAAACTTGTTTGTTGAAAATTTGGGTTAACAACCCTAACCCTCACAAATTAGGGTTAACAACTCTAACCCTAACCCTAAGAAGGGGTGGCAACTTGTTTGTCACAAGTTATGGTTAACAACCAAAACCCTGTCACAAATTAGGGTTAACAACCCTAACCCTAAACGTAACACTAACGTTTAGGGTTTAGGGATAGTGTTATGTTTAGGGTTAGGGGTTTATTTGTGACAACCCTTGCCAACCCTTCTTAGGGTTAGGCTTTTTAACCCTAATTTATGTCAGGGTTAGGGATAGTGTTACGTTTAGGGTTAGGGTTTTTAACAACAAATAAGATAACTCTTGTTAGGGTTGCCATGCTAATTTGTGACAGGGTTAGGGTTGTTAACCCTAATTTGTGACAGTTTTAGGGTTAGGGTTGTTTACTCTAAATTGTGACAGTTTTATGGTTGGGGTTCTCAACCCTAATTTGTGACAGTTTTAGGGTTAGGGTTGTTAATCCTAATTTGTGACAGTTTTAGGGTTAGGGTTGTTAACTCTAATTTGTGACAAAGAAGTTGCCACCCCTTCTTAGGGTTAAGGTTGTTAACCTTAATTTGTGAGGGTTAGGGTTGTTAACCCTAATTTTTGACAAACAATGCTATCAGAAGAACTCTGTGACTTTTCATGTTTTTCTTTGTTTATTCAACTACAACAATATCAACTATTCTCATTTTTCTATCAATATATGGAGTGCTTTGTGGCCCGGTGGCACGAGTGTTTAGCGCGTCGGCCTCACAGCTCTGGGCTCCTGGGTTCAAATCCAGGTCACGTCCACCTGTGTGGAGTTTGCATATTCTCCCCGGGCCTGCGTGGGTTTCCTCTGGGTACTCCGGTTTCCTCCCACATTCCAAAAACATGCATGGTAGGCTGTTTGGACACTCTATATTGCCCTTAGGTATGGGTGTGAGTGTGGATGGCCCGGAGTGAGCTAGGATAGGCTCCAACACCCCCCGTGACCCTAATGAGGATGAAGCAGTTCAGAAAATGAAATGAGATGAGATAGAGTGCTTTGTCTAGATTAAAGAGGAACAAAGATCAACATTAAATGATTTTAGCAAATGGCTGAAGCATAACAATGAGGAAAATATTTTAAGAGGGTTTGAAAACTTTCTGTACCCATGTGATATTTACTGTACCTTTTGGGTGAGTTTTCCATTAGCTTTGTCTGTACTTGTCATCTAATGGTTTATTTTGTTGGTTTTAGGTGTCCCTGAAAAGCCTCAGATCTCGGGCTTGGAGAATCCTGTGCAGGAGGGGGGCACAGTTACCCTGACTTGCACCAGCACGGGCAGCAAGCCCCCCGCTAGGCTGCGATGGTTCCGTGGGGACATGGAACTAGAAGGTGCTGATGACTGTCTGTGAACCTGTTATCATTGTATGTGTGTGAGTGTGTGTGTGCACAAGCGTATGTGACAGTCTAAGATTGTGTGTTGTGCGAGGTAGTGCTGGAATAGAGCTGGCGCAGTTCATATGTTTTTTTCTAATTAACTTCAGTGATAAAAATGGAGGAGACAATGTTTTTGGATGGAAACTCACCTTTGGAGCATTTCTCGTGTTCAATACATTGTATTTGTGCAGTGGTACCTCTATGTACAAATGCCACTACCTACGAAATATTCAGGTTATGAAAAGCCTCAATGTGAAAATGTCAATAATATTATATGGTATATAATATAACATACCTGTCAACCTCTGCCGATAACTGCCCTTATAAATGATTATGATTCCCCTTACAAACCCCCCAAAAACCTTACAAACACCGTACGACTCGTACGGTGTTTGTAAGGTTTTTGGGGGGTTTGTAAGGGGAATCATAATCATTTATAAGGGCAGTTATCGGCAGAGGTTGACAGGTATGATATAACAAATTTTAAGGAGACTCCGGGGACGTCCATGAGTCTTGGGATGTCTGCAAATTGAATAAAACATGACGTCATCTTGTATTAAATTGATCGTAGGCCCTTCTATTGAATGAGATTGTGGCATATTGACAATTATTGTATCTTTGGCCAAAGAATCTATATTGTATTGTATTGTAGATAGGTAGATATATGTATTGTAGATAGCCATCCTTGGTTTGTTACTTACATAGTCTTTGCTGGATATGTGGTAATGAGATATTAGCATTTTTACTAATTAATATCTTACTAACTTAATTATTTTGATATTATATCATTGCATATTAGTTAATTAATTAGGTAGTAGGAACTTTAGCTGGTTTATTGTTACCTAATGAATTAGCTATATTGGTATTTTGGTTGTTAACTCTGCTGTTTGTAATGGTTGATCAAATGTGAATCATCATTTGTGTAGTGAGTTTTAGTAATGATTTCGTTGGTAAATTTTTTTAACAGTTCTAACATGGCGCGAGTGCCCTTCAAAACCCTTATTAGATGACCTCCAGTTGCACTTTATGTACTTATTTGGTTTTCCAGGGCTTTTTTGTGGTCTACACAATATGTGCTCAACTTGTGTGTTGTGTTAGTGGTTTAAGATGCAAGTGACTGCCACACTGCAGCGTAAGCAGGGCCGAAGAGGATCTAGCCGGGGATAAGCACAGCTATCCTGTAATAAAAGGCCGGGCGCAAGTTGGGATAGTAAGGATAAAGGGATGAGTTGGAACACAGGCTGTCTTAGACGAGACGAGCGCTTGAACCAGGGTTCCTGACTAATAAACGGCGGAAAACAGGCGGCAAAGGAGACATCAGGAGAACACAAATGAATTTACTTCTTTTACATGCCTATGCTATCTACGGACAAATTGCAGCAGCGTGGCTTTTGACCCAGCTGGCTTCTTGTCGGCAGGAGGGTTCTCCCGAATGTCAACACGGGTCCTTTTGCTGCAGTTTCTTCAAATTTATTCAATTTCGCTAGGGAAATTTAATCACCAAATATTATTGTTGTTTTAAGGGAAACATATTTAAAATAGACGTGCTGTGGTATTCTCAGAATGCAGTCAAGAATTTTTTCCCCTCATGTATCCTATAGGCTCCGTGTTGTCCTGCATCTCATAATTGCTCATTTTGGTTGTTATATTCCTTTCGCTTTCATGCTCTGTATGCGCTGTTCTATTTCTAACCTCGCTGCTACATTGGCTGTTGTTGACCATCTTCTTCGTCTCCTGAACGTTGCTCTGGAACTAGCGTTCACGTCAGAGAGAGTGTGAGAGCGAGAAAGACAGAGTGAGATAAAAACTGAGAGAGTAAAAAAGAGACAGAGAGACAGAGAGAGTGAGAGAGTGAGAGAGAGGGGGGAAGAGAGAGAGAGAGTGTGAGAGAGAAAGACAGAGAGAGATAAAAACAGAGAGAGTAAGAAAGAGACAGATAGAGACAAAGAAAGAGCGTTTCAGCGAGAAATTATAAGAGAGAAAGAAAAAGAGGAGAGAGAGAGAGAGAATGTATGTGGGAGAGTGTGTGTGAGTGAAAAGTTTGTGGGGGAAGTCATCTAGCTGTCCAGATAGCTGGCAGACCAATCACTCATTGTCTCACCCGCGCACACACCGACATGTTAATAGAGAGTTGATTATCTCTTACACACAAACATGCACACACACTCGCAAACAGTCAGCTTCTGAGATTGGAGAATCGTCACAGGTCAGGGTGTTATTAGTCCACCTTCTCATTCATCTACTTCACGCAGTGTGTGCTGTGCTAGGGTGTGCGTGGAAAGACGAACAAACACACGCACGCAAGTCTGTGATAAGACAAAGACAGAAGGGGTTGCTGCATTCATGTGTTAGGACAGATAATGACTGTGTATGCTTTTGGAGTTAGGTTGTGTGAATGTAGGTTTCACATAAGAGAATGGCCGTGTGTTTTTTTGTGTGATTTCGTCAATCTGTATGTGTAATTGTGTGTGTGTGTGTGTATGTGCGAAGATGGCACGTGTGTGTGTGTCTACTTGAAGACAGAATGGCAGCATTTGTGCGCGTGCATGAAACTGCATCTGTGAAGATGATGTGTGACAGTGAGTTAGCGTATATCTCCTTGAAGACCAACTGACAGCATGTGAGCGCGTGTGTGAAAATGACGAATGACTTTGTGTGAGAGAGAGAAATACAGCAAGTGACAGTGTTTGTATTTGAAAAGATGTGTGTGTGTGTGTGTGTGTGTGTGTGTGTGTGTGTGTGTGTGTGTGTGTGTGTGTGCGTGTGTGTGTGTGCACGTGAGTGGCCTCTTTGGGAATGTGTGAGGCTGTTACTGAAGAGAGGGTGTGCATGAGTGCAACTCCGATGAGACTATGGGAGCATGTTGTGTGTTATTGTAAGAAATAACTGAAGGATAGTGTATTTGTAACCAACCAAAACGTGTAAAACTTGCTGTGTGTGTGTGTGTGTGTGTGTGTGTGTGTGTGTGTGTGTGTGTGTGTGTGTGTGCCAAGGCTGCACAAGGAGCGAAGATGGGGGGGATTAAAGTCACCATCAAGGAACCAGAGGGCTTATGCACCTGCCTAGGTGGGAGGTGGGGGGTGGGAATTATGGAGGCAGAATGGGGAAGGTGTCAGATGTATCAACCAATGAGCGTTGAAGGAGGAGGGTACCTTTTAAAGAAGAGATGACCAAAGGGAGCAACAGGAGATGAGTTAGCGAGAAGCTGGGAAGGGTGATGAAATGGAGACGGAAATCGGGAAAGCCGATTTAGATAGCGAGATGGAAGTGTGCGTGTGCGCAAGCGCCACTGTTTGAGTGCGAAAAAGAAGAGGCGAGTGGTAATTGAGAAGAATGAAAGGCTAAGAGCTGTGAGGAGTGTATTAGTTGTACTGCTTGAGAAAGCCATGGATCATTTAGTGAGACAGGCTAGCACGTGCCCAGTGCAGAATAATGGGGATTAATGGCCACACTTGAGGCCAAAATGGCAGAATTATCGTCCCAGGGTTGTCATAATGTGGACAAGGCCAAGTGTGACACGTGCAAGTATTTAAGGCGTCCTGTCATGCTGCAGTAAAAGGGTGTGAGTCTGGCATAGTCATGAGAAGGATGGAGCAAAGACAAGGAACATTCCGTTTCTATAGTATTGTATGTGATAGGCATAGTCAAGAGAATGCTGGAATAAAAGGAAGTAACATCCTATTAAAAGAATACTGTATGTGGCGATCATAGGCATGTACATGAGTGATTCAAAATAGGTCAGCCATGTCATACTCAATCGACAAGATGCAAAATTGCAAATTGTCCATCTTAAAATGTTGAGATATTACGAGATTTTATGTTTTTTTACCAGTGATTTTACGCTTACTTCTAACTTGTTGCATGATAAAGACAATATGTCTTAACTACTGTTTTCTATTTATTCATACACCCTCTGCCGGAATCATTACCTTCAATTACGTCATAAGTTTCAACCATGCAGAGGCAAACCATTACATACATTATTTTTATTTTACAATTTCAATAGTTATAGATCTATGTGAGTTTTGATCGTTAAATTATTACTAAATCTTATTTTACAAGATTGTATCATTTAATTAACGTGTAAAATTGTAATTGTGGGATTTTAATTATATGTGTATGTAAAGGTTAAGAAATGCAAGAATTAGTCTTATTAATGAACAGATTTGATCTGCTGAAATTGCTGATGCCAGTACACTATTTGGAAAGCATCAAGAGTGATGCTGGAGCTAAATTCACACAACTTAACATTTGAAGTTCGCACATTATTCAAAAAATAATACAGTACACATTTACATAATACTCTCAGAAATAGTAATGCCTTTCATGACTTAATTACTCCACGCAACAAGTACAGAATTAGTTATATTGCTACTTTTACTATTGATTAGATTTTTTTTGTACGTACTCTAATGGTTGACGAAAGGCTTTAGATGGGAAAGGAGAAAAAAGCGATCACTGGCTCTAATTGTCTTCAGTCTCGCGGGGGGTGCTGGAGCCTATCCCAGCTGACAGAGGCAGGGGAGACCCTAACCCCCAGCCGATCGCATGGCACAAAGAGACGGAAGGGTTAGGGTTGTTGACCATAATTTGTGGGGAAAAAAGGGTCAGGGTTAATCTTTGGGTTGTTGACCCTAATTTGTGAAAAAATGTGCTAACCCTTGTTAAGGTTAGGGTTGTAAAGCTAATTTTTTACAGAGTTATTGTTGATAACCCTAATTTGTGACAGGTTTGGGGCTAAGGTTTGTGTTACTTTAGGGTTAGGATTGTTAACCCTAATCTAAACCCTAATTTGTGGGTTGACCCTAAGAAGGGGTTGAAATGTATTTGTAAAAAAAAAATAGAGTTAACAACCCTAACCCTGTCACAAATCAGCATTACAATGTTGTCACAAATTAGGTTTAACAACCCTAACCCTAAATGTAACACTAAACCTGTCACAAATTAGGGTTAACAAACCTAACCCCTAAACGTAACACTCACTCTAAACCTAAACCTGTCAAAAATTAGGGTTAACAACCCTAACTCTAAACGTACTACTCACCCTAACCCTAAACCTGTCAAAAATTATGGTTAACAACCCTAACCCTCACGAATTAGGGTTAACAACACTAACCCTAGCCCTCACAAATTAGGGTTAACACCTCTAACCGTAAGAAGGGGTGGCAACTTATATGTCACAAGTTAGAGTTAACAACCCTAACCCTGTCACAAATTAGGGTTAACAAACCCAACCATAAATGTAACACTAACCCTAAACCTGTCACAAATTAGGGTTAACAACCCTGACCCTAAGAAGGGGTGGAAACTTGTTTGTCACAAATTCGGGTTAATAACCCTAACCCTGTTACAAATTAGCTTTACAACCCTAACCCTAAAAAGGGTTAGCACATTTGTTGTCACAAATTAGGGTTAACAAATCTAACCTTCACAAATTAGGTTTAACAACCCTAACCCTAGACGTCAAACTAACCCTAAACCTGTCACAAATTAGGGTTAAGAACCATAACCCTAACCCTGTCACAAATTAGCATGGCAACCCTAACCCTAACAAGAGTTATCTTATTTGTTGTCACAAATTAGGGTTAACAACCCTAACCCTAAACGTAACACTATCCCTAACCCTAAATCTGTCACAAATTAGGGTTAACAACCCGAGTTGCTAATCCTTTTTAGGGTTAGGGTTTGGGATTTAGGGTTCACGGTTTAGGGTTTAGGGTTGTTAACCCTAATTTGTGACAAAAGAGTTGCTAATCCTCCTTAGGGTTAGGGTTTAGGATTTAGGGTTAGGGGTTAGGGTTAGGGTTCACAGTTTAGGCTTGTTAACCCTAATTTGTGACAAAAGAGTTGCTAATCCTCCTTAGGGTTAGGGTTTAGGATTTAGGGTTCATGGTTTAGAGTTGTTAACCCTAATTTGTGACAAAAGAGTTGCTAATCCTTTTTAGGGTTAGGGTTTAGGATTTAGGGTTCATGGTTTAGGGTTGTTATCCCTAATTTGTGACAAAAAATTGCTAACCCTAACCCTTCTTTGCCCTAATAGAAGCACCCACCTACTACTTTAAGGATATAAAAAAAGAATCAAATGTGGCTAAGGGAACTCCCAAATCTAGCCCGACCCTGACAGAGAGAGTAAAATTGGCATATATGAGGAAAATAGGAATTTACAAAAATGTTATCTTTGTAAAGGGTTAGAATTTCTAAATAAACAAGATGTGGGAATATTGTACAATATCACCATTCCAAAATTAGATAAAATTAGGCCCAACATATATGTATTTAATGAGAATATACATAGGTTACATTTTTTAGAGCTTATTAGAGTGTACAGTTTGGATTTTATCGAGGAAGTTGCATTGGTAAAAACCCTGTGAGGGAAAAGAAAAACTATGCAAATGTAAAATAATGAGGCTGAACCATTCGACCCACTGATGTGCGACCCCTGAGGTGCGTTCGTTCTCCCCTGTCTGTAAAAGGAAGAGTTTAAACTCAAAAGCAGATTTCTCCCATTTTGTTAAATTGACTTAATTTTACTTTTTATTTCTAATTTCCAGTTTAAAGCATATATTTTAATTCAAGGTACTCTGATTTAATATGAATCACATCTGACTCATTTGTTCCTGTTAACATTTATAGATATCCAATACACTCATTCATTTTGTTGGAGCGTGACAACAATTTGATGGCTTGCCATTTAATAAATCTACATTAGGAGGGAGTGTTGCACGCAAGGCAATGCTTTTAGACAGCGTATTTTATTTGGGTCAAAATTGACATGTTTTCAAAGTTGAACAGGCAAAAATCAATGCAACCTTTTACATAACCACACTAAAAACAGGTCAATCTTCACTCCCAAAAAGTGTCCTGAATGTATTAGTATTCTCAAGCTTATTTAAATCAGAGATCAAATTTGATCCACTAGCAAACATGTGGGCACATCACTAACATTATACAAGGGTCAACTTATTGGCTGCTATTAAAACGGATGGAGGCCCAATACATTTGAAACAGGAGGGCTGGCCACCAATTCAGGGTGTACCCCACCTCTTGCCCGGAAACAGCTGGGATTGGCTCCAGCACCCCTCACGACCCTAATAAGAATACAGCGGCTCAGAAAATGAGATGAGATGGGCTGAAACTGACCATTCACTCTCAGTTCAAATGGACTGGATATCTGAAGCCGTAAATGGCGGCCAATAAGTTGAGAGGCTCACTTTGACGAAAACATTTTTAAAGTGTTTTCAGGTAAGCCTGTCATTTATTTTTCCCAAGTCACCAATGGATTCCTATGAATGGTTTTGTGATCAAAGTTGAACCTGCGTCTCTGAACAGTCCACTAATGCTAAATATTAAAGATTTTGTAAGTGTCTCTAGGCTAAAATAGGAAGGCGGTGAAGCGCGATTATTCGCACAAGATGAAAATTTGTAATTCCCATTCATATTTTGAAAATGTTTCCTCCAAAGCTAGTTAGAATTAGGAGTGTTTAATTTGTAAAGTGACTCTATCTTAGTCGACACTACAAAAAGTCTCAATACATTTAAAAAAAGGAAGTGGAAGTCTTCCATTCTGGACTAAAGCAGATATTTTAGGCTTATCACAAACTCCATTTGAAAATGTTGAAAGTTTGTTTTGTTTCAATCCAGAACAGGAAAAATATCAACGACAAAAAATGTCACCTTGGACTTTAATGATGTTTTGAGGTTTACTTGAGCAATTAAGGCTACATTATTGATATTATGGAGCCAAAGAAAAGACACAAGTATTTATTTCTCTTTAGTATTAAAGATATGGCAGAATTGACCAAATAAATGTACTTGAAAAATAAATGTCTTTGTTATTAAAAGGCAGTCAAATTACATTATGAATAATTTTAGAAATAGCACAATCATCACATAAGACAGCAAAAATGCAAATTTGAGTTATTCGTGACAATTTCCCTCCAAAATTGCACTTTTTATTTCACAAATGTAATAAAATTAGCTAGCCATGATTGTTGGGTCTAAGAAAACCAGTATTCTTTTTATATGGGGGATTCATTCTTTTTTTTTTTTGAGGAACATTTTGTTGTTAACTGAAATGCAACTATTTTTTTTTACTGCCACCGAGGAATGTATCCATCAAAAATGTTTTTCAACATAGCGTTTCCTATTACTGACTATTCTTCGCTACTCATTCTCAACCTGGTCCCCAACCGAATAGCAATCTGGCATGATATATTTTCAATCATTTGTCATCCAAGATATACTCTGCTGAAAATTTTGAACTTGTTTCACCCCTGGAAAAAAACATCTCTTGCTGTCCTGGCTAATTATTTTGCCAGGACTTGTTGGCCGTATTCCATAAATCAATAAAGTCATCTCTAATGGACAAAACATTTCCAATCGAGGGGATGTGACAAACGGCTACACATGGGTTTTAATTGAAAGAGAAGCTCGATTCATCCCACACGCCAACATTTAGTAACCGCGTTAATTGTTTGTGAGCGCATCGCACACCAGCTGTTCATTGTAGCACCCCTCCCTAAAAATGCTTTTTAGTTTTACCTTTTCCTCTCTTATTTTTAAGTCTTATTTTTAGTCAGCACAAAGGAAGATTGGAGGAAAATATGGCTATGCGTAAACACGTTGTTTGGTGAGCAGTACTATATGCACCATGTTGTGATGGATTAGGGAACAAATCACGCACACACCCAGGGGCGCACGACGCTGCAGCGCACCAAACACATTTTTCATTTAATGGGAACAAATGGGCGTCACCGTTGTGCCGCAGCAGCACAAAAACTAGAACATTGTAATTAGTTGACAGTGTTGTATGGGTTGGCGGTAAATAGGAGAGAAAATAGCAAAATTTTCAACAGGTGAAAACATTCAGATGGAGTTTAACCCTAACCATCATGGTTCCACAATGGGAATACATGATTAATTCAGTTGTAGTGGTCCCTAAGAATCTAAATGGCAAATTTACTGTCAATTTCCAGCCTCTTTAGATGGACATGTGTGTCATTTAGTTAGAGTTGGTTTTGGGGTCTTCTTTTAAACAAAAAAAATATCGACAAAAATTGCCAGACTGTTTTTTTTTGGAGAATTGTCAAACTTTGCTGCTACTTACTCCCAACTACACTTAGAGAAAATTGGACAAATCTCAAGGACAAGTTGGATGACTGAAAATTAGCAAAATCGACGAAAAACAGAGTTCAGTGCAGGCAGCTTTGGATCGATTCCCACTTGGTTGTCGTGTGAATGCAAGCATGGAGGATAAGGATTGTTAAAAATGAATTAATGGGCATAAAATAACCAGTAGAAGTGCAAAATGGTAGTTTTCCTATTCCTTCTTTTGACATCCTCTCTTTGTTAAAGCAGGCCGGCCGGACGTGGTGGAATCGGTTCCGGATGAGCCCACATACAACGTGAGCAGCGAGTTGACTCTGGAAGTGAGCCGTGCCGATGACAACGAGGTGGTCATCTGTGCAGTGGACCACCCATCGCTTAGCCCAGGCGATAAGAGGAGCGAGCAGGCCCTCCATGTGTTGTGTAAGTCCTCTGATTAGAAAATAACTGTTGCTCTCTTCTCAACTCATTAACTGCCTTTGACAAACATACTCTTCAATTACATTATTTAACGATTTTTGTTGAGGGAAGGTTTAAAGAAGCTCCACTTTGATGGAAATAATTTTACAGATGCACAACGTACAGTAGATGGCGGCAATAGACTATCTTAGATATAAAATAATCCTAGTTCAGGGGTCTCCAAACTATTTCACAAAGGGCTACAATAGCTGCAGGATTTCACTAGAACCAAATATTCATTCATTCCTTTTCTGAACCGCTTATCCTCACAAGGGTTGTGGGGGGTGCAGGAGCTTATGCCAGCTAGCTAGGGGCACAAGGCGAGGGGCACCCTAAATAGGTGGCCAGTCAATCGCAGTGCAAAAGTAGATGGACAAACATTCATCCTCACACTCATATCTAGGCGCAATTTAGAGTGTTGAACCAGACTACCGTGCATGTTTTGTGAATGTGGGAGGAAACTGGAGTACCCGGATAAAACTCACACAAGCCCGGGGATAACATGCAAACTCTACACAATGAGGACCGACCTGTTTGGTTAAACTGTCTGTTCTGGATGAGTTGGAATAATAACCATGAGGCAGAGCAGCCATTGAGGACTGGTTTGGAGACTCCTTGCCTAGTTTGTAAATCTACATTGTTCTGCCTCTGTATGGATGGAGAGTGTTTTCATATGCTGATCACCAAAGAATGAAAAATTATAGATTCAAACTTTTTTTCTGGTGGAAGAAAAGAGTCGATTATTTTTTTCTTTGGATTGGGTGTTTTTGATCTTGGTCTTAAATATGCTCATGTAAACTTCTGTCCTTAAGCAGAGTAGCCTAAAATTGCTCCCAAATGAGAGTATTAATCTAGGATAATATGATTAGAGTACTCTTGCAAATAATTACGTTGTTTATTTGGCTTGTTGAGTTGATTTTAAATTGAATTTTAAATGGCATTAATAGTCTGTAAGTCTTGAATTTAACTTGCCTCAAACTGTAGGAATGCATAAATAATCAAAAATTTAATAAGCACAATAACCAATTGGACATAAAGTAAAAATGTAGTGTCAATTATACTTTTTCAATTACCCTGGATAACGACACAAAAAGAAAATATGCTTGAATGTGAATATGTTCATTAATAATATGATATATTCTTAATTCCTCAACCCAATGTTCTAGCAAAGTATACAGATGCAAACTCCTCTCTCCCACCCCATACCATAAAATAAGCTGCTATATAAGAGACACTGTCACTTTCCAACACTCCACAACGGTGAAAATAGGTGAACACGTGAAGGAGGAAAAAAAGCGACTCTTTATTTTAGTGGTAGATGCGGTAGTGCCGTGTGGCTCCCACCATGTGGCCCACCCTGGTAATATCTCTTGGCGGATTGCACATGGAGGAGGGGTGCTTATGTCATCGTGGGAGACTCTGGGCAGATGCTAGTCGATGGCGATACGGATGAACGAGAGAGTTTCTGTTGCACGCGTGCCTGCACCAATTTCCATCCTGTGTTATGTAACTGTGCATGTGTGGATGTTTTCTTTCACAGATTCTCCTAACGTTCAGATCCTACCCGAGAGTGATCTGCCTCGCGAGGGGGAGAAGTTTCACCTTGAGTGTTTGGGCAATAGCAACCCAGAGTAAGAAAACACACACCAAAACACGCACATACACAGACATCGTAAATGATTAAAGGACCAGTCTAGACACTCAATGCATTGCAGCAAATGCTCGTAGTCCACTTGCGCCTCCCTGGATGAGGTTGTGCGGCATTAACAGAAGCCCCCTTTTTTTCTTTTACTAAAAAACAAAAATTGAGAATCATCTTTATAGCCAAAGATTGTTGGGAACATAACAGAAATTTATTTCTCAATTGCAACCAGTCCAAGACAAGGTGAGGAACACTGATGGGTGGCTCTGCAGTGTCCTGATTTGTACCAACTAGTGGATGGATCACAAATCTGATGTGGTACTCGGACGTTTCGTCGAAAGACGTTTGGTCCCCGGACGTTTGGTCTCCGGACATTTGGTCGACCGGACGTTTGGTAGAACGGACATTTGGTCGCCGGGTTCGCGAGTCCCGAGGTTTGAGTCACGAGACTTTTATTTGTTTAACCCTAACCCTATTCACTCAATGTTAAATAATAGTCATTAAATCCCTATTCACCCAATGTTAAAATCTATCAATCTATCAATTGCATGCAAACCCGTTCTACCAAACGTCCGTTCTACCAAATGTCCGTTCTACCAAACGTCCGTTCTACCAAACATCCGGGGACCAAACGTCTTTTAACAAAACGTCCGGTCACGATCTGATGTATGACACGGTTTTTCTTTTGCCTTGACTCAATCACACATCCTTAACTCATCTCATTTTCTGAACCGCTTTATCCTCACAAGGGTCACGGGGGGTGCGGGAGACTATCCCAGCTGACTTTCGGGCCAGAGGCAGGGGGACACCCTGAATTGGTGGCCAGAGCCAATCGCAGGACATAAGGAGACAAATAACCATTCATGCTCACACTAATACCTAGGGGCAATTTAGTGTCCAATTAGCCTACCATCCAGAGTACCCAGAGAAAACCAACACAGGTGGGGAGAACACGCAAACTCCACACAGGTGGACCAACCGGGATTTGAACCCAGGCCCCCCACAGTGAGGCCAACGCGCTAACCACTCAGCCGCCAGGCCGCCCTATCCTTAACCCATTGGCTGCAATAGACGTCCAAGCCATTAAATTCACTGAGTAAACTACACTACCTTTTGCATTAAAATAATTTGCGCCATTCTCTATAATGGTCGTGTACTGCCACCACAGGCGTCACTTGTATATGTTGTGTAACTGTCAGTCAAGCAGCAGGGTGTGTTTTGTGCGTGTTCACACTCATTATGAGTAATAAACAGGAGCTGACTATTGCCTGGGAGCATTTTAATTAATTTCTCTGGAAGTATGAGTCTGACCTCGGTGGGGGTTGTTCTGACACCAGGGTTTGAAAAAGTAGGGAAAATTAAGAACTATCCTGCATGGGCTGATTATGATGATGTCATTCACTAACTTTGTAAGTGCATGAAAGCTTTGATTTGGTTTGGATTAAGCATGAAACGAGTATATGAATCCCACTTCTGATATCTTTTAACATGTCTGTTTTCAGACCCTAACCTCCAGTTATAATGACTTTTCAGCATAATAAGCCACCCAAGACTCGAGCTATTTGTTGTAAAAAAAGTGCGATCAGAAGCCTCAAAAGAGTCCTGATTCACAATTTACGTGCACTAGCTCATGGGAAATATGAAAAGGCTGCCTGTGTGCAGATAAACACAACATAGACACATTTAGTGTATTTTAAAAGTCACATACACACATCTGAGTTGAATACTCTCTCTTTTCTTGTGGCCTTTCTGAATTATAGATGAAGCTTCTCGCTACCGGCGCTCATCGATCTCCCCTTTCCCATCCCCCCACTGCTTCACCTGCCACCAATTTGCGCGTTTCTATTTGGTCACAGCCCCTTCCTCCCTTACCACCCTCTTATGTCCTTCTCTCGTAATGATCTCTTTTCGCATCTTTCCCATCATAACACATGCACACAAGCTCCCCATGTCAATTTGATTGACAGCTGGATCAAATAGGAGCTGAGGAGAAGGTAGTAGTGCATGTTAACTCAATGGCTGTCATTAATGGTGATAGAGGGATGTCAGTGAATTACCATGTCCAGTGTAATTGACCGCAATAGACATTCCATTGGGTGTCCATTGCCATCAATGAGATTTACAAAAATGTGTGCTCATTTGGAGGCATAGGAATTGAATTTTAGTACATTTGGTACATTTGTTACAAATTAGGGCATCTCATGGCAACTTGTCGGTTCTCCTTGCCCTGTCTGAATGATTATTGCTCAGTCCATACCGATCGGATGCCTATCACGGGTCATTGTCCTTGTCAGCCAATGAGCTAAGATACTGTATGTAAAGAGGCAATACTCGGTAGGTAGTTAAAAGGGTAGTAGATTTTTGCGAAAGGTAGGTAATAAAGACGGTTCCTCTATCAGGCAGGCAGGTAGATTCATTGGTTAGGTGAGGTTAAAAGCAGGAGCATACATTGGTCAATAGGTAATGACGATAAAATATCTTACTATTGTATTGGATTATTAAGGTTAATTCCCTTATTTTGTAGTACAACCGCAAGTCTAATGAAGATGTTGTATTAAACATGACTGAAAACAGAATCTGATTTTTAAATAATGTTTAGTTAATAATTTTCAATGTAGTATGTATTTTAATTGATTAGACTACAAAGACACCATTTTTAGCTCAGCGCCAGAGTCAGTCGTTCCCCAACCTGGAGGCTGTGGGTTCAATTTTCTGCCCTGGTGACCTAGCCTAACCATCCTTGAGTAAGATACTGAACCCCACATTGCTCTTGATGCTGCACATTCAGCAGGTAAATGAGCATATAATGACATTCCTAAAAATCTGGGACAGGGTCATGTTTATCACTGTGGTACACCACATTTTCTTCTAACAATATTCAATAAACATTTGGGAACTAGCGACAGCTTTGCACCTTTTTCCCATTCTTATTTGATATACATTTTTCCCTGTTCAACATTTTTGGGTCTCTGTCGTTGTATTTTACGCATCATAATGTGGCAAACATTTTCATTGCAACCAGGCCAGTCTAGTATATATGTACCATTCAGGTACACAGCCACAGCCACATCACATCACAGATGCTTTCTGTCCTTTTGACATGGCATCTGAGTTTTCAATAAAGAATTTCAAATAATGATTGGTCTGACCACAGAGCAGTTTTCCACGTTGCCATATCCATTTTAAATGACCCCTGGCTCCGAGATAACGCCTGTGCATTTAGAAATGGCTTATTCTTTGCACTGTCGATTTTCATCCTGCAATGACAAATGGCACAGTGGATTATGTTCACCGACAATGGTTTCTGGAATTATTGCTGAGCCCATTCTGTGATTTCCTCCAAAGTAGCATTCCTCTTTGTGGCGCAATGCTGTTTAGGGTCCCTTGTTGGTCCCACTGCTCACATGCAATGATCAAGCAGGGATTGGTGCTAAAAATATGAGCATTCACAGTGACTTCTCTCAGTTTAAATGCATTAGACATTTATTGTTGTCAATAGCAGGCAATGTGTTAAACAACAGAGCAAGATGGGTCACTCACTTTTCAAGTGACATGTACTGTACAAACAGATTATTCCAAACTTTGAAGAAACCAGAATATCATATTCTGCTCAGTTCACTTTGTTTTCTCTCTTTTTCAAGATATTACAAATTGTTGTATTGCCTATTCTCCAAGTTTGTGCAAAAGTTCTGTTCGGTTTTGCCTATTTTTTAGCTTTGAAATGTTTTTTGATAGGTCAGGGTAGTAGGAAGGAAGATCTGTTAGACAAGTTATTTTGGTCTCCGGGTACTGTAGGTCGGTTCACAAAAACACATTTGGCAGAGTTGAAAACAATACTGACGCTAATAGTCATGAGCCATCATAAAATCATAATTAACAGCCACATAAACTTTAATAATCCCAGAGAAGAAAGAGGGTCTCCTGCTGGCAATAAAAGGCTATGGGCTGTTGTTGTGCGAACCCCCTTTCACTGTTTGTTCTCCCACACCCCTCACAGTGACAGATCGTCAGCAATTATGCAAACAATTAAGTCGCCATTTAGCGTCTGTAAGTGGCTGTTATGAAACATTACGCTCAAAAGTCAATGTGCGTTTTACGGGCCTGTGAACAGCTCGCTAATCGCTTGGTTGTTGCCGATGCCGTCCGAGGGAAACAAAAAAACAAAACAAAATCAGGAACTTGAAGAAACTGATTGTTGGTTGCAGTTAGATAAAGAAATGATTTTCTTAGAAAGCAGTTCTTTGAGCATTTGATTGTTCTTTGTCTTCACGTTGAGTCAGCAGAGTGCCATGTCACAAAAGTTGCTGGCCAAAGTAGAGATGAGAACAGTTGATTACAGATTATAGTAATCCTGTTATTTTAGTGCACAACTTCTACACGCAACAGGTGAAGGACATGTCAAGTTTTAACTCCTTGGCTGCCATTGACAGTGATACTCACAATCCTTTTAAACTACGAGAGTATTAGTATTAATCAGTGGCGGTCCGTGCATTTTCTCTTAGTGCCTTCAACGGGTAAAATCCACTTCCTAGCAGAATTTAATGATTAAATACAAATACTGGAGCTTTTTAGACATCAGAACCGGGCCCAGAGTATCATTTCCCCGGGAAAAAGACAGCGATGAACGTCGATACGTCCATACGCGGCAATGACGTATCCCTACGCCTGCGACAATGCATTGTGGTGTTGCCAACTCGAAATCTGATTGGTTAAAGCAACAGTCTTATCGACGCTTGTTTAATGCAGCAGAGCCCGCAGAACTGATTGTGAAGGCCTTGAGGCAGATTTCTGACCCTCGCAACAAATAATGGCTGAAATGTGATTGGTTAAATGCTTCAGACAATTTGGAATTATTTAATAAGTATTGATGGACAAAATATAATATATGATTCAGATATTTCTTAGGCCAGCAGAGAAGGCCCTGATGGCCCGCCACTGGTATTAATTAGTATCTTGTTTTAGGGCCACATACTTTAATGTAAGTAGATGGCCGCCATTAGATTGGATTTATATTGCCAGCAGTGAAAGCCAATAATTTATACCCAATATAGCTAGTTAAGGGGAAAAACCCACAGACGGGTCAAATATTGAAAAATGAGGTGTCTGGCTGTCCTTGTTGTGCATTCAAAAATTGCAGATGTTAAAAATCCGATTAGAATTGGGGAAGTCATTGAATTTTTAAAACTAGAAAAAATTCAAGAAAATGGCCAACAGGCACGTTTGCCTTTCCTACGCCCTGAGAAGCGGTCCATTATACAAATCAATAGATTACTGGACCCTCATTTTGATTATTTATGGAATATCGGCACCACCATCCAGCTGCTTCAGGTATTACATTCAGCCACTGTTATCTGGTCCAACACGCAATTCAGGGTTAATTTTCCTAGGTTTAAGAGTTTCTTTCCTCCTTGAGTTTCAGTCTTTGGCAGCAAATTCTTTTTTGGAGGTGGTAGGGGAGCAGTTTCTCCTCCACTTCTTCCCGTCTTCCCGGCTGGCTGTCATTGTAATTACTACTGAGCCCCTTAAGGGAAAGTCTCATTTGCATAATTGATTCTTTTATCAAGGAACGCCGCCGCTATCGCTCTCATCGCCCAATGGATTTTTCGCTCGCATTTGAAATGCCGATCTTTGTTCTCTTGTCCTCCCTTAATCCGCCTTCCTCCGCCTCATCTATCCTTCATCCTCTCACTTTTTCATCCTTGTGTTTAACGCCTGTCCTGTCGTCTTATGTCCCTTCTCTTTTTGAACTTTTTTCTTCTTTTTTTTATCTTTAGGCCGTCCTACAGTTGGAAGAAGAAAGATGGAGAGCTACCCCCGCTGGCAAAAGATGAGGGCACCTTTCTGCGCTTCGAGGTGCTCAACAAGTCCGACAACGGCGTCTACCTGTGCTTCGCCGACAATGGCATCGGAAGCAGTGTCGGCGAGTACACGCTGCTTGTGCAAGGTAAGGTTTTGCAAAAAATTGGGGTTACTAGTTTATGTTTTTAAACCAAAGGCAGGTTGTTCCAAGTAAACGAAGATAGGGTCCATACCCCAAATTTGGGCCATATGCTAATACTTTTTGGCATTTTTTTCCCCTTCTTCCTTCTAGGTAAACAATGAGCAGCAGAATTCAGTGGGGATAGTTTTCAGAAGGGTTGAGGGTTATTGTTGATGTTTTGCAGTGTAACCAGGTCGAGTTAGGGGTTGGATAATACAAATTAACACGGTATGGTCCGTACCTACAGTTTTGGGGATCAATTTGCTCTATTTTTATTGTGTTTTGAGTTCGTGCTAAGGTTTTCAATGCGTACTAGGATTATGGTTTATTTACAGAAGAGTTGGTGGTTCTATTTAATGTGCCACATTTTAAGTCGTTAGATCAGGAAGAATCATAGACTGTCTTCTGTTTTCCCATCTGTTTTGTCTTCTAATTTTTTGTTTGTATCTTTCTCTTATTCAACCGCGTTCCCACCGCTTTAATTCCTAAATTTTTTGCCTAACGCTTCATCCCCAATTCTCTCCTACGCGCTTCGATCTGCCGCATTTAAAAATATAAATAAATGAAAACATTGCGCTTTATCCTGGCTCAACCCCACAAAAGATCCCACCGACTCCACTGGCTCCAGCAGTTCTCCTTCTACTTCAACGCCGTTATATTCCACCCTTGCGAGTGATCCCACTTCTCCCACTCCTGAATTTTCCTCCGCCTGGTCGGAAACGGTCACAACAACCCTTTCCTCCTCCTCTACTGTACTTTCTATTTCCCCCTCCTCTACCGTACTTTCTATTTCCACCACCTCTACCGTACCTTCTGATTCCGCCACCTCTACCGTACCTTCTGATTCCGCCACCTCTACCGTACCTTCTGATTCCGCCACCTCTACCGTACTTTCTAATTCCGCCACCCCTACCGTACTTTCTTATTCCGCCACCCCTACCGTACTCTCTGATTCCGCCACCTCAACCATACTTTCTATTTCCGCCACCACCACTTCACTTTCAAACGACCTTTTCCCCGACTTGACCCTCAACCCAGACTCCCCCGCAACCCCTCCACCTTCATCCGCGACTCCCTCAGTTTCCGATGAGCCGAACGGACATGACACCTCCACAGGTAAAAAAAAAAAAAAGATTCGAGAAATTAACAAGTATGACACGTCTGACCATTATGGTACACAAATACACTGTTTCTCGAATTGACACCATGAAGACAAGAACTTTGTATGTGTGTCAGAATTTCACCACTGTTTTTCTTTTTTCATTGTTTCTTCTTCTTTACCACCTCTCCCACCTGCTGATAATGCCTAAACACAAAACTACAACACACTCACAGTACCACACACCATCGTTTCCTCATCCACTCACCAAGATGCTGCAGAAAACATTGCAGGTACAATGTTTGTGTGCAAGGATCAACATGAACCTTGCAATCCCGAGTGCTACAAGAGTTGTATAAAAAAAGAGAGGGCTAAATTATTATTTCTCAACTCATTGGTTGGCATTAACGGTGATAGACATTTAATCCATTTTGGGGGTGAAGAATGACATAATCAAGCTCTTCTAGTATACTAGATGCAAAGCACCACGCTGCCTCCAAGGGGCCAAGGCATGCACAAGCAGGACCAGAGCTCACACAAACAGTGAAGCACAGTATGACTACTCAATATAATAATAATAACAATAATAATAATAATAATAATAATAATAATAATAATAATGATAATAATCGGACATAGGCCCTGTCATCATCATCAACAACAAAAGCCTACTTGTCATCACATATTAGAGTATGAATACTCAATCATGTAAAATCGAATATCATTGATTAATTTATTTTTCTTTTTATCATTGATTTTTATTGCCTAATACTTGTTGATCAATATAGAAGATAAGTGACTAATAAGGTAGGCTGCAGCCCAATTAGTTGTATATACTGCTGCTCTTACAGGATTAAAGTGGAAGTAGGGCTGGGAAAACGGGCGAAAATAAATAAACGAATGAATATAAATAATAAATGATTAAAAAAATACAAATAGTAACATCATAATAATTATTTTATTACGTATTTATTGATCGCTTATTTATTATTGTAATTATTTATTGTTATTTAATGATGATTTATTTGTCTGTTTGTTTTTTGTTATTTGTGCACTTTGTGGTGAAGCTTTAAATCTCATTATACTTGTATAATGACAATAAAAGCATAGTATTCAATATTTGATCATATTTTATATGATCAGATCTCGATTAGTATCACAATTATTTTTAAATTTGATGTTTGCATTGCATATTAACTATTAAGATTGTAGACTTAAGAATTAAGATCTGATTGTGATTATTATGATTTTTAAAACTTGAATTTTATATAGTATTTTAACTGACAGTTTGAAGAATGTTGACTGAAAATCTAAGAAACTAGAGTGTAGTTATTTTCTTTTTTTTAAATGGGAACATATAAACTAAATAATAAAGAACAGACAAAGGTTGACTGTGATTGGCTGTTGTCACAAATATCTCTCCCACCCATTTTCATCGGTAGGGTCATTTTGGAGGATATATCCAAGTCCTTCAGATGAGCATTTTGTCATTTTAAAAAATCAATAAATAGGGGGTTATTTGTCCTTCAAGTAGCAGGAAAGCTCTTACTCTGATTGGCATGTCTGGTTGCATTGATCACTCACATTTTCATTGTATTTACCATCGGAAATGTGCTCAGGGCTTATTACCGAAATCAACCTAAAAAAAATTTCACAATCTTATAATCGCCCAGCCCCAAGTGAAACCATCACTCCACAAAAAGTCTGATGGACGAGCATGTTTGGCCTCGGCTGAGTTCTATAATACTTTCAGTTCTATTGACGAAGATAAATATATGAATTTATGAATTATTGTCAATTTTCTTTCTTGTAGATCTGCAATCTATATAAATTGGTAGGGCTGACTGCAAATGGACATTTATTCATTTGCTGTCAACCCTCCCTGTTCAAACGGATTGGACGACTGTCGGTGTCAATGGCAGCCAATGAGTCAATACAACTCTTGCATCGATCTCATTCGATTACGTTCTGTTGTGTGTGGTCTGAGTTTCTTTTATGTTATATTGTTGTGTATTTATATTGTTCCCATTCGTGCATTTTGTATGTGTATGTTTCCTTGTGTCTATTCATGTCTATGGCGTCGTGTATTTCTGTCAGGACACACACACATTCACACAGAGTGAGTGATAAATGTTTCATGAGGACACACGAGTATGCAACACACGTTCCACCAACACATGACCCTTTGAGTGGTACTGGTCAATTACACTCTGTCCACTGTGTGCGCGTGTGCGCGTATGCGTATGCGTGCGGACCCTGACAAGTGGGATTAATGGCCTCATTGGCAGTCTAGCCTCGTCAGCACACCCCCATCACCTCCATGCCCTAGTATACAGTTCGTGCGCATGTGTGTGTCTATAGTAGATCAGTAGTAGGGAAGTGCTAAAGTACTTTTACTCTACTTCATTACAGCTAGGAAGAAACAAAGTTTGTTGCCGCTGTAATGAATCAAGTGCACGTGCACCCTACCCATACCTATAGACCAGTGCTTCTCTTTTTTTTTCCCTGGTATTGCTTTGCGCCCCCCTAGGGTGGCACGGCCCACGATTTGAGAAGCACTGATGTAGACTATTATGTTGGGTCACTCACACAATGAGCTGTGGCCTATAAACCATTTTTGGATGTTGTTCAATTTCACTTCCTCAAAGAATGACATCACTCTTAGATTCAACTTTTTTCTTGGGTTTGATTGTATTCTTTGCTTCCTTTCTTCTCGCTTCCCTACTTTCCTCCTTTCTCGTTCTTTGCTCAGATCCCACGGCTATGTCGACATCGTCGGGTGTGGATCACGCGGTGATCGGGGGTGTGGTGGCTGTCATCGTCTTCATCCTGCTGTGCCTCCTCATCGTCTTTGGGAGATACCTCATCAGACACAAAGGTAAAGCCTCTGCATCAAATAATTTTAAAAAAAAAAGCTCCACAAAATCGTTTGTAATTGCCTAAAGATGCCACAAGATTCCGCCAAAGCACTTTTTCCTGTGAAAAAACTTGATGCCCTGAATAAATGACTGGTCTGAAGCTCAGCAACAGTATTACCACCAGCACCATTTTAGTTATCAAATGAGCCTATTTTGTGAGTACAGATTTTGTTTAGTTTTCTTAAGTACGTATTTTTATTTTGGATTTCCCTAACTGTTAATTGAACGAGTTTACTCAAATTTCATTATCAATTCTTTGAGGCATACATACATTTTAGAGTGAATTTGACAACTTATCTTAGCTTCACTTTGTTTGCCTAAAAAAGGGTACGCTGGAACTTGTATAGTCAGAAAGAGTCTTTAGGTCAGTGGTCTATGCACACTGCTACTTTTGATATGGCCCCTGTTCAATTCTTGCTTGGAACAACTTATTAGATATTATAGATCACATCTGTCAAAGTGGCGGCCCAGGGGCCAAATTTGGCCCGCCGCATCATTTTGTGTGGCCCGGGAAAGTAAATCATGAGTGCCGACTTTCTGTTTTAGGATCAAATTAAAATGAAGAGTATAGATGTATATTAAATTTCCTGGTTTTCCCCCTTTTAAATCAATAATTGTAATTTTTTAATCTTTTTTTTTTCAGTTTTTAGTTCAAAAATCATTTTGTAAAATCTAAAAATATATTTTTTTTAAAAAGCTAAAATAAACATTGTTTTAGATCTAGAAGAAACTGAATATTCAGGGCTTTTAATCCAGTTCTTTTAAACCATTTATTTAAAAAAATCAAAATATTATGTCTAAAATGGTCCGGCCCACATGAAATCGAGTTGACGTTAACGCGGCCCGCGAACCAACCCGAGTCTGACACCCTTGTTATAGATAGATGAAGTCAAGGAAGTCTATAAAACAGTCAAAATGCTCTTCAAAAATGAACACTAAAAAGTTCGCAGATGTTTTAAATTGTGTATATTTTTTTAGTCCCATATTTAAATTCATGCCACACAATATGCTTCTGGTCTATAAAAATAGGTAAAATGCTACAAAATGGCTATTCTAATGAGTCAATATACGTGTTAAACTGCAAATATTTTGGTCCCAGGAACGTATTTGACCCACGAGGCCAAAGGCTCAGACGACGCACCCGACGCCGACACGGCCATCATCAATGCCGAGGGCGGAAACTCCGGAGCTGAAGACAAGAAGGAATATTTCATCTAGGGAGGTGGAAGAAGAGTAGGAAGAAGCAGTGAAAGGAATAAAAGGAGAAGGAACAATCTTCCATTTTGTTTTCACCACAATCAGTTGGTTGAGAAAGCGGGGATGGGAAGGAGGCAGTTGTAAGTGAGGACGTTGTTTGCATCCATACAGGGACGAGAGAGTTGCACTGACATGCACGCACAAGCACACACAATGACTTACTAACCCGTTGTTATGTTTCGATCCCTGTTTTCTAACCAGCTCCGAAATTGTAACTCACATTCCTTCCTGAGTCCTCTCACATATTAACCTTGCCAGACCCTCCCCTAAACTCCTAACAAAAGGTACGAACCACCGTGCATCCCCCTAAACTGACCCCAAGCCATTCCAGCTACACACATGTATACGTATAAATATATATATATAAATATATATATAAATATAAGCATTCTTTTTAATGGACGTAAGCAGTGTGTACGCTGTAAATACAACAATGGTAAGAGGAAAAATAAAATTTCTCGCTCATGTATCTATCTTACTTCCTCGAATACTCTTATTGCCTGTTTTTATGACATGCGTGTAGAGTATTTGAAAAAGGAAAAAAAATAGAAAATACATGTAATCATGATCATGAGTACCAACAATGGAATTGCAATGTAAACTAACTTCGAATGCAAATATTTTGTCGTATTTCTTGTCGTAAATTCTATTCTTTGTTTCGGAAGGAGTGTTGGGGCCTCACTGACAAGATATCCTGTAATTTTTGGATAAGGAAATATAAGGAAAGGCACACTTGATGATACCCAATAAAGCTTACAAGAAAACCTGTGCTTTTACTGTTTAATGAATAAGTCACAATGGACTGTAGACCAGGGGGAGGTGAGGCGAAAGTTTAGTGGTTTATAGTCAAAATTACAGAAATCATTTTTAAATTTAGTTATCATGAAAATGTTGCATTTTGTTAAAAAAAACTTGGAAGCAATATTAATAAAATTTTGAGTTTTTTCATTCTTTTGCAGCAATCAAATCAAGTTTTAATTAGATCCATTTTGAAAAATATATGAGAATTTTTTTTAGAATGCAGATAATCTTCAAAATGGAAAATCTAATAATAATGCAATAGATTATTCATTATTATTACTATTAAATACTTAAATAACAATCTTTATTTCTTGAAAAACTGCAACTTTATCATTCTATTTTAATGTTCTTTTCAGTGTGGCCCCACTCTCTCTAACTGCTCTTCCGCAACATGTGAAAGGTTTTTTTTTTTTTTTTTTTTTTTTTGAAGGGTCAAGTGTTTACAGTCTTCACAACCGTAGCTCAAATTTCCTCCTTCATTCGCTTATACATTAAACCATTGCTGTTCAAGCTATGGATATTCATCACATCGCCATTTAAGGAATGGAAACGTACCTTTTATTATCAACGACAACCTTGCGTCCTCGAAATATACGAAACCGCCTCCCAAATCCTGGAGTTTGGACAACCCTGTTTTAAAGGGCACTCGCTTCATTGGCACAGGTCCATGACTGCAAATGGATGCTAATCTGGCTAAGAGGCCGCGGGCATCGTGCGGGCGGCAGGCCAATGTTGCACTCGTCTCACGACACCAACGTCCTTCTCGTCTTATTCTGCTTGTCCCTTTCTTTTCTTTCTTTAATCAATCAGCTTTCTCCATGTCCTCGTCCACCTTCTCCACCCCCATATACACTATTTGATTGATGTCCCGCTTTCTTGGCAAGATGTCACCATGTTATTGACTTGAGTGTTGACTAAAGTATCAGGACACCTCCTGTTACATGAGTCTAGTTTTGAACAAATTGTCCAATAAGTCTCACTCCATCTTTTTAAAAATCATCTGGCATCAGTGCTAACTGACGGAAGGGAAAATGTTTAATATAATACTATCCCAATACTTTTATACCCCTTTTTCTCTCCACACTTTTCACTCCCTGTAGGATCCCCAAAACTTTTGTTCACACATCACATTTTCCTTTTTCCAATTGCAGCATCTTCCTTGTTTTTGGTGACCCATTTTTTTTTCCCCAAACTGCACATATTCCTCAATGTTACACCACATGTGAGTATTACGATAGTATCGACCATATGGGTTTTATTTTTGTTGTTCTGGAACGTTCAGGGATTCTTCTTGTTTTTTGCCCCAAATCCCCTTTACCCCCCTGTCATCAGCCCCTTTCACGCTACCTGCCAAAACCAATTTATCTTGGGTTGTTTGGCTCCCCACTTTGGATGTTTTCCATGCTAAAGGTACCAACACTGACTGAGAAATCATCACATTTGGGGTAGTATTTGAGGCTGGACAACATCTGTGATGAATTCAGTTTTGCAGGGATGTAGAAAGAAATGCTGCCTCGCTGTGTTCTGTGTAATGACCCTCCTCGTCGGAGCCATATCTTCAATTGTACCTGCTGTTTTCTGCGCGACTCCTACTCAATACATACTACAGTGTGATTACGCGAAAGTAGGTGTGAAACCTCACAATTGCTCTGCAATTCCACATGGAACCCAGCAAAGTCCCTAACAGTCAAAAAGAAAAGAAAAAAAAGGAACATTTCCTCACTGATGTGACATTGTTTTTTCAGTATTTTGTTTTAATCCAGTGTTAACTGTTTTGTGTGAGTAAAGTAGAAAACATAGTGCTACTGAACCCCAACTGGAAGGTTTTCCAGATGCAGACTGTATGAAATGAAATAGAGGATGGACAAAATGGCTGCTGAGTATCATTGTAGAATGGAAATTTCCGATTTTTAATTTTCTTTGCATTTTTTGTTGTGAAATATAATGACTATCTGACATTACTCTCATTGTAATCCCACATTTGTCAGGTGTAAGGTTCCAAAGCAGGTCAATAATATCCCATCAAAATGTCTAAACCACAAATTGTCTACCATTTTCAGTTTTCTGTACAAAAGGTACTGACACATATTACTACATCCACAACTCCCTATCAATGCTTGTGTTTTTTTACCACTTCTATCGTGTTTTTTTCTGTTTCATGTACAAGCATTAATTTTGCAGCTTTGCTGGGTTCCATCTGAAAGCCGCTTTTTCTACTTCTGCCTTTTCCTCCAAAAACACGCGTGTGAAAGGGGTTACATACTAAGATAACCGCTAAAATCAAGATAAAAAGCAGCTCCTATTTTTTTGTGTTTTTTTTTTCTTCCACACTTTCATTGGTATCTGCAGACTGGAGGGGGCGGTACTGTCGCCCGTCCCCGCCCAAAGTTTAAATGCCGACAAGAAGAAACAGAAACAAATAGGTTATGCTACCCCCCAAAAAATGAAAAAGAATGGTCATTTTGTAAAAAAAAAAAAATAATAATAATAATTAAAAAAAATGAAAGCAAACCAAAAAAATAGATATGGCGGGAGGGTGCGGGGAGTTGCGGCAGCGGACCTTATACTTGCCTGTCATGAGTGGTTGTGTTTTTGGTCTTAGCTAATGTGCTAGCATGTAGCTTGCATGTGGGCTGGCGTGTAGTGTAGCATGCACAGGACAAAATAGCCGCCATCCTCTAGTCTGCAGATGCCTTTTGAAAAAAAAAGTCATTTCTTTTTGTTTCGTGTTAAATTATGTCACAACGTTCATATTCTTCCTTTTTGCTTTATTTAGAAGTTTAGATGATCCTACAATTTAGATTTTTTTTGTATATAATGTTTCATATCACAACATGTGTTAATTGGACGAATGATGATGTCACAAGCCGCATGCAGTGGTTGGCTCCTGTGTTCAAATTGAAAAACTGTTTTTCTTTAGTCATTTTGTTTGTTTGTTTGTTTGTTAAAATTCCAGTTTTTGCGTTGTTGACATCAATAAAGATGCAATTGGGTTAATTTCAATCATCTTTGTCAGAGATTTTTATATGTTTTTTTACCACAGAATCCGTGCTTTTAGATATGGCACAAACATTTAGTTTGGGGGAAAAACACTTTTAAATAAGTCACAAATGGTTTAAATTATAATGTCAAAATGCAATGAAATTTTGCGCTTACATTGCTGAAAAGTGGAAACATATTTTTGGAATATGCTCTAGAATGGCTTTTACCTCCCTAAGAACGTTTTAACGATTGGATGGCCACCAATTCAGGGTGTCCCCTGCTTGGTGCCCAAAGTCAGCTAGGATAGGTTTTAGCAACCCCCACGACCTTTGTGAGGATAAATCTTACAGAAAAGGAATGAATAATGACATTTAATAAATGCTTCTAGATCATGTATGAAAGTGGCGGCCCGGGGGCTAAATCTGGCCCGCCGCATCATTTTGTGTGGCCCGGGAAAGTAAATCATGAATGCCGACTTTCTGTTTTAGGATCAAAATAAAATGAAGAGTATAGATGTATATTAAATTTCCTGATTTTCCCCCTTTTAAATCAATAATTGTAATTTTTTAATCATTTTTTTCTGGGTTTTTAGTTCAAATATCATTTTGTAAAATCTAAACATATATAAAAAAAGCTAAAATAAACATCGTTTTAGATCTATAAAAAAACTGAATATTCAGGGCTTTTAATCCAGTTCTTTTAATCCATTTATAAAATAAAAAAATCTAAATATTATATCTAAAATGGTCCGGCCCACGTGAAATCAAGTTAAAGCGGCTCGCGAACCAACCCGAGTCTGACACCCTTGTTCTAGTTAACGAGTGTGATACCTTACACCAGGGTTGTCCAAACTATTCCACAAAGGGCCGCAGTGGGTGCGGGTTTTCATTCCAACCCATCAAGAGGACACCTTTTCACCAATCTGGTGTCCTACAAGTGCAATCAGTGGATTGCAGTCAGGTGCTTCTTGTTTTCTGCAGAAATCTCATTGGTCAAAGTGCCTGCGCTGGATCGGTTGGAACAAAAACCTGCACCCACAGCGGCCCTCGAGGACCGGTTTGGCCACCCCTGCCTTACACAGTTTTGAGATGAAGAGTGAACAGAAAATAAAAGTTATGGTTGCATTAGTAAATATTGGCATGTTGGTTATTGTTCCAACGAACTAAATAATACGTTTAGTGACTTGATCAACTGTGATCTATTTAGGCTAATCCCAATAACAAACAATGAACTGCTTAAATAACATTGTTGGATAAAAAAAACCAAATATATTTTTGTAATATACTGATATGCTTGTAAGAATGGTACGAGTTGAGGGGGTAAAGCACTAATAAGTTTGACGGAATGATTTAATCGGAATTGCATTTTTGATCATCTGATTATGACAATGAGGTTTTTAATGTTTTCTCCTGTTGTTTGATTTTTGTCGTCTCTCAATTTTGAATTTTATTTGTAATATGTTGTTTATATTTTACTCGGTTAGTTTTCAAAATACACTTGAGTCTTTCCTAAATGTTTGTTTGTTTTTGAGCAGGCGCATAGTATCAATTGATATACATTTGTTTTTAATTATGTTTTTTATGGTAATAAATAGCACGTCCTCTTCTACAACTGTTTATCAATTAATTCATTTCTTTATTCATAGTCCTTGTCAACACTAACGTCGCTCTTTTTATTGCAGTTTTCCTATCTGCCTCTAGAGGACGCTCACCGCGTTCTATCCATCCAAAATGAAGCTTTGCAAAGGAGCGGAGGGATTTTGGGGGGGTGATGATAGTGTGAGGGAGGAGGGGGCGCACTAGGAAGGGGGGTAAACGGGAGAGCAGGAGCAAGCTCGCGTGTCTCAAACGCCAGAAGAGGGCTGAGAAGAACGGACGTGGGTGAACGCACCATTGCAAAGAGCGCAAGCGCGAGATGATTTTTGTCTTCATTTTTTCCTCATTTTTTTCAATGATTAATATAAAATATCAGTCAATAAGTCTCGCTTGACCTCTCTGATGAGTTCGATCCGGCTGGAGTTGACTGAGGCGGTCGCAGCGGCGGCAAAGGGGGTCGACGACGTGCACGCGCGGTGCTGAAAGCATCATGAAGCAGCCTTTGTGGATCCTAACTTTGCTCGTCACTTGGCCGCCAGGTGAGCACGCACAAGCATGCAAAAAGAAGTTGCATTCCCCAAAAAATGGTGCTTTGTCGCTTTTCTTGTTCGTCGTGAAAGTGGATGGTCTTTTGATTGATCGTACCTGGAAATCAATAATAGAGACTTGCTGATGGAACACAATAACATTCATTATTTTATACTTATTTATTCTTTATTTGGTTACATACAGTGTACCATTTGTATTTTTCAGTGATTTGAGAGTTTAATTCACTCATATCATCCCCACTGAAATCCTACATCACTCATATCTCCAGACAAAGATGCTGCTCGTAGCTCAAGAAACTCGTAAGTCAAGCCATTAAATGGCTTGGCTTGCAACCACACTGTGCCTCAAAATAAGTATGCAATCGTGATCAAGGTAAATCGCGTTCAAATCGACTTTTATTACAGCCTACACAAAAAATCTGCTTCAACACAGTGTGTTTATGTTGTGTACGCATAAGTGCGGGCATCTTTTCCATCAATGTGGATGTGCTGAATTGAAATGAATTGAATGCTTTTTAGTGTCATTATACAAGTATAATGAGATTTAATGCGTGTTTGTGGGTCTGTGGGGGGGGGTTGTATGCGAGCACTGGGGTTGTAAAATCATGTGTGGACGCCAACATGTGCCTATGTGTGTGTGTGCGAGAATTCAGAGATTTAAAAATGAGTGGAGGTAATGGTGATGTGTATGTGTGTATACACACTTGTACCTGCCTTACCACCTGGGTCCGCACCAACGTGGCCCCCCGGCTGCGGCGGTGGTGGTCCACAGACACTGATGTGTGTCGACAGCTCAGAGACGAAGCCCTTGTCTTCACACGCCGCGTTTGAGGCCTCGATGAGGAAAAGATGCATTGTAGGACTTGACGGATCATGCGATAATGGCCCCTTTCACACCGAATGAATCACTCTGAGAGTCACACTGGCAGCCGATGAGATGCTGGAGTCCAGATATTAATCTGTCAAATTCAGATGTTGTATTGGAGACTTCTATGAAGGTAGTATAACAATTAAGATACATACATACATATGTTTGAAAGTGTCTTGGATTGGGGATTTATGGTGGCTGCTTCATTTTTGTATCTATATAACATACAATAAAATCTCAAGACTATTAATGTATTTTGCTGAGAAATCTGCTGCCTAGTGTCACAAAGCTTGGTCTAAAGCAGGGGTCCCCAAACCGGTCCTCGAGAGCCGCTGTGGGTGGAGGTTTTTGTTCCGACCGATCCAGCACAGACATTTTGAGATTTCTGCAGAAAACAAGAAGCACCTGACTGCAATCCACTGATTGCACTTGTAGGACAGCAGATTGGTGAAAAAAGGTACCCTCTTTCTGGGTTGGAATGAAAACCAGCGCCCACTGCGGCCCTTTGTGGAATAGTTTGGAGACCCCTGGTCTAAAGGTAATTGGTTCTATAACTACTAGACCAAGGGTGTCAGACTCAGGTTGGTTCGCAGGCCGCATTAACGTCAACTCGGTTTTATGTGGGCCAGACCATTTTAGATATAATATCTAGATATTTTTTTTTATAAATGGATTAAATCAACTGGATTAAAGTGCCTGAATATTCAGTTTTTTATAGATCTAAAACAATGTTTATTTTAGCTTTTTTTAATATATATTTAGATTTTACAAAATGATATTTGAACTAAAAACAGAAAAAAATGATTAAAAAATTACAATTATTGATTTAAAAAGGGGGAAAATCAAGAAATTTAATATACATCTATACTCTTCATTTTAATTTGATCCTAAAACAGAAAGTCGGCACTCATGATTTACTTTCCCGGGCCACACAAAATGATGCGGCGGGCCAGATTTAGCCCCCGGGCCGCCACTTTGACACATGTGTACTAGATTATTCTGAAGTGGCAAAGACACCTTTCAAAAATAAGATAACTGAAGCTGTGTTCTCTTGATGAATGTAACAAAATAGTTGTTAGGTGTAGAAGTCTCTTTTTAACAAATTGTTTCATTGCTGTCGTTCCCCCAAAATACTGTGCAATGACGTATCAAGTTAAGTTGCTTATTTAGGTCTTTTAAATGTTCTTTTTATTTTGTTGAACGTGTCATGATCTGCCCTCGGCTGGGAAGCGAAATCGAACCCATGAGCGGAAGCAGAAAAACGAGGTGCACAGATTAGGATTTTAATGAAAAATAGCCATACAAATAATCAAAACTGTGACAAAGTTTACAAAATAAAAACCAACCAGGGGGTCTCCCCTGACACTGACAGGGAGGGAAAACATTGCTTACGATAACAGGAAACAATGCTCCCACAAAAGACATGCCAAAAATATCATGACAGAAAGATGATTTTGATTGTTTAATTTTCAAGGCTTGTTTTTGTTGATTCTTACTTATTTTTAAATATTTTTCGAGGGATTTCAGTTACATTTGGGGCTTTTTCTGTCATTGACAGAAAAGGTAGAAACATTTTTGCCCACATCTGTACATCATTTTTTAGAAGATCATATATTATCCTTCACAGAGTCAAAGGTATTCTGCTGCACTTTGTTGTGCCTTTAAAACCACAGACTCATGTTTCCTTCTGCCAGTCGCATCAAAGACAGATTCAAGGCATGACAAAGACTGAATCACCCTGCTTATTTTTTCCTTCTTTTTAACAGCACTGATATCAAGCAAAAGGGTGAGAGAAAGAACTCTCTATCTTTGAAGTGTTTCTCCCAGTGCTCACTTACCCGTCTGAATGGACCGCCCACGTAAAAATCCATTGAGGCACACATCTCGACCAATAACGACTAGCACCAGATGTTCAATCGCAGCCATCCTTCTTCTAAAGATTACAATCAGATGATTTTATTCGAGTGTGTGTTGGGGTGTGTTGAGGGAGAGAGAAAGAATGTGTGTAAAATAAATATGGAGTCCACAATACAGATTATTATCTCATTGCCTGCCATTGATGGTGATAGATATACATTCTATTTGAAGTGGGAGGTTTAGCAGTGAAAGTTGTTTCTTTGTCATTCTGGGTCATTGGTGCCCAACCTGTCCAAAATATGGCCCAAGGGTCAAAAGTTGACCGCTGTGGAGTTTTTATTGGCCAGCTGCAAATTATGAAAATCTAATTGAATATGGTCCACACAGGAAGCTTAAAATCAGCCTATGCTGTGTTGCACTTCTCAGATACCTGTCAACCGTGACCGGACGTTTCATCGAAAGACGTTTGGTCCCCGGACGTTTGGTCCCCGGACGTTTGGTCGACCGGACGTTTGGTCGACCGGACGTTTGGTAGAACGGACGTTTGGTAGAACGGACGTTTGGTCGCCGGGTTCACTCGTTGTCAAATTATGACAGAGAGTTTACTGTTGATATTTTGATATTAGATATTTAGATATTAAACACACTCTCATGATTATAATTTTGAGAGCTGGTTTCAACAGTAACAACCCGGCGACCAAATGTCCGTTCTACCAAACGTCCGTTCTACCAAACGTCCGGTCGACCAAACGTCTGGTCGACCAAACGTGTTTCGACCAAACGTCCGAGTACCCCTGTCAACCTACACGCTTATACGTTTTTCCCGTCTTTTTGTACGTTTTTGGATCATTTCAAATTGTGTACGCCATATAACAACTTTTGTAAGTTTTTTTTTTTTTTTAAGTACTTTTGTTGTAAAACCGCTCTCGTCTTCCCCAATTCGTTTCTAATCCGGATCGTCTCAGTCACTGGTGACAGACGAAAACATCATTGATTGCTAATGTTGCCATGCTTTGAGCATGATATGCACACGCATATGCGTGTCAGACCCTTTTCACTATATAATTACACCACATCAGCAAGCAATTTACCCAGACAGTCAATATGTCAGTGTCATACAACGACATCTACAGAATCTTGAATTTAGTGCATACAAAAGCCGCACCTAGACTGATAGGCTTCTAGACTGATAGGGCACCCCGTTCACTTTGGGGAAAATTTTAGACTTCTAAGTGCACCCTATGTAAGTAAATATGTGCCGCGTTGCATTTGTATGGTTGATTATCCCTTAATAAGGGGAAATGCAATCATTAATAAGGGGAGCGATTGGCCGAGGTCGGCAGATATGTTCTCAGCTCACATAATGCCTCTAAAATACCTACGTTGTAATTCTTTTGTCATTCATTTAACAAACCATTTAGGTTTGCGGGGGCAAGCTGGAGCCTATCCCAACTAACTATGGGCCTCATGCGGCCCTCAGTTTACCAAACAAAAGTGGAAAGGCTTTTAAATTCACCTTTGAAACTTTGGATTTTTCTGAAAGCAGCCCTCAGGGAAAAAAGTTTGAACAACGCTGGGTTAATTGTTCTATAGATATTGTTCCACAGTCGATCGCCAATAGTTTAGTGTTTAAATATACACATGAACAAATTGCCAAATGTCAAAGCAAGATTTTCGCAATACAGGATCTGTACGGAAAGTAGGATTAAAAAAAAATCGATATCATGCTACTCTTCTTTATATCATTATGTGTTGAGGTACTTGTATCAGTAATTGAATCTTTGATTTTTAAGGTACTGTATGGGCACAAGAGACGGGAAAGGGTTAAGGTTAAGCAAATTATTGTAAAAAGGCAAGGCATGGCAACATTATCATCTTAACATTGTGCTGAATCATATTTTTACAGCACAATATCAATACTGAGTATGGGACAAAATATTGATAACGAGCTAGTGTATCATATTAGTGTTACAACTAAATTATTGGGAATTTCATTATTGAGTTATTAAAGCACAGTATCAGCTCTATGCATGGAATGATCACAGGATCTTGACTTGAAACACTATGAAAATATTAATGTAATGCTATATAATATTGTTAAGTTACATGGTGGCAGGGTGGAAAAAATGTCTAATTCGTCATGTATCTGAATCATGATGGAAAATAGGGACACGACTTCAACCAAACTGACTATTTTCCCTGAAATACGCGTTCAAACACATGCTGGCAGCAGCGTGGGTGGCGACCAATCCCAGCTTTTATCCAATCTCATCATCATCCGTCGCCGTTTACGAGGCAAGAGAGCGGAAAGAAGAAAAAGAAAAAAAAGGGGGAACGAAGGCTTTGCTTGCAACAGTTCAATTACAGATAAGAGGAAATAAGTTGGGGAGCGACCGCAAGGTGGTAAAATGTTGAATTGCGGCCGGCACGATAGCGTGACCGGAGGCCAAGAAAAGATTAGGCGCCGCTGATTCAATTGCAACGAGTCTGCTGTTAAACGTCTCCTCGGTTGTTGAAATGTGATGATGATGTTTCGTGAGCGTTCAAGTAATGTGACGTGTCCGCAGATAAAAGTTCCGCTCTTCAAAAGTTGAAATTGAACATTGATCAAAGCAAAAGATGACGGGCCTTCACCTCAAAATTAGACAAGGAAAAGATTTGGAATAATGTATATAACAAAAAAAAATTAATCCGTTTTTAAAAGACCAGTGATAGCATGAAAGCCAACTCCACCAATAAGGAACTTCTAACTATATATGAGTATAACACTTATCAATAGCATGTATTTTTATATCAATACGCAGTCCCAATCCTAGTATTGATACTGCGTGGGTTGATATACATTGATAGACAATATATCAAAATATATGACATTTATCACTACTGTATAATGCAACATTAGTGTTTTTGTCCTAATGCTAGTATTCCAATTTTAAGCAATGTTATGATCTTGTATATAAAAATGTAAAGTCTATGTTTTTTTATAGTTTATTTCTCATGATATGAATATTATATTTTGTCCCACCCCTCTTATTGATAATGAATCATATCTACCAGCATATCGCAATGACAGGAACTGAAAAAGCACATTACAAATTCGATAATTACCTCTAGTATGAATATAATAAAACTAACAGCACACAATTCAACACTGAGGTATCCATAGGATACTGTCGTGACCGGACATTTTGTCGACGGACGCTTTGTCCCCGGACGGTTCGTCGAACGGACGCTTTGTCGCTGGACACTTCGCCGACGGACAATTCGTCGACCGGAAACTTCATCGACGGACAATTCGTCGCCGGACATTTCGTCGCCAGACAGTTTGCCTAACCTTAACCACTATTAAAGAAGACAAAGGAAATTCACATATTCTTTGTCATTTAGTGATGCTACACATTTTAAGTATTTAGTAAAATCTTTTAGTCTTGATGCTGGACCTTGACTTTAGTCATACGAACTACTACAATTTAAGACTAATAATAATAAGGAACAATAATACAAAATGTTGTGTTTTTCCCCCCACCTATAACAGTGATACTGTAGTTTGACACTTAATCCAATATTTCATTAAAATGACATGAGTGCGGTGTATCTAGTGTGGTCCAAAATTGGTGTGGCATCAGTACTCGAACTTCTTTAACTCTTTCAGTGCAATTGGAAATGATAAAAGTCTATCATGCAGCTTTTTTCATCTTGATCCTGTGAGCTTAAATTAGTTTCTTATTAGTAGCCGTCCCATCCATTTGAACTATATCTATACCTTCCCGGTGCGTCCCAATTCAAATTGATTGGCCATCTACAGTGGTACCTCGACCTACGATCAGCTCTACCTACGACATGCTCAAAGTACGATGAAAATTTCGATCGAATAATTCGCCCTAGATACGATCAAAATTTCGAGATGCGACCAAGCCAGGTGGCCATGACATCAGTGGCTGTTTATCATTGTAGCGCACTGTCTTTTTTTGCCGCATCTCTCCCGCGATCGCTCATTCAAGACTACTTCTCGTTGGCAAGTGGTCGTGCGTTATCCTATTGTGAGGACGTTTGTGTGCATCATTTTCGGAATATTTTGAAGGGAATACAACAGCAAACAGCCCATCGATAGTGAACGTGAGGGTGGAGGCGTGGCAAACAGCTAACCCGCCCAGAACAAAGGTAAAAAAAAATAAAAAAAAATTAGAATTCAGTTTTGTGTAAAGTTACATTAAAAGAATGTTTGAGTGTGTCTGTATATATTAATCCAAGTTATTTTAAATGTGTTTGTTCGGTTACGAGTCCGTTGTTGCCGTGGATAAAGTACCCCCGAAACGGATTAAGATCGTATGTCGAGGTACCACTGTACATCGTTGTCAATGGCAGTTAATGAGTTAATGTCACCATCATCTTTATTTTGCTCCCAAGGGAAGTACTGAAGGGACAAAGAATCCCCCAAAAGGCACTTTTTCCAAGTGATAATGTATCATAGGTGTAAGCAGATTGAGGTTATGGCACTGCAAGTAACAAAAGATCGCTGACTTATTGTCTGCTAGCCTTGAAGGCGTAGAGAGCACCCACCAGGTAGCTTGGTGATTTTATTTTTTGTGTTCGAAAGAGGAAGTGGGAGGACGTTGAATGAGGGGAGCTACTAAGAAAAAATAATTTCTTCGCTCTTCTTTTAAATAACTGTGTTTCTATAGCAACCGACCGCTGGAGAAATGAAGGGGAAGTGGGGGTGTACCGCCGGGAGAGAGCGAGAGACAGAGAGATAGTGTTACCGTAGCAACAGAGGAAGAGGGTGAATAAAGAAAATTTGAAGTGAAAAATTCCGGGGTATAAAAGAAAGTAGTGCAGTTGAAATTAATTAAACAGGCCGAGACTTAATCGAAAATGTAACGAGTTTGCCAGATCACGTCTGTCGGGAAAACCGCAATGGACGTGAAGTGCCTAACCAAATTAACGCGAAAAGTGTTTTGAATTTTTAATTTTGTGTATGATTTTGAGCTCGAAGGTTCATTTTATTTTTTATGCTCTCTTGAAAACGACTTTGTTTCTTCGATTCATAGCTCAAGACCTCACATGACCTCTATCGCCAAGTGAGCAATGATGGTAGAGGGGCTGAGGTGGAGGGGATTAAGGGTGAGGAGGAGCCACAAGAGAATTGATAGAGAGTCTCGTGGTTCAGACAACCATTACCTTGCTGCACGGTTTCTCCATCAATGGGGCAAAATAAGTGAAAAAGAAAAGATGGCGGGAACTTTTACCATGAGGTCAGTTTATGGAAGTGATGGTAGACTATTCAATTTGAGATTCTCAACTATGTATCATTTTTTTCCTCTAGTTAACATGTTTTTCCATTAAATGTGTATTGCTTGTTTTTTTTTCTTTCCTCCTGAGTTTCCTAACTCATTTTCGTTCTTTCCTCCAATTTTCTAAAATTGTTTCAAATTGCCTGAATTTTTTAAACAGTTTTTATTCCCAGGTGTTTTTTCTTCAGATTTTCCGATTTTGTTGCCCATGCACCTCCTTATTTTCTCTTTGACTGTCATCGGAATGCCTTTCCCGTGTCAGGGAATCTTCCCCACAAGACAGGCTTTGAAACGTCGCAAAACTAAAGTGGCACTTTCTCCTCGTTTTGTCTGTAAAGTTGTCCTCGATGGGAGAACAATCCGCCATGTTTGCAGACTTAGCAGCAACGTGTCAGGGAACAAAGGTTTTTTTTCACCAGATTTCCCGACTATTCCCCACACTGGCGCTTAATCCCCAGTAATTAGTCTTCTCGTTTGCCGAGGAATATCCTCCTCTTTCCCGCTTCTTCCCCCAGTGAGTCTGGAGATAAAAGCGCGTCGGGGAAAAAAAGCGTCTCTTCCGCCTTGTAAACACTCTCTGTCTCTTTCCGAAACGCAGTTATGTGACACGTGCTCATTAATCATTTCTGTTTGCTGCACTCAAGCTCACCAGGCTAATTATTTTCCACAAGGAAGAGCCGTTAGAATTTCTCCTGCATAAATTCACCTTTTTTTCCTCTGCCCGTGTGCACTCAGACATAAAATGGGAAATCATTTTCTTCCCGGAATTTTTATGATATTTTTTTTATGGCAGGATAATGAGACTGGCGCGTGTACGGTACAGCATCATGGTCGTGGTCCGCTCGCGCGGGAAATCTGTCTATTTTAAGCTATAGCTGCTGGCCAGCCAAGCGCTGGCCTGTTTTACATGGATAGCAAATAGCTATTAGGCCTAACTGCCAGCCAGTTTGCCGACGGCCATCTGCCGCACGCTGCAATTATGCGGCGGGAAATATACTCGTTATGAGCGCGCCGCGCATTAACGACCCAGCGCGGCGCTAAATATGCCGGTGGAAGACAAGAGAGGCTTTTTGGGAACTGCATGATAGATAAGATACTGTAGTTGTTGACACATAGAGGCTGGATAAAAGAGTAGGGTCATGGTTAAGTCTATTAAAATGGGTTTTAATGACAACACTATAAGTTTTGGCACACTACGTTTATTTTCCATACCGATTATCCTCAAAAGGGTCGTGTGTAGTGCTGGAGTTTATCCCAGGCGAGGGACACCCTGAATTGGTTCCCAGTCAATCGCAGTGAAAGAATGAATGTCAAAGAGTATTCAAAAATAAATGTAAGGACTCACACTATTGAAATTAGGCAATAAAAATAGTTTGTAATGGATTACCTCTGTGTAGTTGAAACCAATGGCGTAAGTGGAAGTATAGATTCAGGTAGGGGGCGTTTGACTTAATGGGAAACCGATAAGTTGATTCATTCATTCATTCATTTTCAACAGTTTATCCTTGTTAGGGTCGTGGGGTTTTTGAACTTATTCCAGCTACTTTGGGTGAAAGGCTACACTCTAGACTGGTCGCCAGTCAGTCATAGGGTACACATAGAGACAGACAACCATCCACACTCATCAACATACCGTGAGCGAAAGAAAAGCAGTCTTCAGTAAAATATTGTGAACAAAACAACTGAATAGGCTAGTTATTGGCTGGTCCACTTCCTTCGATGTGCTCAATCCACTTAGCTCACCGTTCAGTCGGATGGAAAAAAAAAAGAGGTTTATATCGACAGTTTTTATGTTGAAGCAATTTCCTACACAACACGTATTAACCATTTTTCCAGTAAAAATGTCACAGCAATGAAAATAAGAAGCGTGCAGCGTGTGAAATAGCCTACCATAGTTTGCATCACTTCTGGTAACTGACTATCGCTTCCTAGCTATCAGTGAAATTATGTTTGAAACTGTCTTTTTTGTTTATTTTACAGAAAAAAGTACTATGGGTTGTGGCTCACTGAAGTCCAATCTATTTAATTCAGTAGAGTACCCCCTTAGGTGATAGTGGGACTTTAAGTGAGGAGGGTAAGTAGGTTCAAGTTTAATGAGTTTCATTCATTCAATTTATGGAGTGTTAACTTGTGTTCGTGTTTCAACACTTTACTTCACTTCTCACTGCAGTGCCACGAGGTTTACAGGCCATGTTCGTGAAGCCAATACAGTGGTACCTCGACATACGATCTTAATCCGTTCCGGGACTGAGATCGTATGTCGAGCTTTTCGTAACTCGAGCGAACGTTTCCCATTGAAATGAACTAAAAACAAATTAATTCGTTCCAACCGTCTGAAAAAACACGAAAATGCACTTGTAACGAAACAAACAAATTTAAATTAACTTGGATTAATATATACAGACACACTCAAACATATGTTTAATGTAACTTTACACAAAACTGAATTCTATTTTTGTTTTAAATTTTTTTACTTTTTTCTCTGGCCGGGTTAGCTGTTTGCCACGCCTCCACCCTCACGTTCGCTATCGATGGGCTGTTTGCTGTTGTATTCCCTTCAAAATATTCCGAAAATGATGCACACATATCCTCACAATGGGATAACGCACGGCCACTTGCCAACGAGAAGTAGTCTTGAATAAGCAATCGTGGGAGCTAACAGGCTAAGGAAGGAAAAGCAGGAAATGCAACAGCTGCCTACCTACGTATTGATTGTGGGTAATGAAGTTTTATTCTGAGGAAGGGTGGCATTGGCTATCGGTGTTGTGTGCACGAGTATACTTCATTACCCTGAAAGCATGCGCGTTGTGCGTTTTCTGGTAGGCGAAAGAAACCATTCAGTGCTCGTAGATATCTGTTATACATGAAAGAGATGCGGCAAGACAGTGCCATCCATGGCCACCTGGCTTGTTCGCATCTCGAAATTTTGATCGTATCTAGGGTGAATTATTCGATCGACATTTTCATCGTATCTCGAGCAAGTCGTAGGTAGAGCTGATCGTAGGTCGAGGTACCACTGTATGTGGGTTATTGTAGCGGTATACAAGACTTCTGACTTCTGCCATGCCAACTACAGCTGGGTTTTATGGGATGGCCAAAAAAACAATCAACAAATACAGCAATCAAAATTTAGTAATGTTTCTTTGGCCTGTCAGTGCGCGATTTATACCGCCTGCTGTGCACAAACCCCATTCAGTTCACCCCTCCACTTCCTAATTTAATGCCGCCAAATGGACAAATCCACTAATTCCATTCTGTTTTCTGCCCGAGGACGTTTTCTTCCTCACAATGCGGGGGCGATGCCACGACGTTGCCAAGCGTGTTCGCCGATGAGTAATTAGCAGCCTGTGATAAGCGAGCCCGCCGAGGTCTTATCTCAGTTCACCGTCTTTGTCTTTGCACTAATACACACACACACTCCCCCAAAAATGGTCCCATCGCCGCCACCTTGGAAGCGAGCTGCGTCTGATACCAGCGATAATAGCCCAGATTGCACATGCTGACGCACACTGCGGCGACCGTTCACAACGTCTGCCTGAAACCACAATTTAATACCTGAATGGAAAGATGGGAAGGTTTCAGAGTAGGGTTTCAAAGCCTGAGAAAAGCTTTAACTCAAGGGTTCAGGGTCCATAGTAGGATTTAGAACCTTTATTAAATGTTCAAGTTAAGATTTCAAGCCTGGGTTGTGGTTTCAAACAAGTGTTAGTCTGTGTTTCGAACCAGATTTAGATTGAAGGCTTCAAGTTTAAAGCAATAAAGTCTAAAGCTGATATATTGTTGTAAAATACAGTTTCAAGAGTTAGAATTAGTTTCAAATCATAGTTAATGGCTAAAAAATATCCAATTAGGGCTTTTATTCAAGTCTGAATGCAGTTTTAGGGGTGTAAAACTAGGGTTTCAAATTAAGTTTAAATCCAAACCCAACGTGTTAAATGGATGTATGTATCTGAATTAGTAATAATGTGTAGAAATTAAACAAGGAAACATGGGTTACCAATTCAAATTAGAGTTTCAAGTTAGGATCAGATTGGAAATGAAGGTATGAAACAGATGTTTGGTAATGGATGTTTTAGTTTCACATTGGGATCAGTATTAGAGTTTCAAACAGGTTTGCAATCCATACCCAACAATATCTAGAAGTTTTTGCATGGCAAACACTACCTTCCATGCAATATGAGGAAAGACCTTTTATTTTTCTTGTGTGTTTAGGACTCACTTACATCCCTGGTCAGGATTCTTGCATTACCATGGTGACGGCATGCTTCTCTCTTTCCACCATCTCTCCTTTGTCACTGTTACCATGGCAACATGTCTATTTGCCTGCCTGCGACCTGTTTGTCTTTCTTTGTCCTGTCTCCTCTTTTTCCTCTTTGCTTTCTTCTGTTGCTCTTTCTCTGTCTCACCCCATTTTGTCTTCTTCTTTTTCATCCTTGTGACATTGTGTCAATTTGTTATCATTTTTTTTAACTACCAGAAGGGATTTAGGTAATTTTCACAGACGGCAGCTGTTGCCATGGCAATACAACTTTTGGATTTGTCGTGTGTGGCGAAGGATGAATGGGGGATTGAGGGGGAAAGGGGTGCGAGTGGAGTTGGAGAGACAGGAGAAAGCGTTTTAATTTATTTTTGACAAGAAGACAAACTACTCATACGCGATTTGGAAAAAGAAAGAAGCAGGCTTGTTGTAAAACAATGCATTCTAATTTCATGCTGTCACTCATGCAGTAGAAAAATCATTAAACGGTAGTCTTGGGGAATCTCTTGCAATGACTAATAATGCTACCTCCTATTTTGCTCTTCACATCTTTTTTATGATGTCATATATGCCAAAAATATGAGGAGAAAGGAAAGCCCTCATTAAAGCATTCAATCTGATAAGACTAAATTTGAATGAAGCAATGAACTTTTTACCCTTTTGACTCATTAAACGTTAACATTTCCAAGCAAAATATAGATTTATCATTCATTGCATCATCATAGGGGACCATAATGACAAAATAATGATATAAATGGTAAACGGACACAAAGGACTTTAATTTGATGTATGACTCATTAACGCTGGTTGATAATCCATTTCTGACTTGTCGATACTTTTTACTTGTTATCCTCAACCTGAAAAGCAAAAACAAATAAATAAAAATAAAACTGATATTTACTCATTACATCATTATATGAAGTCATGTTGACAAAATATTTACTGAAACTGAAAGCCTTCACCAAAGCCATTGACCCTCTATTGAGTACTCATTTTACTCATTGGCTGCCATTGACAGCTCTAGACGTCCAAACCATTCTGATTAGGAAAGGATCGGCAGAAGGCTATGATGTTTCCCCACGCTCCCAGTCATATTGAACGGGACATTTAGCTCTGCCAATGGCACTGAAATGTGGCAATCTCATTTTAGATTAAATGTTGGATGTTTAATTAAATATTCTGGGGGGGAAAAACAATAATTTAGAGCAGGGGTTCCCAACTCCGGTCCTCGGGGCCCCCGATCCAGTTTGTTTTCCACATCTCCCTCCTCTACCACAGCTGAATCAAATGATCAACTCATCAGCAAGCTGTCCAGAAACTTGATAACGATCCTGATTATATGATTTAGGTGTATTGGTGGAGGGAGACATGAAAAACAGGCTGGATTAATTAAAACATTATTATCTTATTTATTTGGTATACAAATAATGTGACCGGACGTTTGGTCCCCGGACGTTTGGTCGACCGGACGTTTGGTCGATCGGACGTGTGGTAGAACGGACGTGTGGTAGAACGGACGTTTGGTAGAACGGACGTTTGGTCGCCGGGTTCGCTCGCTGTCAAATTATGACAGAGAGTTTACTGTTGATATTTTAATATTAGATATTTAGATATTAAACTCACTCTCTCTCACTCATGATTAGAATTTTGAGAGCTGGTTTCAACAGTAACAACCCGGCGACCAAACGTCTGTTCTACCAAACGTCCGTTCTACCAAACGTCCGGTCGACCAACCGTCCGGTCGACCAAACGTCCGGGGACCAAACGTCTTTCAACGAAACGTCCGAGTACCACAAATACAGCCAACCTGACAGAAAATGTATTGTCCACCTATGTTGATGCCATGTCTTCATGGAATCAACCTAATTTACCTAACAAATTTACAAAATGTACATATTCTGTATGTAAAAACCCTCGAGCCCAGAAATGTGAGGCCAACGCACCAACCACTCATACGCCAGGCCACCTAATTAAGTTTATTTAAATTTTAACAAGACAACAAACCAAAGTCAAGAATTTGTAAACCGCGTTTAAATAAACATTTCTTGAACATTGACTAAATAGGCTAGTTGGGTTTTGTGCAAGGCTGTGTCAACAAGGCCTTGGGTTCATAATGTGACGTCAGCAGGGATGCGTCTCGAGGAGGAGTGCTTTGATTTGGGCCCAGCGAACAAACACGGGGGCCATCGAAATGTTAAGCGGTCTCGTCCAACACAAAGTGGCTCCTCAAAGGTCATGCTTGACAGTTGACACAGCGACAAATCGAATGCGCGACACTCACTCGTCAGCGCCTTCATCTCCATCCACATTGCTGTTTCTTGTCACTTTTTGTTGGTGGGCCTATTTTCCACTATGGAGTCTGGGTTATTATTTAACATTATCAAAACATTCATTTTGCGTGTTTTTGCTCCATTTTGCCAAAGTTAAATAATAATATTAGTTGCAGTATTTAATTCATTGTAAATGACAAAAAAATGTTCAATAATTTTTGGTTGCTCAAATGGTGGTATTTCATTTTTTAAAATGAATTTGTAATTCATTTAAATTTATTTTAAATGTATTTCTAATTTTTAAATGAATTTGTAACTCATAACTTTAGTTTTTCATAAGTATAGACACATTTACATTGAATTAGCCTAATTGGTTCCATGATCTTTAATATTACCCTGTAAAAATCTCTTACAAATTCTGAAGGTATAACAATTTCGTATAAAATATGTATGGACATGTATTGATGCATCGTATGCAAAAAAAAGATCAACTAATTTATTAAGTCAGTAAATTGAATAAAAGAAAATGCAAAAACATACGTTCAGTCGCGCGTAAACACAATTTAACAGTTTTAAATTATGTCACGCACACTCAGAAACAAGAGAGAGAGCAAGAAGAATGAAGGAGGCAGGTAGAGGGGGAGAGATTTCTCCCAGAGAGAGAGCGAGATAAATGTAATTCAATGTAAATGTATTTAATTTGATTACATTATGGATTGTTCATTTCTGGATTTGATTGCGATAGTTAACAAAGTTATGAGATTAATATTTTCATCACAGATTCTGACTTTGCAGTATGGACTTTGCATGTTCATGCCAGGCCTGCATGGGCTTTCTCTAGGTACTCCGCTTTCCTCCCGCACCCCGCATTGTAGGTTGATTGACGACTTCAAATTGATCCAAGTTAAGAGCGTTTGAATGGTTGTCTGTCTCTATTCGCCCCGTGATTGGCTGGCAACAAAATCAGGCTGTTATCCCAGCTAACTACTGCCCATAGTTAGCCTGTATTGGCTCCAGCACCCCCACAACTCTCGCAAAGATAAGCAATCATCCTTTGTCCGTTGTAGTCTTGTTGGTGTGTAATAAAATGCAAAGGGTGACATTTAGTTTCCTGTCGTCCGGGGGGCGTCAGATTGAGGCCAACGATTGGCTGTAGGCTGCCGCTGACCCTTGTCCTGCTTCTTTCCTGACCTGCATTTTAATTTGAGTGGTAATCTGTATCGACCCACCACCCTACCCATGTGGGTGTTCTCTGAGTTCATTGATAAGGTCTCCACCTTCGGAGTCTTTCATATTCAAGCGTGAATTAATAACGCTTTTCCAGCAATTTCTTCAATTCCGCATCAATACCTCGAGGCACCTATTTTACCTCTTCTGAATATTCAAACCAGTTTTAAAATGTTCTTCTTTTTCTGAATGCATGCACACGCATGTGTATTTTATTAACTCCCAACTCTCTCTAATGTAGCCATGTTTATCTTTTGAAAATCAAATCAGCAGTAAAAAAACATAAAAAGTAATCAAGAGAAAAATATATCCAACCAACTGAATAACTCACAGTGTTACATTTTACCATGTAGTCAAAATGCACAATTTTCTTCCAAAATGTATTCATGTATTCATTTTCCATCCCGCCTATCCTCACAAGGGTCCCGGGATACTGAAGCCTATCCCAGATAACTGTCGGTAGTAGGCAGAGGACACCCTTAATTTGTTGCCAGCTAATCACATATGTTCCTTTACTGTTATCCAAAAATATACATGATGGGATGGGTTTAAAACTACCCCAGGTTTGAGAATTAATTTAACAACTCGTCAACATAGTTTAAAACTCATGCCTTAATTTGAGTTTGAAATCCTTAATAAGTCACTCTTTAGAAACCCAATTCACGTCTTTAACTAACCATTGTAAACTACAAACATTTCCTTGTAAACCAAATAGGAAGCCAGCAAAGTTGAACCTCTTGTACAGTGGTACCTCGACCTACGATCAGCTCTACCTACCACATGCTCGTGGTACGATGAAAATTTCGATCGAATAATTCGCCCGCGATACGGTCAAAATTTCGAGATGCGACCAAGCCAGGTGGCCATGACATGAGAGGCTGTTTATCATTGTAGCGCACTGTCTTTTTTGCCGCATCTCTTTCGTGTATAACAGATATCTACGAGCACTGAACGATTTAGTCAGACGAGTTTCCTCCTACGCATCGACCAGGAAACACACAACGCGCATGCTCGGGCAAAAAGAGGGAATTCTGGGTAACGAAGTATACTCGTGCACACAACACCGATAGGCAATGGCACCCTTTCTCAGAATAAAACTTCATTACTGACAATCAATACGTGGGTAGGCTGTTGCATTTCCTGTTTCCCCCTAGCCTGTTAGCTCCCGTTGGCAGAGCAATCGCTAATTCAAGACTACTTCTCGTTGGCAAGTGGTTGTGTGTTCTCCTATTGTGAGGACATCTGTGTGCATCATTTTCGGAATATTTTGAAGGGAATACAACAGCAAACAGCCCATCGATAGCGAACGTGAGGGTGGAGGCGTGGCAAACAGCTAACCCGACCAGAACAAAGGCAAAAAAAAATTAAAACAAAATTAGAATTCAGTTTTGTGTAACGTTACATTAAACATATTTGTTTGTTCGGTTAAGTGTGTTGTCGTGGAAAGTCCCCCCTGTTTAATCTTAAACCCTAATGCAGTTTTTATAATCCTAATCTGAAACCCCAAATGGTTTTGAAACAATTACTTCACACAGTAAATCGATACACTAACCCTAAAACCCTAATACTATTTTGAAACTCTAACCAAGGCTCTGAACCCTAGCAAAGTTCTCAACCCCTACATGAGTCTGGTTTTAAGACTGTTAGTTGGAAACTCTCGTCATGTGCAAACCCAAATTTGATTGAAATCCTAACTTTGTCCTGAAATCAACTTTGCAATACTTCTGGCATTGTATTAACTGGAGCAGAACTGACATGGATGAATACATTCCCAGCACCAAACGGCAAATATACATCTTTGCTGTAAAAACTTCATCACAATTCCACCGAGGTTTTGTTTTTCTTGTCGCAGCACACAAAAAGACATTTTTCTCACTGATGATTTTTACAAGCAACTAAAAAATTCATCAATTTGGAAGAGCATTGCTCGACTTGAAAGGGTTTGTGTGTGTGCGTTGCGATACAGCTTCTCTGTGCCGTTCTTAATGCCGCCAACGCCACAAACTCTGGGGGGCTGCAGTCCACGTTCACGTTATAGTTATATGGCTTCACGTGCACTCTCTGCATACACACCTACTGTATGGACAATAAGACACAATGTATGGCATAAATACATTTGTTTCTGGCGAAAACTGACATATTGGTGTGAGCCAAATAGAAAAATGAGTGTTGCTTGTCATAAACACACATGCATGTGTGTTTGTGTTGTCACGCAGAGGAGCAGAGGTTGACCTCGGGCTAGCACAGCTAATTAAAACTGTTCCAGAACAAACCAGGGAGGAAAGCGAGTGGGAGGTGAGGAAAACAGACCAAGAGATGAGTTGTTATAGTGCATGTGTGCGTGTATCTTTTTTTTTAACTACTCTGCCACTCTCTGATTCACTGATTGCTCCCAAATAGGTATTTTCTCAGTGTTTGATTGCTTTTAGCTCTTTCCTGTATTGTCTGGGGGATTGTGAGCTGACATCCGATCAGGTTTTAGCCCTTTGTGTGTTGCTGGGTGAGAGAAATATGTAGATCTCGCAGTTAATTAATTTTATTGATGTTTGATCACGAACTGCAATTGATTACGTTCAGCTCAGTTGGTTTATGCTGCTTCCTCTAGTGCAGGCATGTCAAACTCGTTTTGGTTCGTGGGCCATATTCAAGGCAATATGATCTCAAGCGGAGCGACCCATATTTTTTGGCCTACTGAATTACTAATAATCCCCCTCTCCACACTACCACCCCAGTTTGCAAATGAATAAATACAAATAACAATATTTACATCAATATTCAATTTTATTGATGATGATTCTTTTTTCCACAACTTTTTTAATGAAAAAAAGACTAACGCCTTCAATTTTATATTTATTTTGAATATTTGTTTTCATTTACAGATGGAAAATTTAAAGATCATGGTGAATCACGGTCATAAAGTAACTCAATCTATCCATACATTATCAGTCCATTATTAAAAAATAATTATAAAATTTAATCAGCGTTGAGGTGATAGTGGGACTTTAAAATCCCATTGCTTTGGATGCTATTTATATATTGTTATGCTATTTTTTCCCAATAGTATTTTTCTCCCCAATTTTATTTCTTTAGTCACTGTTGTTTTTTGCACAATTGCCTGGATTGTGTTTTCAACCATCAGTGAGGAGAAAAATATGCCCCTAATGGCATTATATTTTCATATATTTTACTATGTTATGTACTTAAATGTGTTCTACTTGAGGTAATTTGTTGAGTGATATAGTTTGAGTTCACATCCAATAAGATTTCAGATGTCTTTATCCTACCAGATAAGACCTAAATTCTGCCCCAGTAAGGATTATTATGTTAAATCTTCACAAATAAGTTTCCAATCAATGCAGTCACTGGAAAAATCTGATCAAGAAATAAATGCAAGTGTGTTGACTTTGTTGAGTTTCTATAATTGTATTTTCTGTGCTGAGTTACAGTACTGTATTTATCTGTTGAACAGGATGTGTAGCTGTTGTTGTGAGGTTGTGTATTTCTATTAGAAAGTGGGTTAGATAAGGTAAGTTGGTTGTAAAAGAAATTGTGTGAAAAGGCCTCATTGAAGTAGAAAGCTGTGCCACTGATGTTCTTTGTGTGATGAAACCTCTGGTAACATTCCACATCAATAGTGGATGTGCTGCTTTGACGACAAGCGTGTGGAGAGCTGGATGATGCTGTATACGCTTTAGATTTGGTGTGACAGTGGACAAAAACAGCTTTAGTCATTTAGCAATATTGCCAATTACTTGCATTTCAGAGTTTAGGATAAAAATGGCAAGGAATGTGACTTTTAGAAAAATCCTAATTTAAAAAATTGATACCTTGTTTAAAACAAAATGTAACATGTCTTTATTCGCTGTAATAATATGAATATTACATTATGTTTTTTTGTTAGAGATAGTGCTATGATATTGGGTCATCTCGTCTCTAGTTGTTTGGTTGACTCTAAGAGCTCAAATGTCAATTTTTGAATAATATTAGTTATTAAGATCTTATGTGAAGGGAAGTATGCTATAGGAAGTATGTGTTGGGATTTTTATTTGCCAACATTTGGAATTAACGTTGCCAAAAAATGGAATTGGTATTGGCCTAAGAAGAAAAAAATACGATCTGGCCCCAATTAAGATTTGAACATGGGGAAACATTGCATTTGGATAAAATATTTTATGCAGCCTCACAGTTAACAGTGGACTCCAGACAAAAAAAAAACAAAAGCCAAGTGAGAAAAGTAAAAAAACCCGCATCAAGCAGAGTGTGAAAACGTGCGAAAGTGTGAACAGGCGGCGACACCATGACCTAGACCAGGAAACACTTTCTTAAGTGCACCCCGCTGCCTTTATTTTTTCATTTCCTCTCATGACTGTCTTTATGTTTCCATATGTTTTTTGCTGTAGGACACATAAGAAGCGTGCAGGACGTCAATGTTTTATTAATCATGCCACAAATACACAATCGATGTCTCCTTTTATATAATTCATCTCTAGCTTTAAATATTTCACTGTCAACAAGCCAATTAGCTTCACATGTGTGTCAGGGTTTTACAAGGGGGGCGGCTAAGATCTCAGAGTGAAGTTTGATCTGCTCGTCGTTGTCCCAATTCTGCGTAAGAACACCCCCAGGAGACCGGGGAAGGAAAGCGGGTGAGCGTGTGCGTGAGTTTATATTTTGTGTGTGTGCATGAGTGTCACACACAGTAAGGCAACCTCAAAGAGGCAAAACAGATAAACAGACGGATGGAAATAGTCAAAGTGACAGCTAGCGGGAAGGGGGTGAGCTGGGTGGATGCTGGAACCATTTCAATATATATTATTTATATTTTGGACAAAATTTTATACATGCATACTTTGATAATATGTTGTTTTTATCTTCTTAGTCATTTTTGTGTAGTTTTGTACCTTATATTCAAATTTATTACATTTTGTGATTAGTTCCCTTGCCATTGTCTGTTATTTTGTGCAATTTGTACCTTCAGTTGCCATTTCTTCATTTGCTGTCATCCATTCGAACTGGGTGGGTTGCCATTGAATGATTATACTTGAGTTTAACTAAAATAGATATCCAGTCGCTCCCACCCAGCCCCCTCCCCCTGTTAAAATGGATTGAACGTATGTTGCTGTAAATGGCAGCCAATTACTTATTGAGAAATTATTTATGTTTCCTTATATTTCCGTTAATTAAGCATTATTTCTAGTTTGGTTGTGATGATTATGTATTAATACCTAAGCTGTGTTTGTGGAAATCTACCATTACGTATTGTCATTGGAAAATAGACTAATAGAAACGCAACATAACACTTTTAACATCACCCAAACTTTATGACAACATTACTATCACATTATGAGCTCACTGTGGCTGCAAAACCAAAACATTGGCCATTTTATATAGCGGACAATAATTCATTCATTCAGTTTCTGGATCGGTTATCCTCACAACTGAACTGCAGGGCACAAGGAGACAGAAAACAATTCACGCTCACACTCATACCTAGGGGCAATTCAGTGAGCTCAACCAGCCTACCGTGCATGTTTTTTGGGATGTGGGAGGAAACCGGAGTAGCAGGAGAAAACCCACGCAAGCCCGGGGAGAACATGCAAATCGAATCCTCGATCGCAGAACTGTGAGCCTGACACGCTAACCACTCGCCCCACCATCAAACAAAAAGTCTGTATAAAATGACCTATGACAGTTTTTTAAATTATATTGGACAATAAATTGATAAAGTAATGATTCAAACAGGACTGATTACAAGTGACCTACATGTTTCACGTCTTAAAAACCCTAACGGCTGAGTAGCAAGTCGAGTCTTGTCGCCTTGTATTAACTTTTCTTTGGATTCATATGGCAACAAGCGAGCACATTTGATGTATTTGTTAACTGTTCAGGCTAAAGTCAGCAAATTTTAGCGTCACCTGTTAGCCTTTTTTACCACCTTTTACTGCTGAGTGATGCTTTGAAAAATGGAAAGAACTTTGCCGGGGAAGATGAAGGCCAACTTCTATTAGCCGCTTAGAAGAGTCACTACTCATGCATTCCTCAATTTCCATCCCAAGAACAAAAAGCGCTTCCATCGTCTCGCTTGAACAACTCACACATTAGAAATCAATTTTTGGAATGCCAGCATGCGGAATCAGTCCATTTTAGGGCCCACCGGAACCACGACTGATTTCCATGTGCCGTATCCCCAGCCACATCCCACTCCGTTTCAAAAATTCCCTTTACATTCCTTTGCATTTCCCGCGGCAAAAGTTTCACGTTTTCCTCTACGTCGCGGCTGCCAAAAAAAGCGACTTGGCGGGCCAGGAAACATTCAACATTTATCGTGTTTCACTCTGATGTCGGCACAAGATACCTCGTCAGTCCTTTGAACATTTTCATCTTAACATTCAGAAAGGCGTTTGCTTTCAGCTGTCAGGTTGCCGTGTTAGATGTTAAACTATGTACTGTAGCTTTTAGATGTGCAACACCAAGTTCCCCTTGAAAAGAAATCTTAGTTTTCCTTAATTGCTAGTGCAAGAGCCATGCGCTCTATTGAAGAGCTCTAACAGTTGGCAAACAGTTGTGATAAAAAAAAATATATACATATATATATATATATATATATATATATATATATATATATATATATATATATATATATGCTGGCCTAAGAAATATCTGAATCACAGACTTATGTTAATTATATTTTGTCCATGAATACTTATTAAATAATTCCAAATTGTCTTAATTATTAACCAATCAGATTTCGAGTTGGCAACACCACAATGCATTGTCGCAGGCGTAGGGATACGTCATTGCCTTCTCGCAGGCGTAGGGAAACGTCATCGCTTTCACCAACTATAATTGGCTAGTGATAGAGTGGACTAGCCAGAGCTACCAAACTGTATCTGGAGTGAGCTGCACAAGCAAATATATTGTTGTGTTGATTTAAAGCCATTTTCAAGACGGACTTTTTAAGAAAAAAAGCTGGACATCATTAAGAAAGGTCGGACAACTCCAAAGCAAGCAAGCCTGTCACAACCGAGAACGAACATTTTCAGCACTAAATCGAATAAAAACGTATGCCAGAAATACAACAGGACAGGCTCGACTTTCAGCATTAGCTTCGATGGCGATAGAAAAGAAGGAAGAAAGAAAGGAGGATGGATATTGTGTACAGTTGCAAGGGATTTTTGGTGAGTAAAATATGGCTATATTCCTAAATAATATTTCAATTGTATGAGGTTATTATTGATTATTTTTTATGTGTCGCAGCTGTAGCTGCAGTAGAGGTTTTATAGCCATAAAATAGTTTTTGGTGAAGGCGTCACGAGGAAATGCACGGACCGCCACTGAGATATATGTGTGTGTGTGTGTGTGTGTGTGTGTGTGTGTGTGTGTTTGTGTGTGTGTGTATGTAAACCGTTCTTCACCGAGCTACCCTGTAAAATAATTAGATTTTTTTTTTCAAATGAGTTTATCACTTTGGTCTCCGAACTGATCAAATATTCCCTTTTGTGGATTCTGGAAGGTCTTTAGTAAACGTTTATCACAGCCTAGCTAGTCTCTCCAAATTGAAATAATTACCTTTATTACCAACCATGGGCTACATTTATGGGACATGGAAAGCCCGCTGGACAGATCTGGCTTTAATCTTTTGTCGCATATCAAAATACTTTCGCCCGTTTCTTTCATCGTTGTTGAAAATGGTCATGAGGGAAGGGGGGCAAATAAGAGTTGCACTTGAATCATAGATATTTAAAAAGTACTGTCATATCTGTGTTACGATTCTTAAAACACTCAAAATCCAAAACGTTTTTTTACCATAGAAATGAATGAAAACGCCATTAACCCGTTAAAGGTGTAGGATTGAGTGATCATTTGTCAAATCAAAATGCTTTTATTGTCTTTGTTAACCTTATCCATGAACCTAAAATGATCCAAGGTAACAAGATTTTGAGCCCCTTGACACTAATATATTCAAAGATTTGTGAAGTTTGAAATAAAAAAGAAAACATTCTGTGTTGAACCAAAACAATACATTTGCATTTTGGAAGTAAACATTTTTGTTGTTTACCTTACATCATATTATATACATTATATAAATGTATGAAATATAAGTACTTATTATTATTTCAAACCTGATCATTGATTAACAACATTAGTTAAAAATATCTGCGCTAGTTCGACCTGCTCCACAAAAACAAACATTATATTAGGTATAACACAGGTATGTGTTGCAAACAGCTGAAAAAACAACAATTATTAACACAATTTGAGATATATGTTGCAAAGTGATTGTCATTTTAGATTTAAATCTAGCAAAAAGTCTGCCCCTACTAACGATGATGGGGGAACCTCACCGGCTAAACCAGGGGTGGCGAACAAATTAAGACACAAAGCGCAAAAAATTTAAACTGTGAGAGACAAAGAGCCACACCACGCAGTGACCTGCCAAAACAGACCGACAGACACACAAAAACCCAATTAAAACCATATTATTCCCCATAACACCTTCCCCTTAAAGCACAGGTGTCAAAGCGGCGGCCCGCGGGCCAAATTTGGCCCGCCGCATCATTTTCTGTGGCCCGAGAATGTAAATAATGAGTGCCAACTTTCTGTTTTATGATGAAATTCAAATGGAGATTGTAGATTATTTCCTGTTTCCTCATTTTAAATCAATAATTGCAAACAATTTCTACTAATTTGAATGTCCAAAAATGATCTATTGATTAGCACGATCGAGAAAGCTGTCAATTTATTAATCGATTAATTTTGGCAGCCTAGTTAGAAGACATAAAGGCCCTCCGGATGTAATCGAAACAACCACGTGGCCCGCGACAAAAAATGAGTTTGACACTCCTGCCTTACAGAACAACAATCCAATCTTTCAAATTTTTAAAATTTATAATGTATTATTTGTTTTTAATGAGTCCTGCTGAATTTGAGTGTGTTTTAAGAGATAATAAAAATAAGAGAAACATGAAATGAGACAAAAAGCCACAGTATGTACAAATTATGATAAGAAGCAAAGAGCTGCATTCATTTTGGCCGGGAGCCGCATGCGGCTCGAGAGCCACGTGTTCGCCACGTCTGGGTTAAACCTTTGGCATGTGCCTTTAGTAGCAACTGTAGTCACCTTCACACTTTTTTTTCCCTCAAGAGTAACCGAGGACATACTAGAAAACTTGCAAAAACCCCTCTCCCTCTCGCCAGCCTGTTTGTGTTTTTGTTTGTTGCTCTGCTGTCTGGTTGGATTTGTTTGCAGGCTGTACTTCTTATGCATCAACTCCCCTGCCTAGAACCTCGAAGCTCTTATTCTATGCGTCCTTTTTCAGTTTCATTCATTCACTCTCTCACTCACTTACTCATGCACTCACTGTGTAAACGTGTTTAAAGCAGAGCTGTCCAAGCAAGTCACAACATAATTCTGAGGTATAAGGATAAGGAAAAATGTAGAACAAAGAAAATGTTCAGCGAGAGCAAAAAAACAAAAAACAAAAGTAACGACAATCACAACCAAAATACTTCATTTTATCAAATGGGATTGTGGGTAAAGCTTACAAATCCACACGGGAAAGTCAGAACCTAACTGGGATTGAAACCTCCATTTCAGAACTGTGGGGGGATGTGGTAACCACTCTTCACCGTGCCACTGTGTAAAATGCAGTATAGGTAAACTACTTACCTAATTGTATTGTTTCTACTGATAAGAGAAGCAATGCATCCATATTTTATGATTGAATTGTGTGTTTTTGCTAGAAGTCCCACTTGTAACATCCCACCCATTCAATTCTCTTGTTTCCAGCATTTCTCATCTACGCCTTCCAGTTTTTCCAAGTTTTGTTCTCCAAGCTTGTTTTTGCTCTCTCTCACTCTCGTTTATTCCCTCTCCACTGGAATCTGATCATGTGGTTCCGCCTGAGCGGAGCACTCACATCGCCGATTCTTATTGAAGAGGAAGTAACGGCGTGGCAGTCGCTGCTGACTGAGCGCGCCGCTTATTTGGATAATGACTCATCTGCTTGCACGGCGAGCCAGGTCGCGCTCGGTGGATGCAGCTAATGATGGAGGAGGGGGGGGCTTGCATTGTCTGGGAATACACAAACACACACGGAAAGTAAGCGGCACTGACTCACATATTCCACTTTAGTCAACACTGATTTTCCTCTTTAAATAGTTTGCAGCTTTCATTATCCTGCCTTTGAGCTTCTGTTCTCCACTTTTTAGGATTATTTCTTGTCCTTGTGTATTGTTTTCTGTCTTATTAAGGTGGTGGCGTCATCACTACTAAATGGCAATAGGAGCTGTCGTATATTGTTATATGATGCCTTTTTTATCGTCACTGAGCATTTATGTTTGGACGAGTCACTATGGTTATTATTATTTATTTATTGTCTTGCACAAGTGTGTGGAGTACTGTGGTTTAAATTGAATAGTTGGAAAATGGAGGCATTCATATGTATAGGGGCTCCTGTGTAGCAACATGGCACAACAAGAGGGACTTTTGACTATGCAGATATCTCATGAATGAGTGGCAAATATGTGGGAGCTACTACAATCCTGCATAAGCAAGACGCAAAGTATGTCAGTTAAGAGAGAGAGAAAGAGAAACATACGCACATTTTCACCTATTTGGTGTCTTAAAAGCGTAATCGGTTGATTGTCGTCAGGTGCTGCTGGTTTCAGAAGAAACCTCATTGGTTAAACTGTTTGTGCTGGATTATTTGGGACAACAACCTGCACCCATTGCAGCCCCTTGTGGAATAGTTTGGACACCCCTGCTCTAATGTATGCCTCATCCTAGTTTGTTTTCCTTCGGAGGACCATGATGACTGCAACCCATAAGTATGATCAACTCAAATTCATCTGATCTCATTTTCTGAACCTCTTTATCCTCACTTGGGTCGCAGGGGGGTACTGGAGCCTATCCCAGCTGACTTCGGGCCAGAGGCGGGGGACACCCTGAATTGGTGGCCAGCCAATCGCAGGGCACAAGGAGACAAACAACCATTCACGCTCACACCATACCTAGGGGTAATTAAGAGTGTCCAATCAGCCTACCATGCATGTCTTTGGAATGTGGGAGGAAACCGGAGTACCCGGAGAAATCCCACGCAGGCCCAGGGCGAACATGAACCCAGGTCCCCCACTGTGAGGCTGGCGCTCCAACCACTCATCTGCCGGACCGCCCTCAACTCAAATTGTTATCTATAAAGTACTACACAACAAATTGAATGATACTTGGTTGTGAAATCAAAAGCTTGTAAAAACATATTATAGGATTTGTTATTAAAAAAACACAGCTTGAAATTTCTCAAAGTTTCTTGATGGCAATCTGGAATTTTTATATCTTAACAATAAGTCAATGCTCATGATTTGTTTTTGCTGGTTACACAAAATACTTGATCTGGCCCCTGGGCCATTGGTTTGACACCTGTACTCTACACGTTACTCTTGTTTTCATCGACCGTTCAACATTAACGGCCTTCAGCCCCACAATGGCTTTCACATGCATGAGAAAGACAAACACACACACGCTTTGGCTCACTGGCTGATGCTAATGTTATCAAACGTGTACGGTGTGCTCTAACGACAAAGGAAAGGCAAGGTTGGGTGGGCTGTGTGCGTGCACGTGGGTGCACTTAGCGCTGTTAAAAAGCAATTAAGATCGAGCAGCAGTAACGGATGATGAAGAAGAGGGAGAAGAGGAAGAAGTGAATTAAACATCAGCTCCACCAGATGTAAAAAAAAAAATCGGACGAGAAAGAAAGAGGGAAGATGAATAATTGAGGGCATCGTAAAATGAAATAAAAGTGAAATAAGAGATGGAATGAAATGTAAGGAAGCACACGTCATTTACTGAGGCTGCAAGGGGAGTGTGTGTCTTTTGTGTGCATGTGTGGTTTTCATGTACGTGTCCCAGTTGCTCCTATATTGTGTGCGTGCACACTAGTGCAGTGTTTCCCAACCTTTTTTTAGCTGTGGCACACTTTTTGCATTGAAAAAATCTCAAGGGACACCACCATCTCAAAATCTTTTAATTTAAAACTATGTCGCCTATATTAACAAAAGTCATTCTCATCAAAGTTTTATCAGCAGGAATCACATAAACCTCCAAAATTATTCCAAAATCAAATTTTTCACACTGACCTAATATCACAAAAAGTTGATGTCTGCGGAACCGGAACAACTTCCGGTTCGAGGTTATGATTTGTATTTTCCTTTTAACGATGATTTGATTAGCAGATTTACAACAATAGCATATTTACTCATAAATGGTAATGCAACTGTCTGCCTCTATTATTTGTTGTGCTTCACATCGTCTGGGAGTCATGCCAATCTAGCTACAAATATATCCCCAAAGGAATTCTATGCTTGAGTTGTTGTTTATCCTTGCAAAAGTTATAAATTCATTGGGACTTCTACCTTAAATTGACCTCGAAGACTTTGTGTTTTTCGAATAGAACACAAAATTAAAGGATTTTTAAAGGTGATCCCTTTTTATATAGCACGCCATGTTAATACCGTTAAGATAACAGTTATAACTAGATTTCTCCATTTATTTGTGGTAATACTTGTCTTAACCCTAACCCATGACCCTTGTGAGGATAAGGGGTTTTGTTACGATTGCGCCGAGACGTCGTGGCGCGATCAGAGGGATTTGGACCCAGTAGCGGGGAAGCAGGAGGGGACGAGACGAACTGTGCTCATGATAGTAACTTTAATGTCTCAAAACACCTTACAAAAACAACAAGGACTTGTACATCCCAAAACGAAACAAAACCAGAGCATGGAAAACAGTACCTTTGCAGCGATGTATGCAGTATCACGCAGGACGATCCGACAATGACTACCACTTCCGTGGTGCTTAAATACCCACATCAGGAAGTCATCAAGAATCACTCGCAGCTGCTCTAGCCTAACGTCAAGCCAGGAGGGACAAACGAGCTGCTCCTGACAGTTTTAGAAAATGAATGAATGAATTCTAAAGTCCAGTACGGTGATGTAGGAGAACAGCGATGATGCAAACAGAAAATACACAGAAGGCTAGACCATCCCATTTGGTCACCACTGAGGTTGGTTCTCCAGCGTCCTGCTTCTCCTAAAGTGAGACCGGTATGGGGCACAGGCACTCCATTCCCATCCTATTCTGTGTTAACCTTAAAGAACCTGCTTGTTAAGTCTAGTTTGCAAGCGGCCAACTATATTTCAGGTGGCAGAATACAGACTACATAAATAGTTATTAAACGGCAGTCCATAGTAAGTTTCAGCGGTAGCTGATAACTTGACTTTGTAAATACTCAATAGACCTTCAAAGTGATAAACGGCCAACGACTAATTTATGTGTGTTTACATTATAATGGTGCATGTCTGTTTACAGCTTTGTCTGTGTGTATGTGTTTATTGTGCTGAGTGAACTTGATTCTTTTTCTTCCGAATGTGTGTAGGTGTATTTGATAAATGCCTATGGTTGAGGTTTTTGTTGTGAGTGTCTGATTTGCAGTAAGCGCTCAGTGATTAGCAACACGCTGCCGTAAGGGAAATGAAAGAGACAGTGAGGTGAGTCTGGGAAATGAACACAACAACAGGGACAGTGTGCATGTCTTTGAACTGTGTCTTAAGGTTCAAGATATAGGGGTATGTGAAGTATTTTCATATTTGAGTGTTTGTGTCTGTCCACACCTGTGAATCTTTGCAAGTGTGTATTTCTTTTTGTCTGTACTGTGTAGTACTCCACACTTGGGAAGTGTCAAACTTCAGTATGTAGGTCTACAGTATGTGTGTTACATATGCATGTGTATTTGTGTGAGTCTCTTTGTGTGCATTGATAAAGGGTGTGCGTCTGCTCCTGCAATGACATTTACGAGCCGTCAGCGCGTCTTGGATCAAATTTACTTAAAAATCAATAGTGTTCTTGTGGGGAAAATGGAACAAAAGGCATTCCCGTTCAAGAATTGTGATAGGGACAGCAGGCGGGCTTCCATGTTATGCTTAGATGGTTGATAGCTGCTAAATTAGTATTAGTAAAGTATTTGAGGTCAAAGTGATTTCCAAAAGAAAAATGTCTTTGAGAGACACTAGATTTTAGTCCTTTGTATGGCTTAGCATCAACATTATCTTATCTGAGCTACTCTACTTAGCTACAGATGCATTCATTCATTTTCCATGCAGCTTATTCTCACAAGGAAATGTACTGGTGTAATGTATTTAAAATTGTAAATTTTACAAAAATAAAATGAAAAAATTAAAATTGAAAATGTACTCACAGCAAACAACAGGCAGAAGGCAAGTACACCCTGAATTGGTTGACAGCCAATCGCAAACACACAGAGACAAATACCCATTGATAGGGAGAATTTTGGGTGATCTATTAGCCTATGATGCATATTTAAGGGATGAAGAAGAAAACCAGAGTATCCAGTAAAAAAAAACTTGTAGGCACAGCGAGAACATGCAAACACCACACTGGAAGCCCGGAACCCATCGGGGATTGAACTCTCGATCTCAAAATTACAAGGCGGACGGGCTATCCATTCCCAACCGCTGCACTCATTCAATGCTCGCTAATTAAACAAGTAGGAAGATTCTGTAACAAATCTTTTGTTTGGTTTGCTAACTACCATTGACCCCCGAAGACACTGAAAAAGAAGATTCAAAGAATCCGAAGAAAGTCAGCATGTATTAATCCACATGAAGGTAAACGCAATATTGGACTTCACTTGGCCCAATTCCTGTTCTGCATCCTGGTGTGTTTGCTTTCTCCCTGTGGAGTGTGAGCCTCAATACCGGCTTGAATCCAGCGATGAGTCAGTGCACAGGTCGTGCGAGAGCCGACGTTCATGACTCACAAGACTGCACATGCACACCTAGTTTTCACATATAGTCATATTTATATTTATATAGTTATAATTGATATATTGGAATTTCTCGTGGTTGTAAAATGCTGAAATGTATCAAGTACATGTACTCAACACACTATAACAAGTGTATGTGCCATTACATTTCGAGTTCCAATAGCACAACAAGTTTCCAAATGACTTTGAAGTGCGTTTCAGAAAACACTTTAAAAAAGAAATTGTGAAGAGGATGAGTTACATGTTGTCTGCTTTTGTGGCGTATTCTAAAGGCTGCTGACACAACCTGTCCCGAAGTCTGCTTTAGATCTAACACACAAACCCCACATCAGGTCAACTGATAAAATCACTATTTGTAACACCATTACAGAGTATAAATGTGAGTTATACACAGGATATTTTCTAAATGTCTCTATTCTTTAAAAAAAAAAGCTCACTTTCATCATTAGAATAGACTCCGTCTTTTTGTGTGGGCCAGATCGCAGCGGCGAGTCATCTCCCTCATGTTAATGAGCTGCAATGTGGCGTCTCTTCAGCAACTGGAATACAAGCTTCTCTACAAAAACAAAAAACAAAAACTTTAAACCCGACAATCAGTCAGTCGGTTAATCAAACAAGCGTAAATGAGCATTTTCTACGAGCTTTTCATCACTGACTTAGTAGTCATAAGCAAAATCTGGTTTCACTATGAACTATCAACTATCACTATCAAGGTCAACTTGATTTCACGTGGGCCGGACCATTTTAAGATATAATATTTAGATTTTCTTTTATAAATGGATTAAAAGAACTGGCTTAAAATCCCTGAATATTCAGTGGACGTGTGAGGTGTACAAAATGGAGGCCTCACCATTTGGCAGGAGAACTACCTGACCTCTATGAGCTGATCAAGAAAATGAAATATCCTTAAATAATTCCACTAATCCATATTCGGTTTTTTTATAGATCTAAAACAATGTTTATTTTAGCTTTTTTTATATATTTTTAGATTTTACAAAATGATTTTGAACCAAAAACTGAAAAAAATGGATTAAAAAATTACAATTATTGATTTAAAAGGGGGAAAATCAGGAAATTTAATATACATCTATACTCTTCATTTTAATTTGATCCTAAAACAGAAAGTCGGCTCTCATGATTTTCTATCCCGGGCCACACAAAATGATGCGGCGGGCCAGATTTGGCCCCCGGGCCGCCACTTTGACACATGTGGTGTACACTATACTGTCTCAGCTAATTCCTAAAATGCTTTCACGTGCACTTGCTGTCACATGCAATAATGAAACATAATTGTGAGTTTTTTTCTAATATGCACACAAAGATACAGACATTTTTTTCACTCACACATTCTTGATGACAAGTAGGCTTTTTTGTGTTGTGGTAATGACGACATGGCCTATGTCCGATTATTATTATTATTCAAACAGTCAATCACATAACTACTGATAAACATTTCACTAAGCCCAACTGAAACGTTCTCAGATTCTTCACAGAAACAAACTCACAATTCTTAGTTGCTCTCACATGCAATACTGAAATTTACTATTTCACACTTCCTTTGGTGTTCTTCTTTCTTGTTGCAGTCGTGCTAACTCAGAACAAATTAGAACAATAGGGCAGTAGACCTCCACCAAAGCCAAACCATCCTTATTGAAGCATTTGAATGTTGTCAGGGCACGAAAGCAGGGAAGGAGAAACGAGCACGGGTGTTGTAAATAAGGGAGAGCAAGCACACGGGAGAAGAAATCACCAGGGAATGCTGATGGTGGAGAATACTGACGAGTATGTGAGCGTGAGTGTGTGTGGCGCGGCTGTGTTGCAGGAAATAGGATGAGGAGGGCGGCGGTATATCCCGCAGGGTTAATTACATCTCTGTTCTCTGTCAGTGCGATTTTCCCTTCTACTATCTGAGCGGCCGTCGCTGCCGGGTGACAGGGCAATCACAAGTACACACATCTATATCCATACACTGTAATGTCCATAAATCAGCTGAAAAGGGCGATATGGTTGGACCTTGAATGCTTGAATACTAAGTTCAAAGGATTGTCTTTGTTTATGATCAAATTTTCACAAAGCCCCACTAAAAACCAGTTTCACTTAACTTCATTAAATTTGATTGAGATGTGTATCCTGAGTTCATCATCTTCTGTACCACTTCTCCTCACATGGGTCGTGGGAGGTTACTGGAGACCCCTGATTGGTTGCCAGCCAATCGCAGGGGACGATGAAACACAACCACTCACAATCACATTTCCACCGAGTGGGAATCGAACCCAGGCCGCTCGTGCCAAAATCAGGGAAAAGAACCACAGCACCATGTATCCTTAGCACAGTCACAAAAACAATCTGAACACATGCTCGAAAAGACACAAGAAGTCAGCCATCTTGGCTTAAACTAGTGATTCTGGGATCATTTCGAACATTTCCAGGGGCCATCCTTGAACCAATTTCATCTGAGCATATGACATTTGGTGGGCATCTCTATCCCGAATAAACTTTAAAACAGAAAATAAAATTCCAGGACCCATGCCCTTAAGGAAAATTCCAAGAATCCATGCCCTTAAGGACATAGGAAATCACTCATCTGGGCTCAGATTAACAATTTTATGCTAAATTTGGCCAGATGTTAAATGCCCCGCTGAAGCTATATTCATTAACGTTTAGGAATGTCCAGATCATATATTTATGGATGCAACTGTAGTCCAAATCACCTGATTTTGAGGATGTTCTAATTCCTCTGCAACGTAGTGGGTTAACCAATCGTACTATATTTCCATACTGCAGAAATGATCACTCTTGCTCCTGCAACAGCTACCTGCCATCCCAGAAATATTGTCTATTAATGTCATCAAATTTGAACCACATAAACTAGGCTAAATTTGAATTCTTATATGTATTTGCCATTGCCTGGGTGGCAATACAGTTTGATGTGTCACTGTGTTTCCCTTAAACTCCAAAGCCAGCTTTATTTAGTAACATTAAATTTGATGGGTGTGTTCATTTTTAATAGACTCCAAAATATCTACAGCACCCATGTCTGAAAAGACACAGGAAGTCAGCCATTTTGGCTTTCTGGGAACATTTTAGGCAGGTTTTGGCCATTCCCAGAGTTCGGCATATGTCCATATCAACTAAAGGTAATCAAACATCAAAAGCATACGTTTGCACACTCGTCTTAGTCTTTCTCACTGCTTGCACCTCGCAGCTACGGGGACTTCGCCGCTCGCCTCATTAGTTGCCACCGTCGCCTTCATTAACTAATGGGATTGTTTTAAAGAGGGTTCAAAGCACAGAAGAGCCCAAGGGGAAAACAAACACCTCAACTTATGTGTGACGGCGTAGAATCACTTTGTGACTCGCTTTGTGCTATGAATTACTCACAGCATTCCGCGTGTGTGTGTGTGTCATAGTGTGTATCTGTCTGGGGAATATGTGTGTGATTGTGAAGGTATGTGTGTGTGTTGTTGTTGGCTTGCGTGTGTATATAAAATGTCTGCTCTCTCTGTAGCCCGTCCTTAATTAGCGTGCAAGACTTGCTTTCAGAATATGAAACAACATCACCTGATGATGCAAACGGCTGCAAACTGTCGCCTCCATACCTGACACTATGTGTGAGTGACTGTGTGTGTGATTGTGTGTTCTTACCCATGCTCATGCTACACTTGTAGTCTTTACACGTTGTGCGCTCCAGCGGGGTGCTGTGGTAGCCAAAAGGCTTATTTTGTCAGGGGAAACGCAAGCGTGTAAGCAGAATCCTTTGTACTGTGTGATTGTGGTGGTGGCGGTGGTGAGGAGGGGTTAAGGGGGGCACTTCTGCAGTGATGTTCTCGCAACAACAAAATATTGCCTCCATACACACACATGCAACAGAAACACTCAAGTACCAGCAAAATATGCCGAGAGACCTTGAAAAGACGTTGAGAAGGAGAAAAAAACTAACACAAGACTAGAATGCTAATGAGACTGTTGTTGTTTAAAAGAGCCTTTGTGCCAGAAAAGGAAGTGGTCACATTCCTATTACTACTGAATGTTTTACAGTCTGATCAGTTCAACCTATTTTGTGACAGTACTCGGACGTTTGGTCGCCGGACTTTTGGTCGCCGAACGTTTGGTCACCCGCAAGGTTATTGATAATTACCATATAAAATTGTTGCTCAAATTCCCTAAATACAAACTGAATTATTATTTTGTCATACTTGATGCCCTATTAATTATTAGGCTAAAGAAAAGCTCCAAATTTCCCGTACTTTTATTGTGTTTTGTTGGAGAACTTGTTAAGACCCTGACTGACGTCCCTTCCTAAGGGGACAACCCATGTACATACACACTCTTATACACTCACACGTCCTCTCAGTGAAACTGCTCGTGGCCATTGTTGGCTTTGATTGATGCGTAGACCGTGTTGTTTTACCTTGTTTGGTCGCCGGACGTTTGGGTCCGGGCGACCAAATGTCTGGCGACCAGATGTCCGGCGACCAAACGTCCGGCGACCAAAGGTCCGGCGACCAAAAGTCCGGCGACCAAACGTCCGGTCACGTTTTGTGCCAATACGCTGAAAAACATCAAATCCCTTTGGACATTGAAGGCACGGAATAAATTATAATATTTGATAAGATGATGCTGAACTTTTTTGTGTGAGGTATGAAAGCATTACATATGATGCCACCACCCAGACCTCACATCAAAATGTTATTTACATCTTTACGACACAGTTCATTCAAAGAAAAGCATTTTACCTCTGTTTGTTGACAGTGCGGAGCATTCGCTTCTCCCAGGAGCCAGCTGACCAGTCTGTGGTCTTAGGAGAGCGGGTGGTCCTCTCCTGCGTGGTCTTCAACTACACTGGCATCGTCCAGTGGACCAAAGATGGTCTGGCGCTTGGTGTTGGCGAGGGCCTACGAGGTAATGGATTTTTGATTTACTAGAAAGCAGGTATTCTGGATTCTAGGTTAATGTATCGTTTAATAAAGGGAAGCTGAGAATGCGTAATTTAATTGCATTCAATGATTTATTATAGTAGTAGTTATTTTAAAATATAAAATAATATATTTTGGATTAAATAAAGAAATAAACTAAAATGAATAAATAACTAAATAAAAATTGTTAAATGATAGGAAAGTCCATAGTTTGCTTTTTTTGGTCCGAACAAAAATTTGGTTCGAACTTTTTTGTTGCAGTTTCTTTTCACATTGCAATTTATGCAAGTGAGGATTTCACAATAAAGCTACAGGTGTGCAAATGTCATTCAATCATTGGACAAAACGTTCTGAGCGGGGTAGTACAGTAGAACAGGAATTGTCCTAATACTCACTGTAATTTTAGCATAGTAAAAGATATCCAATGTCACGGCCTCTGATAGTTCTTTTGCCAAATATACAACACGCCTCTCATTGGTCTATTCTTTGCGCAGAGTGCACTGTGGGAAAGATTGTACTAAACGTTTTAATAACGGCAAATTCCAGTATTGTTCCCAAACTCACTCATCTGAGTCCTTCATGCGGAAAACGATGCTAGTCGCTAGACTAAAAGAGAAAATGACCGGCGACGCGGCTCCATATCGCTCGGCCCTGGCTGAGTCTTTCTCGTTGTCTTTACGAGCGGTGATAAACGTTGCCGTGACACTTGAAGAATGGAAGACCTCTCTTTCTGGCTTTTTATTGTCCGAGGCGAGCGTGGCGGCATCTGCGGTCGCTGCCAGAATCTCAATAAAAAGTTATTAAATGTCAAGTGCCGCGGCTTAATAGCGGCTTTATAATCACTTTAGCGTCTCCCGCGGACAAAATGTGTGCTGTTTATTAATTGTGGTGGGAGAGAATGTGTCTCGGAGCGTTTGTGTAGAGCTTATCGCCTTTTATCGGCGTTCTAGCCCTATTTGATAGCTGGACGTGTGAGGTGTACAAAATGGAGGCCATACCATTTGGCAGGAGAACTACCTGACCTCTATGAGCTGATCAAGAAAATGAAATACCCTTAAATAATTCCACTAATCCTTTAATCACATACAATTCTGTTCAAATATGAATCCTAATCTTTTTTAGAGGTTTTGAAAAATTAATATATGTTCTGCAAAGGTTAACATAAACACACTCCATCATCTGTGGCGTTATCCTCACAAGTGCTGCGGGGGTCCTGGTTCCTATATCCGCTAGTATGGGCAGTAGGCAGGATATGCCCTGAATTGGTTGCCTTCCAATTGCAGGACACAAGGAGACAAACAACCATTTGTAAGGCCAATTTGGAGTATGCCACATGTGTCAAAGTGGCGGCCCGGGGGCCAAATCTGGCCCGCCGCATCATTTTGTGTGGCCCGGGAAAGTAAATCATGAGTGCCGACTTTCTGTTTTAGGATCAAATTAAAATGAAGAGTAAAGATGTATATTAAATTTCCTGATTTTCCCCCTTTTAAATCAATAATTGTAATTTTTTAATCAATTTTTTCTGTGTTTTTAGTCCAAAAATCATTTTGTAAAATCGTAAAATATATAGAATAAGATAAAATAAACATTGTTTTAGATCTATAAAAAACGGAATATTCAGGGCTTTTAAACCAGTTCTTTTAATCAATTTATAAAAATTATATCTAAGTTTATCTAAAATGGTCCGGCCCACATGAAGTCGAGTTGACGATAACATGGCCCGCGAACCAACCCGAGTCTGACACCCCTGGAGTATGCAATCCGCCTTTCATGCATGTTTATGGGGATGTGGGATGAAAACGGAGTACCCTGAGAAAACCTATGCAGGCACAGAAGAATATACAAAGTCCACACTGTGAGGATGGAAATTGGGATTGAAGACTTGATCTTATAACTGGGAGGCAGATCTCCTGTTCACTCATTCACCATCCTGCAAAGAAATTTTAATAATGAATAAAATTCCTCTATAATAGTGTAGTACTAAACGCATACCATAAATTACATATAACAATTACATAAATCATATCATTTTTTTTTTTACATTCAATTTCTTAGTATTGTTTATAATGCAATCAAAGTACTGTCTGACATTGTTGGGAAAAAGTCCAACATTGTATCGCACTTTCTGTCTTTTCACACGCTGGTATTTTATTTTCATTTAACCTTTATTTAACCAGATAGAACCCGTTGAGATCAAGATCTCTTTCGCTAGGGTGACCTCACACTCATATCTAGGGGCAATTTAGAGTGTTCAAACAGCCGTTTCAAACCGGAGTACCCGAAGAAAACCCATGCATTTTATTACATGCAGTATGTAGAAATATTTATCACAAATTTTTCATTCTTGGTGTGTTAGTATGTGAGTATTTTATCAACATTCCTGTCATGTGTTCCCCTCTTGCCGGAGTCCCTTTTCTCCCCACCCTCTTTCCTCTTCCCTGCGCTTCTCCCACTCTCTCCCATCTCCCCAGGGTGCCGTCACCTTTCGGGTTGCTATGCCGTGAAGTGCCTGAGAAGATGATGTAATCTCCTATAATACTTTTGTCCAGCGTTGCCCCCCTCGGACCGAACATAAACCTTCCCTTTTTTCTGTCTTTTGCTGCAAACCACCAGCTCGACTGCCTCTGCCATCTGAATCTATGATGTAATGCCCTCAAGCACATGTCAATGAACGCCCCCTTGTGGGACGTCTCTCGCATAGTTATGTCTTCGAAAGCAGCATTTTTTTAAAACCTCACGGGCGGTGGTAGAGCCTATCGCAGGGCATAATGAGACAACCATTCATGCTCACACTCATACCTAGGGTCAATTTAGAGCAAGGGTGTCAGAATCGGGTTGGTTCGCGGGCCGCTTTAACGTCAACTTGATTTCACGTGGGCCGGACCATTTTAGATATAATATTTAGATTTTTTTTATCTAAATGGATTAAAAGAACTGGATTATAAGGCCTGAATATTCAGTTTTTTATAGATCTAAAACAATGTTTATTTTAGCTTTTTTTATATATTTTTAGATTTTACAAAATGATTTTCGAACTAAAAACACAGAAAAAAATGATTAAAAAATTACAATTATTGATTCAAAAGGGGGAAAATCAGGAAATTTAATATACATCTATACTCTTCATTTTAATTTGATCCTAAAACAGAAAGTCGGCACTCATGATTTACTTTCCCGGGCCACACAAAATGATGCGGCGGGCCAGATTTGGCCCCCAGGCCGCCACTTTGACACATGTGATTTAGAGTGTTCAACCAACCAGCCTATCGTGCTGTTTTTGGGTTGTGGGAGGAAACCGGAGTACCCGGAGAAAACCCACTTAAGCCTGGGGAGAACATGCGAACTCCACACAGTGAGGACCGACATGGATTTGGGGGATCAAACAAACGTGTTCAGACAACTTGAACCCAGAACTGTGAGGCCAACGCGCTGACCACTCGGGGATTCTTTTATTGTATACCAAGAGGGATAAAAATTGCCCAAAAGGTAAAAATTGCATGGAAAGTAGGCCATTTTGATTGGGACAGCCATTTCACACAGAGTTGCACTACCTAAAAAATTGAGGGATAATCAGCTCGTTGGCCGTGTTTCTCTAATCCCTGTGAAATTGGGCTAACATTTAAAAAAAAAAAAAAAACAGGTAATTCAAGCCCCATAATTAAAAAAGAAGTCCGATCTTTTTGTTTGAAGTAGCACTTTATCTTTTAGTGATCCATCCTTGAAAGTGATTTACATTTTTCAGACCTTGATAGGAGTTGTACTTAGTACCCTTAAATTGTTTTTTGAATAGAAGGTTGCATGAAAAAGTCTCAATTATCCATGGTCATTTTCCCCCCTGTCTGACTTTCGGAAATTTATTTTAGCCAACTCCTATTAGGAAATAATTAAAATATGCCAAAGGCAGAAAATGGTTTACCAGACTCGTGTGCGGTCTTTTGGTCGCCGGTCTTTTGGTCGCAGTCTTTTGGTCGCAGTCTTTTGGTCGCAGTCTTTTGGTCGCCCGGAAGTTTGGTCGCCGGTCTTTTTGGTCGCCAGTCTTTTGGTCGCGGTTTGGTCGCCCAAATGATCGGCTGCTGCCATCTACTGTCATGTTTCTTTTGAATAAATTAACAGTAGATGGCAGTAGCCGATCATTTTGGCGACCAAACCGTGACCAAAAGACCGGCGCCAAAAAAGACCGGCGACCAAAAAGACCGGCGACCTAACTTCCGGGCAACCAAAAGACCACGACCAAAAGACCGCGACCAAAAGACCGCGACCAAAAGACCGGCGACCAAAAGACCGGCAAACAATCGACCGTGTACCACTAGACTGATGGGAAACTGATTTGCAATGCTTTTTTTCTTGCTCATGGTATCTAATATGTGAAGAGGGTGGCATAAAAGTATTTTCATTTCAATAATTCTCACATAACCCAAACAACATTGTTTTTTCAGCTATCAATTTCTCTTTGCGTTTTGTTTACAAGACTTCTAATCTTTTATAGGCCCTGGGATACACGTAACACAGTTTGGGAATTCCTGTCCTAATTAAATTCAGCGGGAACATATTTTTAGCGACTGTGTTTGTTATTCTAGGGGCCTTCAAATGCAACTAAAAAGACGCTGTGTGTTTGGAAAGCCTCGACTGATGTTTTGCTGTTGTGTTGTCTCCATTTTTGCAGCATGGCCCCGGTATCGAATACTCCGGGCTCTGGACACAGGCCAGTATAACTTGGAGATCTCCCGCGCAGAGCTGTCTGATGACTCTCTGTACGAGTGTCAAGCCACCGAGGCTGCCCTGCGGTCTCGGAGAGCCAAGCTCAATGTTCTCAGTAAGTCACTACCAGCTCTCTGTAATTTGTCGATTGAAAAATTATAATAAATGCGAGGTGCTTGGTTTTTCATTAAAGGGTGATCTAGAAAGAGATGATCAAAATTAGTCAACTGACACCCAAAGATTTAGTTGAGTTGTAAGACCTCTCCTTGAGCACTGGTTTCGCTGTTAACTGATCACCACCTGGTGGTGAGTTGGCCCCAATGGAAGGGGAGGACGATAATCCGGCCCGGTAGATGCAGAAGTTTTATGACGGTCTCCGGGGAAAGTCCTCTATCAGGAGGGGTACACGGTCGATTGGTCGCCGGTCTTTTGGTCGCCGATCTTTTGGTCGCCGGTCTTTTGGTCGCCGGTCTTTTGGTCGCCCTGAAGGTTATTGATAATTACCATTTAAATCGTTGCTCTAATTCCCTAAATACAAACTGTGAATTACTATATAGTCATACTTAATGCCCTAGTAATTATTAGGCTAAAGAAAAGCTCCAAATTTCCCGGACTTTTATTGTTTTTTGTTGGAGAACTTGTTAAGACCCTGACTGACTTCCCTTCCTAAGGGGACAACTCATGTACATACAAACTCTTATTCACTCACACGTCAGCTCAGTGAAACTGCTCATGGACATTGTTGGCTTTTATTGATGCGTAGACCGTGTTGTTTTACCTTGTTTTGTCGCCGGTCTTTTGGTCGTCGGTCTTTTGGTCGCCGGTCTTTTGGTCGCCCGTTGTCGCGGTCGGGGCGACCAAAAAACTGCGACCAAAAGACCGCGACCAAAAGACCGTGACCAAAAGACCGTGACCAAAAGACCGCGACCAAAAGATCGCGACCAAAAGACCGGCGACCAATCGACCGCGCACGATGAGGAGGACCTTCAACATCCACTGATAGAACACTGATAGAACGTTGGCAATGGCAAAACTTTGAGACATTGAGTCGTTGTGAAATATGTTCTGCGCTTTGCTGAGGTGGCCCAGATGTTCATAAGATGGTCCGTATCTGTTGTGGTGAAAATCCCAGACATAACTGTTAAGGGATGCAATCAAGCGGAAGAAAGAGTCCTATCAGAATGTTTTGGGTTATGGGACTTCAGAGGCTGCCGATGGCTATCGGCTGGCCAACCATAAAGTAAATTTTCTGGTTTTGGAAGCAACAACTCAGCTAAGGGCAGACTTTGGTGGCGCAATAAAAAGTTGTTTCAAAAATATTAGGTAGGCAGTGACCAGGATCTCATTGATTTCTTCATTGAACTCAATGATGTGGTTCTTGGTGTCAGGGCCTTAGGTGTATTATTGCATCTGGTTTTTTTCCCCAGACAATGTTATTCTGTTAGCTTCATCAAACATAAATCTTCAACTCTTACTATCGTGGTTTATAGCTTAGTGTGAAGCATTATAAATGAGTATGGGCACTTACAGAACTGGTTCTTAGCTGGAAAAAGGTGGACTGGGTTCTCCATGTCAGTGGTGTGGTCTTTCTCCAAGTGGAGGAGTTTGAGCATCTTGGGGCCATGTTTGTGAAGAATGGAGAGGGAGATCAAAAGGCAAATCAGTGCGGCATTTTCAGTCTGTATATCAACTGTGTATTAATATGGTGTGGTAAAGAAGGAGCTCAGTCGAAAAAATCCAAAGCTGTCAATTCTTTTGTTTGTCCACATACCTTCCTTCACCTATAGATGAAAAATAGTAATACACTTACCTAGTTATTATTCTATTTATTCTATAAGGTGTACCAGATTATAAAACACTTCTCCAATGAATGGTCTATTTTGAATTTTGCTTCATATATAAAGCGTGCCAGATTATAAAATACAGCAGTAGCAGTATTAGTAGGAGGAGGTCTACTCATTGGAGCTGTCGTAGTACTAATAGTAATAATGATAATAATAATAATAGTAATTGTAATAGTAGTTGAAATAGTAATTGTATTAGTAAGAGTAATAGTAATAGTTATAGTAACAGTAATAGTGGTTAGGAGTTGTGTTTTATACATTATCCAGATGGAGCTGATTTAAAAGGAATTTAATACAATGACCACTAATTGAACCATATATAAGGTGCATTGGATTTTTCCCCAACAGCTTGGGTACACGCAGGCATGACTAATAATGCGAGTGAGTAAACCTGTTTGTGTCTTCACCCTCCAGTCCCACCCGAGGATCCGGTGGTGGAGGGCACCCCAGAGCTGTTGCTCATGGCAGGCACTCCACACAACCTCACCTGCGTCACTCGAGGAGCCAAGCCAGCCGCACACATCCAGTGGATCAAAAACGGACTGCTCATTGAGGGCGCCCACCAATCCACGGTGACTCACACACTTCATTCCACACTTAAAAAAAATACCTTGACTACGTTTAATTTAGGCCAGCGGTTTTCCAACTGGGCGGCCCTGCGTTGTGAAAGGGGTGCATAGGGCTACCATTAATACTTTTCATTATCAAGTTACACCAGTAGGTAGAGCTTTACTAATGAGTCTCTTAAAGGGGGAAAAGGGGCAGTCGACTCTGAAAAAAATGCATCTTACAAAGGGGCACTTTGTAAAAATAGTTTGGTAACCACTGATATAGGCAAAGAACTAAACTAGAGCTAGTGAAGCTGAAATGTTGTTAGATAAGTAGTGGATATATTTTTTTCAGATGATTTTGGAACCCTTTTGTCAGGTGAAAGAGATGTCTAATGAATTGTCTGTTATCTTAAGTCATGATAGGCAAAGGACTCCATTTAGGAAAAGACATGAAATCTGCACACTTCCATTGGAAGGGAAATGAACAAACAGATGAATCCAGCAGATCTGTGCTTAATCTTATGCACCGAGTGCTGGATTAAAGAGGGGTTATGCCACAAATTCCGCTACAAAAGCAGAACAAGTTCACTTTAAACTCCCAGCAAAGCTACATCATCTTCTTTGTTGGCACATTCTAGTGGTTTTTGTCTAAAAAAAAAAAGGCAGAAAGAAGAGGAATTAGAGAGTATTTCCCCACTAAGCAGATGTTGGTTTATGAGTCCTATGCACAAACATTTTAAAGACAACTCTTTAGCACAGACAATTAAAAAAGAAAAAGTAATTACTTGTGATGCAAAAAAAATGGCATGTTGAGAAAATGAAGGCTTTTTGTCCTCGTGTTTTGAGTTCAGTCTGACGCATTGAAAAGTTGTTCAGTTTTCACTTATCACTTCGTCCCGGTACAACTCGATGGAGTCATCCCTGAAAATAACGTGTAGCTTACGTGGTTTTGTGTCTCTTTGTAATTGTTGATGACACCTTAGTGGGCAGTCAAAGAATTGCAGTGTTTTGGTGATATTTCTACAAGTTTTTTTGTATCATAGGTATTCATCCTCATTAAAGACAACTTCTTTAACCCCAACATACATTGTCCATTACATACAGTTTTTATAATCAGTGAAGACAACTTAGAACTCCTATTAATTTACACATATGATGTACCCATTGTTGTAGTTATTGAAAACAAGTGCATCAGAGGTCACCAACTCCAGTTCTCAAGGACCCCTACCCAGTCTAATCTTCAAATCTCATCAACTCATCAGCAAGCTCTCCAGAAGCATGATAATTATCCTGGTTATTTGATTTAGCTGTGTTGGAGGGGCAGAAACAGAATGGATAGGTGCCTTCGAAGACTGGAATTTCTGACCCCTGGTCTACATACAATGTATTGAATATACTCTACGTTTTTTTTCACAATTACTGAAAGGGTCTTTACTGAACGTGACATAATGTAGCTTCTTTTGTAACATGTGTGTTTTCATAATCAGTTTAACAAGCGGGAGACCACCTAACCTTTTAAATGTCATCATTTGCATTATACGAACACTTTGCCCTCTTCCACCCACTTCTATACGTACACACATGCTCGCTCTCCTTCTCTCTTTCTCTCTCGCATTCTCATTCACATTCTCCCTCGCCTCCTCTCTCACGCTAATATTCGCAACTCCACAGTGAAATTATGCCACGCGGCTCTCATATGCGCACGTAGTAGCAAACATTGACTCACACACTCCAACGCACATGTTTTGACATCTTCTCACACTCCTCCAAATGGTATTGTTGCTCTATTTGCACACCAAAAAACAAATAAAAATATGTCACATTAATGCTGCCACAGGAGGTGCTCCCAGACCGAAAGAGGGTGACCACCAGGAGCTACCTGCCGATTGTGCCGTTGGACATTGACAGCCACAGCAACTACACGTGTGTGGCCAGCAACCCGGCTGTGCCCATGGGCAAGCGGGCCAATATCATGCTCAACGTGCACCGTAGGTTCTGATAAAAATGCCATGAACATTCTTTATAAGCTAAACCAGAGGTGTCCAAACTTCTTTCTCCAAGGCCCGCTTGAAAAAAAAGTCTGCAAGGACCAATTTGAAATCCTCCCAATATTATTTGTTAACTAAGGCGTTGAAATCTGGTAAATCAAGACTTTTAAATTATTTGTGCTTATTATCTCATTGGCTACAATCGACGTCCAATCCATTTTGACATGGAGGGCTAGTAGCGATTGTTTATTTGGTACACGGTCGATTGGTTGCCGGTCTTTTGGTCGCCGATCTTTTGTTCGCCGGTCTTTTGGTCGCCCAGAAGGTTACCATTTAAATCGTTGCTCAAATTCCCTAAACACAAACTGCGAATTACTATTTAGTCATACTTAATGCCCTAGTAATTATTAAGCTAAAGAAAAGCTCCAAATTTCCCGGACTTTTATTGTTTTTTGTTGGAGAACTTGTTAAGACCCTGACTGACGTAGCTTCTTAAAGAGACAACGCATGTACATCCAAACTCTTGTACACTCACACGTCGGCTCGGTGAAACTGCTCATGGCCATTGTTGGCTTTTATTGATGCGTAGACCGTGTTGTTTTACCTTGTTTTGTCGCCGGTCTTTTGGTCGTCGGTCTTTTGGTCGCCGGTCTTTTGGTCGCCCGTTGTTGCGGTCGGGGCGACCAAAAGACCGGCGACCAATCGACCGCACACGGTTTATTTGACCCCCCACTCAAATTGGACTTTATTTATGTAGAACTAAATACACTGAGACTCTACCCAGACTCGACCCTACATTGATTTCAACATTCTGTCAGATTTTGAGTTAAAGGACGCCTCTTAAGGGAGTAGGGTTTCACTCGCCTGACTTCGGTGAGGGCAAGTATTTGATCGATTCCCGCTTGGTGGATGTGTGATTGTGAGTGGGAATTGGCGTCTGTCTCTCTGTGTGCCCTATGGCTGACTGGGGACCAGTCGAGGGTGTAGTCTGCCTTTCGCCCGAAGTCAGCTGGGATAGGCTCCAGCAACCCCCCTAACCCTTGCGAGGTAGTATGGAAGATGAATGAATGAAAGAAGATGCAATGTTTAATTGACTCCCTTCATCTAGTGTTTACCCTGAGAATACATAAATGTAGACTTAATTCAAGCTTTTTGTGCTTGCAACAAAAACTAGACGTCCACAGTCGGTCCACGGGTGGTAGTTTGGATGCCTCTGATTTAAACATGAAACAAGGGAAATTGTATTCAAGCAAGACACATGGCATTGCAGTAATAAATGGGGGGATGATTATTTGAGATATGAGTGTTGTGAACCACAATCTTAATTTTGGACTGAATTTGATTAAATTTTGATACAACTTCTGCCAACATTCTTGCTTATATACAGTAATTTCAATGTAAATGTTTATTCTCCAGTACAATAAAACCTTTAAAGTGAGCACATTTCAAGCCAATATTGCAACATTTTTCCACATGATTTCACGTCTGATAAAACAAACACATTAAAACACTTAATGTTTCAAATTATGGTCTACGTGTGGTGTTGTCTCCAGATCCCCCGACAGTGACGTTGTCCATTGAGCCTCGCTCAGTTCTTGAAGGAGAGAGGGTCACTTTCACCTGCCAGGCCACTGCCAATCCCCCCATCATGGGCTTCAGGTCCGGACGACCTTTCGCCATACTCGTTGTTTAGTTTGACTTAAACGTTCTATCAATCGTGTGTCTGTCAGGTGGGCGAAGGGCGGTGTCTTGCTTGAAGGTGCCAGAGAGAGCATTTTTGCCACCACAGCCGACCACTCCTTCTTCACCGAACCTGTGTCCTGTCAGGTGTTCAATGCAGTGGGCAGCACCAACGTCAGCATCCTGGTGGACGTACACTGTAAATAGGACTGAACTATTCGTTTTTATTTTTACCCCAGTAACATATGCAATCACATACATATGTAATCACCTCAACAATGAAATAAGTAAATAGTAAAGTCGCGCTCTTTTTCTATACGACAAAGAGGACAGAATTTGGACCAAAAATTGTCTAAATCGGTATCATACAAGAAATAGGACATGCAAAGTCCATTCATTTCATCGGTACTCGGACGTTTCGTCGAAAGATGTTTGGTCCCCGGACGTTTGGTCCCTGGACGTTTGGTCGACCGGACGTTTGGTCAACCGGACGTTTGGTAGAACGGACGTTTGGTGGCCGGGTTTGCGAGTCCCGAGGTTTGAGTCACGAGACTTTCATTTGTTTAACCCTAACCCTATTCACTCAATGTTAAATAATAGTCATTAAATCCCTATTTACCCAATGTTAAAATCTATCAATTGCATGCGAACCCGTTCTACCAAACGTCCGTTCTACCAAACGTCCGTTCTACCAAACGTCCGGTCGACCAAACGTCCGGGGACCAAACGTCTTTCGACGAAACGTCCGGTCACGCATTTCATCTGCCTACAATTTAGCCAGCCTGACTTGGTACCCACCTACAAACTACTGACTCGATTTCTTCTCTTTGCATCTCAGTTGGACCCATCCTGGTGGTAGAACCACGGCCCATTGCAGTGGATGTACACTCTGATGTCACCCTGAATTGCAAGTGGTCTGGAAACCCACCTCTCACCCTAACTTGGACCAAGAAGGGCTCTAACATGGTGAAATGTTGACCTACCTTCCTACTTACTTATCATAATGTCTCATTTATAATAGTCACCCATTTTGAGTATCTTTTATTCCAATAAAGGCTTTCACTTTTAGTGCTCCAGATTGTAGCAGGTAGAGCTAATTTCAAATTCACCCAATTCTACTATATTATTTTCTTTTTTCTTTTTTTTACTACTCAAACTAGCACAAAAAAATCATGGAACATATTTTCATTAATCTCAGGTACTTTTCATCATATCTAAGGACCAATATACTTTACCACACAGTTTGCCAGCTGGACTTAGACTTCCGATTAATTTGCACACTTTTTACTGCATTTATGTAAGTAGAGCTCAGTTGCTGTTGTCGCACAATGTTAGACACTAAAATGAAGGCACGGAACTCTAAATTGGGACTCTTCTACTGTACTTACTGTAAAAAGGCAACATTTGGGTACAGTTGGACAGCAACAGAAAGGTTAAATCCTTCACTAAAATATGTAAAAAGTCCCCAGAAAACCGGTGTGTATGCATTTATTGGAGGGGTGACAAAGAAAAAAGCCAGACTTCATAAATGTTTGCTTAGTTGTAAAGCAGACACTTTGTAGAAAGACTCTCTGTGTCTTAAATCTTTAATTCATGCTCAACAGTTTAAGAGAAAGCTCCAGGAGAAAAAGCTAATGGAGCCTGCTAAGTAAATCAACATGTTTTATAAATTAAATATGCTGCTCTCGCCAGCCCTGTCTGGCTCAGCTTTTTGCCTCTCAAGTAGACTCTGCTGTTTTCTCTAGTTTATGCTTGTCTGTCAATGTTTGTGTGTCCGTCTGTGCGTGCAGGTGCTTAGTAACAACAACCAGCTGTACTTGAAGTCGGTGGGCCAAGCAGACGCTGGCCAGTATGTGTGCAAGGCCATCGTGCCTCGCATCGGTGTGGGTGAGACTGAAGTGACACTCACGGTCAATGGTGAGTCGCTGTCACCTTTTTTCCAGTCTGGCAGAATTTTTACCTTCTTAGTGAACTATTATTTTACTATTTACCACACTGACCTACAACCACCCTGCCTACAGTTATAACTCAACACTAGAATCAAAAATCATGTTTGCGTTTCATTGGTCTGTTCCAGGTCCACAATTGAAACCGAACAAAAGAAAATTCCCAGTCCATTTTTAATAACAATTAAAAAAAATTGTAATTATCTAAATGAGTTCAGTTGGTGCCACCACATCAAGGATGCACCACAACGTGTTTAATAATATATTAATCACAGATATAAATTAATTACATGGTCACAAGACAGTGCACTGGAGTAATAGTAGTTGTTTTTTTCCTAAAAGTCAAAGAATATACATATCTGTCTTGGTAGTGTTTGATTATTATATTATATTATATTATTAAAACAAATGCTCTTACCTATAAATACTGTTTGGGATCACTTGTATATTGCAGGATACACTTACCTAGTTATTATTGTATTTATTCTATAAGGTGCACCAGATTATAAAACGCTTCTCCAATAAATGATCTATTTTAAATTTTGCTTCATATATAAAGCGTGCCAGATTATAAAATACAGCAGTAGTAGAAGTAGGAGGAGGTCTACTCATTGGAGCTGTTGTAGTAGTAATAGCAATAATAATGATGATGATGATGATGATAATAGTAATTGTAATTGTAGTTGAAATAGAAATAGTAATTGTATTAGTAATAGTAATAGTGGTTAGGAGTTGTGTTTTATAAATCAACCAGATGGAGCTGATTAAAAAGGAATTTAATACAATGACCACTAATTGAACCATATATAAGGTGCATTGGATTATAGGGCGCACCTTCCATGCTCACACCTACAGCACCGGCTTTTGAAAGTCTTTTAGTTGCGCTTTAGAGGGTGGAAAATACGTAAATAATACTTGCTGTCCACTTTTTTTTTTTACTTTTCCTCATCAGGGCCACCTATAATCTCCAGCGATCCAGTCCAGTACGCTGTGAGGGGTGAGCGAGGCGAGATCAAGTGCTACATCGCCAGCACGCCCCCACCTGATAAAATTGTAGGTTTACTCACATGGAATCGGTCTCTCAGTTCCACCATCTTTCGAAAAGTAATTGGCGCGAGTAACTCGATTGAAAAAAAAAACATTGTCTATGTCTTATTTTCACGCCGGCTCAGATTATTGCGCATCAAGTGTTTTGTTTGCCACCTTCTGAATGCAGCGCCACTTTTATTCTTTAAAGAAATGTGTTAAAACCTATTCAGACCCCCCCCCCCCCCCCCCCCCCACACACACACACCTCCTTCAAAGAACACTTGATGGAACTACACTCTGGCACAAAGTGAAGGCGAATTTCAAACCTTGCAAGCGTGAGAATAATCGCAATCGCCAACCCCCCCCCACACCGCCCAAATGACGCTTCAGCTGCACCTCTCAGCGGCAATTATCCAATTTTTGCTGCGCCGACATGACAGAAATCAGAGCTTTTAGGAGGCTTCAGAACCCCCGCCACACAGCCAGGGAGCAGCAAGCGTATAATGTGATACGACATTATAGTTGCGGCTTAATGCACAGACACAGGGACTTATCAAAAATGGAATGTGCATATGTGTGTGCACCACTAGATATTCCCAAATAAATCCGTCTGTGTGCGCATTATTCTTCATAAAGAGGGTAAATCTGTTGGAATTTGTGCAGTGGAAAGGACTATAGCTACCGTTAGAGCGTGACTATTCACATTTTAGTTAAATTTCAGTTGTTGCAATCGCTTTGACGGTGGGTTACAGATTTAGGAATTGTGGTGACCATTCTTTTCCTGACCTCTATTGTTTAGCCACCAATCACAGTTGATATTCTGCTTTGAGTGAATGATTTCAATCAAATTTAAAGAAATGAATACTATTTTTTTCCCTTTTCCGCCAAACTATGTGATCTATTTCAGAAACGAAAGAAGTCACATTGATTAGAATGCTATGCAATTTACTCCAGTTTCAAAGTGATCCAGTGTATTTACAATATAAATCAGTCCAACACTATACTTTGTTTTCCAATTATGAAACAATATGATGAACTTTACCGATACAATTTTCACCCAGTATTATACAATTGAAACAAATTACATCAGTAAAGGGACAGAGTACAATTTTATCATGTATATATGGAAAGAATTTCCTTTTTCTGATGTGAAATCGTGGATAAAAAAATGATATAAAAGCTATTCATTCCAGGAAGTGGCCATCTGCATAGAGGCTGACATTTTATCAAAGCCACCACTATTTTAGACAATCAAAATCTTAACGATGTGGATGTGTTAAACTGTAGGTGTGGGCATGGAAGGAGAATGTGTGGGAAAAGGAAAAAGGCACACTGATGGAGCGCTACACAGTAGAGCAGAGCAAGCCTCCGTCACAGGGCGGCGCCGTCCTTTCCACGCTCACCATCAACAACGTCATGGAGTCCGACTTTCATTCGCCCTACAACTGCACTGCCTGGAACTCGTTTGGACCCCGCACCATGATCATCACCCTAGAGGAGACAGGTATGGAAACCCACCAAAATGGCAATTCTATATCACATCCAATGTTCCCTCTAAGCTGCGCGCGTGCACAATTGCGTCTTCTCTGCGCACAGCAAATCATATGGAGCGCACAAAATAAAATCCCAATTTTTTTTCTTTCTGTGAAGACGACGCGCGAACCACTCATCCGCCGGGCTGCCCATTCATAGATATTAATCATTACATTTTATTATTACTAAATCATTTATGTGTAGTAGACATGCACCTGCTTATGGCAGGTGTGATACTGGTGTGTGCCCATAGCGAGCAATGATGATGTTGCTCACACCGGTACTAAGTGTGCTCAGGGAGGTTGTCTTTCTGCCCAGACAAACAAATAATCAGAGGGAACATTGATCACATCTCTATTATGAATTAATATTTAATAGCAGATCCTCTTTATTAAGCACCCCATTTTTCGGACTATACGTCGCACTAGCCGAAGAATGCGAAATGAAGAGGAAAAGTAGATAAGTCGCATGTGTAGGAGGGCATTTTTTAAATTTTATCAGAAACCTAGAACGAACATAAAATAAAGTAACAATCGGAAGAACAACATGCTAAATATGTTTCTGTTAACATGAAAGGTTTTCAGATAAATGTAGCCTAAAAGAAACATAAATCGCCCTTGAGTATTACTTCGTCGCGGGCCCAGCCAAAATATACAAAAACTGTATGTCAAAAATGTACATCAAATGTATCTCTTCAGTTACAAACCTCCCACTAAACACAAAGACAGTGTCAGAATTTCTTTCTGTTTTTAAGTAAGATTTTGAGGGTTGACTAAATGTATTTCTCAAGTTTATTTATTCATTCCAAGAGTCTTATATTCCAAACAGTCTTTTTGATTTCTAGTTTTCAGTTCTTTTTGCATTAACTCATGGTTTCACTTTAGGACAACACATTTTTCCATTGATCTTTCTAAATTCAAAACCTGTTGGTTTCTTTCCTTTCATTTGATAATGAGGTAACTACCCTCTAAAAAAAAGAAAAAAAAACTAGAACTGTTAGATGTCATGATTCTTTTTGGGCGGTGTTGTCTGTTGGATTTCTCGTTTTGTTAAGTCACAGTTGTCATTGTTTAGTTTATTTTTGTTGTGCCTTTCAGACATCGTCCCGGTGGGCATCATCGCCGGGAGTACGGTGGGCTCGTCCATCCTACTGCTCATTCTGCTGCTGGCTATCGCCTTCTTCCTGTACCGCCAACGCAAAAGCAGTGAGTCTTTCGTATCTGTCACACCGCTTTCGCGACATATGCCGTCTACTTCAGCGTTTTATTCAAATGAGCCACATGAATATTCATACAAACGTGGCAAACAGCCTCCAAACACCCACGTGCCGCCTTCTTATTATTCTTGGAATAATCTTTGATAATGTCAACTAGAGAAAGCAGCTGAAAACAAAGTGAGGATTGAAATGTATGAATAATCCGAGTCTTCCAAACATTAAATCCAATGAGGGAATGCTGTTTTGTGTTGAGGGAAAATATGACGAGTGAATCCTCAAGAGCTGACGCTGAATTGAAAAGATGCACAATTATTTCAAGCAGCAGGGAAATGTGGTGTGAGATAGAAAATAAAAATAATTAATAGATGCACATGTTTAAAATGCACCTATAAATTTGGGAGTTGCGTCATAGAAAATCTGAACCACAAAAAATATGAGAAACAATGTGATGAAATTATTATTCAGGTCATTGGGATGGATCTCTGTTTTAAAACCTGCCATTTACATCAATAGATGTCTAATCTGTTTGAATTGGGATCACTGGGCGTGAATGCTCTCCTATTTTTCAGTCGCCCTAACCAAACAATACACAATGAATAGGAAGAAAAATATATAAATTGCACTTGAGTATACGTTGCATTTTGGGGGGCAGCTTTTTAATTTATCAGAAACCAGGAACAAACATTGCAAATTAAAATAATAGTAAAATAGAGAAGATCAGACAAAATAGGCACATTATTTTCTAATATTTTAAATAGTTTTTTTGAATAATTGTAGCCTAAAACAAACCCAGCATAAGCTGTTGCAGGTCAGAGTGGCAAAAAAAGACGCATATAAGTCGCACCTGTGTATAAGTCCCTGGCCTAGCCAAAACTAAAAAGTGTGACTTATAGTCCGGAAACTGAAAGAAAGTATATTAAGGGAGGGTTTAATTTTTTTAATTAGGCTGATATTTCCAAAGTAGAGGTCCATGGCATCATTTATTTCTGCTTATTTGAAACCCAAATTTTAGTTTGGAACCCAAATTGTGGTGTTGGAAGTCTTATATTGTAATGGTTTCACAAAGGTTTTGATCCACCAAAGCGGATGAGGGTATTCCTCATTCAAGCATGTCAAACATGTCCAATGTTTTCTCTCAACTCTCAGTTTGGAGAACATTCATGTTTTCAAACTTCTTGTTGGTGACACTTGAAAACTCTTCCTAGGTCGTCGAGGGGTCACTCTGAGTAAAGCTGACATCAAAGTAGAGACGGTCAACAAGGAGACCCATAGTCTAGAAGAAGAGGCGGCCAACGTCTCCACGGCAACACGCATGGTCAAGGCCATGTACTCGGTGAGGACCTGCGAAAATTGACCAATAAAAACCTTAGAAAAGTCACTTGCAGGGAGCAGCAAACCTTTATGCACTGCTTCTAATTTAATTGTCATAACCAACATATTGCTCATTTGGATATGACGTTTAATGTAAAATAGCATTTTTTTTAATCATTGAATAATTCCTGTAACTTTTAGAGGATTTTTTATTGTTTTATATTTTGCTATATGACGGCTTAAACTATGAAAATACTTTATTTATTATTTTGAATTAATCAATCAAAATATTCAATGTGTTAAATGAATACATAGGAAAGAAATGTATGCAAATGTAATTCAGTTTTATTTTATTCAATAATTACGTATCTATAATTAGAAATTACATTGAATAGTAATTTGTTGATAAGAATGCTCTCATATTCTTTCTTCATTTGAATTCAAGGTCATTCTGATTCATTTATTAATTATATAACATTTTAGAAAAAAGTAAATGAGTACAGATGTTTATCTTACTAATATGTTATATTATATATTCATTCATTCATCTTCCGTACCACGTATCCTCGCAAGGGTTGCGGGGGTTGCTGGAGCCAATCCCAACGGACTTCAGGCAAAATGCTTACCATACCCTAGACTGGTAGCCAGTCAGTCATAGGGCATAAAATATGATATATTATAAATAAAAACCTTAGCATTTTAAAATAATTTTATTTATTTTTTTACAAAAAAATAGCTTAGTCTCTTTCACTTTGATTTGTTTTTACTATTGGTAACAAAAATAAATTCATTTTTAATCAACCAAATTGAAAGTTGAAACTACTAAATTTTCATAGACAAGACATAAAAAAGTCATTATTTTAAAGAAATACATTTTCTTAATTCTTAAATCATCAATAGATAACAAAACATGTCACATGACATTGTCAAATTGCTGACTTAATGTACAACAAATAAATAAGCATCTATTTTACTGAGCTAAGTGAATAAAAGTTACCACTGTCTTCTCTTCCCTTCTTTCCAACATTCCGACGTCTCTACCTCCCTCCCGCCCTTCTTCTTTCTCTCCGTCCGTCCATCTGTATGTTTTGTCGTTTGACGGTTTAGTTTCTGCCCTCTGTCTCCCTCTCTCCCTCCACTCAGCCCTTCAAAGACGACGTGGACCTCAAGCAGGAAGTACGCAGCGAAGGCGACTCGCATGACGACTATGAGCTCAAGGTCAGCAAACATGCAATTCCATCATAGCACGCGATTGGACCTTTTGATGCTGACAAATTTCAAGAATTTCAAACCAATGTTGGGGATTCCAACTACAATTTTCCCAGTTCATCTGTTTGTTTTACCTTCCAGGATCCAACCAACGGTTACTACAACGTGCGAGCGACCACTCACGATGAGGGCCGCCCTCAATCCCGCACCGTGCCCTTACAGGGAGACTTCCGCTCCCCGAAGCCCAGTGGAGGCCCAGGTGCCGGCGGCGCTCTCACCGCCGCCCCGACCGGAGCCCCTAGTGGCGCGGTCCCACCTAGCGGCGTTCCAGGCTCCCGTGCCGGCTGCTATGACCCGCGTCCCCCTTCTCGTATGTCCCACTCCACCTATGCCCATTTCAGTACCCTGTCTCGAGCGGCAGCTGCCCAGCAGGCGGCGACCAATCCGGCCGGAGACTATCCGGGGGATTGCGGGTTGTTGGACGGCAGCACCCAACTGGCCTATGACAACTACGGATACCCTTCGCAGTACCATGGCTACCGCGTGGCCTTTGCACCGCCCATAGAAGAGGGCCCGGCCTACGAGATGTATCCCACAGGCCCGGGGAGCGGACCCGAGCAGCAGAGCCCCGAGGCAGGTCTTGGAAAATACGACGCAGCCACTCGCTTTTCCTACTCATCGCCCCCTTCTGACCACTCCCAAAGACATACGCAGAGGATGCAGACTCATGTATGAAGGCAAAACCACATGTGCTGTTGTTAGCAATATGTACCAAGTAAACACTAACTACAATCAGCAAAGAAGAAGAAGAGAAGCAGTCTTCTGTTTTGGGGAGCTTAAACCTTCCCAGAAATGCATGTGATAGGACTCCAAAACCATTTAAACCAATGGACATCTAATTCAATTGCTACGTTTTTCATGATGAGCTGCAAACGCCTCAAGGACATTGTCCCAAGTTGAATAGGTTGTTGGGCATTTTGTATCCAAGCGACCATGAAGCCTGAGGTTCCAAGTGCTACTCCACCACTCTTCCACTATCAATCTATTTGGTGAAAAAAATCTATTTCCAGTTGATACACGAACAATTCACAATCCCCCATGTCCAAAATCGAACGGGAAGTTAGTCATTAGCATTGAATCAGCCATTTAGGGGTGTATACAGACTAAGATGGACTATGATGGTGCCTAAGTCCCCAAGTGTACCTAAGTCTAACCCATTGACATTCTGTAAGTAGGTCTGCCATGACAGGATCAACATACAGTAAATATCTAAGTAACCACATCAGCCAATTTGGGTGAATTTTAACTACTGATTTTGGTCAGACAGCCAGACATTGGTGTCTGCTTGACTGACTGACCGGTTATAAGAACAATTTCCACATATTGAGATTTTGACAAAAAAAAAAAAAACATTAGTTTTTGTGGACTAAATTCATTGCTTTTATTCTGACATTTTATATCAAAACAAACATATTTTCATACACTGCAGCAACATGGCAGCTTCTTGACTACACAGAACAGCAGGGGTCGGAAGTGTCAGCAGGTAGCAAAGCATCATGCTGATTTTTAAAGTTGGCTTTTTGGTCCATTTTATGACTTGCAGTTTGAACGAAAAACAACGACAAAAAAAGACAGAAATACCTCCCCATCCGGATCCTCAAGTATTAAAATGTTTCTCATCACTTGCACAGTAGAATCGTTTTTCCCCATACGTATTTATACTGAAACTGTGGAAAATCTGTATAAAAAAACATGTAACTGTATTTTTATTCAAAAACACAAAGAAGAAGAAAAAAACATTGCGGACCAAAGTTTCAGAATTCCATGCGAAAGGAGCTGGATTTTTAAGACAGAACGTTTTCAACAGGACAGATTTTTTTTTAATATGGACAAAAGGAGGGAAGTTGTGAGGGAGGGTAATTGAAGCAAGACCTCCCAGACCACCATTCCCGTGACTGCAATGCCTTTTTATGAAGGCGATGGATTGAACAACAAGCGACCGCTCACTTTTGACGTTGGAGTCTTAACATATCAAGCTGCAGACACTTCCAGATCTTGTTTTGATTCTGTAAACAAAAAATATGAAAAACAAGGAAACAACGTGGAAAAACCTGGAAACAAATGCTTCCGCTCTGCAGCAAAAACACTGGGAATTGCTTTGGGAAGTATTTTATTTATTTTTTTACTTTATGGTTGTTAATTTTTGCTATTCCAGAGTGATTTCCTGTGTGTACAGCTGGTGTCCCATTCATACACTACTATATAGTAAACAGATCCTTTGTTAGGCCACAATACAGACTGGCCAATCACAGTGCAGCTCAGAACACCAGTCAAAGTTAAATAATACAATTTTACATTTCCTGAAGTTTTAAATGTATTTTTGCTCTGTGTTTGTTAGCAATCATTTCATGTCAGGGTTTGAAGATGGGGTTCGGGTTTCAAATTATTGTATGGTTTCAACCTATAGTTGGGGTTTCAAATGAGAACTTTTTTACTGGTCCATGTTAAAGTCCATATTACATTCAGGTATACATTATAGTTTGAAACTATTGTTCATGTGCCCTGCAATCCAAATTAATAAGGATGCAAACAATTATTTGGTCTAATTGATATATTGATGTGTTAAGCACAATCTTCTCAATCAAAACCCATATTTTATTAATATATTCATCTTTTAGATGTTTTTTGGTTAAAAAGAATGACTTCATTCATTTGTCCAAAAAATTCAGGTGTGGCCAAAGGTGTGCAATCCACTGATTGCACTTCTAACATACATTTGTGGAAAGCTATTACCAATTACTTACTGCAAGGGTGTTCAGACTTTTTTGCTCCAGGATCACCATTAGCATACCTGTCAACCTCTGCCGATAACTGCCCTTATAAATGATTATGATTCCCCTTACAAATCCCCCAAAAACCTTACAAACACCGTATGAGTCGTACGGTGTTTGTAAGGTTTTTTGGGGGTTTGTAAGGGGAATCATAATCATTTATAAGGGCAGTTATCGGCAGAGGTTGACAGGTATGCATTACAATGGGTTAACCTTCCATGATCTACCTTTTTTTACTGGCCACTGAGAAAGCTCAGCAATTATGTAATGATATACCTCGCATGAGACTCTATCAACATTTATGGCAGCGGCAGGGAATGGGGGTGAAAATCCACTCTGGATTCATGCTAAATCTTACTGCGGACATGGCAAATTCCTGAGAGCCTAGCTAAGGAAGTGGACAGAGGGCAGGTATCAAAATGTTATTGTTGTGCGATCTACCAATAGTACCTTAGGGATCTACCAATAGGTCCTTGGCGATCTACCGGTAGGTCGAGATCTACGTAATGGGCACCCCTGGCTTAGAGTAATAACGTGCATAAAGAGGATGAGCTAATTCTGCACTCCCTATATTTTATAATTTATTTTTTATTTTATTTATAATTATGACTTAAAGCCCTATTTTTAATCCATATTTAAAATGCTGGGCAAAGTTTAACTAGCCAGGGTTCTTGTTACAAATTAAGGTTTTAAAATGATGTTGGGAATTATCAGTTAGAATTCCAGAATATGGTTTCAAGTCAGTTCAAATTAGATCTTCAACACAGGGTAAAGATTCCAATTTAGGGTTTCTAACCCAAAGTTCCTAAGTGGGGCAAAGTAGTACAGATCCAAATTTGAATTAGGATTGATTCAACATAATTTTCTCTCCAAAAATCTGACGTTCCTTCAGAACATTTAAAGTTTAAGGCAGAACTTAAGTGGCCAAGTTGTCAAGAAAACTTCCCTGATATGATCATCTAAGTTGCATTTTGTCTGTTTGTATTTTTATAAGAACAATTCAGCCAACCAGTTGACCCAAATGAAAACGAGGACATATTTCATGCTCAGCCACACTGGAAGCTACTTTTTTCACTCTACTGCAGCCAAAAGAACGGCTGATACATAGTGTCCGTTTTGGGGGTGTCTGTGCAAAATGTTGACTGAGGTGATGCAAAAAAAAACTTACGTATACAAAATAAAAAAGACTGATGATGGTTTGACCGAAATTGGAAACAATCACGTCTGCTTATGAAAGCACTATTTTGTATCAACATGTACAAATTTTCATGGTCCACTTTTGACATTATTGTGTGATGCCCATGTTTGATATTTCACAATGTATGGTTGCATTTTTTTTGTCGTCATTTTTCAATGTCACATTTTCCCATGTTTCAAATTATTTTTTCATACAATTTCAGAAAATAAATGAAAGAATTTCATATAAAAAGAAAAAAAATCCCCTATCATTTCATATTCATTTGTTTACCTAGTGGTAAATATTCAAATGTGATAATTCTACTTGTTTTCTATGGGCGGATATTTGTATCAGAAAGTGAATCGGAAAATGCTAAGATGAATCTTAATTAACTTGAGTCTGAATTAGTCAACTTGAATTAGAATAACATAATTTTAAGTTATTAATATCTTTTTTTTGTAGATGAATACATGCCCCTGTGACTCGCTTTCTTAATTCCAACATGTCGCATGAGAAAAAGAATGAGTGTACTCATCTACACTTTTTCCATTGAATCAAGTCTGATACTTTACTGCCATCATTGGTTTTAAGAAAGCGAATCCTACATATTACATCATTTTTTGTACAATTTCAATAGTTATGGACGTCTGTGGATCTTGATAGTTTATTTTTAAACATGATTTCATCATTTAATTGGTGTGGAAGTGTGTGTGGGGGGGGACAGTGAAAGTGAGACTTGTTAATATTGCCATCTAGTGTTAAAGCTGAGACGTTCCACAGAATGTAGACCAAATTTAGGCTTCCTTTACGTGCCATATTCAATGGAGTTTTCATACTTTGCTACCAGCCACTAAAAATTGGGCACCGGGCCACAGTTGGACTCCGGCCTAATCCATCTAACATCGTCGTCTTATTTTGAAATGTGAACTTTCGTAATCACTTGACTCATACCTTTAACCTCACAGGCCTTGTATTGGTGTGATGATTCAAGTTTCCGAGCTCACTCTACCACCCTCTACGAACTGTTACAGCAACCAAAGAGTCAAATTGTAACTGTTAGTTGCCCTCTAATATTGTATTTATTTTTTCACAATAACTCCCTCATTTGTCTTTCCGAAGACCTCATTTCCCTTTCCTTTCTTCAACTTCTGCTAATTCGCCATTATCCCACAATAATTCTGACTTATTCCTTTCACTTTCACCTTGGGTGTACTCCATTCCTTGTCTCACCTTGTTGCGCCGAGATGAAAAATGTCCAGAAAAGGAGCTCGGCTGCCCCATCTTTACTTAACGGGATGTCGGAAATGTTCTGCTTTCTCCTCCCGTCTGAGGAATAATGTCTGAAATAACCTTCAGCGCTCCACTTCTCTTCCTCCCCTACTTCTCCATTTATTCCCCCCTTCACATCTCAAGCGGTCGTCGGGCGGATTATGGCCCCTCTCATGGCTGGCACCGCCGAAGATATATTATCATATTAGTGCAAAATGATGTCATGCTATTCAAGACGTTTGTCCTTCGCGCACCCTCTGATATCCCGCCCCCCAAACTGAAGTCCCCCACACTCTACTTTGCACATGGTTATAACAATCTACAGTGGTACCTCAACATACGATCTTAATCCGTTCCGGGACTTGAGATCGTATGTCGAGCTTTTCGTAACTCGAGCGAACGTTTCCCATTGAAATGAACTAAAAACAAATTAATTTGTTCTAACGCTCTGAAAAAAACACCAAAAACAGGATATTGGATTGGAAAAAATGTTTCATTTCTTCTAATTCGCCATCTATTAACAAAGTAACACATAACTAGTGGTTTAATAGTAATAAAATGTGTTTACTATAACTAAAATTGGGCGGATTTCGCCGACAGGAGAGAGAGACGCACAGAGGGGCCGGGTTGGGGTCGTAGTACTCGACTAGGTTGGTAGGCGACACACCCTTGTTCCCCCGGCCACAAAGAGGCGATCCTCTAATACTTGGAGGCCAAAGTTGCTGCGTGGATACTGCATGGAGGGTAAGCGTCTGTGTCGGGGTCATACGCCTCCACGCTGTCCAGACGCATGTTGCCGTCAAATCCACCGATCTTCAGGGGGAGGTAGGTTATAATTTGCAGATCACAGCCTTTATTTGTTGCAGACCCCACTATGTATTTGGGGGATACACAATTTTGATAATACAATGTTTGGGCTGTACCAGTAATTTCAATAGAGCAAACAATTCAAAGGTTCACTATAGCAATAAATTTTGCGTGACCTAATTTGATCTTAAAAATAAGAAATCTTGGTTGTATTCATAAATATACTAAGCATGTGGTTTGCTGCTCTCTGGACTGTTCTTAAAACTCAAGAATCTTACTGGGATCTTGAGTACAGTAATTTGGAGCTATTGGTGTTCTTTCTACAGCGATGATTACGGTTAGATCAGCCCAATTACTGTGAAATATTGAATACAAAAATAGTGTAATTGCTGTCGTCTCTTGCATTCTGATCCCGAAATTTCATTAACCTAGACCTTGTAAATGTACCCTGACAATCCCAATAATACTAAGAGCCGATATTGCACATACTGCATAAATGTGGTTAGCATACGCGACGACTCCAGTGCCACTCCGACAGCAGTTCATTGGGGCCATCCTGGTCCGCTGGTTGGTCTCTGGGGGTGTGCGGTCGATTGGTCGCCGGTCTTTTGGTCGCCGTCTTCTGGTCGCCGGTCTTTTGGTCGCGGTCTTTTGGTCGCCCGGACCGCGACAACGGGCGACCAAAAGACCGGCGACCAAAAGACCGACGACCAAAAGACCGGCGACCAAAAGACCGACGACCAAAAGACCGGCGACAAAACAAGGTAAAACAACACGGTCTACGCATCAATAAAAGCCAACAATGACCATAAGCAGTTTCACTGAGCTGACGTGTGAGTGTATAAGAGTTTGTATGTGCATGCGTTGTCCCTTTAAGAAGCTACGTCAGTCAGGGTCTTAACAAGTTCTCCAACAAAAAACAATAAAAGTCCGGGAAATTTGGAGCTTTTCTTTAGCCTAATAATTACTAGGGCATTAAGTATGACTAAATAGTAATTCGCAGTTTGTATTTAGGGAATTTGAGCAACGATTTAAATGGTAATTATCAATAACCTTCCGGGCGACCAAAAGACCGGCGACCAATCGACCGGTGACCAATCGACCGTGTACCGTCTCCGGGTTGTAATACTCTGCCGTTCGCAAAGGCTCATTTCCATTAAAACCACCACACCATATATAACCAAGAGAACTTATTTACAGAATGTAGACCTACTGTAAATCATCAAAATAATCCCAAAGGCCTTCACAAACACACAACTGACATTTGAATATTACATATTATAATGTTGATTGATAGTAAATTAAATGAACATAGTTTAAATTGTAATTATAGATCATAAAATCCATAATAACATGATAGTTCTAAATCTATAAATTTCTCACTTGGAAGCGATTCTACGTCTTTAACGCGCCCCCTGACAGGAAAAGCCAACAGCCTATGCACAGCTATTGTTGAAATTATCAACATAGACGTGGAGCTCCCTCTTGCGGTTTTGTTTAAAAATAACATCTGTCATGATTTAATAGTTGCACTGCACTGGAGTATAAATCTATAGTCAGAAAAATACAGTATCTGATGCTCTCTAAACCATACTGTGAGAATATTTGCGTTTTTACAATTGTGGCTGCCCACAACGGCAAAGGAAGGAAGCCACCTAGAGTTTTTTTTTTCATTTAAAGGAGTAATGGAGATTATCATATATAAGTTTAAAAAGCTTTACTAATTTCGGTAGGAATGTAAATATTCTTAAATGTTATTTTTTTGACAAATAGTGGATCTTGCTGCTTTCTGGGCTCTTGATCTTCTCAACTGTTACAATGTAGTCAACCCCCTTGAGATCCTACATGTGAACATGTTAGTGTACAAAATGACTACACATGAGTGGCATACTGGGCATTCACTTTCTTCCTCCAATTTAGTCGACCAACAAATCCACAGATGGGGAAATAACTACAGCATGGACGAGGGCGCTAGAGACGGTGATGGTGCAGCAACAAATATCCTTTAACATAAACTTTGTTCACATTAGAATCTCAACTTTTTATGGACCAGATGTGAAACCCAACAGACTTTAGGAAAAGGGAAGCTCGAGCATGTTTTTTCTTTGGACATTTTTGTATTGGACGATACGGTGAAAGAGTACTAGTTAGCATGTTCATCTCACATTTATGATATCTAGTTCACACCCCGGTGGGTTGACCTTCCTGCATGGAGTTTGGATGGTCTCCCCATGCCTGTGAGTTCCGGGTACTCCAGTTTTCTGACACATCCAAAATAACATGCATACTATGCGGGTTGAACACGAAATTGTCCCTATGTATAAGTGGGAACATGGATGGTTGTTCATCTCCTGTGCCTTGCAATTGCATGGCAACCAATTCAGGGTGCCCCCTACCTACTGGCCACAGCTGGTTGAGATGGGGCGACATTTGAGGATAAGTGGAACGGACAATGAAGAAAATCATTTTTTGTATTGAAAAAAATTTGAACAAAATTATACAAAAATTATACAAAAACATTAAAGTAGAAAATGTGCAAATAAAGTTGAGGTAATAATAATTCAAAATGTTCTCATGTTATGCTTTAGCACATGATCAACAGAATAATGTACACTAATATAAAACAAATTGGTTTTGGAAATACCATAATATTGTGAATATACAGATGGAAGATTAAATGTACCTGAAATTTTAGATCTCAATTGATTTGAACGCAAAATCCATGACTAGTGTTCATCAGTCCTTGTGTTTCCCTGAAGCTTAACCTAGAAGTTAGATATCGTACCTGAATAAGTAACTGTGCAACAAAAGCCCCACAAAGAGGGACATTTGCATTCCAAAGTTGTTAGCAGTTGTCCATCCAGATTCATGGCAAATTTAAAAAAACATTTATTTAAGTAAATTTTGTCAGAATCTCACTATTGTAATACTGTAGTTAATTTTGCACCCCAAAGTTGTTAGCAGTTGTCCATCCAGATTCATGGCAAATTAAAAAAAAACATTTATTTAAGTAAATTTTGTCAGAATCTCACTATTGTAATACTGTCGTTAATTAAACTCAAGATTAAAACTATCAATGCATGTTAAAGTTCCATTTTTTGGGTGGTTTTTCAACAATAATAAAATCCGTTTTTTAGACTTCGTCTTCCATATCGAGTGTATCGTCCTCCAAGAAGAGCAAAGGCAGGTCATTCCGTAGCATAGTATACTGAGCAATGTTTGGCAAGCCAGACATCACGCAACAGCTCAGAGCACTTCGAGAGATTCCCATGTCATTTGCCGCAGCCCAAGTGCCAAGTTTTAGGTCATAGTACTCCACCAAATTGGTTGTGGAGACGCCATTGTATCCGCCGGCCACAAAGAGACAATCCTCCACGACTTCAATGCCAAAGTTACTCCGAGGACACTGCATAGGGGGCAACAGAATCCAGGTATCTGTCTCGGGGTCGTAGGCCTCGGCGCTGGCCAGGCGGTCGTCGCCATCATAGCCTCCAACCTTGAGGAACGTAAGCAGGTTCTTTAACAATGCAATATACAATACAAAAGAACACCACGAGGAAGTCAGCCTTCCACTTACTGCATACACATGGCCGGCATGCCCAATTACTCCAATGCCACTGCGGCGGCAGCTCATTGGAGCTGTGGTTGTCCATTGGTTGGTCTCTGGGTTGTAATATTCTGCCGTTTGCAGGGACTCATTCCCATTGAAACCACCGCAAATGTAAACCTGCAATGGAATTGATTTTTATTGAATGGACAAAATATTTTTTTTTCCATGATCTGCTCACAAACCAAAAGAAAAACCCAAATTCTTAACACTTTATTGACGTTATGGGTGAGTGCCCACCCCAAAAAACAGATTTTGGAGTGCAGTTTTCTGAATCACTCTTTAGATGATTGGCAGAAATCCCCCAAAATTTCGACCCTTGCTACTCTGAACAAAATGCCAAACTTGTTTGTTTTGGATAGGAGCTTCAAGCATTTCGAAAGCATTATCACCTCCTCAGAACTGCTGTATGGTTCGACTGAGCAATTCATGTATCCCAAATATTGCCAGGCGTCGCCTGTTGACTTTTTCTGTTTTTCAATGCATTGTGTATATTTGATGCTCTGATTTGAAAGTGATTTCAGCACACAGTTCCCATAAGTGCAACCATTAGTTTGAAACTTCAAAACCATAATTTGCCCACAAACCCTGATCAATATCATTTTTAAAATACCATAAATGCATCACTATTGCTCTATATCAAGGGTGTCAGACTCGGGTTGGTTCGCGGGCCGCTTTAACGTCAACTTGATTTCACGTAGGCTGGACCATTTTAGATATAATATTTAGATATATTTTCTTAATAAATGGATTAAAAGAACTGGATTAAAAGCCCTGAATATTCAGTTTTTTATGGATCTAAAACGATACTTATTTTAGCTTTTTTTATATATTTTTAGATTTTACAAAATTATTTTTGAACTAAAAACACAGAAAAAAAATGATTAAAAAATTACAATTATTGATTTAAAAGGGGGGAAATCAGGAAATTGAATATACATCCATACTCTTCATTTTAATTTGATCCTAAAACAGAAAGTTGGCACTCATGATTTACTTTCCCGGGCCACACAAAATGACGCGGCGGGCCAGATTTGGCCCCCATGGCGCCACTTTGACACATGTGCTCTATATAATAACCGATTAACTTAGCTATCAATCAAACTAACTGTGTTTACAAGAACTAAATCTTGAGTTTGGTTTTGAAAGTTAAATTGAATTGAAGTGTAGTGAATGTCTTTATTGCCATTATACAAGCAGAGAGATTTAAAGCTTCACCATGAAGCGCACAAATAAATAATCAATAAATTAGTAATAAATAAGTGGTCAATGTAATAAGTAGTCAACATGAATAAGTGGTCACATAAATAAGTAGGCAGGTACAAAAAGTGACTAAAGTGGTTAGCAGCCTATGGAGTATGGAAGTTTTTGGAAACCTAATGGAAGTCGGAAATAATCTTCCACTTTGGTTGAAAAACTGCGATGGTTAACGTAGAGGTTGAATTACCCACCTTGTCATTGAGGGCAGTGCAGCTGGCATCACTCCTTTGCTCTTGCATACTGGCGATCAGAGTCCACTGGTTGGTCTCAGGCATGTAGTACTCCGCCGTCTTTAGTCTTACCCGTCCATCGTGGCCTCCTATTGCATAGATGCACCCATTAAGCACTGTGACGCTCACATAGCAGCGGCGGAAGTGCATGGGCGCCACTTCCTGCCAGGTGCGAGTGTTCAGGTCAAAGCGGCTGACGGTGTTGTAGTGTTCCGTGCCGTCAAAGCCGCCCAGACAGTAGATGGCGTTGTGGAGAAAGGCGGCACCACAGTATGCACGCGGTTGGTCCATATCGTCCAGAAGGCTTACCCAACTGTTGGCGTGGATGTCGTATGCTTCTATGCACTGGGTCGGGTTGACACCACTCCAGCCTCCGATTGCCAGAAGGATGGCAGAGGGCAGGCGAGGACGAGCGACTAGGTTGCAGAATCCTGACACGGAGTTGGCTTTCATGTGACGGATCACCCGAGTGGCGAAACCGACCATGTCCAGACACTTTCTGCTGTTTTGCACCATCTGATTGGTTAGCACGTTAACGGTGATGAAATCTTCACTGGTCAGAGCCAAGCGGACCTGCAGTGGACAGTGGAGAAGTAGACAAATTATTAAATCGGGTGTTCGTTTCTCATTCCTTTTGAAATGTAGACAATATGTTTGAGCTACAAATGTTGCTTTATAGCATGGGTTGCAGGTTGTTGTAAACGTTGGCTTCAAACCAGCCAAAGGTTTTTGAGAATTGGTTTCGGCTTCAAACCAGCCAAAGGTTTTTGAGAATTGGTTTCAGTTTCAAAGTAGTCTTTTAAACCTGGGTTAATTGTTGTTGATGTTAACCACCTCAGGTCAAAGTCAGGCTTTAGAATGAGGTTTGCAAGCGTTAAAAGCCTGCTTATGATACGGTTATGTGTATGATTATGGTACACTTGGCTTCCAAACTCTGCACCTGAAATCATGGTCTTTTGCCTGGTAATAATTCTCACAACAACCGTCATACTAAAGCAATGAAATGTTCCTCCGATACAATTTAAGAAGCTTGTTTCACTCACCCGAGCTAGAAGCACAGCCAGGTTCCTGCCCCGCTCACAGGGCGAATGCGCAATCCAGTGCAGGACAGCCTCGTACACTGTATTCTCCTTCTTTACAATCAAGTCGTCCCGGTCTAGGATTTCGCACAGGTCTTGAACAGAGAGTCGGCGGAGCTCGTGCGAAGCGACCACATCCTCAAAGTGGTAGAGGATGTACTGGTAGGCCTCAAGCTGGAGCTGGGGCATGTAATAGTTCCTGGTGAACTGCCAGATGCCCACGCAGTTCTCCGGCCTGAGCTGCTCTGTTAGAAATGCGCAGCAGGTTTGAACAATAGCAATCATATTGAATTCATCGGCCGCAATCAACAACTCCTTCACATTGTCCTCTGTCACCGACAAGGTGCCGGTGTATGCAAAATCGACAATGAGCTGCATTAAGTGAGCCGTCAGACCACGTATGACATACACCCTCTGGTCTGGGGTGGACCAGCGTAGAAAGAGGGCTCTGAACAACCAGGAGACAGACATACAAGATCAACTTGAATTGAAAAGGTCCATAATTTTCCATTGACTCTTCCCCCCAACTCACCCAAAGTAGGGGCTACAGTTGCACAGGATGATCTTATGGATGTGGAATTCGGTGTTGTCTACTGCGATTATAGCATCGCTGAGACCTTTGGTGAGAAGCTGTAGAGGGCCACACGCCGACGGACTTTCGGAAGTCATCATGAATCTTTTGCCATGTGTTCATAGTGCGGCTGGGTGTTGGCCCCGGGTCCGAGCGCCAAGAGTTTGGGGAGGAGGAGGGGGAGGGGGCAGGTGGGGAGGTGGGCTGGCGGCAGTGGTGATGGGAGATATGCTGAATATGGCGGAATTCTGTGTAAAAAGAAGACGACTACACGGTGACGTCATCCGCATCATCAAAGTCACAATGCTCTCAACAGAAGGCAATCATCATATCATAGTTTCGACCACACTCCTAATATTGGACCTATTAGGGAATGTGTTTATGCACATACTTCATATCATTAAAATGTTGTCATATTCAGGACTAGTAAGTGTTCCCTTGACTCTGACATTTTCTGAAGGGAGATATGGGTTCCACCCATGGTTAGGGTTAAAAGTTGGGTTTAAATATTGACTAGGGTTTCAAAATTGGGGTTGGGTTTCAAACTGTTTCTAGTGAATGTTTCAACATACTCAGGTTTAAAGATGGAGAGAGCCATGTTGAAGCATTTAAATTCAGGGTTTAACTTTATTTTTATCCAAATGAGTTGGTGTATACGTATAACAAAGTTTGAGGTTTAAAACTTCAGTTTGGATTTAGAATCATGTGATCAAGGATTTAATTTGAAAGTAAAGTTTTTAACTGAAGTAAGCGTTGCAGCACAAATACTTTCAATGGTTCAAGGCCATCGTTATAATTTAGGCTCAGGATTTTCAGACAGATTTTAAGCACATATTAGGGATTCTAGTTGGGACATGGTAGTGTTTAGTCAGAGTTGGGGTTCCCAGTTAGTTTCAGGTGATAATGTTTAGACAAAGCTATATTAAACAAATGCAAAGGTCTCAAGTAAGCTTTTCTTCCTAGACCAGTCTTTAATCCATAGTTAGACTTTTAAAATGCATTCTTCAAGGGTTAAAGTTATATTAAGTATCAAGTGGGATTTCAAGACCAAGGTTTTAAAATATTTGAAATTATACTTCGGGTTTGGTTGGAATTTTAAACAAGTGGTAAGGCGTATTCACATTCGCATTTAGTCCAGACCAAACCGAAAAAGTTCCTGGTGCACACCTTTTTGGCTGGTGTGAATGCTAACCAGTGAACTCTGGTTCAGATCAAACAGCTGGTCCGAGACCTTTCTGACGAAGTGGTCTCGGTTCGCTTCTCAACAGACCATGGTGCGGTTCACTTTATGTGTGAAAGAGAGCATCGTGTTTTAGACCAAAACTGAAATCATACATATTTGCACATAACAAGGTTCCATAGCCACAGGCAGTATGGGAAAGGTCTCTTTAGCACTACCTCAGCTAACATGAATTGGCGTTGGACATGAATTGATGAGAAAACAGAATTTCTCCTAGATATTTACACATAAAATCAACGTATCAATGCCCTCTCTTTGTCAACTGTTCCGATAGTTGGATGAACCATATCAATATGAACAAGAGTGCTGCAAGCTGGTGTTCGTTGACTTTTTACTCCTCTATTTTAGTATTACACTGCACAGATCATTTTGTCCAATGATTGGAGGATGTCTGCACAGGCATAGGTTTGTTTTCAATTAATGGGTTCCTTGCAAAAATTGCATTGGGAAAAGGAACTGCACCAAAAAGGTCTGGAGCAAATGTATTTTGTTTGGTCTGCACCAAAGAAAACAAAATACTTGGTGTGAATATGCCTTTAGTTTCATGCCAGCTTCAGCTCAGATGAAAATTTCAAAGTTTAATATCTGTCTAACTAAGGTTTTAAACATCACATGGAGACTCAAAAGATGAGTGATTTTTTTTAAACAATATTGACTTGTGGATGATAAACTGCATCAACAGCCTTCTCATGTTAATAATAAAGATGTATTTGTTCATTATTTCTGTCTGTTACTTTGTGAGACATTAGGCAGTATTTTTTTCAGTTTGTTCCCAGGGGCAATTATCAGTTTATTAAAAGTTTTTTCTACAGTCAACTTTCAGTTTATTTTGGTATTTTTTGAGGGTCTAGACGTCTTCCTCCGTGTCCATGTCATCCTCCAAAAATAACACTGGTAGATCATTCCGGAGCATGGCGTAGTGGGCCATGTTGTAGAATCCCGACATCACACAGCAAGTCAAAGCACTTCGTGAGATCAGCATGTCACAGGCTGGAGACCACAGACCCGTGGTGAGGTCATAGTACTCTACCAGCTTTGTAGTTGAGACCCCGTTGAACCCTCCAGCCACAAAGAGACGGTCCTCGATGACTTCGATGCCAAAGTTGCTCCGAGGGCAATCCATGGGGGCCAGGATGATCCAGTTGTTGGTCTGTGGGTTGTAAGCCTCAGCGCTTGTCAGTCGGGTTTGACCGTCATAGCCTCCAACCTACAGGATTAAAAGCATAATTAACAGACAACAAATGTATAAAAATGTTTTCAAATAAAGGAAAGGATGGATACAAAAGACAATACAGGGAGTTACGATGTCCTCGTCCTACAATATTTCGACGCCTATGCCGCGCCCACCATTTAGTCCCCAAAACCATAGTTTTGTCTTAGCTAGTGGATAGGGCTTGTCTGTGTGTGTGCGCCAAGATTATCTTTGCCTTTTTCCCTCTTTTTTCACATTATGAACCCAAAGAAGAAAGCTGAATCTCCCTGTATTTATATATATATATATATATATATTTACATCTGTATTTATATATAGTTTTGTGTTTACACAGACCTTACGTCTCCAACAGTCAAAGTCCGCAAAACCAAACAACTTCCGGTTCACGTAACCTAAAAATAAGGACAGTAACGTAACTATCAGTTTGCATATGTGAAGGTGTACAGCATTTTAATTATTTATCTGAATGCAGTTTACTTTTTTTAACCCAAGTAGTTTGACATCAAATCTGACTAACTATGAAATCCCACTTTCATAGAAGGGCGGGTTACTTTGCCAGCGTAGGAACGGAACTCATTCAAAACTCGAGGACTCCCTGTAATGTGTTTTAGGACTGACCAATTTTGGACATTATTACATAGAACTGACTTACACAAAATCATTGAAATGCAGCAGTTATATCATTATCACATAAACACGATAAAGTGTGAACAATCTATTTCTTAAGAGTACTGGAAATCGGTATTAGGCTGGAATTTATGTAAAGTGTGTTTATCCGTAACATTTCCCTGGATCTGCACTTTAACTCTTTTTAATGGGATGAAATTCTGTTGACGATACACAACTGTTTCAGTCACTTCTGAATGCATTCATTCATTCATTCATTTTCTGTACCATGCATCCTCGTAAGGATTGCAGAGGTTGCTGGAGCCTATCCCAGCTGACTTTGGTCAAAAGGCAGACTAAACCCTAGACTGGGCGTCAGTCAGCCATAGGGCACAAAGAGAGCCAGCCGACCATTCACACTCACAAACTTACTGCCACCAGGGGAAAGCGAGCTCACGCCTGCTTGCACCGAAGTCAATGGAAGTGAACCACTACAACATCAGGTGACTTCTGTATGGAACCTTATCAACTACCCAGAACTCACAACAAGAAATCATGCTAAGAGCATAGGAAAAATATTTGCCCAACTCTTACGCAGCACCCTACAATTGTGAAACCAATGCTTCTGAGGTAGGGTTTAACACAATCAAACTATATTTTCAACTAAATATACATTGAGCAATGGCCTCAGATTGAATCATTGCCTGTCTTATTGTCTGCCAAAAATGTGGACATTCTTCATTCCAAAACAGTTGCCAGAGCCAATACATATAAGATATTGTAAAAAAGCTTGATAATCGTTTTTAAATAGGAAATCATTGTATCATGCACTTACTGCATAAACGTGATCAGCAAAACCAATGACTCCGATGCCACTGCGACGACTGCTCATCGGTGTCATCATTGTCCACTCGTTGGTGTCCGGACTGTAATATTCAGCTGTTTGCAAGGGCTCGTTTCCATTAAACCCACCACAAATATAAATCTGGACCCAAACGTCAGATCTGGTAAATAAAAGTAGACCTGCATGACAGACACCTTAATCCCGCCTACCTTGTCATTGAGGGTGGTGCAGCTGGCATCGCTCCTTAATTCATGCATGCTTGCGATAAGAGTCCATTGGTTGGTTTCAGGCGTGTAGTACTCAGCTGTTTTTAATCTCACACGTCCGTCATAGCCTCCCAGTGCGTAGATGCACCCGTTTAGCACTGTCACACTCACATAGCATCGGCGGGAGTGCATTGGCGCCACTTCCTGCCATGTGCGAGCATTTAGGTCAAAGCGGCTGACTGTATTATAATGTTCCGCACCATCAAATCCGCCAAGGCAGTAGACTGCGTCGTTGAGAAAGGCAGCACCACAGTATGCCCGAGGTTGCTCCATGTCATCGATAAAACTGACCCAGCAGTTGGCGTGCACATCATACGCTTCAATGCACTGTGTTGGGTTGGCGCCACTCCAGCCACCAATTGCCAGAAGAATTGCAGAAGGCAGACGGGGACGGGCCACCAGATTGCAGTAAGCGGACACAGAGTTTGCCACCATGTGGTGAATCACTCGGGTGGCAAAGGCGACCAAGTCCAAGCACTTGTTGTTGCTCTGCACCAGCTGATTGGACAAAACGTTGATGGTGATGAACTCCTCACTGGTCAGGGCGAGACGGACCTAAATAGTGGACAGATTGATATTTAGATCTCTTTTTAGATCCAAGCACTTTGTACAGGTGAGAAATATTTACAATGACGCCTCTCATAATCCCAACACTAATTATCCCCCATCGTTATGTAGAAATACTGCCCTCATGCAGAGATGTCAGATTTATTTGAAATGTCTGAATCCTATCAACACTTTGAATTGGCCCTTTAGGTATTTTTCCCATTATCATTCCCATTCAATTCAGTTAACTACTACTGTGTTGTTAGTTTTAAATTTTAACGATTACCTACTTTAACCAATTACTCATTACTGATCTACACAGATTTTTGCAATGATTTTTACCTCCCTCAACTACTTCCTAGGTAGTTGAACTTACTTTACCCAGGAGCACAGCCAGATTCCTGCCTCGCTCCCTTGGCGCGTGTGCTATCCACTGGAGGATGGCGTCATAAACAGTGTTCTCCTTCTTCACAATCAGGTCGTCTCTGTCCAGAATTTCACAAAACTCCTGCATGGTGAATTGCGGCAACTCCTCCGAGGCTGCAACGTCCTCAAAGTGGTAGAGAATGTATTGGTAGGCGCTGATCTGTAGCTCCGGGGTGTGGCAATTCTTGGTGAACTGCCAGATCCCGATGCAGTTCTCCGGACAAAGCTGCTCTGCCAGGAACACAGAGCAGGATTGGACGATGGCTGTCATGTTGAATTTATCAGCCGCGATCAACAAGTCCTTGACGTTGTCTTCGGTCACCATCACAAAGTCGGTGTATGCGTACTCAATGAAGAGCTGCATTATGTGAGGTGTAACACCTTGAATGACATAAACCCTCTGGTCTTGGGTGGACCAACGTAGAAAGAGGGCCCTAAACACAAGGATAAAAACACTGGTAGTCACTAATCATTTGTTAAGAAACATTTCTACCTAATTTTCTTGAATGAAAACAGTATTTGGAAGGAATTGTTTTGGTGTTTGCACTAAAACAGGGGAGGTCTTTCTTCCACTATTATTTATGACCTGAAATAAATCTGTACTTTCTACTTTTTCATGAAAAATAGACTATTTTTGTCAATTTCCACCAGTGACAAAAATAGTGAAATCAGAGTGTTAGTAAATATACATTTTACAGTTTAATATACTAAATAATTGTTTGCTTTTATGAAAGTAAATCTACTCACCCAAAGTATGGGCTGCGGTTGCATAGGATGATTTTATGGATATGAAACTCAACATTATGAACCTTGAGGACTGCATCACTAAGTCCACCAGTCAGTCGTAGTTCATTGTACACAGAGCCAGACTTAAATGGACTTTTACCATCATAACTCATCTTGAATTTGTTGCCATTTCTTAATAAATTTGGCATCTGCAGAGTCTAAGCAGAATCAAAATAAAGCAGCGGGGGTTCTGGGGCGTGGACAGGCAGGTAAAGAAGATCTGGCATTACATCATGTTAGTATTCTGTGACAAAAGCGATGGTTGCCATCAACAACGACATCATTCGCATCATCAAAGCATATCTACTTTAGTGTCAAGAAATACATCATCTTTCCTCCATGAAACCTGAATTTTAAATAGGAAATTGAAAACCTGTTTCAGTTGTTTCATAGTTGGTAGACCAGCTATCATATGGGGGAAGTGTAATACTCAAGCAGCGTTTTGGATTGTCTTGCAAGATTTTGTGCAATCTATAATTTTCTGCTTGCTGCATGTTTAGCTTGCTTTGCTGATTGGGTTCTGTTTTCCAGTAACTTCAGCCAAAATTCACTCCTAAATAGCAAACTAATTCATGAAGCTGTTAGAACTCTGGCTACTTCCAATGGGCTTATGAGAACTCCAATGAGCAATAAGGAATGCTAATCGGAAGCTGAGTCGGTCTGATAAGTGGAAACCACCTAGCAAGTCAAAAGCAGAGGTGAATTGACAGGAAAAGACAGGAGAGAGGAAGAAAAGCGAAGACGGACAAAATTTAAAAATCAGTTGCTTTGTTCTTGTTCTTCTTGGGGAGGATACAAACGAACTGCTACACCACTGTTATTTGGGAATCATTCAAAATTAAATTTTGTAAGTATTCTAGGCGTGTATACACAGCCATACTCTGGGCCGAATTTAGATTTTTTTTGTAATTGAGTTGATCAATATATTTTCAGGCATATTGATAAGGAATTAACAAACAGATATCCTACATGTTGTTCAGCCGCAAGAAGTGCTAAAAATATTGAGCTTTGCAGCATCTGTTTGCACATTAGATTTCCAAGCAGCTTCTTTTTTGTTTTCAGTTGTCATAAGCATAGTGAGTGCTCTTTTCAATCTCTGTTGTTTTCCACATTACTTCAACTTTTCCATCTTCTTCTCTGCTACTTAAACTTGTCATATGCATATTTCCATTATTTGTGGGTAAATAAACAGATATATACAGTACCCTATTTAATATTTTTGGTTTGTTTGCATCTTGTGTGTGTGCCGGATACACTTTTTGTAACGATAGTTTTGTTGTTGGCAATTTAAAATCATGTCAATAGTTTGAAAATGGTCACACTTTAATATTTTATCTGTTCTTTTGCACATTATGTCTGCTCTATGAACTTTTCATATCCATGGGTGTCAATCATCAAGCCAGTTGTCCAACAAGTAGTTGTCCATGTAAACTTGCCTTTTGATGCAGATCATCACAAAAATCAAAAGTATCATTTGAATCAATTCATAAGACCATGCGATTCTGTTTCAATTCCAGGTCAAGAAAGTAGAAAATAAAATGTGAATGATGATCCACTTTGTGATGCTGGTAATTTAGCCTGTATGTCTGTTGAAACAGCTACCAACAAATCACACCAGTATTTATGCAATGTTACTCCAGAAGTATACAGGTGAGGGTTACTGATACAGCTCATTTAATTTTTTTCATACTTTGGCTTCTGTATATATATATATGTATATATATATATATATATATATATATATATATATATATATATATATATATATATATATGTATATATATATATATATATATATATATATATATATATATATAGGCAAAGTGTAGGCAAAGTCAATAACAATTTCTATCAGAAAATGGGATACAAAATGAAAATGATTATAATAACAAATGCAAACACATGAAGGCAGGAGAAGTCCAAGGCGACATAATGCATATGACAGTAAGCAAGGCAACAGTCAACAACGCCTGATGACAGGTATCCTTAAATACGGTGCTCCTAATCCATGAACATTAGTGATGCAAAAAAATGGAAGATGATTTAAACAGTTTTCCCTTCAGAAAATGTGCTCAAATAAGGGCTTGTATGTAGAACTCACCTGAAATATTGGCTGCACTTAGAATGATCTTGAGAAAATAAAATTCAGCATTGACAACAGTAAACTACCCCTAGATGTGAGTGTGAGCATAAATGGTTGTCTGTCTCCTTGTGCCCTGCAATTGGCTGGCCACCGATTCAGGGTGTCTCCTGCCTAGTCCCCGTGGTTAGCTAGGACAGGCTCCAGCTCCCCCTGTGACCTTTGAGAGGATATGCACTTCAGAAAATGAATGCATGAATGAAATCTAGAGCATATGTTAAAACAAGAATCATCATTTTATTTGTATCCTATTTCCATGAATCAGTTTTCAGTGAGGTCACCACAGTCCAGGGCCTACAAGTCCTCCATTTCCAAATCATCCTCCAAGAGAAGCTCAGGAAAATTGTTTCGCAGCATTGCATACTGTGTCACGTTACGAAATCCAGACATCACGCAGCAAGTCAAAGCATTTCGGGAGATCCTCATAGATCTGGCCGAAGCCCACAGACCAGTTGTAAGATCGTAGTACTCGACATGGTTGGTGGTGGAGACCCCGCTGAAACCACCAGCCACAAAGAGCCGATCCTCCACCACTTCAATGCCAAAGTTGCTTCGAGCGCACTGCATGGAAGGCAACAAGATCCAGTTGTTGGTTTGGGGGTTGTAGGCTTCGGCACTAGCGAGGCGGTCATCACCGTCGTACCCACCAACCTTTATTAGGAAAAAAGGCTAGGATTTTGGAAAGAATTTGAATTCAAAGGAAGTCTACAGTTTGTGATTCCAGACTTACTGCGTAAACATGGTCAGCACAGCCAATGACTCCAATACCACTACGACGGCTATTCATGGGGGCCATCACTGTCCATTCATTTGTCTCAGGGCTATAATATTCTGCTGTTTGCAAGAATTCATTTCCATTAAAACCACCACATATGTATACCTGGAACCAAAGGGGTTTGTGGGTGAATGAAACGCAATCTATCATTTTACTATTTTTCCTAACCAATGATGTAATTTGATGACTTTATGCGAGACAATTTGGTGTAAAATGCCAAGAATATCCTTTTTAAGCAAATTCAGTTGGCAGTTTTTGCTTACATCTGCAAACAGCTGGATTCTCGTTATTTGGCTGACTGGATCAAATTGAAATATTTGGCTGTTTACATCTAAACTCTTTGCCCAGATTGATCATTTGTGATTGGGCTGTATGTAATTGGCCATTTGTGAGTGGGTTTGTCGGTGAACAAGTTTTCAAGACCTCGTGTGGTCATTACAAGTGTGCATATTTATCATAGTGGACAGGTACTTGCATGATAAGGTGCAGTAACACCATTATCAATTTGAAATCTGCTCATATGTAGACCAATTTAAATAACAAAAGCATTTGCAGTCCAAGCACATCCCACAACAATGAAAAAGTTCAACTAGTCCACACACCAATTTTGATGATGCATGAAACAGTATTCCTATTCTTTGCCTACCTTGTCTTTGAGGGTTGTACAGCTGGCATTGCTCCTGTGTTCATGCATGCTAGCAATAAGAGTCCACTGATTGGTCTCTGGCGTGTAGAATTCTGCTGTCTTTAATCGTACACGTCCATCGTAACCTCCTATAGCATAAATACAGCCCTTTAAAACCGCCACGCTCACATAGCATCGGCGGGAATGCATGGGGGCCACTTCCTGCCAAATACGTTCGTTCAGGTCAAAACGGCTGACTGTGTTGTAGTGTTCTGCTCCATCATATCCACCGATGCAATAGATGGAGTCATTTAGAAAGACTGCACCGCAGTATGCCCGCGGGTGCTGCATATGATCCACCAGGTAATCCCAACAGTCAGCTTGCACATCATAGGCTTCAATAAGGTGCGTCGGACTGGCATCACTCCAACCACCAATCGCCAGAAGGATGGCAGAAGGCAGACGAGGGCGGGCCACCAGGTTGCAATACCCAGACACAGAGTTGGCTTTCATATGTCGCATCACGCGGGCAGCAAAGGAGACAATCTCCAAGCATTTGCTGCTATTCTGCACTAGCTGGTTGGTCAGCACATTGATGGTGATGAACTCCTGATTGGTCAAAGCTAGACGCACCTACAAGTGAAAGCAAGAAAAGGGAGTGAACCTGAGTACCGGGGAAACCCCACGCAGGCACAAGAAGAACACGCAAACTCCACAGAGGAAGGCGGATCCCCATGACTAATGTTCAATAAAGACAGCAAAATTAATTGATTTTAAATATGAAACTGAAATATTTCAGGCTGTTTGGAAAATATTCTATATTTATTCTCAATCTGGTGTTGGTCCGTAGCTTAAAAGGTTGGGTAATCAGTTCTCAAGACCAGAAGATTTGACTTACTTTAGCCAGGAGCATTGGCATATTCTTGGCCCGCTCCCCAGGAGCATGTGCGGTCCATTGAAGAATGGCCTCATAAACGGCGTTTTCCTTTACAAACAGGTCATCTCTTTCTAGGATGTCACAAAAGTCCTTCATAGAAAGTTGCTGCAACTCGTAAGATTTTGCGACAGCCTCAAAGTGGTACAGAATATACTGGTAGGCTTCTAGTTGCAGTTCAGGGGTGTGACAGTTCTTTGAGAACTGCCAGAGGCTAATGCAGTTTTCTGGGCGGAGCTGCTCTATTAGAAATGCACAGCACGTCTGAATGATGCCTGGTATGTTAAACTTGTCAGCTGCTATCAACAAGTCCTTGACGTTATCCTCTGACACAGACACAGATCCGGTGTAGGCAAAGTCAATCAGATGCTGCATTAATGGTGGTGTCAAACCATGTATGATATAGACCTTCTGGTCTTGGGTTGACCAATGCTGGAAAAGCTCTCTAGACATCAGAAACAGAGGTTATGTCAATATGTTTTCAATTTTGGGGACTCATTGCTCATTGCTTTGGCTGACCAACTCACACAAAATACAGGCTGCTGTTGCAAAGAATTATCTTGTGGATGTGAAACTCAACTTTGTCAACTACAATGACTGCATCGCTGAGTTCTCTTGTCAGACGGAGTTCATTGTATACAGAGCCTGACTTGTATGAAAATGAACCATTGCTACTCATCTTGATTGCATTGCCATTTCACACCTTTGGCTTCTGCCCAATCATATCAAGAGTCCAACAGGAACTGCACCATAGCTTACCCATGGCATTTTGTTTCAAAAGCCATTGCTGACATCAACGGTGACATCATCTGCATCACCAAAGCACCGATTCTTTAATTGTAGAGAAATTGCTGGTCGGTTCTGCCTCTTTAAACCAAGAACGCAACCGATTGGATTTCTGGTGAGGGCAAGATGGACAATCAACAAGAACTAAAACATAAACATGTTTTCATCTTTCATTGTGAGTGAAAACCATGGCAAAGGAATTCTGGTGACCAATTGTTAATTTAAAGAGGAGTGGGTAAAGCAAGAACATTATAAACAACAAAATATGTCTGAAGACTAAGGCCACATTTAAATCAAAAACGTAAAAGTGGTGTCTTATTGTGCAAGCATAAGTACATGACAATTTACCGATGTACGTCCTTTATGTAGGTGACAGCAATACCAAAACATTTCTTTTACTGTTCTGGAGTCAGAAAAAAAGTGTCTGGTTTTACAATTTAAGTTTTGTCTTTTCAACAATTTAGATCACGATGAATGGGCTGTCAAGACTTTGTTTTCAGATCCTTTTTCGGGCTCGCAAAACGACATATGCGTCCAAACGGCAGGAAGTTTTTATTATTGCATTTTTTCCTCGTCGCATAAAAGCCTTCTGAATAAGACTAAGCAAACAGGGCAAAAGGATGTTTCCGCCATATTGACAATAGATGAGAAAAAAAATACAATTTTAAAAATGATTAACGCCAACAAGGAGTTGCATGCTCTTTTTTTAAAATAAAAAATCAATCAAAAAAGTATCCCAAATTACAGCCTTCTGTTCAAAAGATGTTTTCCTTATACAATTCAATCTATACTGATATTACAACCAGAAAAATAAAAATCAAACAACAGTGGGAGTCTTATTCCGCATTTCGCATGAAATTCTAAATCTGGTAACACAAGATTCAGTTTGATATTAACTATGTAATTAGTTAAGTGTCTGATCAATTTTTGTTCAATTTCTGGCTGTTATCTAAAAATAAATATATTGAGGTAGTACTCCATTGATCCTGGGTGGGATTTTGCATGAGTTTATTTTTGCAAATGTAAAGTAAGTTTAAAAGCAATGTTAATAAAAGTTCTGTGGTCATTTTGTCTTTTCTGTTGATTTTATTTCACTTTTCAGCATAAAGTCTTTGTTATTCTTCCATAATCAGGTGCTCATCTTCAAAGATTAATGACGGCAGATCATTCCGTAGCATTGCATATTGTGTTATGTTGCAAAGTCCAGACATCACACAACAAGTCAAACCACTTCGGGAGACCCCCATATCACTAGCTGGAGACCACAAACCAGAAGTGAGGTCATAAAACTCCACCAGCTTTGTTGGGGAGACACCGTTGTGACCACCGGCGACGATGAGGCGATCCTCAACCACTTCTATTCCAAAGTTACTTCTGGGGCTTCCCATTGGGGACAACATGATCCAGTTATTGGTCAGGGGGTTGTACGCCTCAGCAGTGGCCAAACGGATTTCCCCATTGTAACCGCCAACCTTCATATGCAAAATAAAGAGAACAGACAAGAGTTTCTTAACATGAAAGTCATACCCAATCCAAATGTTTTTAGAGCTAGAGTAAAATGTGTCCATTTGCGCAACCTTTAGAAGTTGCAATGTATCTTCTATTCACCAAAAACTGATCTATTTAAGGAATCTCGTGTATTTTGAGGATCTTTCCATATGAACTGATTGATCACTGACATTTTGGACTATTTCTGGCAGTTTTTACTGTAATTTGCTATGCTACTTACTGCATAAACATGATCAGCAAAACCAATGACTCCGTTGCCGCTGCGACGGCTGCTCATAGGAGGCATCACTGTCCACTCATTGGTCTCTGGGGTGTAATATTCTGCTGTTTGCAAGAACTCATTTCCATTAAAACCACCACAAATGTACACCTGTAACCACATTAGCGTGACTTCCCAAATCAAGTAATGTCAGCAAAATTACATATATATATATATATATATATATATATATATATATATATATATATATATATATATATATATATATATATATATATATATATAGTTGAGTAAAATCCAAAGACTCATTCTGGAACTCTTGAGCCCTACCTTGTCATTGAGGGAGGTACAGCTTGCATCACTCCTCAGTTCATTCATGCTTGCAATAAGAGTCCACTGGTTTGTCTCAGGTGTGTAGTACTCTGCCGTCCTCAGTCTCGCATGTCCGTCGTGGCCTCCGATTGCATAGATACAACCATTAAGAACAGTGACACTCACATAGCATCGTCGGAAGTGCATGGGCGCCACTTCCTGCCATGTGCGTGTGTTCAAGTCAAAGCGGCTCACGGTGTTATAGTGTTCTGCACCATTGAAGCCGCCCAGACAGTAGATGGAGTCATTGAGAAAGACGGCACCACAGTATGAACGGGATTGATCCATGTCATCTACCAGGTAGCCCCAGCAGTTCGTGTGCACATCATACGCCTCAATGCGATGTGCCGCATTTCGGCCGTTGCGACCGCCGATGGCCATTAGGATGGTGGAAGGCAAGCGAGGACGGGCGACCAGATTGCAGTATCCAGACATGCAGTTGGTGGTCAAGTGACATATGACTTTGATAGCGAAAGCCACCATCTCCAGGCATTCGTTGCTGTTCTGCACCAACTGATTGGTCAGCACGTTGATGGTGATGAACTCTTGACTGGTTAGACCAAGACGGACCTATAAAGTTGTAAAAAGATGCCTAGCATATGTAATTAATTTCAGAATAGGGAGCATGTTCACCAGATTTTGTAGTGTGTGTGTGAGTGTGGGGGTGATTTTAAATGTATTTCTTTTTTAATCAATTCAATAAGCAAGACTCTGGTTGGGTAAAAGTTTGGTCAAGACCATATAATCTGAAACCAAAATTGTTTGAGCTTGAAACAGTTAAGAGGCTCTGAGGGGTTGGGACTGAACCAAGACTAGAACAATAGCTAATTGGCACAAAGTGAAAAGAAATACTCGTATACTGATGAAGGCAAGTATTAGGTCTTCATGTGTTCCCTAAATTTGAGTCAAGGCGAATTATAATCGAGATGAGACCTTGACATACACTGCCGGACCTTATATACAACAACCCTAGTAAGATACTTTGACAAACAAAATACTGTGCATCCTGCCGGCACCTACCAACACTCAATGTCAAAGGGCCTGACTTACTTTTGCCAGGAGCATTGCCACATATTCTCCCCGCTCTCGAGGGGCATGTGCAATCCAGTAAAGTATGGCCTCATAAACCGTATTCTCCTTTTTCACTATTAGGTCATCCCGTTCCAGAAAGTCACAGAAGTCCTGAATGGAGAGTTGCCACAACTCGTTTGATGTCGCCACTTCTTCAAAGTGGTATAGAATATACTGGTGAGCATTGTCCTCTAGCTCTGGAGTGTAGCAATTCTTGGTGAACTGCCAGATCCCGATGCAATTGTCTGGGCAGAGCTGTTCTGCCAGAAATGCGCTGCAGGTTCGAACAATGCCTGTAACGTTGAACTTATCAGCCGCTATTAACAAGTCTTGCACGATGTCCTCTGTCACAGACACGGAGCCATTATATGCAAAATCGACGAATAACTGCATTAAAGGAGCCGTTAGACCATGTATGGCATAGATCCTTTGGTTTGGGGTGGACCACCGAAGAAAGAGAGCTCTGAAAAGGATAGATGCATTTTTTAAATTTATCTCCACAGAAGGTCTCAGTTCACTTCATAAATTAGTCTCAAAGGAGTGGTAAAAGCTATGCAAGTCAAGCAGTTGATTGGTTCATCCTTGCAAAATTTGTGACTTAACATCTGACAAGGTTAGTCCTGTTACTCAAGTCCCACACGTCTGGTGGAAAAGAAATTATATTACACCAACTCACCCAAAGTATGGGCTGCAGTTGCACAAGATGATCTTGTGGATGTGAAACTCGACTTTATCGACCGTAATCACTGCATCGCTCAGTTCTCTAGTTAGACGTAGTTGGTTGAAAACAGAACCAGACTTGTATGACAACTGTCCATCATCACTCATCTTGAATTTGTTGCCATGACTTATTGCTTCCGACTTCTGCCAAAACCTCAGCGGAAGTCATGTAGTGAAGCAAATAAGGCAGCAGGTGTGTCAGCGGTAGATAATTTCTTATTCAACATTTACATCATTGTGGCATTCTCTGTCAGAAGCCTGGTTGGTAATCAGTGGTGACATCATCCACATCATCAAGGCCTCTGTGCTTTGGATTTAAACCATACATCACTGGGTTCAAATAGAATTCCCTGACAAAAATTCTAACGCTATAAGAACCATATCTTGTAAGTCACATAAAAAAACACTAGTCCCACTAAAAAAATGAATTATGCCACATTGACCGTAGACATGGTAGGACAAATTATTTAGACATTTTCTGACCAACCATTGTGGAAAGTGCAGTCTTTAAAACACTTCAATATATAGTATTTTAAAAAAGACTTATCATAACCTGTCTTGTTCAGTGACTGACCAAAAGTATGTCAGAATTAGGGTTACTGTATAAACATCGAGTCGGTATTTGCTAGAAAAAGGAAGAACTTAAAATCCAGTCGCTAGAAGACTTGGTTGTCTGCCAGTCATCGCACAGCAGAAGAGAATCGATTTTGAATGGACAATGTTATGTGGAAGATTTTTAGAAGCCTTAAACAAATTCACATAAGTTTACAAAGAGGACTGGAATAGACATGAATCTCTAAGATTGATCTAAAAAAATGCTCGAAATCTGGAATTTACTTTTTACGTCTTTTTCAGGCTCAATTTTACTTCTTGATATTTACTAGCCTTTAATTGTCAGAGAATGGGGTGGTAATCATAATATCTTGTAAATGTGTGTATCAAAGCAGAAAAAAGGCTCTCCAAATGAGAAGTGTTATTTACTCACTCTTGCTAAATTTGTGCATCTCAATTATGTAAGAAAAATCACAAAATGAAAAAATATGACAGCATATTTTTCAGTCATGTCTTATTTATGGCTTTCTCCTGTTATGTTCGTTTTTCCCTTCTGGCCGAGAGGCTGTTTTGCATTTTTCTTTTCTTTTTTGAGTTCCCAGCATAATTGACACTTCACATTTAGACATCATCGTCTATTCCTGTCATATCATCTTCTAAGAAGAGGAATGGTAGATCGTTTCGAACGATAGCACATTGGGTCATGTTGCAGAGTCCAGTCATCACGCAACAAGTCAACCCACTGCGGGAAATCCGCATGTCGCTGGCAGGGGACCATAGACCGGTCGTTAGGTCGTAGTACTCCACATGGCTGGTGGTGGAGACGCCATTGTAGCCGCCGGCGACAATAAGACAATCCTCCACTACTTCGATGCCAAAGTTGCTTCGGGGGCACTGCATAGGAGGCAACTCAATCCAGTTGTTAGTCCGCGGGTTGTAGGCCTCTGCGGTGGTTAGACGGACTTCACCATCATAACCTCCAACCTTGAGTGAAAAGACAGGTAAAACCAAACTAGAATCCGAACTTCAAATTTGTTCATGATTATGTTATGTTGTTATTTTAGTCAGTTAAAAAGATATTCATTCTGCCCCCCTCCCTGTGAAAATGTTCCAAATTAGCCCTTTAGTTACCATCCAGAAACACAAATGAAAGCTTAAGATGAAAATAAAGTAAAAAATGGGTGTCTGTGAACCAATAGAATATTTTTACCATATTTAAACATGCTTAATACTATATCGCAGATCAAGTTAAACATTTAATTTAGTGTTTAATATTATTTTACACTGTGCTGTGTTGAATTTTCAGTAACAAATGAATACATGCGTATTAACCAATACATATTTTTGTCATTCTAAGCATTAAGAATTTTTAAATGAAACTAAACAATAACAAACAATTTGTCTCAAAATGCAGTTTTACAGACAGACATTTGCATTCAGTGTCAAAAATTTGGACATGTTGGTCCCTTTCTCTTATACTGTACTTACTGCATAAATGTGATCAGCAAAGCCAATCACTCCGACGCCACTGCGACGGCTGCTCATCGGAGCCATCACTGTCCACTCATTGGTGTCTGGGCTGTAATATTCCGCTGTTTGCAAAGGCTCGTTCCCATTAAAACCACCGCAAATGTAAATCTAGGGTCACATGGGTTGACGGTTGATAAACTCAAGTAGGCCAGAACAACAGACTTTCAAATTCAGATTCAACGTACCTTATCATTGAGTGTGGTGCAGCTGGCATCACTCCTCTGTTCATGCATACTGTTTACAAGAGTCCATTGGTTGGTCTCTGGCCTGTAGTACTCTGCTGTCTTTAGTCTTACATGTCCGTCATAGCCCCCCAATGCAAAGATGCAGCCATTTAGCACTGTGACGCTCACGTAGCATCGTCGGGAGTGCATTGGTGCAACTTCCTGACAGGTCCGTGTTTTTAAGTCAAAGCGGCTCACTGTGTTATAGTGTTCAGTGCCATCAAAACCCCCCAGACAGTAAATGGCGTCATTGAGAAAGGCGGCCCCACAGTACGCTCGAGGTTGGTCCATGTTCTCAAACAAGTAGTCCCAACAATTGGCGTGGACGTCATATGCCTCGATGCACTCGGTGGCACTGGGGCCGCTCCAACCGCCAATGGCCAGCAGGATGGCGGAAGGCAAGCGAGGGCGTGCTACCAGGTTGCAGTACGCAGACACTGAGTTTACAGCCATGTGGTTGATCACCCGTGACGCGAATGTAACCATTTCCAGGCATTCGCGACTGTTCTGTACCAGCTGGTTGGTCAGGACATTGATAGTAATGTACTCCTGACTGGTCAGTGCCAGACGGATCTAGCAAGAATATTTTGATCATCACAAAAGGCTCATTGTCAAGTTTCAGAAATCTAAGCATTAAAGGAAGATACATAGAGTATAGCAAGCAGTGTGATGGGTTGTTTGGCAAAGTTTTATGAAAGGCTTGTCAAAAAGGAGATCATACTGCTATGTTTTTAATGGATGGGGATCAACTGTTGTCCGTTGTGTTCTGCTCAGATGTTTAACCATGTTGTTGATTGGGTGTTCATTGGAGTTGAAAAGGAAGATCAGTTGTTATGCTGGGGTCTTGAAAGAGGATCTCATGTATGGCATAAAGAAATTGTTGTGGTTTTGAATCTCGACCAATGCTGAGTCTGTTATTTCAGAAAATTGCATGTTTTTTGACAAGAGTATGTAGACTCTGGAATAATTTCTTTGAGGGGGATTGTTTGGCATGGTCAGGGGTTGGTCAAGTTGTCAAAAGGACATCAATTGTTTGGAGGTTTACGGGGTAGTTGTTCTACTGGTTTGCCAAGCTCTAAGGAGGTGAGGTTGCTCAATTATGACCATGAAACCCAGCGCAATGTGTGTCGGAACAATTGTCCTGTGATTTTGTCAACAGAGGATACCAATTGTCGGCCACAATGTGGTCAATTGGTATTTTTTTTCTTGACAGGTTGTTTACAACAGGATTCATTGTTGAGCATGAAGTTTGATACAAGGTGTTGTTAGGTAAGATACATAAATTATGACCATCTTCAGTATTTCAGGGCTCTTGCCTCTCACCTAATTCAAACCCTGATGAATGTAATTGTTTTTTCTTTCTGTGATCATTGTAACTGCAACTTACCTTGGCAAGAAGGATTGGCATGTTTTTGCCTCGCTCCCAGGGCTCCTGTGCAATCCAGTGCAGGATGGCCTCGTAAACAATGTTCTCCTTTTTCACAATCAAGTCATCTCTGTCGAGCATTTCCCCAAAGTCCTGCATGGAGAGTTGCCGCAACTCATCCGAGGTGGCAACCTCCTCAAAGTGATATAAAATATACTGGTAGGCATTGTATTGCAGCTGAGGGGTATGGCAGTTCCTTGTGAATTGCCAGATGCCAATGCAGTTCTCTGGACAGAGCTGCTCAGTTAAAAACCCACAGCAGATTTCAACGACGCCCGACACATTAAACTTATCAGCAGCTATCAACAAGTCCCTGACATTGTCCTCTGTCACCAATACAGAGCCAGTGTAAGCAAAATCAATGAAGAGCTGCATCAAGTGAGCCGAAATACCTTGTATGGCATAGACCTTCTGGTCTGGGGTGGACCAACGTAAAAAGAGGGCTCTAAACATCAAGGAGAGAGAGAGATGATTTCAACATTGTTGCTGTGCAAAAATGACATTTCAGGTTTAACTAATACCTAACATGCACATTTTCAATTTTGGGGGGGGACGAGAGATCCTTTACAGGGGTGATATTTTTCCAACCACTCCAGTTGTACCTACGTGTACCCCTCCAATAAAGATTTAAAATCTTGAGTATAGCATATATAGTCAAAAATTGATGCGTGTTTTTGTCGTGACATGAAAAAAGTTTTTTTTTCCAAGGTGAAATGTTGAAATATTAAATTTAAGGTCCAATTAAAAGCAACTACTATATAAACAAAATTACGACTACATTTTAAACATTTGTATTACTTCTGCAAAATAGCTTGTGTTCTCTAAATTACTCTATTCGTGTGATCTCACAATCACCCCTAGAGATTTAGTTTTGCTAAAGCTAAATTAGGAGTGATTATTGTAATGTATTCCCAGACATAAGTTTGAGAATCACTTCTGCCATGGAACATAGACAAATGTGGGGTTTTAAGTCTACCATTCTTCACTCAAACCAGAATTCTTACTTGTTTGGTAATCCACTCACCCAAAATAAGGGCTGCTGTTGCACATGATGATCTTATGGATGTGAAACTCCACATGGTCAACATTGATAATTGCGTCGCTGAGTCCTCGGGTCTGTCTTAGCTCGTCGTACACACATTCTGCAAACTTGCCTTCAAGTCTACCATCCACACAATTCATTTTGAATTTTGAACATTTCGTAACACTTTGGAGCCCTGCTGAGTCGCAGCGGAATTGAAAAGCAGCAATTGCCTCTATGGGGGTGGCGGAATTGATTTGTGCCATTACATCACAATGATGTCCTGTGTCAAAAGCTACCTGACGCATCATCTACATCATCAAAGCGTCGCCACTTTAGACTGAAGAAAAACATCACTTGTCCACAATCCTTCCTTACAGAAACCACACACAAACCAATTGCAACACATTTAAGCAAAAGAACTCCATACATTTTCTATTCATACAGTATCTCAGAAATACCACGTGTGATGATTTTTCTTCAGATTTTCCCTTCAAAGTAACACATTTGTACTCCCTATTAAAACCATGAATATGGAGGTCTAAATTGTGACTCAGGGGCGTCTTATACAAGAGAAATTGCAAAATCCAACGATTATAAGGCAATTTTAAGGGTACAGCTTATACGTGGTTGCGGCTAATATGCGAGACAATATGGTACATCCTGGTCACAAGTGTGGAACAATATGAGTCAAATGTTGTCATGTGAAGTTAGACATTTGTTGAAGGAAAGATGGTTGCACATTCTTATGAGATGAAAATAAGTTATGGTATACGTAAAAGAACAACATTTTTCTCATTCCAATTGAATTGCTGTCTCTGGAGCTGATGAAGCTACCACTTCGGTTTTGTTTTTTGAGGGTCTGTTGGTATCCCTCGCACCAAGTGTTGTACTATTACCAACACTAATAGAAGGAGCCTCGATGGGGAAACAAAATGCTGCTGTTGTTTATCAGAGAGTACTAAGAAATAAAGTACTTATACCGTACAGCATGTATTTTTAGAGAATCTGTTTATCTACCTGCCGGAAAAAAAAACTGGTAGTAAACAGACAGAATAAATGTGAACATTTTGGTGGTGTATTTCAGTGAATTTTTAATACACACTTATTTTGCTGTATACATAGTGCTGTCAGATGTTAGTCCTAGTTGGTCTGATAGGAGAGATGAAAGGATAAAGTGAGGCATTTGGTGACAATTTTTGAGAGGTCATGAAAGCTCTAAGTGAACAGCTTTCGTTGATGATGTATTTTGAGCGCATTGAAGAAATTTCTGCCGTTACTGCTAAGCCTTATTAGATGATGAATTGAGGAAAATGAACAAAATTGTTGAATCCATGTGGTCGCGGGGCTTCGGGAAGGGTGGCTGGCGTCGACGAGAGCGTCGACGAGAGTGTCGGCGCGAGCGTGGGTGGCTTCCCGCTGGGTCCATTACGGTCGGATCGTTCTGTTACGATTGCGCCGTGTCGTCGTGGTGCGATCGGGAATGGATTAGGACCCAGGCGCGGGGATTGTCTGCAGCTGCTCTGACCTGACGGCAAGGCAGGAGTGACAAATGAGCCACTCCTGAAAAAATAATCTTTGTCAAAGTTTACAATCTGTGAGAGAGTGCTTGTTACATTGTGTTAGACGTACAGTTTTAGCACCTACCCATAATTCCTTAACTCAGTCTGATCCCGTCTAACAACTTGTGCGTGTTCAGCATCAAAGGAAGAGACCAGGGTTTGCGCGTTACTCCACAGATGATTTATTCCTGATATTGATCCTTACAGAGCTCCGGGTCCCTTTCCCAAATATAAAACCAGCTGAGCGTCGCCGTGCTTCAGTGGAGGATGAAAGAGACTAAAGTCCAAACCCGCGTTTGCCCAATTATAGTATAACACAGATGAATATTCATTCGCTGAGTTTAATGATATGTGGACTGTCCCACGACGTTCTGCAGGGGTGTCCTCTCCTAGAATCTGCTTGCCCGTGAATCCACGTCTGGCCTGGTCGCCCTCTCCGCGGGGATTCCTTTGTCTCTGGTTTCACCTGGACCATCGCCCTCTCCGCGGGGATTCCTTTGTCTCTGGTTTCACCTGGACCACTTATCACATGGACCATACCTTGAAGCAGAAACTCAGACAAAAGACCTTTTGTTCATAGTAATTGAGTTGAGAACAATAGTTTTAATCCTACTGTGGTACTATATCAAAATGAAACAGCTACAATAAAATGAAGGAGTAAATATGTCATATTCTTCAATTGTTACAGTGCCAACAACGGGTTACTGTATTGTTCCGTGTCTTTCACGGTATTCACTCCAAGTGTAGGTTCAGGAAGTAAAGCTCAGCTTGTCTGGCTGGGTCCTCTGTGATAAGTCACCATGGAACAGATGGCATTCGGCAAAGGGCTGCTTTCACTGTATAAATGCTTGTCATCAACATTTTGGACAGGGTTCATCTGCAAGTGAATGAATTAGAAATAATTAACTATTAGTATTCATCTACTCTGATTTTTGCCAGATGGTGGAATTGATATGCAGCAGAGGTTAATTTGTAGTGGATCATGCCAGATTAGGAAACAGAAGATCAAGCTGAATATGACCTTTTAAACACAAAATTGGGAATAGACCGTCAATAGCTTTGCAAGTGCTTACATTAATATTTTTAATGGTCAGGGGCCGAATTCATGTTTAGTTTCAGCCCAACTTGTATGTATTGCAGGATGTGTGTCCGACACATCATCGCTTGGCTGTCATGTACTCCAGCACTCTATGATTGACAAAATTAAGCATGGATATAGACTTACCTGACAAACTGCACTTTCTGTCTGATCGGTGGTCCCACTTCCTATGAAGTAGATATTTTTAAATATCAATAGGTGGAGTTGTAGTGCTAGTAAGTACTGAGGTTTTGTTATAGATCCACTAAATGGAGCTGTACTAAAGGGAATTTCATACAATGATTAACCGATATGTATCCATATATAAGGCACATCGGATTATTAGAGCATTACCGGCTTCTGGGGAAATTGCAGTATTTTAGTTACGCCTCATAGTGCGTAAAATACAGTAGTTTGGGTAAGGGTAAAATAGATTGGACTCAGTTTTGGACTAGAGACCATCAATTCAATTACTACCAATGTTATTATAAGTGACAGCGTAGTTACAACTCGTCTTTGAGGGAGGTTTTTGAAAGGAACATTTTAAAGAGAAAGACAACACTTTTTTTATTTGCATTCCAGTTGTAAATAAAAAGCCAGAATTTCCATCAAGTGAAAATATGGAGCCATGAAGCCAGACATATCAATGCCAGTACATTATTAGCCCATCAAATGTGAGTATCCCAGATTTCCCACCCATTTTCACGTGTCATTCATACCCGTAATCATATCACTTGTGCAGTGATTGTTCGTTAGTACACAGTGTAACTAACGTCACGAAATGGCTGCATGCCCCAGCAGTGTAATCTTTTGTATTCGCACATTATTTTCTCCATTATCAGAGGTCTAAGAAAATCACCATTTGTTAACAATTGTCTTTCGGAACAAGGTAATTGATACTAGATGTTGTCTTTCCCTTTTAAACTATTGACATCCTCAGAACCCAAGTGAACCAGCAACAACCCAAACTTACTTTTAAAGATAATCCAAACGACCATAAAACCAAACCCATGCAAAACTAAGACCAAAGCTGCTGACATTCCAATCCAAGTGGCTGTTGAGATTCCATTCCATTCTAGGAAATAAAATAATAATAATAATAATAATAAAGGCGCCAGTTTCAATTAATTGACGCATGAACAGCTACAAATACAAAGCCTGTACATTTGGTTCTGAAAATCAGGTAGTTAACTGAATATTATTAGTTGTGCTTACCGTCATGTTCACGGCAAACATGTTTGACCTCCTTTGCTTCATGGTTCTCGCTAACCTCATTTCGATTTTGGCACACCAGAGACGAATTGGAGACAAAGGCCGTGAGAAGTTGAGCACCACTGGATTGCTCCATTCCACCCAGTTTGCAGACATTATGGTAACATCCAAAAGTGGCTTTTAGATGTGTTTCCTCAGAACTGCACGTTACTGTCACGTTACAGGAAATTGAGTCAAACCACACTGATGCCACCTCCATCTTGACAGGCGATACTGTGGCTGTAAAGTAGACTCATTAGTTGACAGGTGCAAATAAATTTCTATGTATATTTTTCAGCTAGGGAAGGTTTAAAAGAGCAGAGCAATGGAGAATCATGGTGCATTATCATGTAAATGTTGCATTTTAGATCAGAAAAACTAACTATCCATTTACATTAGCAATGATTATGTAAACATACACCATGTGTAACTACACATGCGCACAACCTAAATTTCTTATATAGAAAAAAATGGCATTAGTACATGATGCTACAGTTTTAAAATCTAAGGGTTTCAAAAGTTGGTCCCCAAATTCATTCATTCATTTTCCGAACCACATACCCTACATGTTTTTGAGCTGAGGGAGGAAACCATTACCCAGAAGAATCCCATGCAAGCCTGGGGAAAACATGCAAACTCCATACAGTGAGGACCGACCTGGGATCAAACCCTCAGCCCCAGAACTGTGAGGCCGAAGCACTAACCGCTCGACCAACAGGCTACGAATGGCTTGAAAAACAAATGAATTTTCAAGACATCAGACAACAGGGTGTGTGTGGTAAGTTGATGAGCTGGCGTTTCCGTGGAAATTCAAATACTGACAAAAAAATCCTCAACCACACACTTCCCCTAAAACATGTCACATGCTCTTTCTGTCATGAGTTTATAATGTGTATGATTTTCTTGTTAAAAAATAAATTTTTGGGGACTGTGTTCCCGTGTCAATCTAACAATTTACACTCACTGGCCACTAGTCTTAAAGTAAAAATGACATCAGATTTTTTTTCAATCTATATTTAGTCTCATTGCTACCTGATTTGGATCACGTATATCCAGCGGCGGTCCGTGCATTTTCCAGCCATGCCTTCAATCCAACCCTTAAAAACTATTTTATGGCTATAAAACCTCTACTGCATCTACAGTTACAACACAAAAAATAATCAATAATAACCTCATACAATTAAAATATGATTGAGAAGGCCTTGAGGCAGATTTCTGACCCTGGCAACAAATAATGGCTGAAATGTGATTGGTTAAATGCTTCAATATGAAAACACACATCTGGAAGCAGTGCAACCAGGGGGAAAGGAAGCTAACAGACAATTTGGAATTATTTAATAAGTATTGATGGACAAAATATAATATATGATTCAGATATTTCTTAGGCCAGCAGAGAATGCCTTGAAGGCCCTGACGGCCCGCCACTGCGTATATCACAGAAGTCACTAAAGGGGTACTCGGACGTTTCGTCGAAAGACGTTTGGTCCCCGGACGTTTGGTCCCCGGACGTTTGGTCCACGGACGTTTGGTCGACCGGACGTTTGGTCGACCAGACGTTTGGTCGACCGGACGTTTGGTAGAACGGACGTATGGTCGCCGGGTTCCGAGGTTTGAGTCACGAGACTTTCATTTGTCTAACCCTAACCCTATTCACTCAATGTTAAATAATAGTCATTAAATCCCTATTCACCAAATGTTAAAATCTATCAATTGCATGCGAACCCGGCGACCAAACGTCCGTTCTACCAACCATCCGTTCTACCAAACGTCCGTTCTAGCAAACGTCCGTTCGACCAAACGTCCGTTCGACCAAACGTCCGGTCGACCAAACGTCCAGGGTTCTAAACGTCTGGGGACCAAGCGTCTTTCAATGAAACGTCCGGTCACGGAACAGGTCTGCACCCTTGGTTTACATAGCTCTTCACACAGCTGTGACAATAAACTGATCTTGTGATTGTCTGACAGTGGAGGATGGGAGATCCGTCATAAATACAGAATTAAAAAAAAGCTTTGCACATTGCAAATCCTCTTTTAAGATGGGAAAATCTCAGTTTAATCATTGAGAACCCTGTAAAAAGTATTTCCACAAATCATGTTAAAAACATAACATATAAATAACCTGGTATTGAAATATTATGGCCAGTGAATAAACAATTGTAAGTGCAAATCCAACATGATGCTCCTTTAACATTTATGTTATATTATTTTTCAGTAGCAGCAATAATGTTCCTTGGTCAATTTGACCTGAGGGATGATACATTAATGTTTCATCCACATTATGTATGTTTGGGATTTACTGCCATAAACTCACAGCATCAAATTGACCTGGTGCAAGAATATATATTTAAATGACTTACCTTGAACGTTAAGGTTATATTCACTCAGTGACTGATCTGAACCACTCGTAAACAATGCTTCATAATGCCCGCTGTCCTGCATTTGTAGATTTTTTAATAACAAGTCGTAGTTCTTCTGTAACTCAACTCTATTCGTGTAGTTCATATGTATTTCTGATTCATTTTTTTGATTCAATCTTAAAATGTTGACAGACTTGTTGAACTTCCAGGATAATTGGTCAAAGGCTGTTGTGAACTGGACAGGTGTCTTGATGGCCAAAATTACGTCTGTTCCCAACTTGGCATACTTGGTCTCTGCTTCAGACTCTAAAAAAATGAACCCCCCACCCAATATACAACATAAGAATCATATATCAAAGTACCAATTTCTCAATCAATTGTCAATAATTTTATGTCATTCAAACGCAGGTTCGTTGCATTGTGAATTTTTGCAACCAAATTTTTTGCCAATAATTTTCCTTACCACAGAATTTAGTTTTTTTTTTTTCATTTTTGTGCCAAGGCGAGGAAAAGGCAAGAAAAGGAAATTTCATTTATTTATTAAGCATGTATTTTGGTCCATTCCGTTAAGCATTTTGTAGAGCAGCAATACGTATTTCTATACTCTCCTTTGACTGACAGAAAGCCGATGATGTCATGACCAGTGTATAATATGATTCATTTTCTTTATACAGTGGTGCCGCTACTTATGAATGTTTCTCCGTACGAAATATTCAAATTCCGAAAAGCCTTGGTGGGAAATTTAATTCCCTAGATAAGAAAAAAATCCAAGTTATTGACTGTCAAACAAAACCTCACATGCCCCAAATCTAAATATACAGTCCGTGTATCGGGTATTTTCCTTTTTTAAATTGTTGTGGTAGAGTTTCTTTCCCATTGGCTATTTCCCAATACCTCGCTAGTCTCCTATTGGCTAGAAGGAAGATCCAACTCCATGTTGCTAAAACCTAGGTTAGGGCGCTGAGGTAAAACAATTCAAAACACATCCAAAAAGCTGTGATTATTTTCACAGAGGTATTCAGGTGTGACTATCATCGATCTATTTAGGTATTGAGTACTGAGAGCATTTTTTGATAGGTGCAATGGAATCATCAAAATATGTGCTCCCACAAACAGAAGACTAAAAATTATCGACCAAGTAATGTTACCGTGATTAGATGGGCACAACTGTAATGGACACAAATTTGGGAAAACTGGTAGCAAAATTTGACAAAGGAGCAAAAACTGATAGACATGTAGTATATCAGAAAAAGCATTGGTAGCAAAATCTGATAAAGGAGCAAAATCTGACAGACGACCGGTTGAGAGCAGGTATTTTTGAAATGTAATGATTTTAAATTATGGGATTTTGTCATGGCAATGGATGTCTGCGAGTAAAAAACTTGTGAAACTGTATTATTATTATTTACTTTCAGAAGTGTAACACCTTACAACAACTAATTTCCCGAATACGGGATGAATAAAGTTATCTAATCTAATTACTGAAAAAAGTAATATTATAATTGTGGGTTTCAAGTAACGCACTACCGCCAACACTATTTTTCGCACATCTATGCAAGCAAAAGTATAACATATGGAGTGGCAAAACTACTCTTAGAAGTGTAGTTCTTTTCAAAATGTTACTCAAGTAAATACAAAAGAGTTACACATTAAGACACACCCCTGGGATTTAATAAAGTTCATTTTAGAAAGAAAAGGGAAGGAAGTGTGTCGTTTGACAGTTAGGCTGATGGCGACAAAAGATAAATTGTAAGTACTTTTCTATAAGCATTAGAAGACTACAGTTCCAAGCATTTTACATCTTTGGATCGCCCAGAAGCTATTGGAAAACCGCTTTATTTTTCATTATCATAGTGTCTACATGCAAACATAGAGGAACCAAAACTAGACAAACTTGCTCATTCGGTCAGAGCAAAAGAAACTTATACGTAGTTGTTTTTGTGGAAATTAACACATGAAGTAAGTTATATTGTACAGTAGCATACTGTTCAAGTATAGCTATATCTAAAACTTAAAGATTAATTAATAACTCTTCAATTTTATCGGCCATTAGTCCAATATGAACAATATATACTTTATAATATATACTGTTATATTACCATGACATCAACCAATTTTGCAATTAAAAAAACTTACCTTGCAAATGGATTATATGCAGGAGAGAAACAAAGAAGAGTAATAAAATCCTCATGATTTTTTTATAAGAGGAAGTAAGTCTTAATTCTCAAAGAGTTGGTTAGCTGGGGGTCTTTCTCTCCATAAAGCATCGATTCATATCTCAATTCACAGACTATGGTCCTAGACAGGGTTGATTAAAAAAAAAAAAAAAGTTTCGATTTGATAAGGTTTGATACAAAGTGATAATCAAACCCCAATTTTTTTTTGTTACTGATTATCAAAAATAGAAAAAAAGATAATGTACATAGGATAAAGCGACTGCAAAACGCAATGACGATCACCTGTCATCTCACATTTTGAAGATAGATTCTGGGCTGTGACAGACAAATGCATCCGAAAGAGCATGTGACATGTTTCAGAGGAAGTGTGTGGTTGGAGATTTTCTGGTAAATATATTTGAATTTCCACTGAAACGCCAGCTCATCAACTCATTACACACGTCCTGTTGTCTGATGTCTCGCATGTACAGAGAGCCCCGGCCACTAACATGCTCAATGCGGATGTTGCTGCGGCCATCTTTGGACAGCACTCGCCGCCGCTTCCTCAGCGTGCCACCGACGGTGGAAAGGCCGCCACCAAGCAGGGGTTTCAAGACGTCCGTCTGCGTCTGGGAGTGGCACACCTTCTGACCTGCTGCGACCTGATTAGCCAACTTATACTCATCTGGTACGCCCCGGGGATGCCAATCGCTTCAATGTATGTTGGATCTCCTTCTCTCCTTACCGATCGACGCCGTCGGGAGGGACCCACCATCATACTGGATTTCAGCCAATTGTATCTCCTCCACTGTAGATGGAAAAACAGACCATTCCTAGCCGCTTTGATATTCGAGCTGCCCATTTTGAAGGGAGTTCGCGTGCACTCAGTTATCAGTTAGTTAACTTTCTTTTCCGCCTTTTATTATCGGAACTACACACGCAACACACGTAACACAAATGTATACCCTAGCCTGATATACCGTCAGAGTTATATTTGTACTTTTCCGGACCACAGTACAGGACACCCCAAACTGCCCTAAGTTTTATAGACTCATGCTCTGTCTCTTTACCTGGTAGAGACTAGTATGCCCAGGGTTTTAAAAATCGCCATCCCCAGGACGCGAGCCTTATTTCTCAAAATAAGGCCATCGTGTGTGATGCCCTTCGCGCATTTGGAACCCGTCAACAATATGCAGACATCACACACGGAACTCACCAGAAATGTCGATAGATGCCTCCAAAAAATGGATAGTCTTCAACCGACCAGAATCCAGGCGCTGCTGAGAAATAATCCAGCCTGGAAAAGGGATTCTCGCCGTGCACGGTCACTCCAGATATTGAACCGCAGCGTCTGGATTCCTTATCGGTGTGTTGAACCCGGCTACTCGAAGGACCAAATGTTGGAATAATGATTAATACCCTTAAATCATTATTAGTAATATTTAATTAAAATTGGAAGACATCTTTCAACATAACTGGTTACAACTTGCAAGGAGCCACACTCATAACGTGCCTTCGTTCCTGAGTATTTCTGACGTGCAGTCTCCTCTTCTCTGTATTTAGTCGCACATAACTGAAAACATTTCAATGTAATCTGATTCAAAACAATTGCCATTATTAGATTGAAACCAAAACACCTGCGTAAGAATTTGCAGTATAAGCATAATAATTTCTTTATAAGGTAAACTGCCGGCGTCCCAGACAAATCAATTTATGAGTCCTTCGTAGATCATTGCGAACTTGTATCTGAGTGTCTGGGTGGCGAGGTCTATCTCCCAGTAAGAGTCCTTGGAGGTGTTAAGTCAACAAGCTGGAGCCAGCAGGGTTACCTCGAGTTTGTCCCAGTCTCAAATTAAAGACACTCTTATACAAAAGTAATTAAAATGCATACATCTATAATATCATCATGAATTAATTCATAGCCTTATTACTTATTAAAAATGCTTACAAAACATATAGAAACATCCCATAATAAATCCAACATTTACAATGTGTGAGAGAGTGCTTGTTACATTGTTACAGTGCCAACAACGGGTTACTGTATTGTTCCGTGTCTTTCACGGGATTCACTCCAAGTGTAGGTTCAGGAAGTAAAGCACAGCTTGTCTGTCTGGGTTTTCTGGGATAGGTCACCATGGAATAGATGGCATTCGGCAAAGGGCTGCTTTCACTGTATAAATGGTTGTCATCAACATTTTGGACAGGGTTCATCTGCAAGTGAATGAATTAAAAATAATTAACTATTAGTATTCATCTACTCTGATTTTTGCCAGATGGTGGAATTGATATGCAGCAGAGGTTAATTTGTAGTGGATCATGCCAGATTAGGAAACAGAAGATCAAGCTGAATATGACCTTTTAAACAGGTGTTGAATCTGTTTTTCAAAATTGGGAATAGACCGTCAATAGATTTGCAAGTGCTAACATTAATATTTTTAATGGTGAGGGGCCGAATTCATGTTTAGTTTCAGCCCAACTTGTATGTATTGCAGGATGTGTGTCCGACACATCATCCCTTGGCTGTCATGTACTCCAGCACTCAATGATTGACAAAATTAAGCATGGATATAGACTTACCTGACAAACTTCACTTTCTGTCTGCTCGGCGGTCCGACTTCCTATGAAGTAGATATTTTTAAATATCAATAGGTGGAGCTGTAGTGCTAGTAAGTACTGAGGTTTTGTTATAGATCCACTAAATGGAGCTGTACTAAAGGGAATTTCATACAATGATTAACCGATATGTATCCATATATAAGGCACATCGGATTATTAGAGCATTACCGGCTTTTGGGGAAATTGCAGTCTTTTAGTTACGCCTCATAGTGCGTAAAATACAGTAGTTTGGGTAAGGGTAAAATAGATTGCACTCAGTTTTGGACTAGAGACCATCAATTCAATTACTACCAATGTTATTATAAGTGACAACGTAGTTACAACTTGTCTTTGAGGGAGGTGTTTGAAAGGAACATTTTAAAGGGACAGACAACACTTTTTTTATTTACATTCCAGTTGTAAATAAAAAGCCAGAATTTCCATCAAGTGAAAATATGGAGCCATGAAGCCAGACATATTATCAATGCCAGTACATTATTAGCCCATCAAATGTGAGTATCCCAGATTTCCCAAACTTACTTTTAAAGATAATCCAAAGGACCATAAAACCAAACCCATGCAAAACTAAGACCAAAGATGCAAAGATGTAAAGATGCTATCTTTGTCATTCATCATTACAAACAATGGGTTTTTTTCCACTATTGGTACAAGGTATTTTGCCAAAATGTTTTACTTATTGAAAAATTCCTGCCAATGCCCAGTGCAGTTGCAAACGCATGCAGACATGGTTTAAAAGGAATGAGTGCTTACTCTTTTTGTTTTAATTAAGTTTTATATCATCTCTGAATAGCCTCAAAATCCTTTTGGTGTGGTTTCCTGTCACAGCTTTAAAGCAAGCATTATTATTCTTATTGCCGATTTTTTCTTTCTCAATGCTTTGCATCTAGGCGGTCGCTGGACTGATCCAGAATTGGCCGACTTCGAGTTGCTTGTCATCCTCAGCGCGACCGTAGAGCCTACGTCAGCCACCTGCCAAGTTCGCACCTCCTACCTGCCTGACGAGATCCTTTGGGGTTACGAGTTCCCGCCCGTGGTCTCCCTGTCGCAGTCGGGAAAATATGTGGCCAAGTTTGCCTTTCTCGACAAAGTAGCCAAGAACAAGACGGCGCCTGTTTTCAAGGTTTCAGAAGGCCCGCGACACAGCCACCAGAGCAATGGCAGGCAAAAACTTCCCAACGGGTCTGACCCAGAGAAGATGCGCTTGGAGCAAAGCTATCGTGAGGATCGAGGCCGCGTCAGCGTTCGTATCAGCAACGTGTAAAAACCGGGATGGGAATTTGGATTTTATTCAGACAGACAGTCCATCAGTTTCCCTCGGCTTCATGAAACATGAACGGAAACTTAGAAATTTCAAATGGTACTGGAAACGAAGCTTGTGGGAGATGAAATGCTTCTGTTAATGGAAAAAGAGCAACACAAACAAATGTAAATAGCACAAGTAGGCACCCAAACGCTTTTGTCTCAACTTTACCGTTTATTTTTTCATTGGTATTGACGTACTTTTCTCCATGCTCCACAATTTTAATTCCCGTTGGTGTCCTAATATTTTTGTGCAAAAACTGATATTTACTTCCCCTGTTAGCGTCCTTTGGGTGGGCCTTACAACAACCCGTGTTGATTTCTACATATTGTGCCATTGTGCCTTTTCCAAAAGTAACCTTCCTCAGGCCCCCAATCCCAGTGGCAGAATGTACTTCATACCTTGCAAATGCCTTTTTGTGTGGACAGAAGAAAAAATTGGGCCACGTAGAGACCAGAAATTAGGAGGAAAAAGTGGTGATTACAATAAATATTTTAAGAATAGTAGCTATCTAATATCCAAGTTTTGTTGTTTTCCCCAAAGGGCACTTTTTTTTTAAAACTGAATCCTATTTTTTTAATTTGTATTTTCAAAAAATATATATTTTAAAAATTTGTAATATATAAAAAATATAGACATGTATTTTGATGGGATACAGCAATGGCTTGAAAAACAAATGAATTTTCAAGACATCAGACAACAGGGCGTGTGTGGTAAGTTGATGAGCTGGCGTTTCCGTGGAAATTCAAATATTGACAAAAAAAATTCCAAACACACACTTCTTCTAAAAGATGTCACATGCTCTTTCTGTCATGAGTTTATAATGTGCATGATTTTCTTGTTAAAAAATACATTTTTGGGGACTGTGTTCCCGTGTCAATCTAACAATTTACATTCACTGGCCACTAGTCTTAAAGTAAAAATGACATCAGATTTTTTTTCAATCTATATTTAGTCTCATTGCTACCTGATTTGGATCACGTATATCCAGCGGTGTTCGTGCATTTTCTAGCGATGCCTTCAATCCAACCCTTAAAAACTATTTTATGGCTATAAAACCTCTACTGCATCTACAGTTGCAACACAAAAAAATATCAATAATAACCTCATACAATTAAAATATTATTTAGGAATATAGCCATATTTTATTCACCAAAAATCATTTTTAACTGTACACAATATCCATCCTGAAGAATATGACATATTTTACTCCTTCATTTTATGGTAGCTGTTTCATTTTGATATAGTACCACAGGAGGATTAAAACTATTGTACTCAACTCAATCACAATGAACAAAAGGTCTTTTGTTTGAGTTTCTGCTTTAAGGTGTGGTCCAGGTGATAAGTGGTCCCAGGTGATGAGTGGTCCAGATGAAATCAGGGACAAAGGGATCCCCGCGGAGAGGGCGATGGTCCAGATGATACCAGACACAAAGGAATTCCTGCGGAGAGGGCGACCATGCCAGATGTGGATTCAAGGACAAGCAGATTCTAGGAGAGGACACCCCCGCAGAACGTCGTGGGACAGTCCACATATCATTAAACTCAGCGAATGAATATTCATCTGTGTTATACTATAATTGGGCAAACGCGGGTTTGGACTTTAGTCTCTTTCATCCTCCACTGAAGCAGGGCGACGCTCAGCTGGTTTTATATTTGGGAAAGGGACCCGGAGCTCTGTAAGGAATATCTGGAATAAATCATCTGTGGAGTAACGCGCATACCCTGTTCTCTTCCTTCGATGCTGAACACGCACAAATTGTTGGACGGGATTAGACTGAGTTAAGGAATTATGGTTAGGTGCTAAAACTATACGTCTAACAATTTTGGCGACCCTGTCCGTGAGTCAGAGGGGAGAGAGGCTGCGTAGACAAATAGGGGTCCGACAGAAATACGACTCACGTCTGGGACGTGTTAAATGGTTTATAATGTCTGGGACGGGATTATTGGTCAAGTCGGCGAACTTGAGACTACACAGTTTGGCAGTCCGGGACTGTCCGGAAACTTCTTCGGCGACTTCTTAAAGCAGGCCTGAAATCAACTAAAGGTGAGCAGAATTCCTGTTTCTATAATGTCAAAATTCTGCTATTGGATTGTTTAAATTACTGAGAAGTCGCAGTAGAAATTTCACTTATATAGTCCGAGTATTTGTTCGAGGAACATTGTCGTGATTATATTGAAATCAGGGATTTCAGGATACCTGTAGTAGGTAAAGAATCTGGGATTCTTAAGGTATTTGTTCGGGGAACATTTTTTAGGGGTCGTCAGGGACACCCCGCCGAAGTCCAGGACTTCGAAGCGCGCCGGGGGCGTGATATTTAAAGTATTTGTTCAGGGAACATTACTGTGATTGAAATAAAGGAATCGGGGATTCCTAAACGGTCGTATTAAAATAAGTCTTCGGCAGGGAAACGACTGGGTCCACAGAGGTTTTATTCTTAGATCGATCCTAATAAAATTCTAAATTTCTTGATTCCTAGAATTGAATATACTCAAATTCTAAATTTAACCGGTGATTTGTGATGACTGCGTTGGTAAAAATGCGAGGAGAGGTTGAAAATGTGTGTGTTAGAAGGAATGTTGAGAGGGCTTGGGATAGAATGGAGTGTGTGTGTGTGTGTGTGTGTGTGTGTGTGTGTGTGTGTGTGTGTGTGTGTGTGTGTGTGTGTGTGTGTGTGTGTGTGTGTGTGTGTGTGTGCGTGCGTGCGTGCGTGCGTGCGTGCGTGTGCGTGCGTTTTGAGAGGAATGGGGAGAAAGATGCTGAATGAGAATGGAATGGAATGAATTGATGAGTTTGTATGGAAATGTAGAGGCACAGGTTTTCAAAGACAAGCTAAATTAAATGTGAGTTGGAGAAATAATTTTGTACGTTGAAAGGAAATTTACATTGTACAGGTCAAAAGCGTTTGTCCGTAGCGTTGAAAAAAGGAGCATGACATCACAGCTAAGGCAGAACTAAAAAATAAAAAAATAAAAAGCGGAGGGAGGTGATTAGGAGGAGGTGTGACTGTCCCAGTCTCAAATTAAAGACACTCTTATACAAAAGTAATTAAAATGCATACATCTATAATATCATCATGAATTAATTCATAGCCTTATTACTTATTAAAAATGCTTACAAAACATATAGAAACATCCCATAATAAATCCAACATTTACAATGTGTGAGAGAGTGCTTGTTACATTGTTACAGTGCCAACAACGGGTTACTGTATTGTTCCGTGTCTTTCACGGCATTCACTCCAAGTGTAGGTTCAGGAAGTAAAACACAGCTTGTCTGGCTGGGTTTTCTGGGATAGGTCACCATGGAATAGATGGCATTCGGCAAAGGGCTGCTTTCACTGTATAAATGCTTGTCATCAACATTTTGGACAGGGTTCATCTGCAAGTGAATGAATTAAAAATAATTAACTATTAGTATTCATATACTCTGATTTTTGCCAAATGGTGGAATTGATATGCAACAGAGGTTAATTTGTAGTGGATCATGCCAGATTAGGAAACAGAAGATCAAGTTGAATATGACCTTTTAAACAGGTGTTGAATCTGTTTTTCAAAATTGGGAATAGACCGTCAATAGATTTGCAAGTGCTTACATTAATATTTATAATGGTGAGGGGCCGAATTCATGTTTAGTTTCAGCCCAACTTGTATGTATTGCAGGATGTGTGTCCATCATCCCTTGGCTGTCATGTACTCCAGCACTCTATGATTGACAAAATTAAGCATGGATATAGACTTACCTGACAAACTTCACTTTCTGTCTGCTCGGTGGTCCGACGTCCTATGAAGTAGATATTTTTAAATATCAATAGGTGGAGCTGTGGTGCTAGTAAGTACTGAGGTTTTGTTATAGATCCACTAAATGGAGCTGTACTAAAGGGAATTTCATACAATGATTAACCGATATGCATCCATATATAAGGCACATCGGATTATTAGAGCATTACCGGCTTTTACCCATTTTCACGTGTCATTCATACCCATAATCATATCACTTGTGCAGTGATTGTTCGTTAGTACACAGTGTAACTAACGTCACGAAATGGCTGCATGCCCCAGCAGTGTAATCTTTTGTATTTGCACATTATTTTCTCCATTATCAGAGGTCTAAGAAAATCACCATTTGTTAACAATTGTCTTTCGGAACAAGGTAATTGATACTAGATGTTGTCTTTCCCTTTTAAACTATTGACATCCTCAGAACCCAAGTGAACCAGCAACAACCCAAACTTACTTTTAAAGATAATCCAAAGGACCATAAAACCAAACCCATGCAAAACTAAGACCAAAGCTGCTGACATTCCAATCCAAGTGGCTGTTGAGATTCCATTCCATTCTAGGAAATAAAATAATAATAAAGGCACCAGTTTCAATTAATTGACGCATGAACAGCTACAAATACAAAGCCTGTACATTTGGTTCTGAAAATCAGGTAGTTAACTGAATATTATTAGTTGTGCTTACCGTCAGGTTCACGGCAAACATGTTTGACCTCCTTTGCTTCATGGTTCTCGCTAACCTCATTTCGATTTTGGCACACCAGAGACGAATTGGAGACAAAGGCCGTGAGAAGTTGAGCACCACTGGGTTGCTCCATTCCACCCAGTTTGCAGACATTATGGTAACATCCAAAAGTGGCTTTTAGATGTGTTTCCTCAGAACTGCACGTTACTGTCACGTTACAGGAAATTGAGTCAAACCACACTGATGCCACCTCCATCTTGACAGGCGATACTGTGGCTGTAAAGTAGACTCATTAGTTGACAGGTGGAAATAAATTTCTATGTATATTTTTCAGCTAGGGGAGGTTTAAAAGAGCAGAGCAATGGAGAATCATGGTGCATTATCATATAAATGTTGCATTTTAGATCAGAAAAACTAACTATCCATTTACATTAGCAATTATTATGTAAACATACACCATGTGTAACTACACATGTGCACAACCTAAATTTCTTATATAGAAAAAATGGCATTAGTACATGATGCTACAGTTTTAAAATCTAAGGGTTTCAAAAGTTGGTCCCCATTTTCCGAACCACATACCCTACATGTTTTTGAGCTGAGGGAGGAAACCATTACCCAGAAGAATCCCATGCAAGCCTGGGGAAAACATGCAAACTCCACACAGTGAAGACCGACCTGGGATCAAACCCTCAGCCCCAGAACTGTGAGGCTGAAGCACTAACCTCTCTACCAACAGGCTACGAAGTCCAAATTTAAAAGAATAAAAAATTATTTAAAAAAAAGTTATTTTTAGAAAGGTAGGTTAACACAAGAGATGAAGTTAAAAAAAAGAGGCGAGTTACGTGCTTCACAAAACTTGTTCTTCTTTTCTTTCACCATGACAGGATAACTATTGTGCTTTCATCCACAACATACCAGCAAAAAGGAAAATAATTTTCAATTTGATAATGCATTTATAGCATCCTCAAAGGCAATTGTATTACTCCATCCATTTTACCGACCAACATATAGGTGCACGCATAAAGACCCTGCCATTCCCAAAGTCAATAAAACCCTGTGCAAAACAATCGTAGCACAAGCATGTCAACTTTGTTCATTTTCAAAATGTAAGTTTACCATAATAACACGAAGATAAAGAACAAACAGTTGAGCTATGAGCACTATGTTTGTGTTTCTATTGGAAGGTGGAATACAGCACTTTTTTCTCCAACCATTTTAATGTCCAGCATGTATATATGCGTAAAGATGCTATCTTTGTCATTCATCATTACAAACAATGGGTTTTTTTTCCACTATTGGTATAAGGGATTTTGCCAAAATGTTTTACTTATTGAAAAATTCCTGCCAATGCCCAGTGCAGTTGCAAACGCATGCAGACATCGTTTAAAAGGAATGAGTACTTACTCTTTTTGTTTTAATTGAGTTTTATATCATCTCTGAATAGCCTCAAAATCCTTTTGGTGTGGTTTCCTGTCACAGCTTAGAGCAAGCATTATTATTCTTATTGCCGATTTTTTCTTTCTCAATGCTTTGCATCTAGGCGGCGGCTGGACTGATCCAGAATTGACCGACTTCGAGTTGCTTGTCATCCTCAGCGCGACCGTGGAGCCTACGTCGGCCACCTGCCAAGTTCGCACCTCCTACCTGCCTGACGAGGTCCTTTGGGGTTACGAGTTCCCGCCCGTGGTCTCCCTGTCGCAGTCGGGAAAATACGTGGCCAAGTTTGCCTTTCTCGACAAAGTAGCCAAGAACAAGACGGCGCCTGTTTTCAAGGTTTCAGAAGGCCGGCGACACAGCCACCAGAGCAATGGCAGGCAGAAACTTCCCAACGGGTCTGACCAAGAGAAGATGCGCTTGGAGCAAAGCTATCGTGAGGATCGAGGCCGCGTCAGCGTTCGTATCAGCAACGTGTAAAAACCGGGATGGGATTTTGGATTTTATTCAGACAGACAGTCCATCAGTTTCCCTCGGCTTCATGAAACATGAACGGAAACTTAGAAATTTCCAATGGTACTGGAAACAAAGCTTGTGGGAGATGAATTGCTTCTGTTAATGGAAAAAGAGCAACACAAACAAATGTAAATAGCACAAGTAGGCACCCAAACGCTTTTATCTCAACTTTACCGTTTGTTTTTTCATTGGTATTGACGTACTTTTCTCCATGCTCCACAATTTTAATTCCCGTTGGTGTCCTAATATTTTTGTACAAAAACTGATATTTACTTCCCCTGTTAGCGTCCTTTGGGTGGGCCTTACAACAACCCGTGTTGATTTCTACATATTGTGCCATTGTGCCTTTTCCAAAAGTAACCTTCCTCAGGCCCCCAATCCCAGTGGCGGAATGTACTTCATACCTTGCAAATGCCTTTTTGTGTGGACAGAAGAAAAAATAGGGCCACGTAGAGACCAGAAATTAGGAGGAAAAAGTGGTGATTACAATAAATATTTTAAGAATAGTAGCTATCTAATATCCAAGTTTTGTTGTTTTCCCCAAAGGGCACTTTTTTTTTAAAACTGATTCCTATTTTTTTAATTTGTATTTTAAAAAAATATATATTTTAAAAATTTGTAACATATAAAAAATATAGACATGTATTTTGATGGGATACAGCAATGGCTTGAAAAACAAATGCATTTTCAAGACATCAGACAACAGGGCGTGTGTGGTAAGTTGATGAGCTGGCGTTTCCGTGGAAATTCAAATATTGACAAAAAAAATTCCAACCACACACTTCTTCTAAAAGATGTCACATGCTCTTTCAGTCATGAGTTTATAATGTGCATGATATTCTTGTTAAAAAATACATTTTTGGGGACTGTGTTCCCGTGTCAATCTAACAATTTACACTCACTGGCCACTAGTCTTAAAGTAAAAATGACATCAGATTTTTTTTCAATCTATATTTAGTCTCATTGCTACCTGATTTGGATCACATATATCCAGCGGCGTTCGTGCATTTTCTAGCGATGCCTTCAATCCAACCCTTAAAAACTATTTTATGGCTATAAAACCTCTACTGCATCTACAGTTGCAACACAAAAAAATATCAATAATAACCTCATACAATTAAAATATTATTTAGGAATATAGCCATATTTTATTCACCAAAAATCATTTTTAACTGTACACAATATCCATCCTCCTTTCTTTCTTCCTTCTTTTCTATCGCCATCAAAGCTAATGCTGAAAGTCGAGCCTGTCCTGTTGTATTTCTGGCATACGTTTTTATTCGATTTAGTGCTGAAAATGTTCGTTCCCGGTAGTGACAGGATTGCTAGCTTTGGAGTTGTCCGACCTTTCTTAATGATGTCCAGCTTTTTTCTCTTTAAAAGTCCGTCTTGAAGGCTTAAAGGCTTTAAATCAATACAACAATATATTTGCTTGTGCAGCTCGCTCCAGATACAGTTTAGTAGCTTTGGCCCGCCTACTCTATCACCAGCCAATCAAAGTTGGTGAAAGCGATGACGTATACCTACGTGGTGTTGCCAACTCAAAATCTGATTGGTTAAAGCAACAGTCTTATCGACGCTTGTTTAATGCAGCAGAGCCCGCAGAACTGATTGAGAAGGCCTTGAGGCAGATTTCTGACCCTGGCAACAAATAATGGCTGAAATGTGATTGGTTAAATGCTTCAATATGAAAACACAAATCTGGAAGTAGTGCAACCAGGGGGAAAGGAAGCTAACAGACAATTTGGAATTATTTAATAAGTATTAATGGACAAAATATAATATATGATTCAGATATTTCTTAGGCCAGCAGAGAATGCCTTGAAGGCCCTGACGGCCCGCCACTGCGTATATCACAGAAGTCACTAAAGGGGTACTCGGACGTTTCGTCGAAAGACGTTTGGTCCCCGGACGTTTGGTCCACGGACGTTTGGTCGACCGGACGTTTGGTCGACCGGACGTTTGGTCGACCAGACGTTTGGTCGACCGGACGTTTGGTAGAACGGACGTATGGTCGCCGGGTTCGCGAGTCCCGAGGTTTGAGTCACGAGACTTTCATTTGTCTAACCCTATTCACTCAATGTTAAATAATAGTCATGAAATCCCTATTCACCAAATGTTAAAATCTATCAATTGCATGCGAACCCAGCGACCAAACGTCCGTTCTACCAACCGTCCGTTCTACCAAACGTCCGGTCTACCAAACGTCTGTTCTACCAAATGTCCGTTCGACCAAACGTCCGGTCGACCAAACGTCCAGGGACTAAACGTCTGGGGACCAAGCGTCTTTCGAAGAAACGTCTGGTCACGGAACAGTTCTGCACCCTTGGTTTACATAGCTCTTCACACAGCTGTGGCAACCCGCACAAAGACAATAAACTGATCTTGTGATTGTCTGACAGTGGAGGATGGGAGATCCGTCATAAATACAGAATTTAAAAAAAGCTTTGCACATTGCAAATCCTCTTTTAAGATGGGAAAATCTCAGTTTAATCATTGAGAACCCTCTAAAAGGAATTCCACAAATCATGTTAAAAACATAACATATAGATAACCTGGTATTGAAATATTATGGCCAGTGAATAAACAATTGTAAGTGCAAATCCAACATGATGCTCCTTTAATATTTATGTTATATTATTTTTCAGTAGCAGCAATAATGTTCCTTGGTCAATTTGACCTGAGGGATGATACATTAATGTTTCATCCACATTATGTATGTTTGGGATTTACTGCCATAAACTCACAGCATCAAATTGACCTGATGCAAGAATATATATTTAAATGACTTACCTTGAACGTTAAGGTTATATTCACTCAGTGACTGATCTGAACGGCTCGTAAACAATGCTTCATAATGCCCGCTGTCCTGCATTTGTAGATTTTTTAACAACAAGTCGTAGTTCTTCTGTAACTCAACTCTATTCGTGTAATTCATATGTATTTCTGATTCATTTTTTTGATTCAATCTTAAAATGTTGACAGACTTGTTGAACTTCCAGGATAATAGGTCAAAGGCTGTTTTGAACTGGACAGGTGTCTTGATGGCCAAAATTACGTCTGTTCCCAACTTGGCATACTTGGTCTCTGCTTCAGACTCTAAAAAAATGAACCCCCCACCCAATATACAACATAAGAATCATATATCAAAGTACCAATTTCTCAATCAATTGTCAATAATTTTATGTCATTCAAACGCAGGTTTGTTGCATTGTGAATTTTTGCAACCAAATTTTTTGCCAATAATTTTCCTTACCACAGAATTTAGTTTTTTTTTTTTTTCATTTTTGTGCCAAGGCGAGGAAAAGGCAATAAAAGGAAATTTCATTTATTTATTAAGCATGTATTTTGGTCCATTCCGTTAAGCGTTTTGTAGCGCAGCAATACGTATTTCTATACTCTCCTTTGACTGACAGAAAAAAAGCTGTGATTATTTTCACAGAGGTATTCAGGTGTGACTATCATCGATCTATTTAGGTATTGAGTACTGAGAGCATCTTTTGATAGGTGCAATGGAATCATCAAAATATGCGCTCCCACAAACAGAAGACTAAAAATTATCGACCAAGTAATGTTACCGCGATTAGATGGGCACAACTGTAATGGACACAAATTTGGGAAAACTGGTAGCAAAATTTGACAAAAAAGCAAATACTGATAGACATGTAGTATATCAGAAAAAGCATTGGTAGCAAAATCTGATAAAGGAGCAAAATCTGACAGACGACCGGTTGAGAGCAGGTATTTTTGAAATGTAATGATTTTTAAATTATGGGATTTTGTCATGGCAATGGATGTCTGCGAGTAAAAAACTTGTGAAACTGTATTATTATTATTTACTTTCAGAAGTGTAACGCCTTACAACAACTAATTTCCCGAATACGGGATGAATAAAGTTATCTAATCTAATCTAATTACTGAAAAAAAAACATATGGAGTGGTAAAACTACTCTTAGAAGTGTAGTTCTTTTCAAAATGTTACTCAAGTAAATACAAAAGAGTTACACATTAAGACACACCCCTGGGATTTAATAAAGTTCATTTTAGAAAGAAAAGGGAAGGAAATGTGTCGTTTGACAGTTAGGCTGATGGTGCCAAAAGATAAATTGTAAGTACTTTTCTATAAGCATTAGAAGACTACAGTTCCAAGCATTTTACATCTTTGGATTGCCCAGAAGCTATTGGAAAACAGCTTTATTTATTCATTATCATAGTGTCTACATGCAAACATAAAGGAACCAAAACTAGACAAACTTGCTCATTCGGTCAGAGCAAAAGAAACTTATACGTAGTTGTTTTTGTGGAAATTAACACATGAAGTAAGTTATATTGTACAGTAGCATACTATTCAAGTATAGCTATATCTAAAACTTAAAGATTAATTAATAACTCTTCAATTTTATCGGCAATTAGTCCAATATGAACAATATATACTTTATAATATATACTGTTATATTACCGTAACATCAACCAATTTTGCAATTAAAAAAACTTACCTTGCAAATGGATTATATGCAGGAGAGAAACAAAGAAGAGTAATAAAATCCTCATGATTGTTTTATAAGAGGAAGTTATTCTTAATTCTCAAAGAGTTGGGTAGCTGGGGGTCTTTCTCTCCATAAAGCATCGATTCATATCTCAATTCACAGACTATGGTCCTAAACAGGGTTGATTAAAAAAAAAAAAAAGTTTCGATTTGATAAGGTTTAATACAAAATGATAATCAAACCCCAATTTTTTTTGTTACTGATTATCAAAAATAGAAAAAAAGATCATGTACATAGGATAAAGCAAAACGCAATGACGATCACCTGTCATCTCACATTTTGTAGACAGATTCTGGACTGTCACAGACAAATACATCTGTTAAACTAAAGAGATGCTCCTCCCCTCAAAAAAGAAAAAAAAGAAAACCTTTTAAAGTCAGACACACTACAATGCTATTATTTCCAAATAAATATGAATAACAAACTATAGTACTACCCTTATATAAAAGGACTTTAAAAAATCATGAAAATATAAAGGATTATTTTGTCACTGGCTTGTACTTTTTCTTAAAACCACAAACAGTTGGTTGTTTTGTCTTTGAAAAAAAAATTGAACACGGCTAAAACAGGGATACAGGGTTTTTGAAATGACAACAATGAGGCAGCTTGGTAAACGTTTATTTGCTATGGCTGGTATCAGCCATATTGCGACCAGTAAATTAGCAGCCTATTGGTTACTGTGCGATTTTATCCTTCATAATATTTACCATAGACAGCTGGACACTTTGTACTCAAATACTACCTAAGTCCTAAGATGACATTTGTGGCATATAAAAACATTCTGTACGAAGTGAACATCCTGGAATAATCCATTGCCTAACAGTCTAACAATTTTACTGAGAGTTGATTGTTCTCAATGTAAACTAATGAGACAAGCAACGTGCAAACACAGACTATTTTGAGACAACATGAATTACAGATTTCGCCATTATTCTGCGCCAAACACAACAAAACTCATTTGTGTTAGTTTAGTGACTTCTGTGGTATACGTGATCCAAATCAGGTAGCAATGAGACTAAATATAGATTGAAAAAAAATCTGATGTCATTTTTACTTTAAGACTAAGGGCCAGTGAGTGTAAATTGTTAGATTGAGACGGGAACACAGAAAGAGCATGTGACATGTTTCAGAGGAAGTGTGTGGTTGGAGATTTTTTGGTAAATATATTTGAATTTCCACTGAAACGCCAGCTCATCAACTCACCACACACGTCCTGTTGTCTGATGTCTTGAAAATGCATTTGTTTTTCAAGCCATTGCTGTATCCCATCGAAAATATATGTCTATATTTTTCATATATTACAAATATTTAAAATATATATTTTTTAAAATTAAAAAAATAGGATTCAGTTTTTTTTTAAAGTGCCCTTTGGGGAAAACAACAAAACTTTGATATTAGATAGCTACTATTCTTAAAATATTTATTGTAATCACCACTTTTTCCTACTAATTTCTGGTCTCTATGTGGCCCTATTTTTTCTTCTGTCCACACAAAAAGGCATTTGCAAGGTATGAAGTACATTCCACCACTGGGATTGAGGGCCTGAGGAAGGTTACTTTTGGAAAAAGGCACAATGGCGACACTGGCTAATCAAGAAGAGTAACACATAAAAAGGCATGTAGAAATCAACACGGGTTGTTGTAAGGCCCACCCAAAGGACGCTAATAGGGGAAGTAAATATCTGGAGTTTGTACAAAAATATTAGGACACCAACGGGAATTAAAATTGTGGAGCATGGAGAAAAGTACGTCAATACCAATGAAAAAATAAACGGTAAAGTTGAGATAAAAGCGTTTGGGTGCCTACCTGTGCTATTTACATTTGTTTGTGTTGCTCTTTTTCCATTAACAGAAGCATTTCATCTCCCACAAGCTTCATTTCCAGTACCATTGGAAATTTCTAAGTTTCCGTTCATGTTTCATGAAGCCGAGGGAAACTGATGGACTGTCTGTCCGAATAAAATCCAAAATCCCATCCCGGTTTTTACACGTTGCTGATACGAACGCTGACGCGGCCTCGATCCTCACGATAGCTTTGCTCCAAGCGCATCTTCTCTGGGTCAGACCCGTCGGGAAGCTTCTCCCTGCCATTGCTCTGGTGGCTGTGTTGCGGGCCTTCTGAAACCTTGAAAACAGGCGCCGTCTTGCTCTTGGCTACTTTGTCGAAAAAGGCAAAGTCGGCCACGTATTTTCCCGACTGCGACAGGGAGACCACGGGTGGGAACTCATAACCCCAAAGGATTTCGTCAGGCAGGTAGGAGGTGCGAACTTGGCAGGTGGCCGACGTAGGCTCCACGGTGGCGCTGAGGATGACAAGCAACTCGAAGTCGGCCAATTCTGGATCAGTCCAGCCGCCGCCTAGATGCAAAGCATTGAGAAAGAAAAAAATCGGCAATAAGAATAATAATGGTTAATCTCTTCAGATTAATTATTGCCCCCCACCACCCCCAAAATAGGACAAACATAGCTCCGCTTAAAAAGTAACAAAATTTTCTTGGGAATTAAGCCCATATTCTCCAAAACAAGGGTATCTAAACTAGAACCCAAGGGACAACTATACCCCACTGTCCAGTTTTTATTGAAACACAGCAAATCATTGAATATAGCCCACACAAAAAGCTTAAAGTAAGCCAACATTTTTTGCACTTCTTGGTTTGAACACTAGATGTAGCTAGTCGCACTAAAAATATTGTCTCCTTTAGCTCAGCAGTCAAAAACCAAGATGTTGAAATCAATTTGAAAAAAAAAACTTTAATTAGACTAAACATTGTTAATACAACAGTATTAATAAAATTCATAGGGTTAAAACAAATCTTGCAGTCTGAGTTGCCGAAATGTGTGTTAAAAAATTAAAACAAAAGTTTCTATCATTTGAAACATGAATGCATTGAATTTGAGGAAATAGGTTTTCATGTTTGAAAAATAAGGGACCTTTAAATGAGGCCAAAGTTGAAGTTGAACAACATTAATATTTTCAAGACAAAAAACTCCAAGTGAAATTGGCATTAATTTATTGTTGAAAAAAGCTGTGTTTAAAAGAAATCAAAACTTCTTTGGGGTTAATGTAAGAATCGAGACCATCCCTATTTTCTCTTTCAATATGCATCAATAATTATTCCCAAAATGTAGAAGACAGTCATTGCTTTCTTCAGTGTCAAAAACAGGTGTAAGATGATTATGACAATCATTAAGGGGTTTGCAGTACTTCCTGTTTTGACTCTTTTTATTCAGTCAAAATTAGAGTATCAGTGTGATTCCATGACTGTCATCTTGAGGTGGAAAATGGGATTCCAACCAATAGAAATAGAAAAAAATAAGTCTCAAAACTCAAATATTACAGATACAATGGACCGAATTGAAATCCGAACTCAAAACCCAGATTGTTTTACCAAAACAAAAATGTGTTTTTATGTCTTAACGTACCGTTTGCTGCCCATGCGCTGAGAGGGCTGTCATCATCAATTACGTGATAGAAAGTGAGTGGAAGGATGAGGAAAGGGCTGTCGCTAGACGTATCCACCTGGAATGTGACGTTCCTTTGATCCAGGCGAACCGTCTCCCCCTCTTTAGTCAGAGACGACTGTAGCAGCTTACCTGTCACCTGGACACACGGTGGAGCCCCGCCCACCCATGTCAGAATCCGATCTTTTCTCAAAAAACAACCTGCTGGTATCGCACTTTTTTGTAATACAAATAAACTTTTTTACTAAATATAAGTAAATAAGGCGGCCCGGTGAATGAGTGATTGGCACGTTGGGCCCACAGTTTTGAGATCGAGGGTTCGATCCTAGGTCCGGACCTTCCTGTGGGGAGTTTGCATGTTCTCCCCAGGCATGGGTTTTCTCCAGGTACTCCGGTTTTCTCCCACATCTCCAAAACATGCAGGATAGGCTGGTTGAACACTCTAAATTGCCCCTAGATATGAGTATGGGCATGAATGGTTGTCTGTCTCCTAGTGCCCTGCGATTGGCTAGCCACCAATTCTGGTCGTTCTTCGCGTGGTGCCAGTAGTTGGCTGGGAAAGGCTCAAGCCCTCCCTCTTGGCCCATGTGAGGATAATCGGCACAGAAAATGAATGAATAAGTAAATAATAAAAATAGACAAATGATTGATGTTACAGTTACATACCATATTTTTCAAACTACGAAGTCGCACCTGAGTATAGGGGGCATCAGCCAAAGGATTAACAAAGAAGAGGAAAAAATAATAATTAGGTCGCACTGGAGTATAAGTAGCAGTTTTGAGAGGGCATTTTTTTTATTTGCCCAGAAACCAAGAACAAACATATACGTGAAAGTAACAATAATAAAATGGACGGGCTAAGCGAGGCATCTGTTAAGACAACAGTATTTCAGGTAACTAGAGCCTAAAAAAATCAACATAACAGGCTGTCAGTGATCGGAGATTAAAACAAAAATAAATTAAAATACATGTATAAGTCGCAGGCCCAGCCAAATTATGGAAAAGGATGTGACTTGTAGTCTGGAAAATAAGGGAATTAAAACTCATAGTACTTGTGTAATGACAATAAAGGCACTCTATTCAATTCAATTGAAGCTGTAGTAGGTACTGGCCTGACAGCCAAGCAGGAGGCTCTTGCGCATGTTGGCCACCCTTATCATGAGGCACGGCCGTCCCTCCTGCGTGGACACGACCGCGTGCTGGCTGAATTTGACCGTCTCGCCTCTCTTCTTCGGACGAGCCACCTGACAGGAGACAAGACACCACCTGATGTCTCTATTTTTCTAATATGGCCTTGGATACAAATACAGTCTAGCTAAAAATAAAAATAAAAACAAGTCATGATTAGCGATGTGGTTTTGGAAGCTTTATTCTCTATCAATAACGAGTCAAGAATCAAAAATAGAACTAATGATTGTATTTCTTTAAAAAAAAAAAAAATAGGCTAATACACTTGACATAGCTCCTCACCCTCTTGCTACTGTGACAACAAAATTTCCTGAATATGGGATGAATAAAGTTATCCAATCCAATCCATTAGACAAAAAACACTGCTGTTTAGTGTGTGTGTGTGTGTGTGTGTGTGTAGCAGGAGGGGGGTTATTATTATAAACCATTCACGCTCACAGTCATACCTAGGGGCAATTTACAGTGTTCAACCAGCCTAGCATGCATGTTTTTGTTTTGATGTGGGAAGAAACCGGTCTACCCGGAGGGAACCAGACTACCATGAGAAAGCCCACACAAGAACATGCAAACTCCGCACAGTGAAGATCAACCTGCAACCCTCGACCTCAGAACATAGGCCAACACGTTAACCACTCACCCACCCAACAGCCATTTCTTTGATTCCTCTTGCTAAAACTTTGATGAGAATGACTTAAATTTGTAAAGATAGGTGACAGCGTTTTAAATTAGATTTGCAGCTGGTGGTGTGCCTTGAAAATTTTTCAATGCAAAAAAGGGGCAGGAGCTCAAAAACCACTTGGGAAACACTGGCCTATACCTTTGCCAAGAAGGTTCCAGTTATGAAGATTTCCATGAGCGTGGTGATGAGTAGCTGGATGATGAGCAGCACTATGGCGACAGGACACTCCTCGGTGATGCAGCGGAAGCCGTAGCCAATGGTTGTCTGCGACTCCAGCGAGAAGAGGAAGGCGCCCGTCAGTGTCTGCACCTGCATCACGCACGGAGTGTGGTTGGACGGAGGCTCAAACTCTGTAACCACACAACGGAGCCAATGGAAGATACTCTGTATACGTTAGCAGTATTGCCTTAATTTAATTGGTATGCCAAATCATTTTTCCCCGTTGAAGTGAATGGAATTGCCTTTCATTCTTTGCTGTCCAAAAAACATGCATAAACATGTTTTAATGGGGAAAATAGTCTTTTTTGAAAAGCAGTAATGACAATGAAACAAAACAGAATGTAAAGAAAGAACACACACCTTGGCCAACCGGAGGAATTATAATACAAACCCAGACCTCAGTAACTACATGTAATCTTCGTCCTCCTCTCCAGAAGATGAAATATATATTCCTATTACTAAATTGGTCATGACTGCAGCTCAGAGAAGCTTGATGACTGCCAACTTACTCAAACCATAGCAAGTTTCTCCAAACCAGGATGTTTTGTTGAAAAACCACATCTGGTAGGGCCTGTTTTTATTATTAACGCTACTGACAAGAAGATCCAACTCATATAACAGGCATTTTGTCTCTTCGTGGTTCCTTACCAAGCAGGTCTCCATGCACCAGCGCTAGTAGATACCATAGCACTCCAAACAGGAACCAGGTCCCAGCAAAGGTGGCGGTGAATAGGAATAACTTGTAGCGCCACTGCATGTCCACAAAGGTGGTCCACAGGTCTCGCATGTACAGAGAGCCCCGCCCACTAACATGCTCAATGCGGATGTTGCTGCGGCCATCTTTGGACAGCACTCGCCGCCGCTTCCTCAGCGTGCCACCGACGGTGGAAAGGCCGCCACCCAGCAGGGGTTTCAAGACGTCCGTCTGCGTCTGGGAGTGGCACACCTTCTGGGGGGAGGAGCTGCGAGAGGAAGGGGGGGTAGCAGATGTCATCTGGGGAAGAAAACAATCCAATCAATTGGAGTCTTGCTTAAATTGGATTCATTTTCCTTCTCACAGCATGTCAAATGTATTGTCCTAAATTGATATTTGGTAAAGAATGAATACGTGAACCCCAAAGTTTGAAATTCTGGAATTTTATAAAAATGCAACCCCTAAAGTGTGGATGTTATAAACAGAAACTTTTTCAGGCATGTGCTTAAAAAGTTTCGTGAAGTCTGCCACCTTGGTTTGAAGAATCTGTTTTAGGCTCCTATTCTCATGTTGGTGACTTTTAGTGTTTTGTGAAAAATGACTCAGAGAGATTTTACTAAATTACCAAGGAATTTTAAACAAAATTTGGTCAGGATGTCTATCATGAATAGACCCACAACATTTCTGGAACCCATGCTCCAAAAGACAGAGAACATTTCCCAAAATGATTTCAAAGGGAGCATTTTCAGGGTTTCTTTTTATCTGATTACACTAAGTGAATTTTTAGTGTACAAGACAGATAGCCAAAGGTAAATCTTCAAACATCTGTGTTTCTGGCATGGCTTGTGAAGTAGCTTGGCAGCAAAAGCTTTAAAAAAATAAATCTAAAATCAACAACGTTCTTGAGACATTTGGTAGGTTTGCATATGGGAGCCATGCTTCAAACTTACATAAAGCAAAGTGTAACTCTTTTGTTTTTTTTAATCCACGAGGCGTGATATACACCACTCAATTTAGGAAGTATGATGTCAGAAAGTTCTCTATTGTTGCTTGAGCTGTTAGTTTTATGGCTTTATGATAACGTTGCCAAGCATAGCTTCCCCACGCGGAGGCACACAAACGCTCAACTATACTAGAAGCCATTAGACACGCTGACTTGCATCCAACCGGTCGCCGATCCCGGCGGGGAAGAGACGATGGACAAAAAGACGAGATGGCGGGGAAGGAAGAGAGGGAAAAGAAAGAAAAGTTGTGATGCGTTAAAAGACAAACACAGAGGGTGAATACACGGAAAGTTTTTGTCTGATGGGTCTCAGTGGATCGGCATTTGGGCCACAAAGAAACGTCTCTGACTGGAAATTAGAGACGACTGTAAGAGTTTGATAGGACAGGTGCCAAATGTTAGTCTTCTGCACGAATACTTCCGTCCGGAAACACAATCAGCCATCACTAGCCATCACTAATCATTGTGTGTATGTGAAAGGAGAAGCACATTGACATCACGGTACTCATGTTTGTGTAGGGATAAACATATTTAGGTTCCAATTTTGTGAATGTAAAGGGACATATGTTAACGGTTCGTGTGTCCATACGTAGAGTTTATTACATTGTGCTTTTGTGTGAAAGGTAAAATCCATGTATTACATTATTACAGACAATAATTAGTCTAAGTCTATATTGAATTTATTTTGTTTTGGCTTCCCCCAACTAAAGTGTAACTAAGTGTAACATATATATGTATCGTATTTTCACGACTATAAGGCGCACTTAAAAGTCTTAAATTTTCTCCAAAATAACAGGGCGCCTTATAATCCAGTGCGCTTTATACATGGATGAATACTAAAATTGTTGTCACGATAAAATACAATACATCAGTCGATAGGGTACACCATCCTCTACAGCTCTCACAACTACGGCAAGCAGCCCCCGAATCTACTATTTTCCCCGTAGAAAAAGTACTGTGCAGTGACTGCTGGGATATATAGTTATTTTGTCAATACACCCAGTATGACGGCGAGCACACTAATTTGGTGCTCGCCGTCATTCCGGCTGGATTTACAAAAGAACTCCTGCCGCTAGATGTTGGCGTGGACATCGACATCAACACAACTTTACGAAGGGTGGCAGGCAGCACCGGGCTAGTTACGCTAGCTACTAGCTAGCTACTAGCTGGCTACTAGCTAGCTACTATTTGCGAATGGATTGTGGCCACCTGGACGAATGTATAAAACTCACCGTTTTCGATGACTCATTTGGACAATTGTTCAATTCGGACACAGAAAATGAGGACTTTGATGGATTTGTGGGTGATGATGACGTGAGTACATTGTAAATTGGCTAAATAAAGTACAACCGAACTCAGTTTTGCTTCCGTTGCCTTTTTAAAAACGTGTTTTTAGTGTGTGTCCGTATGTTTAAGCTGGTGTATGTTTTGCCATGCCTGGCTGCGTCTTTAAAAACGGTGTGTCCTTTGTGTGTGTCAATTTTTTTTGTAATTTGCATTCTTAGTTTATTCGCCAACTCGGGCATGCTGTCTTTTGTTATACTCTTTTGATACCTGCGTGTTTTGGGGTGCTCCTTTTGTTAATAAATACTGTTGTGCATTTGGATTTCCTTCTCCTGAGTTGTGTTTGGATCCAGCTTCCATCTTGCTGTTCACAACATATATATAGTATTGGTATTTCCTCTTAATTGTGCATTCTTTGGCTGGTGCGACTTATAGTCCAAAAATACGGTATACATTATTGTTTTAGTGTAAATGGAAAAAATTCAAACGTCATTTTACGGACGGCTATCCTAATGTGTTTCAACAGTTGACTTGTTATGCTACAGCATGAAACATGATGAAAACCTATATGTATATGTGAATGGATTGTATGAACTGACAGACCAAAAGTTTTATTTGTTGTGTCTTTGTGTAGATTACCAAAAAATATTGCATTTCGTATGTGTACCTGAATGGACAAAACACATTTAAACTAGTCATGCCATCTGGTAAATGGCAAGGACGACTTATTACTTTGGTTGGTATTGTTTGCATGGACAAAACGTGTTGATAATGTGTTTGTGTATTTAAATAGACAAATGTATGTTGTATTGGTCATTTCATTGTGTATGGAGAGACATTACATGAGGAGAAAAACAGCCCGGCAACTGTGACGGATGACATAACCAATCGGTTTTAATTACATCACCTTTTTTGGGGAGCGTGAACTCAAGGGACCGAGACCCTCAAAAGTTTCACACTCACAATGACACCATTGAAAAGTCTTCACACACACACACACACTCACACGCGTCCAATCATATTGGAACCGACCTCCCCAGCAGGATGTATTCCATCTCCATAGTAACGCCGCCACTTGCCGCACTTGCCTGCTTCGCGATGCAACTCATCCAAAGCCCTGAACTAAACTTTTTTCCTTCTCGAACCCCCGAAGAACAAAAGCTGGGCTTCCACCTCCCTCCCTCGCATCCATCCGTCTTTCTCTCCCTCTTTTTTCCTCTGTTCCTCACTCTCTCCTTTCCTACTTGTGCCTCCTCTCCTCCATCCACACAGGAATGCTTTGTTTGCCTCACACATGAAAGACACAAAAGATGCCATTGACAAAAAGCATCCCTCTGTGTGTGCGAGTGTAGGCAAGCTATTACACGTGAATTTGTGTGTGAGTGACTGTAAGCAAACTTGGGCTTGAGTGTGTGTGTATAGTTTTTGACTGAAAGCAAACTTGTGATTGTATGTGCGTAAAGAAAACCAGAGTTGCCCGACAAAAAGCCCTTCGTTAGTATTCCACGTAGAGCAGTGATCAACCTCCATCAGCCAGCTGCACTACACGCCGATACAGCAGCGCACACACATTTCAGTAGGATGTGTGAAACTGTTTCAGTGGTCTGTATCAGACAAAGGGGGAAAAACTGCGGTGAGTGTGGGGCCTTTACGTAGTGCGTGTGAGTGTTTCTGTTGTGTGGGTGAAAGTTTCAGTTGTGTGTGTCAGCGCATGATGTGTATGGTCAAATACTGGGTAATAGAGCATGTTCAGTATCAAAATAACTTCATGGGGGACTTTACTGAATTTGATTGATTGGACTTTGTTGAGCAATAACTCATACTCCTTTCCTTTGTAAAATAAACCAAAAAGATCAAAACACGGTTTTAATCCTGTCTGCTCTTCAGCTAAAAGATAGATTGATTACTGGAATTGTTTTTTTTCCAAAACAATTTCTTATTTTCAACCCACACAATTGACTAAAGATGGAAATTAGCCCTCGGCTACAATGCTACATATTTACATATATATGTTCATTAACATGAATATAAACATGTTCATCATTTTATTCCTTCATTCATTTTTTAACCGCTTTATCCTCACAAATGAGCAGGGGGTGCTGGAGCCTATCCCATCTGTCTTCGGGTAATAGGCGGTGGAAAATGGTTAGTATGTGTGCTGTAAGAAATTGCCCCAACACAAACACTGATGATATAAGTTTCTATTTTCTTCTGTCCGACAAAAAGGTGAGTTGAGTGGATTGAGCACAACGAAGGAAGTGGACAAGTCGGTAATAGTCTATTCTGTTGTTTTCCATCAAAACATTTTACTGAAGACTGCTTTGACCAATTATAAATGATATGTTGCCAATGAAGAGTTGTCATTAATAACATGGAACCAAAACAACAAGGCGTTAGCTTGCGTCGTTGGCCACTGTCAAAAGTGCACCTGTAAAAGAAATCTGTAAATATTTTCAGATGATAAATTATTGTCATCTCATTTTCTGAACCGCTTTATCCTCACTAGGGTGCAGGAGCCTATCCCAGCTGACTTCGGGCCAGAGGCGGGGGACATTCTGCATTGGTCGCCAGCCAATCGCAGGCCACAAGGAGACAAACTACCATTCACGGTCACACTCATACCTAGGGGGAATTTAAAGTGTCCAATCAGCCTACCATGCATGTCTTTGGAATGAGGGAGGAAACCAAAAGGGTTGCAGGGGGTTGCTGGAGCCTAACCCAGCTGTCTTCAGGCCAAAGGCAGACTACACCCTAGACTGGTCGCCAGTCAGTCGTAGGGCACACAGAGAGACAAACGACCATCCGCACTCCCAATTATAATTGAGCCCGCGCCTGCCCCCCCACCAAAGTCAGGCGAGTGAACCTCTACACCACAATTTATTTATTTATATATATAATTATTTTCAGTTGCTATGCTTACTTGTAGAGTATTCATCATCCATTCATTTTCTGAACCGCTTATCTTCACAAGGGTGGCAGGGGGTGCTGGAGCCTACCTATCCCATGACATTTGGTGACACCCTGAAATGGCGACCAGCCCCAGCCAATCACAGGCCACAAAGATACAGACAAACATTCACTCACACTCATACCTAAGGGCAATTCAGACTGTTCAACCAGCTTACCCTGCATGTATTTGGGATGTGCAAAGAAAGCAGAGTACCTGGAGAAAAATGCACACAGTGAGGATCGACCTGGGATCAACCCCATGATCCCTGAATGGTGTGGCCGATATTTATTCCAAAAGTGGGAAGCATTTCAGCTGTGGTTGGAAGAGCCCTTGTGAGCTAGTATATGTATAGTGTCATTTAAAATAAGTTTTATTATATCTTATTGTCAAAAACTGGTTTGCAATTCTGTACCCAACACTAAATAAGAATATTTTTGTAGAAATAATGCATTTAGAAGAAGAAAACAAATATTAAAATTTTGGAAAAAAATCTTTTGAAGATTTAAAATTATCACTTATTTGGGTCTTTTGCCGAAAAAACGCACCTTATGGAGAAGCACTACCAATTTCGTCATACGCAGTTTCTGGGTGTGATGACAATTAGGCTTTTGTTGTTGATGATGACGACAGGGCCTATGTCCGATTATTATTATTTTTTTCTAGGGCTCGTTTACCCCTGGTGACGGTATAATTGTGAATGTGGATGGTCCCTTGTCTCTCTGTGTGCCCTACAGCTAAGTGGTGACCAGTCTGCCTTTTGCCCAAATTCAGCAACCCTCTCGAGGATGCGCGGTATGGAAGATGAATGAATGAATAATTTTTTTTCTACTAAATATACGTACATCTGTAGTATTGTAAAAAAGTTTGGCCACCATCATGATTCTCATTTATGAATCATTTTGATATATAAAAAAAGTGATGGACAGAGAGTAATATTTCATACCAGGTTCATTAGTCTAACAGAAGATATGGGCTATTCATCCAAAATAATATTACAGTTGCAAACATTTTGTCACTCTTGCGATTTTGTTGTTTGAATACTTGTAACTTATTAGCACTGGATAATTGGAAAGCAAAATTGGCATGTAAACCTTGAACCTCCTACAATTTTATATATATATGTTGAGAAATCTTTTTATGGAGGCTGAGCGCATGTCTAGTTTCTCTTTGAATCTCCATCAAAGAGGGATAAATGCTCTCTGAATAAAAACATTGTTCAACAGCATGGGTTTAAGGAAGGCTACAAGAAAAATGTCTTTGACATGGCAGTTGTCAGTTTCCACCGTGAGGAACATCGTGCTGAATGGAAGACCATAAAAATAATTCTTATTGAGGTAGTAGTAGCAAGCCCAGAGAAATAGCACAGATGCCCAGGCAAAGGATGGTGAAAAGGGTCAAAGTCAACCCATGGACCACCACCAAAGAACGATAACATTATTTGGTTTCAGGTGGTGTCAGTTTGCATCATTCAAAGGTTGAGCGCATGTTGCACAAGATAAAGCTTTACGAGAGAGTGATGCATAAGAAGATTTGAGGTATGCAAAAGCGCATTTAGCTAAACCAGCTGCATTTTGGAAAAAAATGCTGTGGACTGATGCAACAAAGACTGAGTTACAGTATTGGGTGTTAACAAGTGATGTTATGTATGGTGATGAAAGGACAAGTACTTTCTATGCACAGTAAAACTGAGTTTCTAACTCTAACTGGACATCACAAAAACGTTTAGAAGGCTCTATTTCGGCAGAAAGAAGATCTACTGGGTAAATATTGATTCTTTGTTTCTGTTGGCGTACCCACATTTTGGCACATGCATAATTTTGTTTTGATACCGTTAGTCCAATAAACTTGGTTTCTGAAATATTACTCTTTCTGTTGTCTTCTTGGCACATAAAAGTGAAGTTTATGATACAAATTCCCAATGATTTATAAACTATAATCTCATACTAGGGTCGTGGATAAACAAAAATAATATGTATATTGATATCAATTAATATAAAGTGTATTTTTTCCATATCAATTAATATCAAGTGTATTTTCATTCACCAGATGTCAATATTTGGGAATAAACCAATTCTGTTTAGGTAAAACACGACAAATACCAGCATTTTTAAGACACTCTTACCTTTTGAGACCGAACTTGAGTCAGCGGTTGTTGATTTTGTTGGCGAAGACTTTATGTGGCATCAGCCGTCTGTGCGCATGGTGCTGGTCCAGTTCGGGAGCGTGCAGAGGGCCCCTGTGTGCTCACTCTCCCCAAAGTGACCCCCTCTTATTCCTATAAGAGGCCGCTCTGCCCCTCCGCAAGCTCCTCTCTTTCCCCTCCCGGCATTCCTGTCGCGTTCCACTTACATCCGAGCCACCACCTCTGGAAGCAGGACCCCAAGTTGGAACTGCTGCAGGGTCATGCACACGTGAAGTGGCAACCACACGTGCACGGTGCCCTACGTAACGCCCACACTACCCGCCCCACAGCTGTCACCCCCCATCCGCTTCTGTAAAAAGAAAACAACATGCTCTTTTTGTCTCAGGGAGTCCTCAAAGCTTTGCCATTCATGAATGAAACCAACAGAGTTGGCCAGTACCGAGTGTCCTGCTCAGTCTGAAAGGGGAAGGATCGTGACGCGAATGTGAGCCCTTAGTCTCCTCGGGGTAAAGTGATTGAGTTTAATTTAAAGATGTGCTTCCGCGACAACGGGCAATCTGTGGAATAGCGGATCTACGGCAAAATTGATGACGTAGACGCCTCATAACTGCCCAGTAATTCCTTAATGATTATTCTTAATAATCAATGCTGTACATAATAGAAATTAAACATCTCATCTTCTTTCGCTTTTCCTAAGTTGGGTCGCAGGGGCAGCAACTTCAGCAGGGAAGCCCAGAATTCCCGCTCCCCAGCCACTTCATCCTGCTCTTCCGGGAGGACCCCAAGGCCTTGCTGGGTTAGCCTCCTCCCGGTGGGACGTGCCCGGAATACCTCCCTAGGGAGGCGTCCATGGAGCCATCCGTATCAGATGCCCGAGCCAACTCATCTAGATCCTCACGATCCGGAGGAGCAGCGGCTCTACCCCGAGCCCCTCCCGGATGACCGAGCTTCTCACCCTACATCTAAGGGAGACAGTGGCGGGCCGTGAATTTCAAAATGGCGCCTTGAATTCTATATCTGAATCAATCCAACCCTCAAAAACTATTTTATGGCTATAAAACATTTACTGCAGCTACAGCTGCGACACATATACAAATAATAATTACCTCATAAAATTGAAATATTATTTAGGAATATAGCCATATTTTACTGACCAAAAATCATTTTTATCTCTACACAAAATCCATCCTCCTTTCTTTCCTCCCTCTTTTCTATCGCCATCGAAGCTACTGCTGAAAGTCCTATCCTGTCGTATTTCTGGCATACGTTTTTATTCGATTAAGTGCTGAAAATCTTCGTTCCCGGTTGTGACAGGCTTGCTTGCTTGCTTGCTTCGAAGTTGTCCGACTTTTCTTGATGATGTACAGCTTTTCTTGAAAAGTCCGTCTTGAAAGTGGCTTTGACAGTAAATCTGCAAACGAATCTATTTCTTCTCCTTCTTCAGCCATTGCGGGTTGACAAAACCGCTATTAAATTAACACAATATATTTGCTTGTGCAGCTCGATCCAGATACAGTTTGGTAGCTCTGGCTAGTCCACTCTATCACTAGCCAATCATAGTTGGTGAAAGCGATGACGTATCCCTACGCCTGTGAGAAGGCCTTGGTGTCGCCAACTCGAAATCTGATTGGATAAAGCAACAGTTTTATCGACACTCTTTTTATGCAGCAAAGCCTGCAGAACTGATTGTGAAGGCCTCAAGGCAGATTTCTGACCCTGGCAACAAATAATGGCTGAAATGTGATTGGTTAGATGCTTAAATAATATGACAACACATCTGGAAGCAGCGCAACCAGGGGAAAAGCAATGAAAGGAAGCTGATAGACAATTTGGAATTATTTAATAAGTATTTATGGACAAAAAATAATTAACATCAGTCTATGATTCAGATATTTTTTAGGCCAGCAGAGAAGGCCTTGCAGGCCCTTACGGTCCACCACTGAAGGGAGAGTCCAGACATCCGCCGGAGGAAACTCATTTCAGCCCCTTGTATCTGGGATCTCGTCCTTTCGTTCTTCCCATGGGCTCACCATCAAAGAGGTTGGGTGCACAGACAGTTGGACAGCAGCCACAGGAGGGATCATTGGCGGTCCGATCCTCAGCTACAGAATTCGGGGGGGGTTCACCCAGTAATATATTCATTGACCTGAACATTTTTTTATTTTTTTTATTTTTGCATTGTCATAAAGATCTACTGTTTCTATTCCACTGTGCTTCTTGCCTCATGACAATAAATGAATGCATTCCATGTCTAATTTTGAATATTGTGAAAAGCCTTTATAGTGCTAAATCATTTCGGAAAGTGGACCTCAATCAGTACAGAGTTTGAATACCCCAAGCAGTTGTTTTCAAGCAATTCAAATGATTGTGTCTTGCAGATCATGAAACCCGAAAATTCAGTGCTTCGAAAACCTAAAATACTGTTACCAAATCCACGTTGGAAACTTATGTTGTCATACCCAAATCAGCTAATTAACTCAAGTGTGGTAGGAAAAGATGCATCAGCAAGAGGGATCACTTACAAAAATAAATGATTAACAACTGTTGCACAATGCTCCAAGACTTTGGAGGGTAAGTGATGATTTGGGGTGCCATGTCACCTGCTAAAGTTGCTCTCATCTGTGTTTTCTCAAATTTGTTTTCTCAAGTATTGCAAATTATCCGGGACTTCATGATTTTCTCTACTTGTAAATTGTATAGGGATGTTTATTTGATTTTCCAGTAGGACTTGACCCAAGCATCTACCCACACTTCCAAAGGAGCTTAAAAATGACCATATTGTTCCTGTCCTTGGTTGCCTTGCACTCTCCCCTGACCTGAACCCAATAGAAAATCTCTCGGCTATTGTGCAGAGGAGGTTGACACAATTCCCACAGTCAAAAAGTCAAAAAAGAAACAATTCCAAAACATATTCTAAACTATCTACAGTATGTGTCATCTAGTAAATATAGGTAATGCCATGGCTCCCCTTTTCAGATATTCGTAATAAAACAATAGTGAATGTGTGTGTGCCTGAGTGAGCGTTCTGCCTTTTGCATATTTTTTGCCTGTTGCTTTGTTGGCTGTTTCACTTCCATTTTTGCACTCCATCTTCTTCTTCCTCCTCCTTTCCTTCTGCGAACAACGCCGACGGGTTCACAGAGAGTTCGAAAAGACGACAATTACCCTTCTGTGATGACATAACTCAGACAGAAGCTACTGTAAACATTTTTAAACACGTTTAGTCTAGTGTACAGGACAGTTTCAATTTAAAGTTCTCACTGTTGGTGGGAGCAGGATTGATATGAATTGGTTATGATCAAGGATATACATGAACATATGTACATGACCAAATTGAACGCCAGGTGGCGTTAGATCACAATTGGTAATTGCAAAGCGTGTGTACGTGTACGTGTGCGTGTGCGTGTGCGTGCGTGCGTGTGCGTGTGCGCGTGTATACTACGTTTCGTTTCTGTGCAGTACACTATTTTTATTAAAATTCGGTATGCATTTGCATTAGAAACCAAAGATGAAAGTTGCTTGCATGTTGCACTGAGTCATACATTTACCATTTGTATTATTTTGTGGAACTTAGGGGATTTTTTTCAGTTTTTTTTAACGTTTCAATAACTAAATTCTTAATTGTTTCTGATATATTGCCTGCTTTTGTTTACACTTGCTCAGAACTGAGCAGTGGTGTATTTTAGTTTAGTCTAGTAACAGCAGCGGCATGTGACAAATTACTATAATGCTTATACTTTTTAGTTTGTTTTAAGGGTGTGATAAATAATATTAGCATTAATTAGTGCTGCCTTGTTCATTTGCCCTATCTGTAAAATATCTTTCTGGTGCACTCGTGCACATTCAAAAAGACGGATAATAATTGATCCTACTTCCTTATTTAAGGTAGCACTGGTACAAAAATATTCAACCCCCACTGCCATACAGTTGTTTTGAAGCAAGATGCCTTTTTTTCATGCATAAACATATCATATAAATATATGACACTACATAGTGTAGTAATAATGATAAATGCAAATGTGGATTTCAAAAATATATATCAAAACATTTTTAAAACTAGAAAACTGTAAATTACACAATGTTTTTTTCCTTCATATTTTAGGACCAATAATGACTGTGTATGTAGTATATTTTTAACAGGTTTGTCACTTTTTGACTTCGGGAGAGTTGTAAATATATAACGAAAGTAAGCATTCAGTGGACGAACACACAGATTTTTCATGGTGTGGGTGTCAGCCTAATTGTGTTGCAGGGGCACACCATCAGGGTTTGTTCAAAGCACCCAAGCAAAACCTTTTTTGTGAATACAAAATACTGCTTACATAACATTCTTTTGGGAGGAGCACAACAGTGCTCTGTGAAGAACACACAGGCACACCAAAGGATCGCTTTAATATGATTAACTTAAATATTCAAAGCAAGGTGCTCTCTTGAGGGAGAGTGACGCAACAAGCCATTAACTGTGAAATGTCTATAAGTCTTTAAAATGCCTTTGTCAGCCTATTCATCCATCCATCTGTCTGTCGAGTCAACCCTGTTTGGGTTGTCTTCGGGAAAAATATGCCATCGCAAAATTCTTTTGACAAAACTGTGTAGAATTACAAAGTAGGCACTCAGATTCCTATTGGAATCGAATTGAATTGAATGCATTTATTGTCATTGGACAAGTATAATGAGATAGTATAAAGCTTCATTAAGTGCACACATAAATAATCAATAAATTAGTAGTCAACATAATAAACAGTCAACTTAAACATGAATACGCGGTCACGTAAATAAGTAGTTATTGTCAGGGTCGTGGTGAGTATATTTTCTCCAATAAACTTCTTGTAACTCTCCGAATTTTTGACAGGTTTACACTTGGTTTTTGTTTCTAACAAACCGTTTTGTACGTTAGTTATTGAATTGAATGCTTTTATTGTCATTATGCAAGTATAATGAGATTTAAAGCTTCACCACAAAGGGCACAAAAAGAACAACAAACAAACAGACAAATAAATCATCAATAAATAATAACAATAAATAAGTAATACATAATTAAGTAGATATCTAATAAGTAGGTGGCTCGGTGATGCAAGTGGTTAGCGCGTCGGCCTCACAGCTCTGGGGTCCTGGGTTCAAATCCAGGTCACGTCCACCTGTGTGGAGTTTGCATGTTCTCCCTGGGCCTGCGTCGGTTTCGTCTGGATACTCCGGTTTCCTCTCACATTCCAAAAACATGCATGGTAGGCTGATTGGATACTCTAAATTGCCCCTAGGTATGGGTGTGAGTACGCATGTTTCTCTGCCTCTGGCAAGAAGTCAGCGGGGATAGGCTCCAGCACCCCTCGCGACCCTAATGAGGATAAAGCGGTTCAGAAAATGAGAGGAGATATAACAACATAGTAGGGAAGTACACAAATAACAACAAATAGATCAATAAGTATTAAATAAATAACTAGTCAACATAAGAAATAAGTAGTAGTGAATAAAATAAATAAGTCATAGTCAACATAATTTGGGCTGGATGTTAAAAACATTATTAGGATTATTTAAAGTAAACAGTAAATGTAATGCATCTAAAAAGTTTATGACAACGCTATTGGGATGAAAATTAAGATAGTTGGAGGTATAGCAAACAGTCTTTTTACTGTTTATTAAATGGCTCTGACGCAAAATGGCCGACTCATGATGACAATCCTCTTAGCCTACAACGCGCATCATACATCTTGCCATGTACATGATATTTACCATGACGGCGACCCAACGTCGCCCACCATCAGTGACGTGCTCGAGGATGTGGCTGCTAGAAGGGAGGAGAGTCGGCCCGGGTTGGCTGGGGGGAACCTAGTAGGGGGAGTCGATGTAAAAAAATATATCCCTTCGCAACATCACGGACGCGCACAAGTAGCAAGGCGGCTCGATTAAGCGTGTGAATCCCAACATGGATGACAAATTGTGAGTTGCTTTTTATCCGTCGCAGCATCCACGTGGAGTCCTCCGCATCCACGTATCATTCAATCGTAATAACCCGATGGAGAGGTGTCCCTGAACGCGTCACGTCACGGTTGTCGGGCTTTTCATCTGAAACGAATTATTCGCGTGCCAAACTAGAAATCCGTCCAACAAAAAGCGACATTGATTTTTTTTCTTAAATTTCGAAATACGTGATGTGCGGGGAATCTTCCCTGACGTCAGTTTTAGAATATTGGAAACGCACAGTCATAAAACCACCTGAGAACATGCTGGGACATTCCGTCACTGCGAACACTCATTTTCCACCATCCGGCATGTGAGGCTATTTTATTCATTTTAAATAATTTAGTTTACTTGGATGTGGATCTTAAAAGAGCAGTGACGTCACATATGGCAATATTAGTAAAGCCTTTCATTTGAATCCTTCACATAAACGTTGATATTTACATTAAGAATGATAAGTATTTTTTCTTCTTTTTGAGGACTTCGGTCTCCATTGACGCCGAGAGACGTCCATTTTGCAAGTTATTGATCACTGTGAGCCCTTCTAGTCGAAATTGATTAGACCCAGGGTGGCGAACACGTGGCTCTTGAGCCGCATGCGGCTCCCAGCCAAAAATGAATGCGGCTTTTTGCTTCTTATGATATTTTGTATATACTGTGGCTCTTTGCCTCATTTCATGTTTCTCTTATTTTTATTCTCTCTTAAAACACAATCAAATTCACCAAGGCCCATTAAAAACAAATAATAAATTATGTTTTAAAAATAGTTTGGCAAATTTGACTTTTATGCTCCTTCCGGTGCAAGTTGTGGCTCTTTCACTCCTACAGTTTCAAATTTAGGCTCTTTGTGTCTAACCTTTTGGTTTAACATTCAGGTCCCCGAAACCACTTCCTGGTTCTAATTTTTATGACAACCTGTTTTCTTGCTGCAGTGACGATGAGTTCCAGGTGGCTGCCGATTGGCTGATGAGCAAGACGGCGTCCCGGCCCACCGTGGGCATTGTCTGCGGTTCGGGTTTGGGTGGTCTGGCCGAAATTCTCAAGGAACGTCAAGTCTTCAAGTACGCCGACATTCCCAATTTCCCAAGGAGCACGGGTACGACGCCCCCTAGTGGGAAATGTTTTTACTTACATGGGAGTGCAGGTGTCATTGACAGTGAGAGACGTTCGGTTCATTTCAACTGGGAGTAGATTGGCTTTCTCTTTCAATTCTTTTGACACCTCTAGACGTCCAATAACTTAACGATCGCTCCTTGTCAGCCAGCACTCCCAAAGAAAATGACGTCTCCCGTCGTCAATGGAAGACACTGACTGAATAACAAGTGCCGTGTTTTGGGTTTCAGTGCACGGGCATGCGGGTCAGCTGGTTTTTGGAACACTTAAGGGAAAGGCCTGTGTTTGCATGCAGGGCAGGTTTCATCTATATGAAGGTTATCCAGTCCAAAAGGTGAGGGGCTTCAACATATTTCTGTCTATAAACCAACCTGGATTTGAACCCAGGTCTCCCACTGTGAGGCCGACGCGCTAACCACTCAGCTGTCGCGCTGCCCGGGAAAAAAAAACTACAAAAAAACTAGAGGAAAAACACTTTTTATAAGTTTTTTTTAAAGTTTGGGATATTCTAATATTAAGTGGCATGATTTCAGGGGATAAAATTTTGCTTCAGGAAAGGGTTATGTATTTTTCAAAAATAAATAATCATAATCGTATTTATGTTTAAGAAAGAAATGCGAGATCATCTGAGATAGACCATATTTTTTCATTAAATTTGTTTTACTCCTGTAAAAATTCAGTTCTTTCTCTAGAAAATGGTATAATACTCCCCAATTTAATGCAGGATTTGAGATCTGTTTCCTTTCCCTGAGAATTTAAATGATGACAATTTTGAGTTTATTGGCATGATGCAGGTTGCGCTGCCCATGCGCGTCTTCAAACTGCTCGGAGTGGAGACGGTAATTCTCACCAATGCAGCCGGCGGCCTCAACCAGGACTACAAGGTGGGCGACGTCATGATCATCAAGGACCACATCAACATGCCGGGCTTTGCTGGTGTCAACCCACTGGTGGGCCCCAACCACGACAGGTGGGATGTCTTTCACATGACTGGAAGTTTAGCTAAGCAGTTAACCATCATTTTTCACAGGCGTTTTACTCCTAGAATTGACTTAATTTACCTGATGTCTAAAAAATTAAATCGGGATTCACATTCATTTTTTCTCTCAAATGAGTCAAATTATTTATTTGACCTTGTATCATGTAGCATTAAAATTATTTTTACATTCGTAGATGAAAAAAAAGTCCTTTTAAATGTGAGTATTATTATTACTATTCTGTTGCTTTGTCTCTCTCCCTTTAATTTGTTCTTATAAAAATTCTATAAAAATATAGAAGCCAAAAGGGTTTAATGAACGCGCTTACATGTCAGTATATATGTATTACATATACAAAAGTGTGTGTTTTGTATGTAAATTTGATTAAATCCGCCTGCCTGGGATTCCGTCGTTGAATAAGATCTATACATTTTGTAAAAAATATTTTGAGGATGAATTGTATTCTGCGATTAAGATTAATTACAAGGGCGCTAATGCGATGATATTTTTCAGTCCCACATTTAGTATGTATTTTTTGCTATGGTGGAGTTAGGATACAATGTAATGTGCCGCTGCTGAAATATTCAGGCAAGTAGCATCTTGACAGTAACACCAGTAAAAACGTATCAAATTACTTTTTGTCATTTTCCTGTTGTCAAACAGGAGGAGCAAGTTTACATAGCTAGCAGCTATTGTGGACCTAAAGTGTAATTTCTTGCACTCAATGAATCATGTGGTTTACATTCCATACTTCATAGCGACTACCATAGTACACATTATATTCCATATTTTCCAGACCATAACTCTCAGCTTTTATACTTATGTGTGAAATTATTCTCACATTATTATATCATTCCTCAAGTTGTTTTTACACTGAACCGCAAGACGGCGTTCTAGGCCTGCGTAGATCATTTCAACATTGGCGTGGGTGGGCTTTTGCCTTATTCCCTTGGGGATCGCCACAGAGAGCCTATAGAATCGCCTAGAACTGAGAAGGGCTTACCAAATGACTGCAATTAATCACTTTTTTAAAAAAAAGATTATTCTCACCCTGTTGTTGCCTCTATTCTATATATAAATCCGTTCCAAGATGACATGTCGGCTCTTTTGGACTTTATCAAATAAAATTCCCCCAAAAATGCGACTTAAACTCCATTGTGACATATGTATATATTTTTTCCCCATTGTGCATTTTTTTGCTAGTGCGTCTCATACTCAGGTGCAACTTATAGTCCGAAAAATACGGTACATATCGGGGTCAATGTCCTACTCTCCTATCAGAAACGATGGAAATCGGTTTAAAAAGTTTAAACGCCTTCACATGGTGTGGAAATGGGGGAAAAAAACAACAAGACAGGTGTGTACCACCCTTTGACAAGCAAGGTTCATTGCATCTGTCCAGGTTTGGCGTTCGCTTCCCCTGCATGTCTGATGCGTACGACCGCGAGCTACGCAAGCTGGTACACGACGTAGCTGGCGAGCTGGACTTCAGCGACTTTGTGCGTGAGGGGGTCTACTGTGTCCTAGGAGGACCCTCCTTTGAGACCATCGCCGAGTGCCGCATGATGCACACACTCGGGGCTGACGCCGTGGGTGAGTGAAGGTCCACATGGACCTCCTGACCAATGTTCCCTGTAAGCTGCGCACGTGCGCAATTGCGCACTACTCTCGTCTTCTCTGCGCACAGCAAATCATATGGAGCGCACAAAATAAATCCCAATTATAATTATTTATTTTTTTGCTGTGAGGCCGACGCGCGAACCACTCATCCGCCGGGCCGCCCATTCATAGATATTAATCATTCCATTTTATTATTACTAAATCATTTATGTGTAGTAGACATACACCTGCTTATGGCAGGTGTGATACTGGTGTGTGTGCCCATAGCTAGCAATGATGATGTTGCTCAGTGTGCTCAGGGAGGTTGTCTTTTTGCCCAGACAAACAAAAAATTAGAGGGAACATTGCTCCTGACCACTCTTTTTTTAAAGCAGGGACTACACCAAGAACATTGATATTGACAATATCATAATTCTTTCATTAACAATTTCTTAATACTACCCAGTTGTATTCATGTATTTGTGAATCTCGTATGACATTTGGAGAACAATCACTTTCTCAGCAACTGAACAACATTGCCAATTTGTATGCTATTGTTTCAAACAATAAGCAGTCCAATGACTGCCGCGCTGTGTTTGTGGTGCAGGCATGAGCACGGTGCACGAGGTGATCACGGCACGCCACGCTGGCATGCGTTGTTTGGCCATGTCGCTCATCACTAACCGGGCAGTCATGGATTATGAGAGCCAAGCTAAAGCCAACCACGAAGAGGTCCTTGAGACCGGCCGACAGCGGGCCGTGCAGATGGAGCGTCTTGTCAGCACGCTGGTGGGCCGCGTGGAGCTGTGCCACAACAAGTCAGTGTGAGGGCACTGTTTTTGTCCTAAAAATCCGGGGATGAGGGTTTTTTTGACACATCTTAATGTATGTGTTGTTATTTTAAAGAAAATTTAGCACCCTAGTTTTCAAACAAAACATCTAACATGAGTTAGACGCACACTAATGTGTCAAGAACCCATGCCTGAGACAGGAAGTGTGCCATTTTGGTTTAAAGCAGTCATTTAGAGCAGTGTTTCCCAACCACTGTGCCGCGGCACATTGGTGTGCCATGAGCAATGGTCAGTTGTGCCGTGGGAAATTGCAATAAGTTATACAAAGTAAAATTCAGAGAGAAAAATGAATATGAATATAATGAGATTAAAATTGAACTATTACAATGTTAAAATCAAAATATGATGAACGTTAAATTATAGATTACATTCTATTACAAGATTCAAATTGTGAAACAGTCATTTTTTTGCTTATTTTTGTCTAACATGAACCAGAAGTTGTTTGGTTTCTAGTGCATCAACTTTTGACGGCGAAAAGTCTGTATGAGCACAACATTTTTTTGCATAATATTAGGAGATTTAAGTAATATTTGAAGAAAAGACATAAACCATTGGTGAGAATGACTATTGTTAAAATGGGTGACATAATTTTAAGTTTAAAGATTTTCAGATGGTGGTGTCCGTTGAGATTTTTTCAATGCAAAAAGTGTGCCGCAGCTCAAAAAAAGGTTGGGAAACACTGATTTAGAGGGTACTAAAATTAAATCCACAAGAAAATCGATCAATTTGCTGTCGGATATCAATCACATTCTGCACAAGTGGCCAATTTTGAATTGCCAAGGATGTGAGTAGTGGTAATTGGATGTGCGCACATAATCCCGGTAAAAAAAATTGTATTTAATGCAATAGAATTCTTGCTTGCAAGTTGAACAGAATATCTACTCAACACACTCTACTGTTCTTAGTCAATACTGATGAAACATTCAGACCTCAATCATGCTCAACTTCCTGGTCATAAACAAAAAAAACAAACAGCACTGTTCTTCTAATGAACTTGAAGCTCTTAAAGCAGGGGTGTCAGGTTTCATAAGCGATAAACTCGTGCCGCGTTAACGTCAACTCGATTTCATGTGGGCCGGACTATTTTAGATATAATATTTAGATTTTTTTTAATAAATGGATTAAAAGAACTGGATTAAAAGCCCTGAATATTCAGTTTTTTATAGATCTAAAACAATGTTTATTTTAGCTTTTTAAAATATATTTTTAGATTTTAGAAAATGATTTTTGAACTAAAAACACAGAAAAAAATGATTAAAAATATTAACATTATCAATTTAAAAGGGGGAAAATTAGGAAATTTAATATACATCTATACTCTTCATTTTAATTGGATCCTAAAACAGAAAGTCGGCACTCATGATTTACTTTCCCGGGCCACACAAAATGACGCGGCGGGCCAGATTTGACCCCCGGGCCGCCACTTTGACACATGTGTCTTAAAGCATTCATACACTCAATTCGCAACGAATTCATCTAAATAAAGGAAGAGATTTTTTGTAAAAGAGTTGCAAAGAGTGATGGAATATTTATCTAAGGCTTATATTTAACTGGAGGCTTTATGTGCTCTATATATATTAATAATAATAATAATTTGTATTTTGTAGATGGACCAAAAGGTGCAAAGTCTTATCACTGTAAAAAAAAAACTGCGGACTTGCTTGATATCTTATAAAACTACTTTTGCAATAAAATGACATGTTAGATGACAATCTTTTTGTGTGCCCTCAGTGAAGTGATGTGTATGCGGTATTCCCACATTTTTGTTTCTTTCATAAAGAAGTGCAAGATGTGATGTTTGTTAAAGTGGGTAATCCATAGCGTGTTTTGAGAAGAGTTGAGGTGGACTGTCATTAGTAGGATGCCATTCCCAGATGGTTCGTCCTTCATTTTATCTCCCATTGGCCTGTTTTCTTTTTCCCCAAACCCAAACAGCTCCTCCTCCTCCCTCATCCAACCACGAAAAAATATTTTGTTCCCGTGACATCAGGCGATGCCGTGAAAGCCCGAATAAGGTATTGAGAGATTTTATGAGCTCAGCATTAGCCCTCGGGTCACAGACTAACATTTGCAGGTGTTCTTACGAAAAAGCAAAGTTTAGGACTTCTTTCACAGTTGTGCTCTATGTAGGCGACCTCTAATAATTTTAACTTTGTCACATTCAATCACTTTCTCTTCAAAGTATTGCTCTTTTTTGGTATATAATGTCACAAAAAGAAAGCTCACTACAAGCACTACTGCCAACACTGCAAATTGTTTAACTTGTTCACTGCCACTGCCAATGATAGACGTTTAATCCATTTTAATCTGGGAGGACTGGCAATGAATGATCGTAACCAGTGGTATGCCGTCAGGGCCTTCAAGGCCTTCTCTGCTGGCCTAAGAAATATCTGAATCACAGACTGATGTTAATTATATTTTGCCCATGAATACTTATTAAAAAATTCCACATTTTCTGTTAGCTTCCAAATGGAGAGAAAAGAAAAGTGCTTTTCCCCCTGGTTGCACTGCTTCCAGATGTGTGTTTTCATATTGAAGCATTTAACCAATCACATTTCATTGGTTAAAGCTAAAGCCATTTTCAAGACTGACTTTTCAAGAAAAAAAAGTTGGACATCATTAAGAAAGGTCGGACAACTCCAAAGCAAGCAAGCCTGTCACAACCGGGAACGAACATTTTCAGCACTAAATTGAATAAAAACGTATGCCAGAAATACGACAGGACAGGCTCGACTTTCAGCATTAGCTTCGATGGCGATAGAAAAGAAGGAAGAAAGAAAGGAGGATGGATATCATGTACAGTTAAAAATGATTTTATGGTGAGTAAAATATGGCTATATTCCTAAATAATATTTCAATTGTATGAGGTTATTATTGATTATTTTTTATGTGTCGCAGCTGTAGCTGCAGTAGAGGTTTTATAGCCATAATATTTTTGCTGAAGGCGTCACTAGGAAATGCACGGACCGCCACTGATCATAACCAATAACCAATCATCAATAGCCCTAACCACTGATACCGATAGACTGATCACTGCCAGCCCTTTAAAAGGTGAAATGAACATCTACTGTCATCAATGGCTGTCAAAAATGTCAATGCACATACAAGCACTAATTATGAGGAAATATATGTAATTACATCTACATATTAAAAGTAATTCAATATTATTTTAGTGTCTCAGCATTAAATAAACAATCAATTAAAAGATATTAAGGAAGTAGGTTGTTATGAATGTATAATCTGAAAGGAATTGATTTAGATTATAATACAATCATATATAAAAAATAAAAATAAAAAGGATAGGATGTCTAGCGCTGTTAAAGGTACTGAAAGATGAGCATCCACAGCCAGCCTAAGTGAATTGGACCTCTATTGTTGTCAATGGCAGGTAGTGAGTCAATTTTGTGTCATTTTCTTGTCATTTTAGGTTACTGACATCACTTCCTGTTAATTTTGGATCATTTCCAATTGATTCATGGGGAGTTTCTGCTGCTTCATGTGTGTCAGTCGCTTTCTGCTGATTTTTGGCCTTTTCCAGGTTAAGGTAACTTTGGGGCATGTAATAATAATAATAATAATAATCGGACATAGGCCCTGTCGTCATTATCAACAACCAAAAAGCCTACTTGTCATCACACCCATGTTATGGTTCCTTTTTAACTCACCTGCTGCCTTTGATGGCAGGGGGCAAAAGAACAAATATGACTGCAGATAAGAAATTGAATTTTGATGTGGATGATGCGCACTCTCAATCACAGAAGTCAACAAAATTCTAGTATTACAGCTCCCTTTTGAAAAAAATAACGCATTTTATTCTGTATAGTATGAATGAGCTATAAAGTCAGGAAAAACTCACCCGCGGGCCGGATCAGATGCCCTAGCGGGCCCGATGGCCGTATGTTTGACACCACTGGCATGTATTCTGTTCAAGAATGCAGACCCTCATTAACTTGGGATTTTCTCCCTCTCTGACACACATACAGAGCCAAGTATGCAGTAAAAACATGCAGCCAAACAGGCAGGCCTTGTAGAAGGAAGGAGTCATTAAACCGGCTCTTAACTGTGCAGAAACCCTGGCAAAAATAAGTGCCATGCTTCCAGTGATGACACCACAAACTTCATATGCCACACCCTCATTTACAATGCACAACTATTTACTCTACATAAAACGTGCACACGAAACAGTACTTGGCTTAGGATTTGACACATAAATTACATCTACACTGAATTCACAGCGCTTCTTACACACATACATTCTGCTACATTACTGCCTCATTTGTCACCAGGACAATGAATTTTGTCCATGCTGATCTGGCTCCATCGAGATTTGATTATTATGCCCGCGTCAGAGTTGTGAAATTCTGGATTTGAATCTATTATTCAAAATTCCAATCTTTGCATGCTGATCCTTTTCATTCCCCTAAAGCACGGGTAGGGAACCTATGGCTCGGGAGCCATATGCGGCTTTGATATGGAAGTACTGAGTGCCGATCGCACAAATATTTATTATTGACGGGTCATTGTTTGTCCTAATAATAATAAAATAGCATGTCCTTTTTAGTGACTGGTTAAAAGCTAAAAAAGTTAAAAGCTGACCTTTTTATGCTTCCATATGAATGCCAGCGAGATACAGTGAGACAGAGTGAATGTTGTCAAATGGAGACTATTTCAAACATGGTCCACAACAATACATATCAATCCATACAATGCTAAAAGGATGAGGATCCACAGATTTGCCATAAAGGGGAAAAATGAAGGCTCCAAGGACTAACCCTTGTAGAACTCCCCTTCTGATACCAAGTATAAATCAGAAACGGAACTTTCCGATTGTACACAGTTTCTGAGCAAGATATTTTGAAACCCAGCCAATGCTATTGTTTAACAATGTCATAAAATCATTGGCGAAAACCGGATATTCTGTTGCAGTGACTCGGCTTCTTCATTTCTTCTTCTTTGTATATGTGGGCTGAATAAAAATAGATTGGTTTGTGTGTTTTTAAAATGCCTTTATATAACTATAAAAGATTTTCTTGAAAATTTTACTAACAATTCATTGAACACATGAAAATGGGGAACATTGTATATCATTATATAGTATTGAAATGTTGCCTTGCTGGAAGATTAAACAGAATGAAAAAATGTTAATGAGGTCAGCTTTAGCAGCTAAAGTAAAATACAATGTACAAATTCATATTTTTTTTTTGTAATTAACCCATTTTAAAAGAGAACGATTGATGATCATCTATACCAGGGGTAGGGAACCTGTGGCTCGGGAGCCACATATGGCTCTTTTGATGGGTGCCTATGGCTCTCCGCTAACCTGTGGGGTAAAATATGGAAACTATGGAATTATTTTTTTCATTACACTCTTCTGCATGGATATTCTCATTGATACTCATTGATTAGCAACAACGTAACAATGTTGTCAAAATAATTCAGAGACTTTTTGTACTTTAAAAGTGGTGAAGTTTCTAAAAAAAGCACACATTTTTATGTATGTTGACTTTTAAATTCGGAGCATGGCTCTCAAGGATTAACATTTAAAGATATGAATTGTTTATGGCTCTTTCCATCAAAAAGGTTCCCGACCCCTGATCTATACCCTTTTTAAGAGGAAAATAATCTATATTCTAGTTTTGCAAAAGTGTTGCGCCATTAGTCTGTCCATTACGGTCAGTCCCTCCCCCATGCGGAAGTGAGTTTGCTAGTCGCGGTTGAACCGTTTCCACAGCATCCTCGTGCCGTTCAAGCAATATTTGGCTCTTAAAAGTCATCTTTTTCGTCTTTTTGCCCCCTTTATGTGACCCCGTCATAGCGTGCAAGAACACATGGCGTGCGTGGCTTTTCAAACGCAGCTATCGTCCATCATGGAGGTTTTGGTGAAGGCAGCGGTGGCCGAAATCAGCAAGCTGGTTGATGACAATAGTGCTTTCCTGCACCAGGAAATCTCGCGGAAGCAGAGCGAGAACGAGATGCTGAAGAGGAAACTGCTCGCCGTGGAGAATAAAAACACGCAGATGCAGCGACTGTTCGGTGAGGGAGGATCACAAGTCGAGAATTTTGCAAACACGACGACCCCTCCATGTGCATGAACTTGTGCAGGCCTTTTCGGAAATCATTGTGGTTTTATATTGTTTAGTAAGCATCCCCTTGAATCATTAAAATGATGCTTTTCACAGGGCGACTGCATAAAAAGATGACTCGATTGGGTTTAGGTTTGAGAAACTTGAATGTCAACGTCATTTTTTTGCAGCTTCAACATATTTTTCCCATCATCAGAGGTCTAACAAATACATTCATCCTTAAGTACTTGCAACCATATTTCACATGGTCATTCAAATGAAGTGTTTTCTGTTGTAGAGATCCATATGTTTTTTTTTCCAGGACCGACACGGATTATTAGTAGTTAGAGTAGGTCATTAATCAATATTTGGAGCCGATATTAACTTGCAGTAAAAGTGTAAATAAATGCAAGCACTGAACTTCATTGAACTTTATTAAATGGCAGTGGCTCCTTAGCCGGTAACCTATTATTTAACATTGAGTGAATAGGGGATTTTCTAAACCATTCAACCAATTTTATTAAAATTTGATGTGTTATTGCCAATTGATAGATTTTAAAATTAGGTGAATAGGGATTTAATGACTATTATTTAGGCAGTGGCTCCGTAGCCGTAGTTTCTTACTATCTACCCCACACAGAATTCTTACCGGCTAAATAGCCATATGAGGCCATATAGGCTATTTGACCGGTTACCGGCTAAATAGCCCCTGGGACTATTTGACCGGTTACCGGCTAAGGAGCCACTGCCTTATTAAATCACACCGTCATATAGATAGATATCCACATACTAAAGAAATGACCTAGTCACAATAATCTATTCTACCCATATATTAAGAAATATATTGAGGATTCTTACAACTTATGTTGATGTATGTTCCATAAGTACCAATCCACAACTCAACTTTTTTTGTATAGGCAAGAGAGCTGTGCTGCGACTCTTAAAATCTTCAAATTTGCGTTGGTTGTGGTGCGTGTATGTGTCTTGCGTGTTGGGGGTGCTCACACTGATCAGCTGAGATGCGTCTCATTACTAACAAAGGGCGCCGAATTGAAGCATAATTGCGGCAAGTATCTTAATGTGTCCAAGATAAATGATTCTGTAACGAGCCCGTGACAGCTCGTATATGTTAGGCAAGGCTGTGAATGGAGCACAGAGAAAGGGGACATTCACGGCTGCATCCGAGTGGAAATAACGCAGTTTTAAATTGATTTATTTATATCTTCCGGTTGGATTATAAAAAGGCTGATACCGATATATGTCAAATTTCCAAATATTACCGCAGATAAGCAGTCGATTTATAGTCTATTGCTTTAAGGCTTTGATTTTAAGTATTTTTTTGTACCATGGTTTCACATTTTGAGCCAGGTTCAGGATCTTAGAAAAGTTAAAGGTTAAGTTAAAACAAATTTTATATTAGGTTTGGGTATCAAATGTTTCATATTTTAAACAATAGTGTTTAGTGAAACAAGTTGACTCATTTTCTTTTTGTGTGGGCAGAAAACTTGGTGGTCGACAGAACAAGTGATGGAAGAAATTCTGCTCATCCGACGGGAGAGTTGAAAGTGAGTCCCACAAATAAATGCCTTCATTTCAATTAACCTCATCCTAACAAATATTGAACTCTAAATACATTTTAAACCACCGAAACCACAATTCCATCTTATGAAGGTGGTTAGGGTGTTATGTAATCTTGTGTTGTGTTTTAGTGTCCGGTAATGGAAGACTCCAACATTTCGTTCAGCATCAAAGAAGAGAGTCCGGACGAAATTCTGTGGATCAGTGACCCGGCCAACTCGTTACAGTACCAGAACATTTCAGATAGTTTCGAGGAGGACTGCCCAAAAAACACCCGTGAGGACCCGTTCTCATCGGGCGAGCACAGAGACGAGGTAAGCAGCCTCCACTCACTAGTCAAGATGGAGAAGGAGGAGACGGCGTCAGTTGGTTTCGCCCGGGACGGCTCCCAGCTGGGCTCCACCAAGGAGAGCCAACTGGTCGACGTGTCTCTGGACGAGCGAGACAACCAGCTGTGGTCGTCCATCATCGACGAGGACGACATCGAGACTGCTTTCCCGGACTTTTCCAGCGTGGTAGACGAGTACTCGGACGCCTTCTCGGAGCAAACGCGCAAATCGCAACGGTCTTATGAGGTCGAGTACCCCAAGGACCCATCGTCCTCGACCTTTCCGCCAGGGTCGCCGCAGGACCCACGCAAGGAGCAAACCTACCCCCAGCGGCGTCCCCGAGTCGGCGAACCGTCACCGTCAGACGGACTTGCGGCCGGCGCCTTGCGGGATGCTTTCTCTATCCCGGAGGCCGAGCGCCGGCCCTTGCAGCGGGGCTTCGCCTGCAGCCAGTGCGGTAAGACTTTCTCGCGACTACAACAGTTTAAGTTGCACCAGCAGAGCCACAAGCGCAAGCGGGCCTTGTGGTGCGCCGTGTGCGGCAAAGGCTTCCAGTGCTTGTCGCACCTCAGCATCCATCATCGCACGCATACCGGCGAGAGGCCGTACAGCTGCCTGCAATGCGGAAAGTGCTTCACCCAACAGAGCAGCCTCCGCGTGCACCAGCGCACACATAGCGGCGAGCGGCCGTACAATTGCGGTGAGTGCGGGAAGACTTTTATCCTCATGCACCACCTCAAGCGACACTGCGTCATTCATACGTACAGCTGAGGGGTTTCGCTTTGCTGATTGCAGGCGATATGCAGCGTCATGTTTGACTAAGCCAGTGTTTCCCACCCTTTTTTGAGCTGCGGCACACATTGTGCATTGAAAAAAATCTCAAGAAAAGCCACCATCTGAAAGTCTTTTAATTTAAAACTATGTCGCCTATATTAACAATAGTCGTTCTCATCAAAGTTTTATCAGCAGGAATCACATATACCTCCAAAATTATTCCAAAATCAAATTTTTCACACAATTTTGGACCAAAAATTGATGTCTGCGGACCCTCAACAACTTCCAGTTCGAGTGATGCAAAAATAAGTAATGTAATGTTTTTGATTGCATGGTTTTATGACTTTTCTCCAAATATTACTTAAATCACCTAATATTACGCAAGCTCGTGCTCACAGACTTTACGTTGCCAAAAGTTGATGCCCTAGAAACCAAACAAATTCCAGATCATATTAGAGGAAAATAAGCAAAAAAATGACACAATTTCAATCTTATAATAGTATAATCCATAATTTTACATTATTTTATTTTAACCTTGTAATTAGTTCAATTTTAATGTCCTTATATCCATATTCATTTTTCTCTCTGAATATTACATTGTATGACTTCTTGCAATTTCCCGTGGTACACCTGACCATTGCTCACTGGTTGGGAAACACTGGGCTAAGCCAGACCGTTTGCTGAGCTGGATTCGACCACTTCTGGAGCAATCTAGTTGTGACTGGTATGAAATGACTCATTGTACCCTGGTGCTGAAAGATCCCCCAAGCAGGAACCTGTGTGACTTGTCTAACTTTTTCCTGTGGAATTTTATCTGTGACGTTGTCATCGATGAAATTCTTCCTGTCAAAGGAATCATCATGTGTCATTTTGACAAAGCAAAACCAGCCTTTTCAAAAAAAGAAATTTTATCAAAATCTGGTTGTAAACTGTTTAGAACACAAAAAATAAGGCATTGAGTTGTGTTAGAGATTTTGAAAGTAGGGTTTTATGACTAGTTTTACACGCTTGGGTAAGCAATGACAATTAAAGAACTATGTTAGCGTGAAAGTGTCATTAGAGGTTTTAGGCATTCACTGTCTGATGAAATGAGCATTAAACTGGATGAGGTAACCAAGGTTTCTTTCAAGAGATTTTTTTCTTTTAATTAAGGTATTTTAAAGTTATTCGTATTTCAGTTCACTACAATGGAATGCTTATTTAAATATTTATGTGTCTTTACAGTGTAGAAGTTCCCACGAGAGGGCACTCTGGGCTGCATGTACAACAGGAATGGGGGCTAGGCAAAGTCAGACCATATACAGTTGTGGTCAAAAGTTTACATACACTTGTGAAGAACATAATGTCATGGCTCTCTTGAGTTTCCAGATATTTCTACAACTCTGAATTTTCTCTGAGAGTGATTGGAACAGATACTTCTTTGTCACAAAAAACATTCATGAAGTTTGGTTCTTTTATGACTTTATTATGGGTTAACAGAAAAAGTGATCAAATCTGCTGGGTCAAAAATATACATACAGCAACACGAATTAGCAATTTTGGTGACTTAGAAAGTTGTGTCAGTGAAATGAGCTTCATAGCATGGCCTCTTAACTTCTTGTGAGTGATTGAGTGACTACAGCTGGTGACTTCTCTGAGGCCATTTAAATAGGGCTCATTGGATGCAAACGCTACAATGGGAAAGTGAAAGGAGCTCAGCATGGATCTCAAAAAGCGAATCCTTGACTTGAACAAGTCAGGAAAGTCACTTGGAGCCATTTCAAAGCAGCTGCAGGTCCCAAGAGCAACAGTGCAAACAATTGTTTGTAAGTATAAAGTGCATGCCACTGTTTTGTCACTGACACGATCAGGAAGAAAACGCAAGCTATCACCTGCTGCTGAGAGAAAATTGGTCAGGAGGGTGAAGATTCAAGCGAGGATCACCAAAAAGCAGATCTGCCAATAATTAGAAGCTGCTGGAACACAGGTGTCAGTGTCCACAGTCAAGCATGTTTTGCATCTCCATGGACTGAGAGCTGCCGTGCAAGAAGGAAGCCCTTGCTCCAAAAGCGGCACCTTTAGGCTCGACTGAAGTTTGCTGCTGATCACATGGACAAAGAGAAGACCTTCTGGAGGAAAGTTCTGTGGTCAGACGAAACAAAAATCGAGCTGTTTGGCCACAATACCCAGCAATATGTTTGGAGGAGAAAAGGTGAGGCCTTTATCCCCAAGTACACCATGCCTACCGTCAAGCACGGTGGTGGTAGTATTATGCTGTGGGGCTGTTTTGCTACCAATGGAACTGGTGCTTTACAGAGAGTAAATTGGATAATGAAGAAGGAGGATTACCTTCAAATTCTTCAAGATAACCTAAAGTCATCAGCCCGAAGATTGGGTCTTGGGCGCAGTTGGGTGTTCCAACAGGACAATGACCCTAAACACAACATCAAAAGTGGTAATGGAATGGCAAAATCAGGCTAGAATTAAGGTTGGCTTTCCCAAAGTCCTGACTTTAACCCCATTGAGAACTTGTGGACAACGCTGAAGAAACAAGTCCATGTCAGAAAGCCATCAAATTTAACTGAACTGCACCAATTCTGTCAAGAGGAGTGGTCAAAGATTCAACCAGAAGCTTGTGGATGGCTACCAAAAGCGCCTAAATGAAGTGAAAATGGCCAAGGGACATGTTACCAAATATTAGCGCTGCTGTATGTATATTTTTGACCCAGCAGATTTGATCACTTTTTTCTGTTCACCCATAATAAAGTCAAACAACCAAACTTTATAAATGTTTTTGTGAAAAAGAAGTATCTGTTCCAATCACTATCAGAGAACGTGAACAGACGTTTGGTCGCGGACGTTTAGTCGCCCGGACCCAAACAACTGGCGACCAAACGTCCGGCGACCAAAAGTCCGGCGACAAAACAAGGTAAAACAACACGTCTACACATCAATCAAAGCCAACAATGGCCCTGAGCAGTTTCACTGAGCGGACGTGTGAGTGTATAAGAGTTTGTATGTACATGAGTTGTCCCCTTAGGAAGGGACGTCAGTCAGGGTCTTAACAAGTTCTTCAACAAAACACAATAAAAGTACGGGAAATTTGGAGCTTTTCTTTAGGCTAATAATTAATAGGGCATTAAGTATGACTAAATAATAATTCGCAGTTTGTATTTAGGGAATTTGAGCAACAATTTTAAATGGTAATTATCAATAACCTTCCGTGCGACCAGAAGTCCGGCGACCAAACGTCCGAGTACCATCAGAGAAAAATCAGAGTTGTAGAAATAATTGGAAACTCAAGAGAGCCACGACATTATGTTCTTCACAAGTGTACAAATAGTAGACTGGTTAGTTCAGTGAAATCACGTGTTGACGAATAGGAGCTTGGTCGCCAGCCAATATCAGTGAACCTTTAAAGATATACTCAGATTTTACTGATCACCAATTTGTCAACATGGGGACAAAATATTATTATTAATTATTATTATTAATAATATTCATAATACAATGCATATTTTATTTTGTATGGTAATTTATTATTTTTTATGTATTTTTATTATTGTATTATCATTTTTTAAATCTCATATCATTTTCTGAACCGCTTTATCCTCATTAGATTGGCAGGGGGTGCTGGAGCCTATCCCAGCTGACTCCGGGCCACAGGCAGGGGACACCCTGAATCGGTGGCCAGCCAATCACAGGGCACAAGGAGACGGACAACCATGCACACTCACACGCATAGCTAGGGGCAATTTAGAGTGTCCAATCAGCCTGCCATGCATGTTTTTGGAATGTGGGAGGAAACCGAGGTACCCGAGGAAACCCACGTAGACCCGGGGAGAACATGCAAACTCCACACAGGTGGACGTGACCTGGATTTGAACCGAGGACCCCATAACTCTGAGGCCGACGCACTAACCACCGCCCTGATAATCATATCAATATCTAATATTCTCAATTTAAATTAGTTAAATATTTTGAAATGTAAATATTTCCTGTTTAAAAAAAGGCAGAAATCTAGATTTGTTAGTTAGCTCCTCAGATCGGATCAGTCAAGCACGTAAAAAAATGGAAGCCTTTGCGATTGAAAAATTGCAAAGTCCAAATTCACGATTTTGATAAAACCTTTTCTTTCAGTCCTACCGTTCTATTTATTTTTAAAGTGCAAGATTTTTGTTCTTCCAATAAATGGAAATGAAATGAGCTCAAGGACACAAAGGGTATATCAATAGTTATTCGACTGGTGGACTTTTTCATGCAGCTGGAGTTTGTCAGCGTGGTCGAACCCCTCCCCACATACCCCACACTTGAACACCGCCTCATTTTTACACTGGTGCCTCTCAAAAAGAATAAACGAATCAAAACTTTTCCCGCACGTGGAGCAGATGTAGGAGTTTTGAGAAGAGACCGACTGTGGCAGACCAAAGTCCAGGATGTTTCTGTTGTCCTGCGCCGCCGTTCCCACCTGTGACAAGGGGTCCTGCGTGTCCATCTTGCCTTCCAGGAAGGGTAGCTCACTGTTGGCGGCGTATTCCTGCCACTCAGCTGCGTCTAAGTAAACTTCGCTCTCTCGCCCGTCGCCATATCCCCGAGTGTTCAACGGGTCGGGCAGGGCTGCCGTCTCCAAGACGGGATTGATCGCTGGCTGCTCCGTGCCGGTATCGGGCATCAGACACGTGAGGGGATGTGGCACTTGCTGCTCCCGATTTTTGTCTGAAAACAAACACACATTTTGTATATATTCGTGGATTATTTCTAATCACTCCGTAAATTACTCTTACAAAGTGACACAATAGATTGAAAATGTATTAGTGATGTCCCAATTTATTATTCAATGTTGGTATTGGCGCCCGATACGAGTATTTTTAAAGTATCAGATTATATTGGATTTAATCCGATCCAGTCATCGCATATATTTCCAGTAGTATTGTACTTTTCGGCTGCTGTAAAGGGTACACGGTCGATTGGTCGCCGATCTTTTGGTCGCCCGGAAGGTAAGTGATAATTACCATTTAAATCGTTGCTCAAATTCCCTAAATACAAACTGTGAATTACTATTTAGTCATACTTAATGCCCTAGTAATTATTAGGCTAAAGAAAAGCTCCACATTTCCCGGATTTTTATTGTTTTTTGTTGGAGAACTTGTTAAGACCCTGACGGACGTAGCTTCTTAAAGGGACAACGCATGTACATACAAACTCTTATACACTCACACGTCGGCTCAGTGAAACTACTCATGGCCATTGTTGGCTTTTATTGATGCGTAGACCGTGTTGTTTTACCTTGATTTGTCGCCGGACTTTTGGTCGCCCGACCAAAAGACCAGCAACCAATCGACCGCACACGGCTGTAAAGCAAACCACTTGGCAAACATGTCCGCTGAGCAATATCATAAACAAGGCATTTTTTTTTCTTCATCACAAACTAAGTGATTGATCATTTTCTGGTTACATGATTCATTCATTCATGCCGCTTATCCTTACAAGGGTCGCGGGGGGTGCTGGAGCCTATCCCAGCTAACTACGTGCACCAGGCAAGGAACACCCTGAATTGATGGACAGCCAATTACAGGGCGCAAGGAGATGGACAACCATTCACACTCACACTCATATCTAGAAGCAATTTAAAGTGTTCAACCTGCCTTTTTCCCCATCTGTTATGCAAGGTGGTCGGTTCTGGTGACACTTACCATTCCTGTGCGTCTTCATGTGGCACTTTAGGCTGGATTTCTGGTTGAAGCATCGACCGCAGATGGGGCATCCGTAGGGTTTTTCACCCGTGTGGATCCGCAGGTGGCGCTCTAGGTGGCCGGCACGCACAAACATCTTCCCGCAGTACGAGCAGAAGAAACACTTTTTGGGCCGCGCCCCCTGGTAAAGCGAACCGGTCCTGTTACGCGAGCGATCAGGGGGTTCCCACCCGTCGCGCGGGTATGCTAACAGCGACGACATCATGTTTTCTCCGTAAGGCTTCCCAGGAAAGGTGAAGGTACTGCAAGAAGCTTCTGCGTGAACGGGGATGAGCTGAGCCGCTGCGCCGTTCCGCTCCCACCGACCATTAGTCCCGTCACCCAAACCGGGGGATTTTTGCTGTTCCGCCATTTCAATTTTGGGTTGGGTCACACACTCCTCGACGGGCTCTGACTTGACCGTTGGCGTGCAGGGTGGTTCCGGGCTGTTGATGGAAACAAGCTCGGCTACGGGTGTAGTATCTCCCTCCGTAGATTGACAGGTTTCGATGCTTGGGTGTTCCTCTGGGGGGTCTTTGTTGTCAACTGGCTCCAATTGAACACCTGTAAACACTTTGGTTTCAGTTATTAACAGCAGTCTGAGATCATTTAAACCAGGGGTGTCCAAACTAGGGCCAACTTGAAATCCTTCCACTTACAGTTTTTAAACAGAGGATTGGAATAGAAAAATGTTGTGTATTTTTTTTTCTTTTTGGGTATGAACTCATTCACTGCCATTGATGGTAATAGAAACGTTCAATCCAATTTGAGTGTTGGCAGCGATCGGATTGGATGTCTACTGGTGTCAATAACAGTCAAACTAGGGGACGTCAGTGCCCGCCTTTCCATGCAATTGATGTCTATTACTGTCAATGGCAGTGAATGAATAAAGGGCTACAGGTAACAAAGTGAAGGACAATGAACGAGTTAATTAACTCTGGTTGCCATCATTCATTTGCTGCCAGTGAATAAACTTTGCACAACGAGAAAATGCCCAGTGACAGCAATAACAGTCACGACAATCACAAATAAGATAGTTCAATTTACCACATTGGATTGTTTTTTAATATAAATGTATTCATGTGGAGTAAAATACTGCAATTCTACAGTTCCTACATTAATTTCAACATGCTGTCTGGTTTTGACCCCTGAAGTACAGTGGTACCTCGACCTACGGTAAGCTCTACCTATGACATGCTCGAGGTATGATGAAAATTTCGATCGAATAATTCGCCCTAGATACGATCAAAATTTCGAGATGCGACCAAGCCAGGTGGCCATAACATGAGAGGCTATTTATCATTGTAGTGCACTGTCTTTTTTTGCCACATCTCTTTCGTGTATAACAGATATCTAGGAGCACTGAACGATTTATTCAGACGGGTTTCTCCTACGCATCGACCAGGAAATGCACAACACGCATGTGCGGGCAAAAAGAGGGCTTTCTGGGTAATGAAGTATACTCGTGCACACAACACCGATAGCCAATGGCACCCTTTCTCAGAATAAAACTTCATTACCCACAATCAATACATGGGTAGGCTGTTATTCCTTCCTTAGCCTGTTAGCTCCCGCGATCGCTCATTCAAGACTACTTCTCGTTGGCAAGTGGTTGTGCGTTATCCTATTGTGAGGACATTTGTGTGCATCATTTTCGTAATATTTTGAAGGGAATACAACAGCAAACAGCCCATCGATAGCGAACGTGAAAGTGGAGGCGTGGCAAACAGCTAACCCGCCCAGAACGAAGGTAAAAAAAATTAAAACAAAATTAGAATTCAGTTTTGTGTAAAGTTACATTAAATGTATGTTTGAGTGTATCTGTATATATTAATACAAGTTAATTTAAATTTGTTTGTTCCGTGCGTTGTCGTGGAAAGTCCCCCCGAAACCCCAACCCGCCCCCTCTGTGCGTCTCTCTCCCGTCGGCGAAATCTGCCCAATTTTAGTTATATTAAACACATTTTATTACTATTAAACCACTAGTTATGTGTTACTTTGTTAATAGATGGCGAATTAGAAGAAATAAAACATTTTTTCCAATCCAATACCCTGTTTTTGGTGTTTTTTCAGAGGGTTGGAGCGAATTAATTTGTTTTTAGTTCATTTCAATGGGAAACGTTCGGTCGAGTTACGAAAAGCTCGACATACGATCTCAGTCCCGGAACGGATTAAGATCGTATGTCGAGGTACCACTGTAATGGAGAGGCAACGTGACTATAGATCCATTTAGCGTTAAAACGGATAAATGCAATAGAATATAGGTGAAACTCCAGTTTCTTGTTGGGGTCATATACAGCAATAGCTTCATATTTTTTTTGCGGTTCAATAAAAACTAGGCAGTAAGCAATAGTTTGGGCACCCCTGATTCAATGTAAACTTTTGAGTAGTGACTTACATCTTTGATGGATCTTAGTATGCTCCTTAAGGCTGCACTTCTGGTTGAAGCGTCTCCCGCAAACATCGCAGCGGTATGGTTTTTCTCCCGTGTGGATCCTTTTGTGACGCTCCAAATTGGCGGAGCTTTCGAAACATTTGCCACAAAAAGGGCAAGTGAAACCCCGCTTAAACATCAACCGGTTGACCATCCGCCGCCGCACGCTGCAGTACAGGTGGCGGTGCGGCCCGCGGCCGGCCGATATGCTCTGCCGAACATCCGCCGGTGCATTGGTCAGGTTTTCACATCGTCGTTCGGGGTGCAGTCCAGGTTTAGCGCAATCCTCGTGGTCTGTTGGTTCGCACTTCGCCACCATCTCGACGTTGGGGAAGTCACTCTGGTGGTTTTCAGTCTCCTCAATTTCAGCACGATCTTAAAAAATAAAAAAGTGTCGTATAAAGTCTATCTAGAACCTTTAAATTGCCAACATTGTGTCAGTTCTGGGTCCTGGGTTCGAATCCAGGTTGGTCCACCTGTGTGGAGTTTGCATGTCTCTCTGGGCCTGCATGGGTTTTTTTCTGGGTACTCTGGTTTGCTCCCACATTCGAAAAACATGCATGGCTGATTGGACACTCTAAATTGCCCCTAGGTATGAGTGTGTACGTGAATGGTTGTCTGTCTGCTGGGAAGGGCTCCAGCACCCCCACTTGTGAGGATAAAGCTGTTCAGAAAAAGAATGAATGTCTCAGTTCCACTTAAGACTAGATTGTTGTTGACTTTTTCATTATGGACCTACCTAAATATTTGACTCGCTGGTGGCTGAAAATGTGAAAACTTAGTATTGGATTGGATTGGATAACTTTATTCATCCCGTATTCGGGAAATTTTGTTGTCACAGAAGCAAGGGGGTGAGGATGCAGAAATAGGAAAGGCATTTTAGACATAAATAGATAGGTAATAAGTGGGTTAATAAATAAATACATGAATAAATATATAAATAAATAAGCGTGTTGCTGAAATATATATATATATATATATATATATATATATATATACATATATATATATATACATATATATACATATATATATACATATATACATACATATATATATGTTTTGACGAAAGTTTGGCGACACTCTTTTTCCTTGTCGACGATAATGTCAAATATTTATTCATCTTATTAGACGTGCTTCATAACTGAGCAAAGAATACCCCGAGATTTGGTACAAACGTAAAGCTGGCATGCAAAATGACTTGAATGGCTGGACATCGTAAGGCTTTTTCTTTAAAAAAAAGTGGTCTATGTAAAGCAGGGGTCCCCAAACTTTTTCTTGTGAGGGCCACATAACTTTTCCCTTCTCTGATGGGGGGCCGGTGTCAGTTTGTAACAGAAAAAGTGTGACGATCGTAGGGGAGCTTAATTTTTTTTTATTGTTTTCCAGAAAGCCACACATAACCAAATAACCCTTTCCAGGTTCATTACAGAAAAAAAGTCAGGAAACATATAACACTATTAATGAAATAAATAATAACTAAATAACCCTCTCTGAGTTCTTCACAGAAAAAACAGGAAATAAATAACACTATTTATGAAATAAATAATAACTAAATAACTCTCTCTGGGTTCTTCATAGAAAAAAAAGCCATGGAACATTAACTTTCTGTTGTGCCATGCACAATCTTCTCCCTTTGCTCTGAAGTTTATGCACGACACCACAACCGTCATTACAGAATCACGTCAACATTTTGCAGCACAGTGCTTGGTGGTGAATTTGGCAGTGGACTCGTAGCGGAGCGGTGAGACCCCTTTTTTCCAACTCCCGGTTCATGCGTCCCATTATTAGACCGCGAGTTTCGGCCACCATGCTAGGAGCCCCGTCAGTCGTGATGCTAGCTAGCTTTGACCAGTCCAGGTCCAACTTCTCCATGGTTTGGCACACTTTGTCAAAAATATCCTCTCCCGTTGTAGTCCCTTTGAGACTTTGGAGGGCTGCCAGATCCTCGCAAATCTCAAAGTTTGCGCTAACTCCACGAATAAAAATGAGCAGTTGCGCTGTGTCTTGCACGTCCGTGCTTTCATCCAGTGCTAATGAAAAAAAGTCAAATTATTTCGTCTTCTGCTGCAGCTGGGCATATACATTACTCCCGATTTCTTCAACGCGTCTGGTCATTGTACTCACCGACAGACTTACGGCATTAAATGCATCTTTCTTCTCGGGACACACCTCCTCCGCGACAGTATCCATACATTTCTTAACAAACTCTCCATCAGTGAAAGGCTTACTGCTGCTTGCTATCAATTTAGCAACCCAAAAGCTGGCCCGAACGGATGCCTGGTTCTGCTGAGATAGTAGTCCACTTTTTCGCTTTGAGAGTTTGTCTGCTCGTATTTGGCCTTGCAATCTATCGTACTTGTCTTTGTGACGGGATTCATAGTGTCGGCAAAGATTGTATTCTTTGAATACCGCCACCGTCTCTTGACAAATGAGACAAACAGCCTTTTCTTTGCATTGAACAAAAAAAATAATCGTTTGTCCACTCCAGGTTAAATACCCTGCATTCTGAATCAATTTTTCTAACACCTAACTTTTTCGCCATTATTCCGTTCTCAAACAGGTTGCAGTTTTAATATGCTTGAATAGTCCGCGATGGTCCCAGGGCTTCGCCCTCACCTGCGATCGTCCAGATGTCTCGGTAACACTGCTCGTGCATGCAACGGAGGACGTGCCCACATGCATCAAAGGGAAACACTCTCCCCGCGCGTGTCACCAAAGAAGCAATGCGAAGCCCCGCTTCACTGGGATGATTTGTGGGCTCAGCAGGGGTGCAATGCACCAAACACAAGATTAAAACGTCCCAGTCTTCAAGGCCAAATAGGAAAAAAAATCCGATAGCGTCTCTGGTATTGTTCAGAGGGCCGGTCCAAACGTGCCGGCGGGCCGCATCCCCCCCCCCAAAAAAAAAAAAAAAAAATTAAAAAAAAAATTTAAAAAATATTTTTAAAAAAATCCGATAGCGTCTCTGGTATTGTTCAGAGGGCCGGTCCAAATGTGCCGGCGGGCCGGATACGGCCCGCGGGCCGTAGTTTGGTGACCCCTGATGTAAAGTAAAGCTTTTATTTGTTTAAAAAATAAATACTATGTATATATAGTCAGGCTTTTTTCTTTAAAAATGACCATGTATATTAAGGGTTTTTATTAAAAAATGACCATGTATAGTAAGGCTTTTTTATTTAAAAAAACCGACCACGTACAGTAAAGCGTTTTTCTTAAAAGACGACATAGTATAGTAAGGCTTTTTTTCTTAAAAAATGACATAGCATTGTAAGGCTTTTTTCTTAAAAAACAACATAGTATAGGCTTTTTTCTTTAAAGACGACATAGTATAGTAAGGCTTATTTTCTTTAAAAACGACACAGTATAGTAAGGCTTTTTTGTCTTTAAAAACGACATAGTATAGTAAGGCTTTTTTGTCTTTAAAAACGACATAGTATAGTAAGGCTTTTTATTTACAAAAAAGACCATGTATAGTAAGGCTTTTTTCTTAAAAAACGACATAGTATAGTATGGCTTTTCCCCCCTAAAAAACGACATAGTATAGCATGGCTTTTTTTCTTGAAAAACGACATAGTAGAGGAAGGCTTTTTCCCTAAAAAACGACATAGTATAGTATGGCTTTCCCCCCTAAAAAACGACATAGTATAGCATGGCTTTTTTTCTTGAAAAACGACATAGTAGAGGAAGCCTTTTTTTCTTAAAAAACGATATTGTATAGTAAGGCTTCTTTTCTTAAAAAACGACATAGTATAGTAAGGCTTTTTTTCTTTAAAAAATGACATAGCAAGTAAGGCTAAGAGAGTCGGAGAATAAATCTGACTTCTGATTCTTCACCTTCTATTTGTTGCTGTGGTCCACTGGCAAAATCATTGGGTCAGAAGATGAGGTGGGAATTAGGAGTGAGTTCAATTCCACTCGTTGCAATTCTCAAATTGTTTATTGAGGTAATGAAAAGGATAAATACAACTTCCAACTTTACTGTGGTGCAGTGGCAAAGACAATGGGTCAGAATTTCAGGTTCTGATTCTTCACCTTCTAGTTGTTGCTGTGGTCCACTGGCAAAATCATTGGGTCAGAAGATGAGGTGGGAATTAGGAGTGAGTTCAATTCCACTCGTTGCAATTCTCAAATTGTTTATTGAGTAATGAAAGGATAAATACAACTTCCAACTTTACTGTGGTGCAGTGGCAAAGACAATGGGTCAGAATTTCAGGTGGACTCAAGTTCAAATCAGAAGTGAGTTTGATTCCACTCTTTGCAATTCTCAAATTGTTTATTGAGGTAATGAAAAGGATAAATATAACTTCCAATCACATCACATCATTTCAGAAGACACTGTGGTCCAGTGGCAAGAACAATGGGTTGAAATTGAAGTTGGACACAAGTTCAAATCTTGAGTGAGTTGAAGTCCACTCTTTGCAAATCTCAAATTGTTTATTGAGGTGATGAAAATGATAAATATAACTTCCAATCACCTTATTTCAGAAGTCACTGTGGTCCAGTGGCAAGAACAATGGGTTGAAATTGAAGTTGGACACAAGTTCAAATCTGGAGTGAGTTCAAGTCCACTCTTTGCAAATCTCAAATTGTTTATTGAGGTGATGAAAATGATAAATATAACTTCCAATCATCTCATTTCAGAAGTCACTGTGGTCCAGTGGCAAGAACAATGGGTTGAAATTGAAGTTGGACACAAGTTCAAATCTGGAGTGAGTTCGAGTCCACTCTTTGCAAATCTCAAATTGTTTATTGAGGTGATGAAAATGATAAATATAACTTCCAATCACCTCATTTCAGAAGTCACTGTGGTCCAGTGGCAAGAACAATGGGTTGAAATTGAAGTTGTACACAAGTTCAAATCTGGAGTGAGTTCAAGTCCACTCTTTGCAAATCTCAAATTGTTTATTGAGGTAATGAAAAGGATAGATATAACTTCCAATCACATCATTTCAGGAGTCACTGTGGTCCAGTGGCAAAGAAAATGGGTCAGAACTTTAGGTGGACACAAGTTCAAATCTGGAGTGAGTTCAAGTCCACTCTTTGCAAATCTCAAATTGTTTATTGAGGTGATGAAAATGATAAATATAACTTCCAATCATCTCATTTCAGAAGTCACTGTGGTCCAGTGGTGAGAACAATGGGTTGAAATTAAAGTTGGACACAAGTTCAAATCTGGAGTGAGGTTAAGTCCACTCTTTGCAAATCTCAAATTGTTTATTGAGGTGATGAAAATGATAAATATAACTTCCAATCATTTCATTTCAGAAGTCACTGTGGTCCAGTGGCAAGAACAATGTGTTGAAATTGAGGTTGGACACAAGTTCAAATCTGGAGTGAGTTCAAGTCCACTCTTTGCAAATCTCAAATTGTTTATTGAGGTGATGAAAATGATAAATATAACTTCCAATCATTTCATTTCAGAAGTCACTGTGGTCCAGTGGCAAGAACAATGGGTTGAAATTGAAGTTGGACACAAGTTCAAATCTGGAGTGAGTTCAAGTCCACTCTTTGCAAATCTCAAATTGTTTATTGAGGTGATGAAAATGATAAATATAACTTCCAATCATCTCATTTCAGAAGTCACTGTGGTCCAGTGGCAAGAACAATGGGTTGAAATTGAAGTTGTACACCAGTTCAAATCTGGAGTGAGTTCAAGTCCACTCTTTGCAAATCTCAAATTGTTTATTGAGGTAATGAAAAGGATAGATATAACTTCCAATCACATCATTTCAGGAGTCACTGTGGTCCAGTGGCAAAGAAAATGGGTCAGAACTTTAGGTGGACACAAGTTCAAATCTGGAGTGAGTTCAAGTCCACTCTTTGCAAATCTCAAATTGTTTATTGAGGTGATGAAAATGATAAATATAACTTCCAATCATCTCATTTCAGAAGTCACTGTGGTCCAGTGGCAAGAACAATGGGTTGAAATTGAAGTTGGACACAAGTTCAAATCTGGAGTGAGTTCAAGTCCCCTCTTTGCAAATCTCAAATTGTTTATTGAGGTGATGAAAATGATAAATATAACTTCCAATCATTTCATTTCAGAAGTCACTGTGGTCCAGTGGCAAGAACAATGTGTTGAAATTGAGGTTGGACACAAGTTCAAATCTGGAGTGAGGTTAAGTCCACTCTTTGCAAATCTCAAATTGTTTATTGAGGTGATGAAAATGATAAATATAACTTCCAATCATTTCATTTCAGAAGTCACTGTGGTCCAGTGGCAAGAACAATGGGTTGAAATTGAAGTTGGACACAAGTTCAAATCTGGAGTGAGTTCAAGTCCACTCTTTGCAAATCTCAAATTGTTTATTGAGGTGATGAAAATGATAAATATAACTTCCAATCATCTCATTTCAGAAGTCACTGTGGTCCAGTGGCAAAGACAATGGGTCAGACAGACCTCAAGTTAGTGGATTTGACTGCCATGTGGGAGATGGGGTTCGAATCCCGCTCTCGTTTGACTAATCACTACACTAGTAGTTCAGTAAATGGGTAATCCTTTTTTCATTCAAATAAAGACTTAGTCATTTTTTTCAGCAAAACAATATTTCCGGTCAGCCTTCGGCTGACCGGAAGACAGTTGGGAGGGGGGGGTTCCTGGTGGTGTTCGACAGTCGGCCTGCGGCCGACTGCCGACACCATACAGTCGTTGACTGGCGACACCGGGACGTGAACCCTCGACACCCACGTCGCAGGCAGGTGACTTACCCACTACACCACGAGGCGGCCCGCCTATACATGATTGGAAGTTATATTTATCATTTTCATTACCAAATAAACAATTTGAGAATTGCGAAGAGGGGACTTGAACTCACTCCTGATTTGAAATTGAGTCCACCTGAAGTTCTGACCGTTTGTCTTTGCAACTGGACCACAGTGACTTCTGAAATGAAGTGATTGGAAGTTATATTTATCCTTTTCATTACCTCAATAAACAATTTGAGAATTGCAAAGAGTGGAATTGAACTCATTCCTGATTTGAACTTGAGTCCACCTGAAGCTCTGACCCATTGTCTTTGCCACTGGACCACAGTGACTTCTGAAATGAAGTGATTGGAAGTTATATTTATCCTTTTCATTACCTAAATAAACAATTTGAGAATTGCAAAGAGAGGAATTGAACTCATTCCTGATTTGATATATATATGTGTGTATATATGTGTGTGTGTGTGTATATATGTGTGTATATATATATATGTGTATATATATGTGTGTATATATATGTATATATATATATATATATATATATATATATATATATATATATATATATATATGTATATATATATATATGTATATAAGCACACATATACATACATATAGATGTACATGCATGCATACGGTAGGTGTTGTATATATATATGTATATATGTGTATATATATATATATATATGTATATATATATATATATATATATATATATATATATATATATATATATATATATATATGTATATATATTATATATATATATATATATATATATATATATATATATATATATATATATATAAGCACACATATACATACATATAGATGTACATGCATGCATACGGTAGGTCTTAACACACAGCCATTTTTTGTTAAAGAGCCTGACAGCTGATGGGAGGAAGGTGTATGATTTTATTCCGTTTCAACAAGCGAGGTGGGGCACCATTCAGCCGTGATGAATGCTCACCAACCTCGGGGATGCTGCCTCTGTTGCTGCTGCGCTCCCCGCAGCCTGGCGGCCGTGCGATGGGCGGCTCTCAGATCGCCGTGCAGCACCTCCACGCTGCTCCTCAGCCGGCGTATCTCGTGCTCCCGCTGGGTCACCTCCAGGCGCAAGACCACCAAGCCTTCTTCGACCACTTTGGTGATCTGCGCCGCGGCGGCGTTGCACAGGGCGGTGATGATGGAGCCAATCTGGCCGTGGAGGGCCGCGCCGCTCGACATGGCGAGTGCGGGAGAGCCCCGGGAACAATAGTCGGTCGCGGGGTGAAAGATTGTAAATTGGTGGGGTTGTTTGTTGACAAATTAGCACGGTATGGGCATCGTTCTTGTCAGATTACTTTAGCTAACTGGTTATATAGTGCAGACACAAACAGCCCATTTTGTGCCGGAAATCGTAGTGAGTGTAGACTGCCGTAAAGCTGCTGAAAAGGACAGAAAGCTGTAAACAAGGAGAGGAGTGGTGTAAATCAGACAAATACGCAATACACCCTCTTAATTATGTTGGGGGGGACAATTAAACCTACTTGAGCTCAGCAGCACATGTTGAAAATTACGGCAATATGAAGTCACTTATTTTCTATAATCCTTATAAAGGATGATTTATGGATGGATGTGTGGCTGTGTGTGGGGGGAGTATGTTAGGATTCTCTCGCTACGTTTGTCCTAACCGTGCATTGTAGAGAGTTGATTTTTTATTTTATTGTGGCCAGAAATGGCTGTTGGATTCTAACAGACGACTGAATGAATGTCTTCACTCTCTCTAAGTGTGTAAACTCAATCTTAAACCTGAAAGCAGAGTTGATGTACGAATAGTTGTTTTTACATGACGTGACTAAACCCACCGCGTGGCTGATTGGTCGTAGGGTAGTGCGCTTTTTCACATCATTTCAAAACGTAATTTTCGGAAAAAATTCCGCCAGCGAGTTTCCACGTGATCCCCGGAACCCTTTTTTCCACTCGGCGCGACACGATGGTGCTAGCCGCGCTGACCCAATTTAGTTGTAAGTTAGGACGCCTTTCCACGTGTTTTACAAACGTAATTTTAGGAAGAATTTCTGCCAGCAAGTTTTCAGGTGCACACACACACCCACACATCCATCCATAAATCACGCTTTATAAGGATTATAAAATAGATAAAGCGTGATTTATGGATGGGTGGATGTTTTATGTTAACATTCTCACGCTACGTTTGTCCAAAGCCTGCATTGTAGAGTTGAATTTTTTTATGGTGGCCAGAATGGCTGTCGGATCCTAATAAACGAGTGATTGAATTTCTTTACCTTCTCTGTGTAAACTCAAGCTGAGCATTTGCAAGGATTATCGATGAGTATGCCTGACCAGAAATATGTTAACTTGCTGCTCGCTTGTGGTAGTTTTAAGCATTACACTCTGGAGATTCGAAAATCAATACCTTCTTCAGTGCACACTGCAGTGCTTCCGCTTAGTCATGTCCACTTGAAATTAGTTGCATTAACTACGCAACAGCACCGCTATTTTGTGAGTTTTTAATTTTCGTCAAATTTTCACTTCGGTTTACAATGTTTTAACAAATATAACACCCAAGCATTGCTTAAAAAGGTAAAATTTGTCATCCTTTCTTTTGAATTTGACCGTCAGTTTTCCTTTTTGCTAAACGGCATACTCCTGCTTCTGTATACCTGTACATAATTGTATATACATGTTTGCTGTGCTATGCGTGTAACTGAAATTTTCCTTTCACATCTAACCCATTTTTCCAAATAAAGTTTTTTTTATAGCGCAACAACTGTCTTTTGGTTCTAAACAAGCAGGGGGGCCCGACTTCGCCGGTCCCCCTGCTTGTAATGTTTGAAATGTGGTGTACAAATTTTGGACTCATTTTTTGGGAGGACAAAGATAAATCTGCTCATTTCTGCCCTTTTAAAAAGGGAATACTTATATTACACATTTTAATAACAGGTTAAGAAAATTAATTCCTACCCGTAATTTAAATTGAGAACAATATTGATATGACTGAATTTCATGAATTATGAATTTCATCATGAAAATTACAGGCCTTTCTCATCTTCGTAAATTGAAACACTTGCGCAATTGGTGGTTGACCAAATATTATTTTTCTTTCACTATGAAAGTTATCTATGAGATTGAATTGAGCAAGAAGCAAACATGTTTTTATTTGTGATGAGATACTTCCTTATGTTCATCATTTCTGAGATATTTATATCTTATTGACACATGTCGTTCCTTTTTTAAATGGGAACAAAACTAGTGACGTAAAACTTGTAAATTATAGCTTTTATCATCGGTGCATCACATTTCACAAATTGAAAAATGAAACCAAAAATGTTTGTGATGGATTTTTTTTTAAAACCAAACTGACCGTACCATGATCTAACATAAATCATTTTATGGGCATTGAAGACAGTAGCAGGCTAATGCATTTAAATTGCTAGGGCTGGCAATGAATTATATTGCAGTAAAATTGACGACAATAAAGCGATACCTGGGAGCTTTTGACTTAAAAAAAAACATACTTTTTGCCAGACTAGAATATAAAGTGTCATTGCACATTTACTTGGTGGATGGCAGTGGCATGCTTACTGTCAGAGTTTGCTCAGAGAGTTACTTAGAATTTTATATAAAACTAGTATTTTTGGTTGGGGGGTGGACGTGAAACGTTAAATTCTTCTTTTGGGGGGGCGCAACTGAAAATCATTGAGAAGCACTGCTTTAAGCGGACATGAAATATTAACCCTATAAACCAGGGGTAGGGAACCTATGGCTCGGGAGCCGCATGTGGCTCTTTTGATGGGTGCATCTGGCTCTTCGTTAACCTGTGAGCTAAAATATGGAAACCGCTGGTGACAGAGCTGAAATACTATGCCTAGAGATGCTTTAATCTTGGTTTTTTTCCCATTAGATTTCTGGAATGCATACTCTCATATATTAGGAAGTGAATAAGGATGTTGTCAAAAGTAGTCCATTTTTTCCACTTTAAAAGTGGTGTAAGTACAAAAAAAACTACCCATTTACATGTATTTTGACTTCAATTCAGAGTATGGCTCTCAAGGAATAACACTATAAAATATGAATTGTTTATGCGTCTCTTCGTCAAAAAGGTTCCCGACCCCTGCTATAAACCACACGAAAAAACCTTAACAGAAGCTACAAAAAATACATTAAAAAAATTAATGAATTAAAATTTTAATTGAGAACCAATATAGATTCATTAAAAATAATTTTCTATCCAATATTCATTCATTCATTTTCTCTATCGCTTATCCTCACAAGAGTCGCGGGGGGTGCTGGAGCCTATATCAGCTGACTTTGGGCACCAAGCGGGGGACACCCTGAATCAGTGGCCAGCCAGTAAAAGGGACCAAGCAGACGGACAACCATTCACGCTTACACTTATACCTAGGGTCAGTTTAAAGTGTTCAACCAGCCCACCATGCATGTTTTTGTTATGTGGAAGGAAACTGCAGAACCCGGAGAAAACCCACCCAAGCTCAGGGAGTACATGCAAACTCCACACAGTGGGGACCGAGCAGGGATTGAAACCTCGACCCCAGGATTGTGCGTGTGCGGTCGATTGGTCGCCGGTGTTTTGGTTGCCCGGACCGCGACCAAAAGACCGACGACCAAAAGACCGGCGACAAAACAAGGTAAAACAACACGGTCTACGCATCAATAAAAGCCAACAATGGGCATGAGCAGTTTCACTGAGCGGACGTGAGTGTATAAGAGTTTGTATGTACATGAGTTGTCCCCTTAGGAAGGTACGCCCGTCAGGGTCTTAACAAGTTCTCCAACAATAAACAATAAAAGTCCGGGAAATTTGGAGCTTTTCTTTAGCCTAATAATTACTAGGGCATTAAGTATGACTAAATAGTAATTCGCAGTTTGTATTTAGGGAATTTGAGCAACGATTTAAATGGTAATTATCAATAACCTTCCCGGCGACCAAAAGACCAGCGACCAAAAGATCGGCGACCAAAAGACCGGCGACCAATCAACCGTGTAGTACCGGATTGTGAGGCCAACACACGTCACTCCCACACTAGTCTGCCATTTAGATTTTAATTAACATAATTTTATTCCCTTTTATTTTTAAAAGTGACAGCATACTGTTGGTTATATTTTTGTACCAATAGAGTTGAAAAATGCACTTATTTTGTTTAAGTTTTAGTGTTTTGTTGTGTGCATTTATTTCCATCATGTTTCCATTAAGTAACTTCTGGAATGTGTCAACTCCTGAAATGCCGTCCATCAGGTATGCAACACTTCCCGTAACTATGCGTAGCATCCAAAAATGCCTTTATCTTTCTTCATATCACCAAACAGTGAGATTGTGACGTGGAGGGAGAGCATTCCAGTACAATGGGGTATTGTTGTGTTAGCCAGTTTTTCTGGTTATAAAAAAAGTCCATGTTTTGTTTTAAGTAACACACAGTTCCTTGCACTTTAGTATTAAATGTCAATTTACAATAAAATGGGAGAAAATTCTTAGTTTTCTTATTTTAAAAGGAAGACACTCGTAGGAATTGAATGACTTTTTTTTATCGTTGGTTGTGAGTGATCTTGGTTCAGGGCCATTGACAAGAATAGAAGTCATGGATCCTTTTTATCGTTTCCCCTTGAGCCTTAACAGTTGAACAAACGGTCATCCTCAAAAATGGCATTGTTGCAAGCCATATTGGAAGTAATGCTTTCAAATTTCCACTGATGTTCACAAAGTTACTCATTGAAATTCTCAAATGTCCACAGTATTTCCAAATGTGTACGTTATGTCTAAGACTAACTGTTCTCGTTGTCGCAAGAGTAAAAAATGTCACTATAGTATTGCCGATCCTTTAGGCAGGTGATGAGTGTGTCCACTATGAATCAGTTGATTCGTGTATTTTTTTTCTTTCCTTGGATGAGTTCATCTTAAATTCCTTGACTCAGTTTTGCCGGACGATACTGTCATTTCTTTTTAAAACCACAAATACAACGAACATTCATTTAAAAAAAACTCCAAGTGACACAACTTGCTCATCAACTTCTTCAATCAATTTAAGAGGAATGTAAGTCACGCAACATTTGGCATTGTATTTTTTTTATATGTCAGTCACCACACCCTCCCATCAATCTTTTCGGATGCCATTTTCTGATTGTCAGTTGGTATATTTTTGTTGTTGTTGGTTTGGTAATGTCAACTTCCTTTACTGTAAACTATTCTATTCAAAAGTCAAACTCGTGACAGTTCAGGAGCTTTCGGTTTAAATTTGCCTTTTGATTTTCGGGGGGATGGAATCATATAAGAAATTATCGAATCTAATAATATTCTTATAAAATTGATGCCATTTACAGAGATAGATGTCCTGTTCATTTCAACTTGAGGCTTGGCAAAGATTCATCGCAAATTGCCATTCCAAATCAAATGGTTTAGAAAATGGGATGCTCATTAGGTCGATCACGGTCTACAAATTGATCACAAAGGTGCGAGTGATAGATTGCATGACAGTAATATTTAATGCAGTCTGTTGGTTTCCTTTAAGCCTGAATGATATCTATGTGTGATATTTGAACATGTGTATATATAAATATGACTCTTTTAATGAGTACATTAACATATGCTGACAGCCTCCCCTAACATAAACAAGCTGTCACAGCTGTTCGTTAACCGATACATTGATCTTGGACACTTCAAACATATGCCTTGAATATATACTTCAATTCAGCACTCTTTGGTGGTGAAGAAACATCTTAAACAAAGAAAGTTTGAGCACCCCTGGTTTAGAATTTAAAGTTTAGATGACTATCACTCTCAATGGTAAACAATAAAGTCATAATCGACACGACAATGTATATTCGTTTGAGAGTTAATTCATTCATTCATTTTCTGAACTGCTTATCTTGACAAGGGTCGTGGGGGGTGCTGCCTATCCCAGCTAACTACGGGCAGCAGGCGGGAGACACCCTGAATTGTTGGCCAACCAATCGCAGCGCACAAGCAGACAAACAACCAGTCACGCTCACACTTGGAAATATAGGGGCCTGAGTTATTTAGGAATGTGGAAGGAAACCGGAGTACCCAGAAAAAAACACATGCAAGCCCAGGGGGAACATGCAAACTCCACACAGTGAGGAGCGACCTGGGATCAAACTCCCAACCCCAGAGTTTTGAGGCCAATGCACTAAGGCTAAGCACTCGGACGTTGGGCCGCGGTTTGACAGTTAAAGGGTTTTATTTTTGTAAAACTTTTCAAGCTTTTGCATAATCCCCTATTGTACAACTAATAAAGGTCATCTTATTTTTTTAGTAGAGCTTTAATCTCAAGATATTAATCACTTAGCATTAACAATGTGGAATGAGAGTAATTAACATTCTTAAGAACTATAGAATGTGTTTTCATGTTATCACCATTCAATTTTTCTACATTGGTGCATGCACTTGTGAATTTTCTAATAAGCAGGTCTAGAGTGGGAAAACCCATTTGCGTCATTTCCAAAGTACTCTCGAGCATTTTGACAGGAAGAGGAAACGAAATGTACCTTGAAGGTGGACGAGTTTCTTCCAGAAGCCACACCTCAGCCCAACATCCTCGCGAGCATACTTAAGGCGCGCACCTGCTCCCCACACGCATTCGCTCAGTTGAAGCAAAAAAGTTACCCTTGAGATGACATTTCAAAGACTCAGGTAAGCTTCAGCTCATTTTAATTTTGAGAACATGTTGGGTGATGGACTTAGGGAAATTTTTTGGAACAAATATTGACATTCTGGAAATATGTTTTGACTGTGGATGTACCAAATTAACCTGGGAATTAAAAATAAGGGAATTTAACCTGATGATGGGGATTTTAAGGCTTATTGGAAATAGTTTGCTTTCATGTGATAAAAGTATTGTGTTTTCCCATTTCATGAATTGTTAAGTTTTATATAAAATGCAAAGTCCATATGGAGTTTTTTTTAAGTGTATAATTTCGAAATGAAAATATGCTGTTCTTTCTTAATACAAATTTTCCATTACTTTTTAAAAATGTTTTAATTTGATCGAAAAGGAAAAGAAAATTCTGTGATTTTTTTAATGTATGAATTTTACTTTGTGGTTGAGGAAAGGCTGTGTGCTATCTTGTATTTTTAATCAATAGAAAAGGTCATTTTTGAGGTATAATTTAACATTTAAAATGATCCAGTATTTTTCATAATAATTTTATTTTAATTATAAATGTATCCATTTTGAAAATCACTCAAGTCCAAACAGGAATACAACATTAATTAAAAAAAAAAAATTGGTAAGTTTTTATTACAATGATGAATGCATTGAAATGTCGTGAAATCCAATTTACCTGGAAAAACAACAGAACAGACCAATGATCCTCATCACTGTCAATTTTATACTCGCTCATAAATCAACGAAATAAGTATAATTTGTATTCATCATTTGTTGATTTAGGAGCGCCATTTTTACTTGTCTCCGCAAATATTGACGAGTTAGGAAAACATTTCAACTGAGTCGTCTTGTTCTTCTTCTCACTTGTTAAGTTGGAGAATGGATCGAGGATTCGGCCTCGCAGTGGCTTTCCTAACTGTTCTGGCAGTGTTTCCGACCGTCCGGGGAACAGACCACTTGAGTTTTGACAACAGCACCGAGGTTTGCTTCCTTCTCTTTGCTTTAAATTGTCAATTTTAATGGGAGGGCTGGCAGTGAATGATCATTTTTCACTGCCACTGACACCAATAGATGTTCAATTCATGATGTCAGCCACTATTCATGCCAGCATTGTGAATTAAAATGGCCAAAAAGGTGGGTGTGAGACTTACTGGGTTTGATCTTCCCTAAGGCGAACGTCACCCGTGCAGGCTGCGACGAGGAAGTCCTGTGTTTGGAGACACCAGAAGACTGCAACCCTGAGGACAACCAAAACTGCTTTTTTGTGTCCTTGGACGCAGACTCCTCTATGGACAGCTTTAACCTGACTGTCAGATTGAGCGGGAACTTCAGCGAAAATAGTACTGGAATTGCATTTGGACTCACACAGAATTTCAGTGAGGTAAGAAGTACCCACGCTTGGTAAATTCCATCACTAATTGGAATAATTGATGCAAATTATATAGAGTATTTTATCACGACAGATTATAAAACAGAGAAGACAGATTGGGAGAATTTTCAAAATTGTAAAATTCTAGGACAAAAGGTGGATAGCTCCAAATAAAAATGACATTTTGTTACATTTGAGGAAGATTGAGTATGTACAGAGAAACCCAAAATGATTTAGTGATTTTGAAAGTGATGGATGTCCAATTTGGTTAAAATGATTGGGCGTCTACCACCGTCGGTAGCAGGAAATGAATTAATGTTTTCCCCTATGAATAGTCAGGATTCAGAAATGTCTGTCGTACTAAGAGCAAATGATGGGAATTAAACGCAGCCCCTCTCGTAAATGTTGACTTTTACTTCAGTGTGTTGGTGAACTTGAATTAACATTTTGGTGTTTATGGGTACGCAGGCCAACACCACGCTGTATGTCTGTGGACGCAGGAGCAATGGGAATTTTTTCTTTGGCACCGTAACGAGATTGCCGGATAATAACTTGGTGCCAAATGAGAGGGTAAGCCTCCGTTCCTTTATTCTTCTTATTGAACTCAGGTGATGAATTAGCATGTGATGAGTCAGTGTTCCTTTTTGTCAAGGCTGATCCTGTGTCAACTTGGTATCAGAAGAGCAATCTCTTATAAAAAATAGGAAGAATTTTTCTGGGAATGCCCAGTAGCCAAGTGGTTACCGCATTGTCCTCACAGATCTGGGGTTCGAGGGTTCGATCCCAGGGGTGGTCCTTGCTTTGTGGAGATTGCATAATCTCCTGGGATCCCACATCACAAAAAACATGCAGAGTAGACTGGTTGAAAACTCTAAATTGCCCCTAGGTATAAGTGTTAGCAGGATTGTTTGTCTGTCTCCTTGTGCCCTCTGATTGGCTGGCCACCGATTCAGGTTGCTACTTACCTGGGGCCCGCAGTTAGCTGGGATAGGCTCCAGCACCTCCCGAGACCATTGTGAGGACAAGCCTGTACAGAAAATAACTGAATGAATATTATGGGAGTCATCAGTTTTTTTTCTTTTTTGTGGAATGGCCTCTAAAGCAACAACTTTTTTTTTCTTTTACAAAGTTGCCACCATTATTTAAGAACTTTCAACTTCTTCACTGCCATTGACGATGATAGAGGTTCAATCCATTAAAACTATACGGGGACAGCATTGAATACCCGTTGTCGTCAAAGGCGGTGAATTTTTATTGATTTTTTTTCTTCAAATTTCAACCCTATGTTCTTCTTTCCTTACCTTTACTTTCAGACTACAAATCAGATCCGCAACCGATTGAATGAGAACAATACTCAATGTGAATTTATTCTTCCAAATGTCAACACAAGCAATAAGAATGAGATGATAGACGGGACCACGGCTATTGTTATACTGGGACGAGTAGATTTGACAACTGAAAACAGTAAGTAGTATGTTTTTTGTTTGTTTATTAGTTTATTAGGGCTCTGTACACACATTAACGGGGTGCTAAACAACATTAGAACTTGCAACACGTCTTGCTGGCTTTTGAATACGTTTATATCATCCACAACTTAAAACTTAAGAAGGTAATTCTCCAGTTGGCAAAGTGAAAGAATTTTCCTAATTCAGGAAAATTCCAGAAATTATTTGAAGGCAAATAAGGTAACTGGAAGTGAACTTTTAATGGATTGGATAAATAAGTTAAAGGGAACTGATGGGAATGATCAGGACTTTATCTTCACTGGCTAAAAGAAAACTCAGCATATTGAATACTGTGCTGTGCTCATGTCAAGATTATTTCCATGCAAGCCAAGGAACAAATGCCCACTTGTTTAAAGCCACCATGTCTAAATTTTCCCCCTCTTCAGACACGGTGGAGAACTTCACTAAGATTATGGAATTCATGCGTGTGAACCTCACCGAGGCAAATGGCACCGTCACCATTCCCTTGAACGTCACCCTTCCCTTGAACGTCACCCGTGAAGGCTGCAACGAGACAGTCCTGTGTTTGGAGACACCAGAAGACTGCAACCCTGTGAACAACCAAGCCTGCTTGTTTGCATCCTTGAACGCAAACTCCCCTATGGCCGGCTTTAACCTGACTGTCAGATTGAGCGGGAACTTCAGCGACAACAGTACAGGAATCGCCTTGGGACTCACACAGAATTTCATGGCGGTGAGAGATTATGCAATTGTAATTGTTGGGAACGATGTATTAAAATTTAGTCCTCATGGGTATGCAGGAGAACACCGTGCTGTATGTCTGTGGACGCAATAGCACTGGGGGATTCTTCTTCAGAATTGTGACAAGATTCCCAAATAATACTGTGGTCTCAAATGACATGGTAAGCCTCCATTCCTGTATTCTTCTGAAACATCTGCTGAGATGAAAAGTTAAATGGATTTGATGGATGACCAATCTATTTTGAACTTCAGGGGCCAACAGTGACTGCTCAATGCAGGCCCCTCCCTGTCAAAATGGATTGGACGCCTCTCACCGTCGATAGCTTTGAATATCTGGTCTTTTTTTTACACGTTTAGGACACAGGGATGGCGCGCTATGTACTCACCGAGAACATTAGCCAATGTGAATTTACCATTCAAAATGTGGACACAAGAAATAAGGGAGAGACGCGGGATGGAAACACGGCCATTGTTGTCCTGGGAACGGTCGTGGTGAACAATATGAGTTAGTGAATTTTTGGGGTATTTGTATGTAAAATTGGACACTGCGCTGTTTAAAACACTCACGGTTTTCTTCAGACACAGTTGAGAGCTTCACGGATGAGCTGATGGGCGGTCGAGTGAACCTCACCAATGTTGCTGGCACAATCTATCCAAAAAACATCACCAACGCAGACTGCGGAAACACAAAACTGTGCATTGCGAGCCCGAACAATTGCAACCCCCAGATGGACAGCTGTTTATTCTCATCATTGCAAACGATGGCTGCGAATGAAATTTTGAACATCACAGTGGAATTGGATGGAGATTCCACCGGTTCCAGCTACATTGCCCTGGGCCTCACACAGAGTGGGATGACGGTGAGGCATGGCAGGATCAGAAGCTGTTCTGAATGGGCTGAGGTTCAGGGATTCATTTGTTCATACAAAAAAGCCATTCAAGGGAATCAAAAATGGGTGAATTAATAAATATGGGTAGTTCATAACATGACAGGGAATGTGTTTTAACAGGAAAATCATGTCAGCAAATAGAAATCTCTGCATTTTTAGGTTCTGAAAGACAAAAAACCTGTCCAGTATAACAGAAATTGGGTATTCTTTTTTTAATTAGGATTTTTGAATGGGAACTTTGCATCACGATTAGAGAAATGCTTTGAAAACATTGCTATCCCCCAATGCCCAATAAATCAAAATACGAAATAGGCGCATTTTGCAAAAATGTGGCTTTTGTCGTTCAAATAATTGGAACCATTATATTGATATACATAGTATTAGAACTGTAGTGGACCACCACAAATAATTGATGCCCTTTGAAAATGTCCCATTGGGAAAAAAAAAAAATTTAATATGAAAAGCTGAAAATTGTCATTCACTGAATGATCACCCACATCCTTACCAAATCACATGGATTGGACGTCTATTGCATTCAGAGTTATATTGTAAAATACTTCAAGATGAAGTTTAACTTTACCAGAAAAATCCTGTCCGCAACCAATTAAAATTTCTGAATGATGTGAATCCCAAAAATCCGAAACCATATTTTATTACTCTGCTATATTTGTAATCAATCTTCATGGCTGACAACAATGCAGGACAAGCCTACTAATGCATTTTTGTTTCTCTTTTCAGGAATCTACCAATATTTATCTCTGTGGTAGAAATGGCAGTGCATTTGTGTTCCAAAGACTGGTCAGAAACAATTCCGATAATAGTCTGCGTCAAAGCGACCAGGTGAGTCTTCCACTTTATTTCCGCATACTTCAATGGTAGCTACCAGAGGTTAGAACACGTCACATATGTGACCGTCATAAGTCTCCTGTTCAAATTTCAAGTTAGTTCCAAATGACTGTCGTGCCAAACCCACAGAGGCCCTCAATTAGACTTTAGTTGCTTTATCTACACCACAGGTGTCAAAGTGGCGCCCCGGGGGCCAAATCTGGCCCGCCGCATCATTTTGTGTGGCCCAGGAAAGTAAATCATGAGTGCTGACTTTCTGTTTTAGGATCAAATTAAAATGAAGAGTATAGATGTATATTAAATTTCCTGATTTTCCCCCTTTTAGATCGATAATTGCTATTTTTTTAATCCATATTTTCTTTGTTTTTAGTTCAAAAATCATTTTGTAAAATCTAAAAATATATTTAAAAAAAGCTAAAATAAACATTGTTTTAGATCTATAAAAAAACTGAATATTCAGGGCCTTCAATCCAGTTCATTTAATCCATTTATTAAAAAAAAATCTAAATATTATATCTAAAATGGTCCAGCCCACATGAAATCGAGTTGATGTTAAAGCGGCCCGCGAACCAACCCGAGTCTGACACCCTTGATCTACACTGTATCTGTCTTATCAGGAAGTGATGGATGTCTGCAGCTTTGTGAACGACTCATCTATCCAATGTACCTTCACCATTGTTAACCTAAACACCTCTAGGATGACCAGGGAGTCTTCCCCAATGTTCAGCGTTGCAGTGGGAGGTGGAGCAATAGAGGGTGGTAAGTGAGATGCTAGAGGCTGCTGCGCGTGATGATGGCAAATATATTTCTGACTTGGCTTCCTTTCTCCAGGTGTAATAGGTGCCTTCAACCCCAGCTTTACCAGTGTACCCTTAGACATTACCAACCCTATGGCTAATGTCGCTATGCCTGTGTTTAACGAGGCTGAGTTAAACATCACCCGGGATGGCTGCAATATTACCAACTTGTGTGTGGACCAACCAGACAATTGCGACCCCTCTCAACAGAACATGTGTCAGTTCATGTCGAGCAACACCAGCAATATAGTGAGCGGTGCCTTCAACATGAGCGTCAGACTTAGCGGATATACTCGGGGATTCTTTGCACTAGCACTGGCCCCGAATGCGTCAACGGTCAGTCACACTCTCAGATCAGAACCAGAAGGTACAAGATTCAAATGTTGATCAAAGGTTTTTCCTGTGTTTCTCCACAGGGAACAAGCACAGTTTACCTCTGTGGAAACAGTAATAACGGATCGCGCATCTTTCAGACATATAGGAGAAACAACGCAAACGATACTTTTGTGATTATTCCACAGGTGAGCCTTATTAGCGTTTTTATTTGCCCCCTCTCAAACCTTACCTGATAAATGTGCCGTAAATGCTACACTATTGTCTTGGAGAAGTCTAGCATTAAGTTACACTTTCCAAACAATCAATGGCTCCTAAAAGTGTCTGGAATGAAGTTTCCTCAATTTTGTGCGGGCAAGCCCCTGGCAGGGTGGGAAATGATATAGTAAATGATTAAAATGAACAAAATGTTGGCAAACATATGGTGAGCAAGCACCTTCTGACCACAGAACAGTACCAGTGTGACCCTGGATGTGGGAGGCAACAGGTCAGTTGAATGCGAGTTCAACATCTTGAACTTAAACGGAGCTACAACCAGGCAGACCGACGGATTGATCGCAGACATCATTCTAGCAAACGGAACACTGAATCCAAGTACCAGTAAGTCAAGAAAATGGAAAAAAAGTCAGCGTTTTGGAAGGTCTCATGCTCTGTTGTCAATTTTTCAGATTTACCCCAAGATTTCAATATCGTTCTGACCGCAAGGGCGAATCTCACCTCACCTAATGGAACAATAGAGAATGCCGCCTGGACTGGAAAGAGCAGCAATGGTAACCGTAATTGTTTTTTTGTTTTTTTTTAAGGTCTTGAGCTTTGGCATTTCTGAAGTTTGGTTCCTCGAGTTTTCAGTTTGAGTCACAAACCACTTTATCATAGCTAAAACCCAAAACAAAAATGTAGTGTAACTCTTTTCCTATCATTTAGGGTTGTAAATGTCAAATAACTTTGAACTGGGAGGGCTAGCAGTGAATGATCATGTTTCAGTTCCATTGTCGTCAACAGACATCCAATCTATTTCTTGATCAAATCGGTTTTGTTTATCAAAAACAATGGCAGCTAACAGGTTTAAGGCGTTATTGAGGCAGTGTAATGATTCATTGAGAAAAGGATAAATCCTTTTTGGTTCATCACCATCCCAGATAAATGAAAACCAAGTGGGTCCTCTAAAATTTGAAGATCAAGTTCCCGATAGGATTGCTTGCTACTACAGCTTTTTGGAGTCTAAATCCACAACAGTCCCCAAAAACTTCATAGAACACATTTTTTATGTTGTTGTTTTTTATTCTAAAGATATGATAGTAGGGTTTATAATTTAACCCATAAGGAAAGTTGGGCAATATCCACACCAACAATAGGGCAATGGTTATTTAGTAAATTGAAGGCATAGTATGAAGGTAATGAAAAATGACTATCAATTCTTTCCATGCAGTCATGATGCTTCTCCTGAGCGTAATCGTGCTTCTGACTGTGCTGCAAGGGTAAGACATCCAAAAAGCGGAGAATGAAGAGGCCTTAAGTTCCAACACCACTTACAGTGCTGGCTGTAAACCCATGTAAACCTTTTTTTTAACCTTTTTCCCCAGTTTACATTTTCTTTTTGAGTACTTAACTGTAAGTACCTGTGTGGGATTTATGTAGATCTTGTATGACAGGGGAAGTTTTCATGAAAGCAGCTCATTAGACTTTACTGGTCTGACAAGTTTAAACTGTTAGAGTAGAAACCTAACCGTCTTCACAAATACTTATCACCTGTGTTCATTTGATGTGTAATCATTGTAAAGTATTTATGTATTGTGAAAACCTGAAGAATAAAGTACATTATAAGTATTTGAACTAGCATTCTCTGTCAGACTGTTGCTTTGCGATTACATTTGGAGAAAGTGAAAATGGAAACTTGCGGACATTTTGAATCGCTATTGCCTGTGAGAAGTCAAAGCAACAAAGCTAGAAAAAATGTGGTAAATAAGTTTAATAAGGGAGGTGCCATGGCCTTGCCTCGAGGTGGAATGAACACTTTGATGGTTCAGCTGAATCTGAATTTTTATTCCAATACTGTCAGACATTTGACAGTTTGTTGTGTGCGTGAGGGTCTATTTCAGCAAGTTGAAAGAAGGGGGTCTACCAGTGGTGGACCGTCAGGGCCTGTAAGGCCTTCTCTGCTGGCCTAAAAAATATCTGAATCAGACTGGTGTTAATTATATTTTGTCCATGAATACTTGTTAAATAATTCCAAATTGTCCGTCAGCTTCCTTTCATTGCTTTCCCCCTGGTTGCGCTGCTTCCAGATGTGTTATTATATTTAAGCATTTAACCAATCACTTTTCAGCCATTATTTGTTATTATGGTCAGAAATCTACATGGAGGCCTTCACAATCAGTTCTGAAGGCTGCAGCATAAAATAAGCGTTGATAAAACTGTTGCTTTAACCAATCAGATTTCGAGTTGGCGACACCAACGCCTCCTAGGCGTAGGGTTACGTCATCGTTTTCACAAACTATGATTGGCTAGTGATAGAGTGGACTAGCCAGAGCTACCAAAGTGTATAGCAAATATATTGTTTTGTTGATTTAATAGCAGTTTTGTCAACCCACAATGGCTGAAGGAGGAGAAGAAATGGATATGGTTGAAGATTTACTGTCAAAGCCATTTTCAAGACGGACTTTTCAAGAAAATCTGGACATCATTAAGAAAGGTCGGACAACTCCGAAGCAAACAAGCCTGTTACAAATGGCAACGGAAATTTTCAGCCCTAAAAATGTACTATGCCAGAAATACGACAGGAGAGGCTCAACTTTCAGCATTAGCTTCGATGGCAATAGAAAAGGAGGAAAGGAGGATGGATTTTGTGTACAAATAAGAAATGATTTTTGGTGAGTAAAATGTGGCTATATTCCCAAATAACATTTCAATTGTATGAGGTTATTATTTATGCTTTTTATGTGTCGCAGCTGTAGCTGGAGTAAAGGTTTTATAGCCATAAAATAGTTATTGACGGTTGGATTGATTCAGACGTAGCAATAAAGGCGTAGATGTGAAATGCACCAAAAAATAGACACACAAAAAGATTTTTTAACCTTTTATTTTTATGCTCCGTATTTGTCTAATACAGGTTATTGTGAAAACAATGTATTTTTGTGTCTATCTTTAATGCGCATGACCGAGGTCAGAGTTCAAATGACCGCCGCCAACCTTCAAAATGGCGGATGAGCCAGGAGTGGACTGCAGAGCAGCTCAGAAGTGACGATTTACCAGAGAAAGACCTGATAAAGCTCTCACAGGACATTCCAGCGAATTCGGTACGTTGTCATTTGGGGATTTCTAAGCCCCATGTCTCATTTTAAGAGTGCTTTTTGACGGGAGCATGCTACGTTCGCGTGATGTAGCCACACGCGGATGGAGACCGAAAAATGTTTGCAAACAAATTGGCTACATTGCGTTACCTGTAGCTTTTTATGTTTAAAAAGTAATCATTCCATTGTGTGTTTCAGTTCCTCAACGAGAACAGACTTTTCTGGAAACATCAAGAATGTCAGGGGTCTCCAACTCTGGTCCTCGAGGGCCCCTATCCAGTAGGTTTTCCATATCTCCCCCCACATCTGAATCAAATGATCAACTCGTCAGCAAACTGTCCAGAAGCTTGATCACGATCATTTGATTTTGGTGTGTTGGAAGAAATGGAAAATAGACTGGATCCCTGTTAATAATAATAATCGGACATAGGCCCTGTCGTCATTATCAACAACAGAAAAAGCCTACTTGTCATCACACCCAGAAACTGCGTGTGACGAAATTGGTGGAGAAATTGTTAGAGGGAATTGGATCATTTTTGAGTCTCTGACTCTGAGCTTGTCATCAGAGAGGTATATCTAATATTTCCATTTTTTTCCTCCTATGCCTTGCAGTGGGATGGAGGCCTGCTGACTGAGGAAAGGAAGAAGGGCTAACCTGGTAAGTATCCTTTTGATGTTGATAGAAAATACCTAACTTGGTAGTTTTTTTTGTCACTTAAATAGTCCCGTCTGTTTTTTTTTATGTTGACTTGGTCAATGGGAACCCTGACTTTTTTTTCTTGCAGAATTCCATCCAAGGGGAAGAAGATTTTTGTCCATTTACCAAAGGATGATAGCACTGCTCCCTTTTTAATTGCTGGATGGCCTGTGTGAACCTATCTCGAAACCCACTTATTTTGTTGAAAAATAAATGTTCTTGAATTGTATGCATGTCTTATTCTTCACATTTACCTAGCAAAAAATGCAAGTAACATGTCAAGTTAAAAACATTTATTGACAGGAAAACATTTTAACTCTTGCACACTTAGGAGTTGGCATCACATTGAAGTGTTGATTAGTGTGGACACTTATTTTTCTCCACCTGCAGGCATAAGACATTGTTTGATACATACAGATCTTTACACTAAGAACTAAATCCTGGCAAATAATATTAAGACAAAAACACTTAAAAATAAGTGTTTTTATCTTAATATTCTTTGCCAGGATTTAGTTCCAAGTCTTTTTTCAAGACACTTCTAAAATGCTGTTCCAAAATCTATTTAAGTGGCCAACATTAATTATTATGCTTAAAAAAAGTTGCTAATATCCTTACCTTAAGGGTCTGGTGCCTCACTTTGCCAGCATGATCCAGAGAGCTGTGGACTTTACCTATTTAAGAGGGGGGAAAGCAACAACAGATGGCAACTTATGTTCAATAAAACCTCACCATGGTGATATAATTCTTAACATAGATTTCAGAACATACATTCCCTCTCAGAAGCCAGCCAGCATTCTCCAAAGTGCAGAATTTAGAGAGGCCACATCTTCAAGCAGGCAACCCGCGAGGAAGATCACTTGGAGACGCTCCAGTCTGGACACGGGCCTGATGCGTGAAAAAAGAAAAAGAAAAGTTATCATATATAAAGGCTGGAGATTCAACAGATAGGCTTGGTGGGCCTTTTTTCGCAACTAGTTTTACCTTGATCTGGCCCAGTCTCCTCTCCTGTAACCTCAAGGTTGTGAGTGTTCCGGGCATGCAGGAAGAGCTCCATGTTGATGCTAAACAAGGAAAACTTGATTTAACCAAGCTATTTGGGAGTTGCCAAACAATTATTACAGGAAAGAGAAATCTCACAAGAAATGTAATAAACGATCAACATAAAGAATGAAAATAAGTTGGTGAGTGCCCCGTGCTAATTTCCCTTTTCCAGACAAGGTGATTAAATAAACAGACTGACGTTAACAGCTAGGAGAAAGTTGGCTTAACAATTTTTGTATAAATGTTTGTGTGAAAACTGAACAATTACAAATTGGAAATGGGTGTTTAGTACTCGCAGTGAAAACTATCATTACATGCAACACACCAGGAACTAAGTCGTGCCTCGTCGATGTCATTTTTGAGTGAGCCTTTAGCGAGCAAACTGTCCGTGGATGTCTCAGCTTTCTTTGATTAAATTAAAAGTCTTTCTACAGGACTCAATATGGTGAGAAAACGGACAACATTCTTTTTAAGTCAAATGGGAAACGTCGTTGTGACGCTAATTCTAAGATAGCTAGTCACATACGGCACACAGCCGGTGGGGAAGGAGCCCAAACTTAAATTGGCGACGGTATGTTCAACCTGGCATTAAATTAACACATTTGTTGGCAATTTTGGCTCAATTGATCCTGAAAAAATCTCCCGTTAGCGTGATAAAAATGCACTAATGCGAGTAAATTGCTCAACGCCTTACCTCGTTGGCGTATTCGTCGTCCGCCAGCATAGAAATTGCTGTTCGAAAGAATGAGATACTGCGCATGTGCTTAATTTACACAGCTGCGTCGACAATAGGCGTAACCCTGCCCATATTGAATGTGGAAAAGATGGTGTTGCTTACCGCGCTCCACAAGGTGGTCTGTCCTCCCAACTCAATGTCCATGTTTTGAAGAGGACGTAGAATAGTCGTGATTTTTGTGGACGTGATGCTATGAAACAGTACGTGTCAGTACACAATTTTTACCAAATATTAAGTAACATTTTTACTTAGTATTTTACATCAACTCACCTTTATTCCAGTGTCCCATCAGCCTACCATCCATGTCTTTGGACTGTAGGAGGAAACCGGAGCACCCGGAGAAAAAAAACATGCAGGCCTCGGGAGAACAAGGAAACTCCACACATTTGGACTGAGGTGGATTTGAACCCAGGTCCCCCACTGTGAAGCCGACGCGCTAACCACTCATTGATGCTTTTTTTATGTGTCGCAGCTGTCTCATCTCATTTTCAGAACCGCTTTATCCTCATTAGGGTCGCAGGGGGTGCTCGAGCCTATCCCAGTTCTCTCCTGGCGAGGGACACCGATCGCAGGGCACAAGGAGAGGACAACCATGCACACTCGCACACACACCTTGGGGCAATTTAGAGTGCCCAATCAGCCTACCATGGATGTTTTTGGAATGTGGGAGGAAACCGGAGTACCCGGAGGAAACCCACGCAGGCCCGGGGAGAATATGCAAACTCCACACAGATGGACATGACTTGGATTTGAACCCAGGACCCCAGAGCTGTGAGGCTGGCGTGCTAACCACTCGCACCACCAAGTTAGGATATCCTTATCAATGGCAGCTAAATAGTAGCGAGTCATTTTAATATTTTATTGCAATTTATTCCTTTACAGTAAAACAGAAAGTGAAGCATTTAAAAAAAGACATACAAGGGGTGTCAAAGCAACTGACAGACGAACGCGTGAAGCGAACAAACACATTAACAAGAGCTAAAATGAGAAGAAAAAAAACAGTGTGCACACTTGTAGTTTGCCAGTTAGGACGCGCTAAATAAGGCTACATAGCAAGGTCTTCCCGTCACAGCAGCCACAAATAAACACAACAACTGTGTGAATGTGTGCGTGTGTGTGCATGTGCCCTGCTCTTTTCTGTAAACATCTGTTTGTTTCTTCTTTGTCTTTGTTTCAAATCTACATATGATGGTTAAAACAGAAGTCAGAATTCCTACTTGTTATGCCGCAGCGAGGTGCGTGCAGTGCGTTTAGGCGGCGGTCTACGAGTCTTCTTCACCGTTGATGCTGTCGGCGTCGTCGACCCCTTCCACGTGCTCGCCTTCCTCCTCCTCCTCTTCTTCCTCTTCCTGCTCTTGGTTCTTCATCTGCATAGTTTATCACAGTGGTTAACCATAAAGGGGCATTATCATTGATTTTTAAAGACTAATCTGCATAGTTTATCTCAGTGGTTAACCTTAAGGGGGAATTATCACTGATATTTAAACGCTAATTAAATGATAGGATTTAAGAGTAATCAAATCGATCAAGAGTCACACACAACTCTAAGCATTAAATTAGGCAAAGAAAAAAATCATTATGCAACGTTGCCGTTAGCTTTTTTGTGAGCAGCAGAGGGTGTACGCCTCAATGCAAAAGTAGTATGTAGAAGAGTCCTTATAGCATACCTGTCGACTTTGGCATATTGCTCCCCTTATTAACTATTGCAATTCCCCTTATTACGTGATAAAAAAACATACAAATGCAACCGGGCACATATTTACTCATAGAGCGCACTTAAGTCTAAAATTTCCCCTAAGTGGACGGGGTGCCCAATCAATCGGTGGGCCTTTTTTATGCACTAAATTCAAAATTCTGGCTGACATCTTGACTGCCTGGGTACATTGCTTTCTGACGCGATAGATTTATATAGTGAATGCGGACCTGTGAAAGGGGAATGCGCGTGCGCATATCATGCTTGAAGCATGACGATATTAGCAGTCGACGATGACGTTTTCGTCTGCTACCAGTGACCGAGACGATCCGGATTAGAGCCGAAATGGGTAAAACAAGATCGGTTTTACAAAAAACGTACTTAAAAGAAAAAAAATAACATACAAAAGTTGTTATATGGCGGACACAATATGAAACGATCAAAAAACGTATAAAATATGGGGAAAATGTATAAGTTGACAGGTATGTTATTGATTTTTATCATGGAAGCCATTTGCAGGGGACAAGGAGAGACAAAAATTCACACGTATTCACACCAATTTAGAGTTTTCACCCAACCTACTATGCATGTTTTTGGTATGTGGGCAGAAACTGGAGTACCCAGAGAAAATCCACCCAAGCCCAAGGAAAACTACTAAAATGAAAACCACACAAGTAGGTTGGAACCCACCTGTGATCGAACCCTCGATCTCAGAACTGTAATGTCGAGGCGCTAACCATTCGTCCACCTGGTTTTCCCTTTGTTAACACATAAAAATATATTTTTTGTTTCTGTCGTACCTCCTCCTCTTCGTCCAGCAGGTCTCCCTCCTCCTCTTCATCCTCCTCGTCCTCCTCCTCCTCTTCCTCTTCTTCCTCTTCCTCCTCCTCAGTGTCATTGAGCTCCTGGCTGTCTCGCTCCCGCTTCAGGGCCTCGTCCTTCTTGTTGCTCGGGTGAGGCGGGGAGGTCACCTCGCCGGGCTCCGTCTTAATTCCTTTGGAGTCTGCCGGGACGCAAACGAGACAGGTTTCAAGAGAGAGACGAACAAGAGTCGCCTACGGCAATTTAAGGGGCCCCAGTGGGGACGCTACCGAACGCATCGTACCAGACTTCTTGCTGTAGTCCTTCTCCATGCGCTCGAGGCTCTCCAGGAGGTCATCCACTTTACTTTTGATTTGAGTCAACTCGCGCTTGATGGTCTGCAGCTCATCCACTTTTACTAAGACGAAAAAAGGGACATTTCAGACCAGCAGTCACAAAATGGCAGACTGAAGTCAACATCTGGACACAAAACAGCAGATTTAAAAAAAGGAAGCCAAAGATTCTGAACCTGGCTCATATATTGTATTGTGGCCACTATAGTTTTTGTTAGCCATAGTTGGAGATCATTGAGAAAATGGATAAAGACCATGAAAACTTAGAAAATGTTCTAAACATGAAAATGTAACAGGCCAAGCAGTACTATATATATATATATATATATATATATATATATATATATATATATATATATATATATATATATATATATATATATATATATATATATATATATATATATATATATATATATATATATATATATATATATAAATATATATAAAAGAATTTCGTAGTGCATATTGGCAGAGATGAACAAATGACAGCACTGCATGACGTTGAGCAAGTAAACACTTTTCCATTTAACTAAGAATAGAAAATTCAGAATGGAATTCATAGTAGTACCCTAGCTGTGATGTTGCCGTGGCCAATGAGGATTCTCAAAAGTAGATTTTAAGAATGCATTTGTACAGAAAGATTTCATCTGAAGGACAGCATTTTGAACAAATGAAGAATTCCATCTTTCTTTCATTTACAATGAAAAAACTTTTTCTTCCATCACTCTTGATTTTACTGGATTGTTATAAAGTTAATGGCTTTTGTGTCACCCTGTACATCCAACTGGCTGTACATGTTAAAACTGCAACTGGAAAACTCTATTCAGGCAAAACTTAAAGGTTTTGATAAACACAACCACCAAAAACTGGATGTGACATGACAGAAAATTCTGCCTTGATTAAAATTATAAAGACATTATGAGTAAGAAAGTCAAAAGAGTTCATTTTCAAGTTTGCGAGTTTAAATGTGCATAAATGTCTGAAACGGTTGTGTAAAGATGTTAAGCACTACACCGCAAACTCCTCAATGCATTTTGTGTATTTTAATGTACTTTCTCTTATTTTAAAATGAAGCTCTACCTTTCCTCATTAATGGGAACAAGAGATGTTGGATGCAAGCAAGTTTAAATGTCTTTTGATACGTTTAAATATGTTTAAAGCCTTTGGGAGGTGTAAAAATATTACAGTCTCAATACATCATGTTGTCAGGGATATAGTCTCCAACTATACTCACTACTTCTGGATGAGTAGGTCCTCTGGCTGCTCTTGGAGGATGAAGAGAAGCTGCTCTTGAGCCGCCGGCTGCTTCCTCCGCCTCCACCGCCGCCGCCGCCACCGCCACCTCCGCCACTGAGGCTGACCCGAGGGCGCTTTGAAGGAATGACGGGGCGGGACAGCGGTGGAGGTGCAGCGGGCACACGAGACGGATACGAGTACATTCTGTGGCATCAAAAATTTTCAAAAAATTACAACAAAAAATAAGACGCTGTTTTACATCTAGTCGTCTCCAGGTACTGGCGACACTCACCTATCATAGTAATCTCTCTGGAAGTCATAGTCCAGTTCAAAGGAGGAACTGCTGCACAGAAGAAGTACAGTGGGGCAAATAAGTATTTAGTCAACCACCAGTTGTGCAAGTTATCCTACTTGAAAAGACCATGAGAAACAGAATGTGAAAAAAAGAAAAAGAAAATCACATTGATTTTTAAAGATTTTATTTGCAAATCATGGTGGAAAATAAGTATTTGGTCAATAGCAATTGCAAATCATGGTGGAAAATATGTATTTGGTCAATAGCAAAAGTTCATCTCAATACTTTATGTACCCTTTGTTGGCAATAACGGAGGCCAAACGTTTTCTGTAACCCTTCACAAGCTTTTCACACTGTTGGTGGTATTTTGGCCCATTCCTCCATGCAGATCTCCTCTAGAGCAGTGATGTTTTGGGGCTGTCGTTGGGCAACACGGACTTTCAACTCCCTCCACAGATTTTCTATGGGGTTGAGTTCTGGAGACTGGCTAGGCCACTCCAGGACCTTGAAATGCTTCTTACAAAGCAACTCCTTTGTTGCCCTGGCTGTGTGTTTGGAATCATTGTCATGTTGAAAGACCCAGCCACATCTCATCTTCAATGTCCTTGCTGATGGGAGATTTTTACTCAAAATCTCTCGATACATGGCTCCATTCATTCTTTCCTTTACACAGATCAGTTGTCCTGGTCCCTTTGCAGAAAAAACAGCCCCAAAGCATGATGTTTCCACCCCCATGCTTCACAGTGGGTATGGTGTTCTTCGGATGCAATTCAGTATTCTTAATCCTCCAAACACGAGAACCTGTGTTTCTACCAAAAAGTTATATTTTGGTTTCATCTGACCGTAACACATTCTGCCAGTCCCTTTCTGGATCATCCAAATGCTCTCTAGCCAACCGCAGACGGGCCTGGATGTGTACTGGCTTCAGCAGGGGGACACGCCTAGCAGTGCAGGATTTGAGTCCCTGTGTTACTGATAGTAGCTTTTGTTACTGTGGTCCCAGCTCTCTGTAGGTCATTCACTAGGTCCCCCCGTGTGGATCTGGGATTTTTGCTTACCGTTCTTGTTATCATATTGACGCCACGGGGTGAGTTCTTGCATGGAGCTCCAGATCGAGGGAGTTTATTAGTGGTCTTGTATGTCTTCCATTTTCCTATAATTGCTCCCACAGTTGATTTCTTTACACCAAGCATTTTACCTATTGCAGATTCAATTTTCCCAGCCTGGTGCAAGTCTACAATTTTGTCTCTGGTTTCCTTTGACAGCTCTTTGGTCTTGGCCATAGTGGAGTTTGGAGTGTGAGAGACTGAGGTTGTGGACAGGTGTCTTTTATACCGTTAATGAGTTAAAACAGATGCTATTAATACAGGTAACGAGTGGAGACCTCGTTAGAAGTTAGACCTCTTTGACAGCCAGACATCTTGCTTGTTTGTAGGTGACCAAATAGTTATTCTCCACTAATTTGGAAATAAATTCTTTAAAAATCAAACAATGTGATTTTAAGTTTTTTTCCACATTCTGTCTCTGATTGTTGAGGTTTACCCATGTTGACAATTACAGGCCTCTCATCTTTTCAAGTAGGAGAACTTGACAATTGGTGGTTGACTAAATACTTATTTGTTTATGCTTGCCTTGGAATGTGTAAAATCCCCAAATCTAAATTTGCAAGTTTGGTTCTCCCGTAAAGTGACTAAATTAGCTGCTCTTACCCGTACATGTCTCCAGCTGAACGTTTGGTGGTTTTGGAACGGTGCGGTTTAGGCTCTCCTGCAAGGTTAATGTCTGTGGAGGGGGAACAGAAGGAAAGGCAGGTAACCCGGCTGCAGAACAAATTGACTTTTTTCAGCTATGTTATACCAAGACGTGGATAGTGCGGAGCTATCTGGCAAAAAAGAATAGAAAATTGTATTGTCAGAAGTTCTTTTTACACTGTACTTTATCTGACAACAGTTTTTAAGTAACTGTACTTGAGTAGAGCGTTTTTAAACGTAGGATGTAAACAACAGCATAGAAGGATGGCTCTAACTATATATGGTCGTGAATATTTCACCTTTTCTTCCAATAAGCTTATTTGTAAAGGATATTCTGCGTCACGGATGTCTTAGGTCACGTGTCAAACCGATTCCGCCGAGGGCCGCAGTGGGTCCTGGTCTTTGTTCCAACCGATCCAGTGCCGAGATTTTAACCAATCAGGTGTCTTCTAAAATAAGTAGCACCTGACTTTAATTAACTGATTACACTTGCAAAAGGTATCCTCTTGTTAGGTTGGAATAAAAACCTGCACCCACTGCGGCCCTTTGAGAACCGGTTTGACACCCCTGTCTTAGGTTGATCTCTCAACTCCAGACTTTTTTGTACAAATAAACAGGGACTGTTTTCACACACACTTCTATAACATTTGAGCAAGGAAATAACACTTAAGGCAGGTCAAAATCCACATCAAATTTCTCACAATCAACTATCACAAATCTGCCCATAGAGGTCGTGGGTTTCTTGGGATTAAAGGGACAATTAGCTCGTTTAAGGTGTGTAATGTCAACCTTTCTAAACTGCATTGGTCCCACCTACAAAAAAAACTGAAAACAGAAGGTATAACACAGAATGAGCAGCAGATTTTTGCAGTCTGCGTATGATTTTTAGCCTTTTGTTCCTGTGTAACTGTTTTATCATACAGTCAATGTGTACCAGCTAGCCCAGCCCTAGAAAGCTAGAGATGACCAATTCTGGTGGTGATGTCACAACCAGAACTGCTGGGAAAAAGTGGGTGTTCCCAATTAGATGGGAAAGGTATGAAATGGTTTAAAAAATGCTGCTGATTGCCACATCTCTATTCTACATGTAAAATGACATTAGTCCAGTCGTTTTCATTTTTTTGACATGGTCACCATCATAGCACCTTTAAAAATCACTGCAAAACTGATGTTGAAAATTAATACCAGTATAACAAAGATTCCAGTCATGATGTGGTTTACGTCAGTTACAATGTTTGGTCAAGATTTTGTTCAGATTAGGCGCTACCAGTGACAGCGACAGATGTACAATCCACTACCAAATGATTGTTCAATTGGTAGTGGATTGTACATCAATTGTTCAATTCCACTCCCAGTTCAATTGGATTGGACCTATATTGCTGTCAATAGCAATGAAATGTTATCAGTCCCTGCCAACCCTTCTGCTCTTCCTTACCAAGCACTTGTCCGACAATCATCCGACCGTCCTCCCCAGTGACAGCGGTGCGGGCATTGCGTTCGTTGGCGTACTGCACGAAGGCGTAGCCCTTGTGCACAGAACAGCCCACGATCTTGCCGTACTTTCCGAAGATGGCCTCCACGTCGGCCTTGGTCACCATCAAGGTGTTGAGATTGCCAATGAACACCCGCGAGTTGAGCGAGCGAGGGTCGGTCTTGTTGGTGACGTTGCTGGCGGCCATCAGGCTGGCAGCGGTCGCACGGCTGGCAGGGGTGGGGAGACAAAAGCACAACACACAGCCGTTTAGCCACCGAGCAACTCGCACCAAGCGTCGACATCTTCTTTGTTGCCGACCAAAGGGCTGGGTTCTTCTGTAGAAGGGGGTTGTTACTCAAAATCATACCTGCACCGATGTACGCTGATGTCCCCATTTTGTTTTTGTGCAGGATACTGCTGAAACTACCAAATTTATTTTGCTTTTTGTTTGCCTGGTAAAACCAACTTTGAGAGTAGACATTATTGGCACTACACCAAATGAATTGTAAATGTAGCACCTGAAAAGCTGTTTACAGCAACAGCAAAAAAAAATGGAAAATAATACATGATTCATTTTACAGTAGACCCCACCATTTGGGAAAACCTTGTGGTTAGTCAGTGAATATTAAAAATGGTTGATTTGATTAACAAAATACTAGTTACACCAATATGAGAATTGCATTGGAGCGTTCTAAGTAAAAGGCCTGCAATTAATTAGCTTTTCTGTTAGTCAGTAGATCATCAAATAAAAGGTTTGGTAAAGAGGTCATGAAGAAATATTGTCTATTATTAAAAGGTACATTTTTGATTGGGAAGAAAAGTCCATGTTTTTCTCCCATGAATTGTGATAGTTATGAATTACGCATGTGAATATTCTAATTCATGAAGGACAACAAAAATGTCAAGACTGGTGTTGTGGTTATCTTAGAAGTGATGATCCTGAAAAGTTGAATGATGCAACCTAAATCAATGGTAAGCCATTCAGTCAATTGTGCGGTTATTTCTAGGGTGCCTCAGCGAATTTTTGCAATTTGGCATCTCCCGCAGAGCAAATATGAAACAGCAAAAGCATCAACATTGACTCCAAAAAGGAGACATGGCGGGGGTTATGTTAGGGTTGTTTGGATTGGCCGTGACTCACTCCATAGCGTCTGTGTGTTGGCCAGTCGTCTGTTCTGCCTGACACTGTGGGCTGGGCTCACTTTGGCCTGGGGGGGGATCTCGAACCTTCACCTTTTCACTCTTGCGAGATTTTTAACTGAGGCGACAGAAAACAACAACCACACACCTCAGTCACGCAAAGCAGGGGTTACAGCGCAGCAAGTCTTCTTACCTGTGTGCAGTGTAGGAAGGAGGAGGAATGTTGTTGTTGGTGAGGTGTTGAGTAGCTATTGACAAATAAAACACACAAGTGGCCTGCGACGAGCCACATGGGAGGGCTAGCTACTGTTTCCAGTACAAGTACATCAAAGCACATCCTTTGAGAAGTTGAGAGATGTATGGGAACTGACCATGTAGGTATTAATCAGACTTTGAGGGAAAACTACTGCTGGAAAGTTATTTTCTTTTAATTGAAATGGCCTCCCGCAAGGGCGTTTTGAGCTCAGTGACTGTTATTGTTACAAAAGGATTGATCTAATTTAAGGGAAAAAAAACATTAATTAAAAAGATATTTTTTTTAAACTAAGGTTTTCTTCTGTGTCCCTTCTCTCGTTTTATACGTTTGCAAGCTTTAAACTAATCAATGGCTAGTAAGCATTTGACCTTTTAGAAACCTTGTTTCACCTTAACTTAATCTGCCACATGGTCTCGATACTCAATAATTGAATTTCTTTTTATTTGACTCCAGGAAAGCAGAGTATTTTTTTAACTAGCACGTCAGCCTCACAAACTCTGGGATCCTGGGTTCAAATCCAGGTCGCTCCACCTGTGTGGAGTTTGCATGTTATCCGGGCACTCAGGTTTCCTCCCACCTTCCAAAAACATGCATGGTAGGCTGATTGGACACTCTAAATTGCCCCTATAAATGAATGCGAGCATGAATGGTTGTTTGTCTTCTCGTGCCCTGCGATCGGCTGGCCACCGATTCAGGGTGTCCCCCGCCTCTGGTCAGCTGGGATAGGTTCCAGCACCCCCGCAACCCTAGTGAGGATAAAGCGGCTCAGAAAATGAATGAATAATTTCAATTTTTTTTCTTTGAAAAATGATAAATATTACTGAAATTTTTCTGACATGGTATCGACAAGTCATCATCCTTGAGTTTGATTTATTTAATAAGCAATTTCTTAATTTCTCAGCGTTTATTATGATATTCGGTCATTTTTTGTGGCAAAAGCATATTTTAATTTAAAGAAAATAATAAAGCTTGTGTCGGAGTATTTTTTGTCTTTGAAGAAAATGATTCTATTGTGTCACTTCAGAATTAGTCAGAAAGATGATTTTATGATGCCAGAAAAAATGTGTTTTCTAAGAAGCCACCACATTCGGCGCGCCGACTTTTAGTCATTGTGAAAGACATGGGCAACAAATGTTCCTATTCCTTCTTTTTAACCCAAAAATATCGTTTGCTTTGAGATGACTTTAGTATGTTATGTGTAAATGCTCTCTCACAATTTGTGCACCCCCACACCGAGTATAGAATTAAATTAAAAAAAATAGTATTTCTTCTGTTTTTTCTGCTATAATAAAATGTGCTGACCATCTATACCACATCTGTCTGTAAGATACTAAAATGCCTTTCTGCTCAGTGTAACACAAAACAATCAAATATCGATATATCTGTCATACATATTCAGAAGACTAGTTCTTACTTGACTTTCTTGAATTATCTAGAGCAGGAGTGACTAATCAACGGGCCACTACCCAGTTTTTATTATCTCATCCCATTTTCTTCCGCTTTATCCAAAGTCGGGTCGCGGGGGCAGCAGCTTCAGCAGGGAAGCCCAGACTTCCCTCTCCCCAGCCACTTCATCCAGCTCTTCCGGGAGTATCCCAAGGCGTTCCCGGGCCAGCCGGGAGACATAGCCTCCCCAGCGTGTCCGAGGTCGGCCCCGTGGCCTCCTCCCGGTGGGAAGTGCCCGGAACACCTCTCGAGGGAGGCGTCCAGGGGGCATCCTGATCAGATGACCGAGCCAACTCATCTGGCTCCTCTCGATCCGGAGGAGCAGCGGCTCTACTCCGAGCCCCTCCCAGATGACCGAGCTTCTCACCTTATCTCTAAGGGAGAGTCCGGACATCCTGCGGAGGAAACTCATTTCAGCCGCTTGTATCCGGGATCTCGTTCTTTCGGTCACGACTCACAGCTCGTGACCATAGATGAGGGTGGGAACGTAGACCGACTGGTAAATAGAGCTTCGCCTTTTGGCTCAGCTCCTTCTTCACCACGACGGACCGGTGCAGATTCCACATCACTGCAGACGCCGCACCGATCCGCCTGTCAATGTCCCGCTCCAGTCTTCCCTAACTCGTGAACAAGACCCCAAGATACTTAAACTCCTCCACCTGGGGAAGGACCTGGTCCCTGACCCGGAGAGGGCATGCCACCAGTTTTTATTAGCCTGCAGAAAATTGGGAAAATCTCATAGAATATGTCCCACACAAGATCGAGGTAATTCCTTAAACATTGCTTCTACATTAGCTCAGGGGTGAGAATCTGACATTGTGAAAGAAATGTGGGAAACGGTGCAGAATTTCGGTATCTAGGTTTACATTAATTAAATTTAAAAAATAATAGGCTGTCTTGAATTGAATTATCTTGGCTGTGATTTTCTTGCCTCTTTTGCTCTAGCTAGAAATGTTCTTTGTTCTGAAAGGTTAGTTTCAGTACTGTAAATACTAAATATATGCATAAACATTTTGGGAGGCAGGGCAATATTCTTATACCTCTGGATTATTTCGTTGATTGTACCCCTTAATTTATTCATTCATTGCAATTGAGTTTCGACTGGGAATCACTACAAATGGCAGCCAATGAGCAATACTAAAAAAAAATGAACATTCCGAGAGAACAATCTGAATAACAAAATTAAAGCAAACTGTTATGAAATTTAAGATCAAAACATGATGAATATTATCTCATAGAGGGCCCGAAGGACAAGTGTGTCACACATCGGCTTCACAGTTCTGGAGTCGAGAGTTCAATCCCAAAGGCATGTAGAGTTTGCATGTTCTCCCCGGGTTTGTATGGGTTTTCTCCGGGTACTCCAGTTTCCTCCCACATCCCAAAAACATGCTTGGTAGCCTGGTTGGTTGAACATTCTAAATTGCCCCTAGGGATGAGTGTGAGCGTGAATGGTTCTCCGTCTAGTTGTGCCCTGCGAGTGGCTGGCCATTGATTCAGGTTCTCCCCTGCCTGATGCCCAAAGTCAACAGGGATAGGCTCCAGCACCCCCCACGCACCTTGTGAGGATAAACAGTTCAGAAAATGAGGGAGTTAAATCATAGACTGTACTATTGCAAGATTCAAATCGTAAAATGAGATTAAAGTTATTTTGTTGCTTAATTTTCTGTTACGTGAACCGGATTTTTCTTTTCTTTTCCACAGCCTTCAATTGTTGTCAACATTAAGTTTGTGTGAGCACAAAACTGCTCTTCACATAATGTTAGGAGTTTGAATATTGGGAGTAGAAAAAGTCCGTAACATTAGAGGATTTAAGTCATTTTCTTGTTTTTATGTTACGTGAACCGAAAGTTATTCGTAGACCACCGTTTCAGGGTGTCCCCCGCCTCTGGCCAGGAGACAGCTGGGATTGGCTCCAGCACCCCCACGACCCTAATGAGGATAAAGCGGTTCAGAAAATGAGGTGAGATGAGTTTTAAACAGGAAAATGTTCAACTGATGGCATGGCTTGAGATTTTTTTTCAATGCAAAGTGTGCCACAGTAAAACAAACGGCTGGAAAACACTGATCTTGAGCTTAACCTCTGTTGAAGTGAAACGAAGCAGTAAGGCAGTGAATGAATGAATCCGTGCTTAAAATCTTACCCATTACATTTCTTGTCGGTCTTTTAGCTGTGCTGAAAATGTGTTTGCACTATTTTACTCATGAAAGTTTTTGAATTGTCAACCAATGTCAGATACGATTTCTCTATTATGGGTTAACATGAGTTGAGAAAACACGACTTGTCATGCAGGCCTGCTTCTTGGCACCAAATACCCAATTAAGTTCCCTGAATGTCAACAGACACGCAACGCAGATTGAAGTGGCCTTACAAGTATTTCTAGATTTAAGTTACTTCCTTGTTTGTTTACGTCAATGACATATCAAACATTTTTAAAACAACTTTATGAAAGCACGTGAGAAAGGAAAAGCTGCAAATCAGGTTTAGTTTATAGCTTTTAAGAGTGCCTGCAAGACAGGCCTGAGTAATGAATGTGTTTCGGCACTATAAAGTGTTTAAGTGCCTTACTCCGAAGAACATCAGATATTTATATTATACAGGATATCGATTTTTTTGTTAACCGATAAGAATTCAGGTTTCAAAATATCGATAGCCATAAAAAATTGTTGCAATTTACCAATTTGAACATAGAGTACTGTACTATATATCATACTCAATGTGAATATACTTATTATTAATTAGAAAATTAATTTTATATTAAGGGTGTAGTGCTTGGCATAGTTAGTTTGTAGTTTTTTTTAAATTTAAGCATAATTTTAATCTAGATTTGTGTGATCATGAGTAAACATTCTTTGGGGGGGAAGGGGAGCTCACGATTATTTTTTCAGAGCTGCCAACCGCCGTCGACCCCATTTCAGGAGTACCCTTGTCCCATTTCAGGAGTTTTATGTTTTCATCAGGAGTGAATCTGATTCGCGCAAAATCGATATAAAATGTAACAAAAAATAACTATGGACAACTTAAATCAAACTGTTATTATAATGCTTGGATGATTCACAATGCACTCGTGTTACCAAATTCATCTGGTTTATAGTGCAGTTGAATCAAATGCGGGAGTAAGATGGCGGAAGCTGTAGCGATGGCGTCAATTTCAAGGCATTTAAATTGGAAATTTGGCACTTTTCTGAAATGGTTGCTTAAAAAAATCTAGGTGACATTTATTTTGATTCCCAGAGTTTAGGGACGTTGTCAGGAGTCTCAGAGTTTGCATTGCTTGTCCAGGGTAAACTCCTGAAATTCGGGAGAAGTTGGCAGGTGTTTTTTATGTACATATCATTGCCATTATTTCATTTTACCTCGAAATAAAACGTGGGACATGTGCATGGATTTTTGGTCAACATGAATGTGATTTTTTTGGGGACATGTGCATGGATTTTTGGTCAACATGAATGTGATTTTTTTGGGGACATGTGCATGGATTTTTGGTCAACATGAATGTGATTTTTTTACCATTTCATCCCTCCCTGGTGTTGTTTATTGGGACTACTCAAAATATTTTCTCCATGTTTATTATATATACAGTATATAAATATAAACAACCATCATAGTCTTTCAGTTAAACAGGCTTTTAATTAATTAAAAATGTGTAAGCAACAAAACTGAAGCCACTTGTAGTCCATATAAAATTATTGAGAAAAAATGTCCCCTTGTCCTCAAAATGGCCCCCGTCATCCTCATCATCACCATGGGAGGAAAAAAAACGTTCTTCAAAAATGAAAAATAAAAAGTTACCGACTGTTCAGTCTCAGCCAGGAAAGTAAAACCAGGTTTTTTTTTTAAATGGACCGAAGCGACCCCGGCAAATACGACTCAATAGCGCCACCACCTGGTGTTACAGTGAATCACAGGCACCCCATGCGCCTAGCTTAGCCGCAGCTAGGCTAAGGCTAGCCTGGCTAATATTAGCCAGGGAGACAAAAATACGAAGCAAGCATTTCTATATCCACAAAAAAAGCAAAACCGTCAAAAGTCTGCGTCGAAGGGAGTAAAACTATCAAACCAGACGAGCTAACTAAGCTGTTTATGAGTGGAGGGGAGGGAGGGTCGTCGTCTAAAAAGCGTGCCAAAAACACATCAGTCCAGTCAAATGGTAGATTTCCCGAACAACTGCCACAAAAATCAACCAAGCCCACCTTGCAAAACTGGAAGAATTTGCAGCTAGGGTGCCTCCAAAGTATTGTTTTTTTTGTCGTTCAAATCACAACCAGTGCTTTTATTTAAAATGGGGGGAGTAGGAGGAGGAAGGAGGGCGACTAGCGTCTAGCTCGGCAAAATCGAAAAAGCATCGCTGAAAAAAAAATCCAAAAAGAAAAGAAAAAGGAAGGAAAAATGAAAAATAGCTGGGAACAAAATACTCACCGCGACCCTTTACGAGCACAAAATGCCTTGCTTTTCGGTAAAATCGCTCAAATTGTGATATTTTGTTCGTCCTTTAGGCGAGCACAGGCTTCTTTGGTGAAGCCTCTGGTGAGCTACGAGTTAGCTTTTCTTCTTGCTCAGCCAACGTCACAGGCTAATGGCGCATTTGGGATAGGGTGGGTGTTGTTGTAGGGAAAAGGGGGCGCTAAAGGACCGCTTTTCCTGCGCGGCGCAATGGTCAACTGGAGGGCGGGGTCTTTACTTCGCGACCCTATCAGAGACCTCAACATGTTATAGCAAAATAGATGCGTAATACGCGCTGTGAGCCAACTGTAACGGCAACTATCGGTTGTCGGCCATTGTGTGTCAGTGCCATTTGATAAACATGACATTGTTTTCCCAAGTGGACCTAATCAAGACTTATTGCTAATCACTTTAGCCAATTTGTACTTACTTATTTATGTGACCACTTATTGAAGTTGACTACTTATCTATGTTGACTATACTACTTACAGTGGCGGTCCGTGCATTTTCTGGTGACGCCTTCAGCAAAAACTATTTTATGTCTATAAAACCTCTACTGCAGTTACAGCTGCGACACAAAAAAATAATCAATAATAACCTCATACAATTGAAATATTATTGAAGTTGACTACTTATCTATGTTGACTATACTACTTGTTTATTATGTAGACTAGTACTTACAGTGGCGGTCCGAACAAATCAATTTCTTTTCCTCCTTCAGCCATTGCGGGTTGACAAAACCGCTATTAAATCAACACAACAATATATTTGCTTGTGCAGCTCACTACAGATACAGTTTGGTAGCTCTGGCTAGTCCACTCTATCACTAGCCAATCATCGTTGGTGAAAGCGATGACATATGCCTACGCCTGCGTCAAGGCCTTGGTGTCACCAAATCGAATTTTGATTGGTTAAAGCAACAGTCTTATCGACGCTTGTTTAATGCAGCAAAGCCTGCAGAACTGATTGTGAAGGCCTTGAGGCAGATTTCTGACCCTGGCAACAAATAATGGCTGAAATGTGATTGGTTAAATGCTTCAATATGAAAACATACATCTGGAAGCAGTGCAACCAGGGGGACAAGCAATGAAAGGAAGCTAACAGACCATTTCGAATTATTTAACAAGTATTCATGGACAAAATAAAATTAACATCAGTCTGTGAGTCAGATATTTCTTAGGCCAGCAGAGAAGGCCTTGAAGGCCCTGACGGCACACCACTGAGTACTTATTTATTTATAACTTATTTATTGATGATTTATTTTGAAATATTTATTGATTATTTATCTGTTCGTTTGATGTTATGCTGCTTATTTATGTTGTTGACTACTTATTATGTTGACGATTTCTTTATCTACTTTATATTACTTATTTATTTTTTGGTTATTGTTATTCTATATTCATTATTTATTTGTATGTTTGTTTGTTATTGTTATTTTTGCACTTTCTGGCGACACTTTAAATCTTATTATACCTGTATAATGACCATAAAAGCATTAAATTCAAATCAATTAAATTAAATTATAGTTGCTAAATCCAAACTGTGGCCCGCAGCCCAATATGTATTGCCACGAGCAAAAATAATAATAATAATAATTCACCCTATGTCCTCAGTTTTTAAGACAATATGAAGATAGTCACAATTCCTCTCATCACCTCATGGGTCAAACCCTACAATTTTAAATCATTTTATGAAACTGTAGAATTCCTGTATTTTAATAAATAAGAATGTATATTTAGGGTTGGTTCAGCAATGCATACAAAAAACAGAATGCGTTTGTGTGGTCCCGAACTTTGCCAAGAGATGGAAGTGTTGAACTATGTTATTGTCATTCATTCATTCATTTTCTGAACCGCTTCTCTCACAAGGGTCACTGGGGGTGCGGGAGCCTATCCCACCTAATTACAGGAACCAGGGGAGGAGGGAGGAGGTACTCTAAATCGGTGGCCAGCCAATCGCAGGCCACAAGGAGACGGACAACCATTCACGCCCACACTCACATCTAGGGGCAATTTAGTGTTCAACCAGCCTAACCTGCATGTTTTTGAAATGTGGGAGGAAACCGGAGTACCCAGAGAAAACCCACGCAAGTCCAGACATAAAATGCAAACTCCACACAGGAGGACCCACCTGGATTTGAACCCAGGACCCCAGAACAGCAGCAATACTCACAAATAGTAACAAGCAAAAGACTACCCATAGCACAAATATATGAGGGCAGTATTGAGTAGGCCAATTGAGCAAATTCAGATAGCATTATGTCTTACGCAGCATTTGTTAGTTTTCCTAACAACATTTTATTTAACTCATTCACTCCCATTGACAGTGATATAGATTAAATCCATTTTAAGTGGGATGGTTGGCATCAATTCCTCATGTTTCAGTGACATTGATGGCGATAGATGTCCAATAATTTTGAGCTGGGACTCCCAGTCCAAATGGATTGGACGTTGGAAGGTTGTTGATGCGGGTCCTCAGTTTCAGTGTTGTATAACCTCAGTTTCAGTGTTGTATAAATGTGGCAATATGCATAGTTACTATGTGGCCAATGTAAAACGAAGAAAAACAGCTCAATCAGTGTATCCGCAAATGGGTCTTCCACACAGACAATGACTCAAAGCATAACTGCCACACTGATTACAACTTTGTTGAAATACTATTTTTGACAAAATCAATATAATATAGATTCCACGCCATACCAGATGTTTTGCACACAGATTCAACATCACTTGTTAGTAAAATCAGTCTAACAAGCTGTTTATGTATCTTTTTATTTTCTTCGTGTAACTCTTTTGCAAACTGTCCATCTGCTTCTGCAGTTTTTGTTTACGACCATGTGTGTGTGATTTTCTTCGATTCTCCAATAACAAGTCCAGCTTGCAGTTCCATCCAGCATGTAACCAGATCCGCCCTTTGTGGTGCTCCTCTGTCAAGATTTTGCCAGGAGCAGATGTTAGAAAAGATCCTCAACATTTTGGCTATGATAACAAATGCACATTTATGTGATGCAGGAACGTTTCGGTTCTGTTTATTCCCTGAAAATAGTTTTTGGGGCGTTTCTCAGTATGACGATTTGTTTATAAATAAGAAAGGCATTGTGAAAGCTTTGACAGAACATTCTTGATTGAAAGGAAAGACAATGAGAGAAATCTGATTTGATGATTGGAGGTTACCAAAAAATCAAAATCATTGATGCATTTTTTTTTCTTTGCCCTATGACGCCAATTGTTGCAAAATACAAAAAGCCATTCTAAATTGATGCAGCCTCAATGCTTTTTACCAGACTTACCTGTTATTTGGATCATACATAAAATTATGCATATTTTCTTATTATCACTTATATTGGGGTATGTAGTATTTACATATTTATTATTATTTATTTTCATATATTTTTAATGAATCTTATTTTTCCCCAACTAGCTAGTATCTACTTGAACATTATACATTTAAATTATAATTATCAGATTTTTATGTCCTACAATTTTAATATTTGTGGAACTTTTATTTATGTGGTGCCCGGCGGACAAGTGGTTAGCGTGTTGGTCTCACAGTTCTGGGGTCGAGGGCTTGGTTATGATTAACTAATAATTTATGCTTATTTGGGCTTTTGTAAAACAACACAAAATAAGACTTTCTCACTGTAAGCATTTATTTTTCTGCTTTCCAAATCAATAGTAATGACTGCCTATTGTACAATTGGGCAGTACCATACTTTTGTGTGTGCACACCCCCATAGAAGCATTCCCTCCAGTGTACGCACTCACTCTGACAGCTCAGACTCGAGCAGAGCGTAGATGTCAAACTTAAGATTCTCAGCAATCAGCAGCAACTTGGCCTGACCTCTTTGCAACGCTTCGACTCACTTAAACGGACCTCAATCGCACATACTTGTGCCGGGAACACAAGGTATGTATTTTACTTGTGTTTTATACATACATATATATGTGAGTTTATTTGCTTGAAACAAACAGATCAACAAATGGATCTCAATGTATGTTCACAAAATTAAGATGAAAAAATATTTGTTTGGTAATGTTTGGTGAAAAAGGATGCAAGATAACATAAAATTATGATAAATGCCCGATAGAGACGCGATACTGATGTGCGCTGATGTCTAATATCTTTCATATGTTTTATTTGTAGTGCCATATGTAGTAGTTTTCCCCCAATATAATGATGATCACACAATTATTGACAAAATATTGTAGCAATATCGTAATATACTCTGCAAATTCTGTACCAAAAATACCAACTCTGGTCCTTGAGGGCCCCAATCCAGTCTGCTTTCCATGAGTGGTTAGCGCATTGGCCTCACAGCTCTGGGGATCTGGGTTCGAATCCAGGTCCGTCCAGCTCTGTGAGTTTGCATGTCGTCCATGGGCCTGCGTGGGTTTTCTCCGGGTACTCCGATTTCCTCCCACATTCCAAAAAAACATGCATGGTGGGCTGACTAAGCACTCTAAATTGCCCCTAGGTATGAATGTGATTGGCTGGCCACTGATTCAGGGTGTCCCCCACCTCTGGGCTTAAGTCAGCTGGGATGGGCTCCAACACCCCCCACGACCCTTGTGAGGGTAAAGCGGTTCAGAAAATGAAGTAATGAATATTTTCCATTTCCAGTCTACCCAAATTCATATATTCTGTAAGTTCAATGATTACTTCTCCCACGAGGCCAATAAAGTAGTTGCTCTCAGCGTGAGTTCACTTGGTGTTCTTGACTTGTGGCTGTTGACAGTCCGTGTGAACAGCTTGGAGGTCAGCAGAGGACCGACAGTTACAAGAAAGTAAAACTCCATGAATTATTCCTCCTAGTCTTCGCAAAGCTTTTGTCCTAACAACCGGCAAACCCAACCCAACACCTCTAAAAGTAACCCTAACCCTGTCCCCAATCTAAAGACCTTGCCCTGCTTGTAAAAACTGGCAACTATCGGCGTTACTGTGGACACACAGGAGGCTCTCGTTAGAAAAGCCCAGCAACAGGTTGTGAAAGGGGTTACATCATGGACTAATCTTGGTCAGGATAGTGCACAGATCTTTGGATCCCATTGAGGTTTTTCACTCGCTGTCCAGACCGTGAGGTATGAGCATTTGTAAGTGAAGAGCACACATTTGCTGGTTTTGAAAGGCCACAGCTGTGTTTAGCTAAACTCCGTCAGCGCTTCTTTAAAAGACACCACATGAGACCGATTTGCCATTTTGCCGTGCATCGTGCTGGCTTGTGGTGGGCTTTGTGGGAAAACTTTTCTTAGTTTTACCGTAACACTCATCTTAATGGATCACAGCCCAACTGTTTATTTTTTTGGGGGGGGGTGAAATTCAATGTGGAACTTTAGATTATTCACAAATTCATTAGGCATCATTAATGTGAAAATTACCACAAACCTAAATCATTAGCTGGTTCAAATAGATTGGACACCTATTGTTGTCAATAGCAGAAAGTGGAAAAAAATAGTATTTCATCTTATTCGGTAATGCCCCTGATATCTGACTGTTGGGAAAAAGTACAACCTTTGACAACAATTTGGCCACTCCTGCTCGAACCAATGAATCCTGAAGCTTATAGTATTTTAAACGTCTCTAATTAGCATTGGCTCACAATTACCACACCTCCATATTACAGGAAGGACCATAAAACAGTAAACCAGATTGCACCAGTAAACCATGTGCTTAAAGTATACACTTAGGCATTGGCTGGTTTTTCAGAAGGCTACTTACTCATAGTCTTAGCCGTATCCGCATTAAAGACTCTGGTCAGGTTGTAGCCATGATTCATCATCACCTGCTGGAAAACAAATCAACAACATGAGTGAAGCCACTATAGATGGTTTCTGCTATACCCAAATCCTTTGTGTTATTGTGAAAGATTTGAAACATTTTCAGCTGCAAATTGATTGTAGGGTTGCCCGGTGACTGAGTGGTTAGCACATCGGCCTCACAGTGGGAGACCTGGGTTCAAATCCAGGTCACTCCACCTGTGTGGAGTTTGCATGTTCCCCTGGGCCTGTGTGGGTTTTCTCCAGGTACTTCGGTTTTGTCTCACATTCCAAAGACATGCATGGTAGGCTGATTGGATACTCTAAATTGCCCCTAGGTGAGTGTGAGCGTGAGTGGTTGTACGTCTCCTTGTGCCCTGTGATTGGCTGGCCACCAATTCAACCTCTGGCCCGAAGTCAGCTGGGATAGGCTCCAGCATGACCCTAGTGAGGATAAAGCGGTTCAGAAAATGAGATGAGAGATGAGAAATTGATTTAAAAAAATATATTTTTTTGCTTACAGATCCCACATTTTTGGAATACAATATGTGATGGTTGAAAGCTAAGACATGTTTGGGGCTGCTTGACGGCATCCCTTAAACACCCAAGATGTGGCCCCCAGACTTTGGACCTCCAGATACTCAAATGACTCTTTCCAGTTTCTTTGAAGATGCAGAAGACCACCAAGGACAGACATATTCTGCGGTTCAGTCGCCCATTCCTTCGTTCAGCGCAGGGGCGTGTTGTTCACACAGGAACTCATCTGCGTTTCATGACCCCACTTATAACCCTGACACGTGTGAGACAGGATTTTCCAATAGTTCTAAAATCATCCATGGATTCTATGGTAGTTCCCAACCGAACCTTCCTGCATCCTACATTCTCCCTGGTTGGGCTACATCTAAGAAACTCCACGACGACTGTCTCTGCGTAAAACAAGAATCCACAGGAGACATGTTTCGGGACCAGCTGTGTCTCTGGACTGACTGTTGCATCACCTTCAGGACCCAGGAGGAACTGGCAAGGCACATTGAGAAGGAGCACGTGGACCAGCGGAAGGGCGAGGAGTTTGCCTGCTTCTGGGCAGACTGCGTCCGACGCCGGAAGCCCTTCAATGCACGCTATAAGCTGCTCATCCACATGAGGGTGCACTCTGGGGAAAAGCCCAACAAGTGTATGGTGAGTTGGAAAAGGAATGAAATGAACGTGTATTTATTCGATATCTTGGTTTTAGCACACGTGCTGAAATATCCCGAAAGGTTGAAGGTGTCACAAAGAACAAGAATTTCTTTTTAAAATATAAAATTAAATATGAACTTCATTTTTTTGTCCTGCAGTTTGAAGGTTGCTCGAAAGCATTTTCCCGTCTGGAGAACCTAAAGATTCACTTGCGGAGCCACACAGGAGAGAAACCGTACATCTGCCAGCACCTCGGGTGCTTCAAGGCCTTCAGCAACTCTAGCGATCGGGCTAAGCACCAACGAACGCACCTTGACACGGTCGGTCTCCTGTTTAACCATGGCAATTTTGCTCAGCTACCCAAATAATTTAGGACTATGAAGAGTGTTTATAAATACAGTATACATTTGGAAAGATGCAAATAGGAGGTCCTAACTATCATCCCATCAGAAGACTTTTTGTTTGGCTTCTTTAGATTGCTTAGTTGTCAACCTTATTTTAATGAATGAGAAATGACAGCCACTTTAAATGGATATTCATTGTCATAAATGGCAGAAAATTACTTGACATAAAAATTATGAAATCTTTAAATCTGCTGCAGGCTGCCACTATTACCTTTAAAACTGCATTGATTCAGCTTTTTTTTTTAAATATATATATATATATATATATATATATATATATATATATATATATATATATATATATATATATATATATATATATATATATATATATATATATATATATATATATATATATATATACTTCTCCTTGAGGCCTCACATAAGCCAGGCTTGAAGCCAGTTGAATCAAGAGGTTGTAAAATGGAAGAGTGCAAAATAAAAAGCCCCAACTATTTTAGCAGTTTTCTGTTGTAGTACTTTTTCGGTCAAAAGTGAGTATGCTTAAAGGGAGACTTATTATAGCGAGTCAGAAATGTCTGTTGCTTAATGTGATTAATGTGATGTGAGGGGACTGTAGTCTGCGTAGCGTAAAAAAGCTGAGAACTTGTTAGTTTTACAGCTTTATTTTGACATTTTATGTCTTTTTTCCTCATCAAGTTGGTTTCTTTCCCACACATAAAATCAGTGCACTGTTGTTTTTTTCTTTCAGAAACCATATGTCTGTCAGATCCCAGGTTGTACCAAGCGTTACACAGATCCTAGCTCACTACGGAAACATGTCAAGACTCATTCAGCCAAAGGCATCCAGGAAGCCAAGGTAGAACATACAAATATTCATAGGCAGCTTATTGGTTCCATGTAGATTCACATGGGACGTGTTTATATCTGAATCTAATGTGTGTCATCTTTTGTCACTCAATTATCAAGAAAAAGTATTAATAGAATATATATACTTTTCCCCAAGAAACAGTACGTAGAGTAGGATGAAATGAAGCATTACGCACACATACCCTAGAAATTGGGGAGAGGGAGCCCATTGTTCCATGCTATGTTATCCTTGGTGAAAAGTGACATGCTGAGAGGCATGCTGTTGTTTCTAAGCAAAACCACATGAGCTCGCGTGCCGCAATGTGCATCATGCAAGGAAACGGCCCTTTGAAGATTTGAATCTGAATGTGAATGAGGGTGTAGAACCACACAGGATGTGACTCTGGAACGCCAAAAAAATTGAACCAAAAACCCAAAGTCCATGAATGTGGAATCAAATAGAAGTTCCAGAGGATCGGACTTAGTTAGATATAGGGTCTGGACCAGACAACACTTGGTGTATGAACATGGGACCACATACGGGCAGAAATCAAGATAGGATTGAGACTATAAACTGCACAGGGATGTGGACTATAGATATTGCACAGAATATGGGGATGCAATGCTCTTGGTTATGATGACAAAATTTTCAAACTGGATCCCCGCAGAATTGACCCATTTCTAGACCTTACAATAATCTGACAATTGGCAGGTTGTGGCGGGTATTCTTAAATACCGGATGCACCAAATCTGCTGGTGTGTTGATACTGCCCTGCCTCATTGGCTGAATCAGCTGCTGAAAAGAAACAAGTCATCATAGGCAACAGAACAGAACATCACAGCATGTTTTTGGAATGTGAAATGAAACCAGAGTACCTGGAGAAAACCCACACAAGCCCTGAAAGAACATGCAAACTCCATACAGTTAGAACCCACCTGGGACTGAACCCTCAATCCCAGAACTGTGAGGCTGACGTGCTAACCACTTGTTCACCGAGCCACCTGTAGACTATATAGTTTTATTTTTAATGAATTTGTTTGACTGACTGAAATGTGCCTTTTTTTCGCACGCAGTGAAAAAGTAAGTAGATAATGTATTTGTATATAATTGTGAAATAGCGTAACTTGGTGTCGGTGAAGTCCGTTTACCTCCTATGTGCCAGTTATCGGGTTCACTGCCAGTTCCCACGAGCTTCCCCCTGAAAATTTAATTTGACTCATTTATGAAGCTATAATTTTTTTAGATCTGAAACAACACGTGAATTGGACTTACAACTTAATTGTTCATGGTTCAGGGGTTTTGCAGGTTTAGAGGCTGGATTCATACACTGCAGGTTTAGAGCAGGAGTATCATTGATGTACCTGCATCTCTATAGGATCTTGACATGGGAGCATGGGAATATGTTGTCACATGTTGTCAAAGTCGAGGCAGTCTATTTCACTTAACTTTTACCATTGATTATTATCCAAGTGTTCATTCATTGTATTTTCACATCCTCACAGATTCACGTTTACTCGTTACCAGAATCCGACCTGATGGACATTTCAGCCTTTTCAGGCTTGGAAAAATTCCCAGGTATGCGACCAATCATTAAAGTTTTTTTTTAAATCCCATAACACTCTTATCCCTCTTCAGGTTCATACACAAATGAACGGAGCTCAGTCCCTGTTTACCCCCATGTGGACATTCACTATCTTGGCAACGAGGGAAGCTTTCATGGGTTGGTGAAATGTTCAACACATTTCTTAGTTTGTTTTTTGTTGTTATCCCCTGTGCTTTGGTTAGTTTACATCCTTGCAAAATCAATGTATGATCTTTATTTGCTTTGGACACCGGAGGTGAGTAAGAATCAGACATTAGGGGAGCTGGCTCATGACCATCAGGCTGATTTATGAAGCCTCCAGTAGAATGCAATACACCCTCCCCTTACCCCCAGGGGCCCACAAGAAGGAACGCTTCATCGTTCATCCAAACCTTTACCACCCCCTGCAAACTTCCATTGCATATCATCCCAGCAGTTTTTCTTATTTGGACTTGGCAATCTTCAATTTCCACGTTGAGTCAGTGTTTGTGCACAGTCAGCACATTCCTGGATATCTAACCCAATACCTCCCTTTAGCTAAGGAGGAAACAGTGTAGTGCAGTAATAAGATTTTTCCACTGCAAGATATCTTTTAACCCTCAAATAATTTGTTTAAAAAACACCAGATGACGGTGGTAGTTCAATATAGCACAATTCAGGCAGGCCCCTTCGAGACTATAAGTTGTAAATGGAGAAATCCGATTACCCACAGCACATTTGAGAGGGCTACTATTGGGTGTCTGGAACTATTGCCTAAACTTTGGGTCACTCATTTGTCTAGTGGAGGGTTCCCCAACCATCGGTTCGTGGGCCAGTACCGGTCCGCAAGCCACTTGGTGCAGGTCCGCTGGAGAAGTAAATAGTATTAACGTTTTAAATGTCACGCATATGAGGCACCGTCGACACATTAGTCGATGTAAGGATATCATGAGCCAATGACAACCTCAGGGTTGCCAGACCACAAAGACCCAGAACCAATCACACCTCTGGTTCCCATGAAAATAGGAAGACCTTTACCGGTCTGCGGTGAAAATAAAGTTGAGGACCACTGGTCTATTGTAGGTACAGTATCTCAAATTTGGTAGTTATTGGTGGTCAACTGAAAGTGAGATAGCTGCTTCAAACCAAAATGGCAGGCTTTTTCCGATTTTTTTCTTTGTGTACCAATGTAGTCATGACAGATATTACTATTAAAATTCATCTCGTGGTAGGGGGTTGGAACAACCGAGAAAACGTGCGTCAGAGCATCCAAAGTGTCGTTAACTTCACCGCAGGACTTGAAGGCCAACTGAGCAAGCGTCATCCAGGCTTTATAAATGATGTCAGAGTCTTCCCAGGGGATCCGTTTCCACAAGCAGCCTGGAAGTGGAAGAAATTGGAACCAAGATTTGGTCACTCTTAAGCTTATAGTTGGACATTTTTCATATTGATTGACAAACAAGTTAAAGCATTTAGGCCAGGGGTGGCGAACAAGTCAGACACAAAGAGCCAAAAAATTTAAACTGTGAGAGTCAAAGAGCCACACCTTATGTCAGACCCATCATTAAAAAAATGCAATCTGCCAAATTATTTTTTAAATATATATATTTTTTTGTTTTAATGGGCCCTGATGAATTTGGGTGTTATAAGAGAGAATAAAAATAAGAGAAATATCAAACAAGGCAAAGAGCCACAGTATATACAAAATATGATAAGAAGCAAAGAGCCACATTTGTTTTGGCCAGGAGCCGCATGAGGCTCGAGAGCCACGTGTTCGCCACCCCTGATTTAGGCAGTGGTTTACATATTAGAACATAGAAGAGGTAGGCATCAGATTTGTGAATCGCAGAATTAAGGAAAAAAATATTTTCAGCCCACTCTACACCCTGGCTGTCAATCATTTGCAAAGCTACTATGTTAAACGTCTTCATTCCCGAAATGACAAAAATCATGCCTCTATTCGAATTTTCATGTGAAGCAGCCAGCATTCAGTCACACAAAAGCAAAAAAAATATCTAAATGGGGGGGAAATTGATTGTTATTTTAAAGGTGAACCTTTTGATTGACAGGAAGAACATGCTGTTTATGAAAACAACTGACGCCCGACTGCAACAAGAAGGTATTCGACAGGCTACCACAACAACACCTGGATCACTACTAATGTGCTACCATTCCATTTGACTGCAGGCGGACTCTTCGGGGAGTGGAAAATAACTCGGCCAATCGCGAATGGAGATTTTGCCGAATTTTCTTTATCGCAAGTTTTGGCAGCGCCTCCGGAAGGTAGGGCTTGTGTCCTCAATGGTAACTAATGAGCAAGACATTCTCAACCATCCCATACAAGTGTACTGGAATACAACCCACTTGCTGCTTCAACAAGTCGCCTAACCTACCAACTAACCTACCAACACCCCCCCACCCCAATCCTCAGCCTTTGACTTGAAGCACAACATGGATGATGACGACAACTTCCTATTCCAGGCAAGAAGTGTGGACCCAAACATCGGTCTTGTGGACAGCATCTACTATCTGGAGTCCTGAGTGCCATGTCAGAAAACCAGGTCCAAGACAACGTCTTGGGGGTGATTTTTGTAAAGATTATATTTCCACATTTCTTTCTCAACAGCAAAATTGAATGGCTGTAATTTCAGACTCCAAAAATCCAAGATCTTTTTTTCTATAATTTCCTTTTAGAAGAACTTTAACTATTATGCTTCCTGTGTTAGTAGACTGACTGCATCGTACTAGGTTTCATGAGCAATATAATATTTCATACTAAGCAAACTTTTAGCCATGATAATATCTTAGTGTATTCATTTTTTTAAAAGATATAGTATTTATGAAGTGCACTTCCAGTCAAATTGAAATCAATGCTAGGAAAGATGAGGAGAGAGCGGGGTTGGTTGTCACTTATTCATTTTCTAAACCGCTTATCCTCACATGAGCCACAGGGGGTGCTGGAGCTATCCCAACTGAATTTGGGACAGAGTTGGGCAACACCCTGAATCGGTGGCCATCTAATCGCAGGGCACCAGGAGACGGACTACCATTCATGCCCACTCCCATACCTATAGGCAATTTAGATTGTCCAACCAGCCTACCGTGCATGTTTTTAGAATGTGGGAGGAAACTGGAGTACCCAGAGAAAACCCACGCAGGCCCGAGGAGAACATGCAAACTCCACACAGGTGGAGCAACCTAAATTTGAACCCAGCACCCCAGAACTGTGAGGCCGACGCGCTAACTATTCCGCCGCCGGGCCACCCCTTACTGCAAGGGTGTCAGACTCGGGTTGGTTCGCGGGCCGCTTTAACGTCAACTTGATTTCACATGGGCCGGACCATTTTAGATATAATATTTAGATTTTTTTTTTTTGAAATGGATTAAAAGAACTGGATTAAAAGCCCTGAATATTCAGGGTTTTTTTTTTATAAATCTAAAACAATGTTTATTTTAGCTTTTTTTATACATTTTTAGATTTTACAAAAAAATTGAACTAAAAACACAGAAAAAAAATGATTAAAAAATTACAATTATTGATTTAAAAGGGGGGAAATCAGGAAATTTAATGTACATCTATACTCTTCATTTTAATTTGATTCTAAAACAGAAAGTCGGCCCTCATGATTTACTTTCCCGGGCCACACAAAATGATGCGGTGGGCCAGATTTGGCCCCCGGGCCGCCACTTTAACACCTGTGCCTTACTGTATTCATTTTTAAAAATATATATATGTATTCATGAAGTGCACTTCCATTGGATGTGTACCACCACCTAGTGTGTATTTTAATAATCACACTACATAAATAGTAAATTGAAATCAATGCTAGGAAAGAAGAGCCGAGAGCGGGGTTGATTGTTGTTCATTCCTCCATTCACTTCTGGAATCGTTCATCCTCACTAGAGTCACACAGGGTGCTGGAGCCTATCCCAGCTCACTTCAGGCCAGAGGCCTCATACCTCGGAACAATTTTAGAGTGTCCAACTCGCCTACCATGCATGTTTTTTGGAAAATATGCATACTCCATGCAGAAGCAGCGACCTGGATTCAAACCCAGGACCCCAGAACTGTGAGGCCAACGTGCTAACCACTCAACCGCCAGGCCAGCGGTTGATTGTAATATTTGTCCTTTTTTGATAAATATTTTTCAAACACCACATCAAAGAATAAACATTTGTTTATTATAGCTTAGCTTAATATGTTGGCTTGGACATCATTCTTTTTTTGTTTTTAACTAATTTTTTTATCTATCAAAGCCTCAGCCATGTACCACACTGTAGTTCTCACATTGAATTTAAATGGCTTAAAATAAAAAGATGGCAATGCCTCATTAAGTTTAAGTGTTTTAAATGAATTATCCCAATAAACATGGAACATTAACACTAATTGTTATAATACGTTATATTATAATAAAAAGAACAGGTTTCTAATGTTGCATATAAAATGCAATTTAGGCGACCCCTAAATAATATTACTTTTATTGCCCTTAAAGAGTTCAAGAATGGATTGTTTTCACCTTTAAAAACTTTTTGGGCCAATATTTTTTTTCCTAAAAAAACAACAACTTGATTGTCATTACAAATTTGTCCCTATCAAACATTAAGACAGTACCAACTAGTCCAAAATGTTTTCATGAAATCTTTTAGCCATTTCTCTTAACTTTATGACACAAGGGCCAACTTTTCCGATCACGCAGCACTCGCAACACGTAAACTGGGTTCTTTAAAACATCGGATTTCACATGAATACGCAATTGTTTCATCAAGTCTTGATGAAAGTGAGCGACAAAACAGGATATGTCTCCATACTAGGTTACTTCCATAATGTCAGTAACATTTATTCTTATAATCTGTAGTATGCTTTTTGGACTGATATGTTGACATCAACTTTACAGAACTGTTTTTGATATCTTCATAAAAAGTTTGAATATCAATGTCATTGTCTGTGTAATCTTATTTTGCTTAAATTTAATGTACAAATAATTTGAGCATTGACCGTGGGAAATGGAAGCAGTGGAATTTCCAGTTGCGTTTTTGGGGGGGTTGGACTTCCTCCATAGAAGGGTCAGAAATTGATATTGCACCTTTTGAGTTGTGCAGGTCACAGACGAGCAGCAAAATAAGGTGAGAGATGCCTTTTATCAAAATGAATAATTTAAGAAATCACAGCATTTGAAGATTTTCTTTTTAGTTTGGGTTTGGTTTTTGAATATATTTGAGTTTTTGTTTTTATTTACAGATGCGGTCATTGAAAATTCAATAGAAAATGTAATTTTTGGAATTCAATTAAAACTGTGGCGTTCTTCAGATGACTTAAACTCATAGGATACAATTTTTTTTGTTTCTCGAGAAATCCGTTTTTTTTTCTGGGTAACAGTTAGTTTCACCATTTAAACGATAATTCAAATTTATCCAGCAGGTACTAAGTTGGCGGACCGGCGCCTGAGTGGTTAACGCATCAGCCTCATAGTTCTGGGGTCTTGGGTTAAAATCCAGCTTTGTCCACATTTGTGGAGTTTGGATGTTCTCCCTGGGCCTGTGTGGGTTTCCTCTGTGTATCCTCCCACATTCCAAAGACACTCTAAATTGCCCCTAGATATGAGTATGAGCGTGAATGGTTGTCTGTCTCCTCTAAATGGGAATAACAATTTCATGAAAAAAGTGAATCAGTGGCCAGAAATGAGTAAAACAAGTTTACAAAAAATCTAGTTGTCAATTTTCACATTTCACATTTTCAATAATAAATATGTGGGAATTCATAAGGTTTTGGTGACGCAACACAAGGTCGTTACTTGCCTTTTACAGGCTAATTTTAAAGAAGAGCTTGCGCGCTGTTCCAATTTTTTTCAGTTTCATGAATAAGATTGGTCCAATGTGGTTAGTGGTGATTTGATTGCAGACGGTTTTGTCATTCAAATTGATTCGCAAAGAATCACTTTTGAAAATCGGTGACAATGTGACATACAACCATGCCTTAGGACACAAATATATGCCCACTTCGTTTTTATCATCAGAGTCAGACAAGGCATCTCACCATCAGCCAAATTCAAACAATTTAAGAATGAATTTGATTTCTTTTCGGAAAAAAAAGACCAGAATTTCAATATATTTAGCCCCATATTAGGATTAACAGTAACATTAATTCATTTCCTGAAACGATTATCCTCACAAGGGGCGTGCCGGAGCTCAGCCAACTACAAGCACCAGAATCGATGGCCAACCAATCGCAGGGCACGAGGAGACAGACAACCATTCATTCTCACACCTAGGGGCAATTTAGAGTGTCCGATCAGCCTACCATGCATATTTTTGGAATGCAGGAGGAAACCAGGGTACCCAGAGAAAACCCACACAGGCCCTGAGAGAACATGCAAACTCCACGAAAGTGGACCGGCCTGTATTTGAACCCAGGACCCCAGAGTTGTGAGACTGACATGCTAACCACTGCAAGCCGCCGGGCCACTTGAGTTGAATTGAATGGCTTTATTGTCATTATACAAGTAAAATGAGATTTAAAGCTTCACCATAAAGTGCACATTTAAATGAATAGTCATCAAAAATATACAAGAAAAATGAGGAGTTATAAAAAAAGTGACTAAAGTGGTTTGCAAGCCCTTTAGGTAATTATGGGAAGTATCAAAATTTGCAGTCCTAAGACTGAAGTAAAGGTCAGATTTTCTAGTGCCGTGACAGTGGCCGGATGATTCGCCTAAAGACGTTTCGCCGACGGACGTTTGACAGATGGACAGGTCGCCGAATGGAGGTCCCACTGAACGGCCGTTCGGCCGAATGGCCATTCGGTGGAATGTCCATTCGGCGACCTGTCCATCTGTCAAACGTCCGTCGGCGAAACGTCTTTAGGCGACTCATCCGAGTACCTGCAGTGACAGTACTAAATTGCGTCTGGATAAGATCGAGAGGAAACTTGAGTTTTTAGATGTTGTTATGTCTGTTTTAACTTAAGTATGTCAGAACAAGGAGAGACCACGTTTGAGCCCTCGGCGTCCGACATTTCCATCCAACAAGTGCCACCACCGCCGTACGAAGAACCGGTGCAGCAAGATCCTCCGCCCTACTCTCAAGATTTGCTGGCGGATGGCGAACCTAAAGGTGAAACAACAGGAGGTGACATGGTGGAAGGTGAGCAGTCCTCTCCAGAAACCAAAGCAGAGGGTCAGTCGGAGGACGTCCCGCTCGCTGAGACATCGGCTTTTGACGATAAGACAGTCAGGAGGGCTTTTGTGCGCAAGGTTAGTAATACAATGGTATATGTCTCTATAATTTCACAGCAATGGAGCTATGTATAATACAGACATTAGCTTTTTAAATGACATTTTGTAGCAACTTACAAAGTATCACATACGAATAATAACAGTAAATGAACTATAACTATTTTGATTTTTTTTTCTATAATCCTATGATCTTTCTCTGCAGGTGTTTTGCATCCTGACCCTGCAGTTGGTGTTCACATTCAGTGTGGTATCTATCTTCACATTCTCTGCCGTTGTCAAAAAGGTGGTACAGAAAAACATTTGGATATACGTCAGCTCCTTCCTCATCTTCGCTGTTGTCAGCATAGCCCTCAGCTGCGCAAAATCCCTCCGACGGAAACACCCCTGGAATATCATCGGACTGGTGGGTTCCCCCCGCAAATGGAGATTTGGTTTTATATTGATCAGTGGCGCGCTGCGCATTTCACACCTAGGCCTTTAGTAGTGCTACGTCTGAATCAATCCAACCCTCAATAAGTATTTTATGGCTATAAAACTGGGCCGCCCAGTAGAGTGCATGGTTAGCGCGTCGGCCTCACAGCTCTGGGGTCCTGGGTTCAAATCAAGGTCGGTCCACCTGTGTGGAGTTTGCATGTTCTCCCCGTGCCTGCATGAGTTTCCTCCGGGTACTCCGGTTTCCTCCCACATTCCAAAAACATGCATGGTAGGCTGATTGGACACTCTAAATTGCCACTAGGTATGGGTGTGAATGTGCATGGTTGTCCATCTCCTTGGGCCCTGCGATCGGCTGGCCAACCGAGTGGTTGTCTGACCGTTCTTAATGATGTCCATCTTTTCTTGAAAAGTCCATCTTGAAAATGGCTTTGACACTAAATCTGCAACCACATCAATTTCTTCTCCTCCTTCAGCCATTGTGTGTTGACAAAACCGCTATTAAATCAACACAACAGTATATTTGTTTGTGCAGCTCACAACAGATGCAGCTTGCTAGCGCTGGCTAGTGCACTCTATCACTAGCCAATCATAGTTTCTGAAAGCGATGACGTATCCCTACGCCCGCGAGAAGTAATTGGTGTCGCCAACTCGAAATCTGATTGGTTAAAGCAACAGTTTTATCGACGCTTATTTTATGCTGCAGGGCCTGCAGAACTGATTGTGAAGGCCTCCCGGTAGATTTCTGACCCTGGCAACAAATATTGGATGAACTCTGATTAGTTAAATGCTTAAATATGAAGACGCACATCTGAAAGCAGCGCAACCAGGGAGAAAGCCATGAAAGGAAGCTGACTGACAATTTGGAATGATTTAATAAGTATTCATGGACAAAATATAATGAACATCTAAAGTGTGAATTCAGGTCGCAAACTAAGGTTCAAGTTTTCAAGACTGCTTCCTTTTTTGGGGTCCTCAGGCCATTGTGACACTTAGTCTGTCATACGTGGTGGGCACCATGGCATCCTACCATGACACCCGTGCTGTCATCATCACTATGGCGACCACTTTGACCATTTCCCTCACAATTATCGCCTTCTCAGCACAGGTAAGATTTTAAACCAATGCGTAATGATACTTTTTTAAGGAGAGTTCTCTGCTAAACGAATTAATCACTCCCACAGTCGCGCTATGAATTCTCCTGCTGCTATGGTCTGCTGCTCATCATGGCGGTGGACTTGTTGATGTTCGGCATCTTCAGTGGCTTCTACTACTTGTACATCACTCAGGTCGTCTACGGCTCTTTGGGCGCCCTGTTGTTCTCGATGGTAAGAACAACAATTACTTTGTTTATCAAACAGAAGCACCAAACTTGGACCCTAGTAAGGATAAAGTGGTTCAGAAAATGAATGCATGAATTTGGAAATGCGATTAAAAAAGGTTGACTGATTAATTTTTGTAGCGTAATTACGTTTAAAAGCAGTGTATTGATTTAATTCAAGTTTTAAATGAGGGTTGGGCTGCAATTCAGATTTGCGACCTGGGTTACAATTTCTAACTAAGGTAAGTGCTTCATGAATACGTTTTCAAGCCATTTTCGATTTTCAGTGTAGGGCAGGGGTGTCAGACTCGGGTTGGTTCGCGGGCCGCTTTAACGTCAACTTGATTTTACGTGGGCCGGACCATTTTAGATATAATATTTAGATTTTTTTTTAATAAATGGATTGAAAGAACTGGATTAAAAGCCCTGAATATTCAGTTTTTTTATAGATCTAAAATAAATGTTTATTTTAGCTTTTTTAAATATATTTTTAGATTTTACAAAATGATTTTTGAACTAAAAACACAGAAAAAATGATTAAAAATTACAATTATTGATTTAAAATTGGGAAAATCAGGAAATTTAATATACATCTATACTCTTCATTTTAATTTGGTCCTAAAACAGAAAGTCGGCACTCATGATTTACTTTCCCAGGCCACACAAAATGATGTGGCGGCCCAGATTTGGCCCCTGGGCCGCCACTTTGACACATGTGGTGTAGGGATTTTATTTGAAGGTTTGAAGCCTAAAGTCAAAATTTCACTGTGTAAAGTTGTAGGTGAAGGCCGCAAATCTTGTTTAAAGTTTAAAAAATAGGTCTTAGAATGGTTGGACTTGCCACATGAAAGCTTCAAAATACTTACGTATTCTTTTGCTCCCTTAGTTCCTGATGGTGGATTGCCAGTTGATGATGGGAGCGTTGAACTACCGCGTGGACCCAGAGGAGTATGTCAGTGCCGCTCTGATGATCTACTTGGATGTCATGCTCATCTTTATTTACCTGATGCGGAGACACTGAAACATAGTCAGTCAGACACCTCTGCGTTCACTTGTTTTCCTTTCTTCCTCATTTCAATCCATATTTAGAGAAAGCAGATTTTGTATTTCGCCGCTTGACAAAATGTTCTTTTTCTGGTTTTGTTAGTTAAATGTGTTTTTATCTGAAGAGTATTCATGTTAGTTTTGATCTTACATTTGAAAACTAATCCTCCAGTTTTGCATATTAATGTTAGGGTTTGTAGAGTAAGTTATAGACCAGGGGTTGGCAACTTGAAATTTTGAGACATATGTCTGGAGCCGCAAAAAATAAGAACCTTATAATGAAGGCAAGACATGCTATATGTATATATATTAGCTATATTAGCCCACTATCAAAATGACTACGTTGGCTACAAATACTTCGAGCCTTCTTGATTAAATGTTTATTTTTCCTACAGTTACTCTTTTTGTTATTTGACAACTTCTTACGACAGAGCAAATATTTAGACTAACTTCCGCATTGGCAATGAATCCAAATAATTCAGTCCATGAAATGTTGAATGCTATGTTTTCCTCAGTTACTTTTCTCTTTTACCTTTTGAGATCAATGGCCCATCACATAGCCATTGGTTTGTTTACAACTCCCACCTGCCTGAGATCCCACCCTGCTAATAGAAAAGTGTGGCGCAGGCTATGACGCAAATCTGACGCAGAAATGTTGAAATTTAATATATATTCTATACATTTTTACAGCATTTGAAAACATGTGGAATGTTTGCCCGCCTACAGAAACCATGCTAAAACAAAAAAATACATTTCGTTCCCCTATGTTTCTCCATTTTTAAAATAAAAAAAAGGTCCAGCTAGCCAATGGAGCAGTGCTAAAGAGCCACATGCGGCTCTAGAGCTGCGGGTTGCTGACCCCCTGTATTGAGCCTGTGGTTATAATTCTACAAACCCTGTTCAAGTTTTGTGATGGAAAAGAGTCAACCAAAATAAAATGTTCAAAAACATTTCCCAGCTTTAATGTCTATCCAAAGTAAATCATATTTCATATGCAGATTTTCACCTTAGTTGTGGACAATAACAGTTATACAATTCACCAGAAAATTCAGTTCTTATGAGGCACATTAGCAGTAAAATGTTCCAGTACAAGTAAAAAGACATTCATGTATGTTATGAGATCACCAAATACATTTATCAATGTAATTGAAGTGGACCCTAAGCAAGTAGCGCATGCGTACTTGGGCTGGGTTGTACACGATGTACTCGTTGTAAAGGAGTGAGTAAAATCCAGTCTTAGACGATGAAGCCACATTGTCCGTCGTTTTCACAGCGGGACCCATCGGGATCGTCATGTCGTTACTGAAAAAATGTTAACGATTGAATGTTACATTCATTTCTCAGGATTGCTGACCAAACTTTAGGACCTACAGAGTGACAAAATTTTGAGGGCTGGGTCCAGTCTGCCCGATGCCCTTGGTGCTGTGCTTGCCTTCCTGGAGCTTGTTGGCATGGTAGTCTGAGTACAGCAGCTCGTTACTGTTTCCAAGAGCGACCTGTAAATACAGGCATCAGCAACTGGTCATACAGAAACGAGAACGAGTGTTGATCACTCTGGTCGGATACCTCGCAGAGCAGTAGCAGTCCGACTTCGTTGTGTTCATGGGGGAAACAGTAGTAGGCGCTCTTGGACGACATGTCTGCAAAGTAGATGCCTTTTCCAAACTGCGACAATAACAACAACGCCTTCAATGTGTGGAGAACTCACAACTACGCTCAGTACTTGACCTCAGCAAAGGTAAGACAGTCTGTACACCAAATTGCACATCTTTATCATATAAAAGCATGAATTATCTCACAACAGCCTAAACAACCTAAAAAAATAGAGATGCAAAAAGAATGATCACCAATAATGTTCATTCATATTCATTGTTTTTCATTGAAATTATTCAATTTTTTTCTTGTTTTTTTTCTAGAATCTGATTCATTGGTTAATTGAGTTGCAATGTCTTAAATAGGACAATCAATTAAAAAATGCATGAAAAAGATAACCAAAAATAAAACAAAAAGTAAATCTATGTAATTTAAAATATTGAAAACAGAACACATTCTAGAAATAAACAAAAGTAAAAATATTTCTAATAAATATTGGGTTAAAAACCGACAGGAAAGAAATAATTAAATGAATGAAAAATAATGCATACCTAAAATACATCAAAATAAATACCCCGTACATCACGTGTCAATCTCAAGGCCCGCGGGCCAAGTGTGACCCGCCATATCGTTTCATGTGGCCCGCGAGAGCTTTAAAAGAGTGCTTTGACCAAAAACTACATTTCCCATAATGCCTGTCGACTATGATGACCGCCAAGTTACGGCGCAGCGCCACTACCTCATACAGTCTATGGCACAGGTGTCAAAGTGGCGGCCCGTGGGCCAAATCTGGCCCACTGCATCATTTTGTGTGGCCCGAGAAAGTAAATGATGAGTGCCAACTTTCTGTTATGATGAAATTCAAATGAAGATTGTAGATTATTTCCTGTGTTTCCTCATTTTAAATCAATAATTGCAATTTTTTTTTTACTAATTTGAATGTCCAAAAATGATTAGCATGATCGAAAACGCTGTCAATTTATTAATCGATTAATTTTGGCAGCCTAGTTGGAAGACATAACGGCCCTCCGGATGTAATCGAAACTACCATGTGGCCTGCGACAAAAAATGAGTTTGACACCCCTGCCGTACATGAATAATGGATATGTAAAGTAGAACTATACATACACATATAAACATGTACACACACTATAGTCATTGACTTATTTTGTCTACATTCCCAACAACAAATTATTTTTCCTACCATGTACCCTGTGCATGGAGCTTCGGGGGGCGCGATTCGGAGTCCTTGGCTGAGGATGCTCACCCAGTTCGAGAGACGAGACCCATGCCACAACAACATCCTACCACAAAAAAAAGTATTCATTGGTTCCCACTGCCATCAGCTTTCCTAGATGTACTGCAATTGCATTCTGACCTATTGTGGATGTCGGACAGGAACTGGCTGCTCTCACCATGTCTGTCCACTGCGAAGATGTCCAGCACGTTCATGGTGTAGCTGTTATGTGTGGGAGCGTGAGTTGAATTCATGTACTTTTCGATCACCTTCAGAGAAACCCACGCAAAAAAAATGTCAACTGCATTCATGGCATTGATGGAAAACTTATTACAATTTAAAAAGCAGACATTGTATTCTTGGCAGAGTGGGTCGAGAGGTTCCAGCTGGCAGTTGAGGGAACTGTAGTAATGGTCCAGAGGATGCTCGTCATGGTTCCTGCTGCTGCTCTCCACCATTTTTACTGCTATCTGGATGTCACTCAGGGCCTGACCACATACATTAAAATGGATTATTATGCATTTTAAGACACTGGCTCCACTCAGACTCATCTTCATCAAATGTGACTAAGTCGCGCAAGGGTGAAAGGAAGCTAAATTTATGATTTTTTTTGTCAAAATTGAAAACATTTTCTTCATGTTACATCAACATAAGGGATGTGTGGCTTTAAGGGAAAGACAACACTTAAACCATGTGCACGATAGCAGAAAGGATCTTGTATAATATTTTGAAAAAAAAAACAGAATTTACTTTTTAACATTGGAGTAAAATGTAAATAAAAGTAACACAACCACCTTTAGAATGAAATTTTGTACGTGGAGGTTGTACCATTATATATTAGAGACCTCTACTTTACTCAATAGGTTACCTCCAACAACTCAATCTTTTTCTTCAGTTCGTCTTCTGTCCGAATGAGAGGCGGCCTTTTCAGCCTAGGAAAAGATGGCATAAATTCAAAATAAATAATAAAAAAAAAAAAACAAGCATGTCTTTTATGAAGATAAACTTCTATTCTAAGCACCCAAAGTCATGTGGAATGCGTGTGTAGAACTGGTTGCAGGCATCCACCAGCTCACGGCCTCCATCTTTCCTTGTCAAACAGTCCTCAATCCTCTTGAGTGCAGTATAGCCAGCGCTAATCTGCTCGACGGTCAGCTTGCCTAAAGTAAAAAACAATAGCAGAATAAGAATTGATTGCTTACAATGAAAGTCATCATCAAAAGAGCAACAACGTATGAGTAGAAATGACATGAAATATAATCTTTGATTGTAGGGCAAGTGATTTATTTAGACTGACCAAGGGGAGCTTTCCGAGTGTCAAACTTCATTTCCAGTACAACCTCTTCCATGGCTTTGATATCACAGATGAGTTCCAGTAGAGACTGGACTTTTGCATGAAGTGTGGACTTCTTCTCTGCCTTTTCAACAGCCGTAGGAGTATGCTTCTCCTCCTTTGCAGTGAAAAATAAACGAGAAAACCATGACGACACTTGGCGTCTGAAAACTAAATTATATTATCATCACAGCATAATGTAAAAGACTTTATTTTTAGACGAGAAGGCACATAAGAAGCAAAAAAATGGAAAAAATGTTAATGGCTGAAAAGGGAGAAAAGAAACTATACCTTAGAATTTGTGTTGTAGTCCATGTAGACCATATCATACATTCCAGTGACCTTTTCAAAGCATGCCCTTTGGTCCCACACGTTTTTGGTCTTATCGAAGAACCTAGAATAAACAAAAATTGAAAATAATCCACACAATTACAAGTCAAATAAGTGGGAAGAGATCTCACTTCTTCTTAAAGAAAGATTTGGATTTCTGCAGATCTCCCCCGTAGGAAGTCAAGTTGCATTGACCCACTTTGCCCACTGTGAGGGACACCAAAGAGACAGTCTGAAAATGCAAACGATCCACTCGGCAAGTCCAACACTAATTTCTCACCTCTGCCCCACCTCGTCCACACACTGAACACCCTGGCTGCGTCATCTTTAAGCAGCTGTATCAGGTAATATTTGTTTTGGTTAACCTCAAGGTTAGTCTACAGAGACAGCAAAACAAAATGAAACATAAATCGGTTTGTTTACACATTTGTACACCTTCAAATGCAAGAGTAAAACTATTTACTTGGTTCAACATCACGTCGTAAACATCCACTCCTTCACTGTAAACGTGCGCCTGCCCAAAAAACGCAAACACAGTGAAAAACTAACCCGGATACACCCATCTCAGAATAAAGTTTAACAATCTGAACGAGTGCTACCTTTCCAAGCTTGGTTTTGCATTCCAAGTCCACTGGAGCTTTGCCCTTCATGACCACCGTCTTCACAACTTCTGGAGTGAGAATGAAACCCACCTTTGGTTTTTATATGTACGGGCCAGGTGTAAGAATCAAACGCATCTTTAATTTCAATCGTACGTTGCAGGAATCAAACTCAAAATTGTTATCAGTTGTCGGATGAGAAAATTAAAAGCACCTTTGACACCGCATTGTTCAAATCAATGTCTTTGCTATAGTTAGTTTACTAATACAATTAAAAAACTGCTGCACCCTCATTGCAGGAAGGAGCGCTTCCGCAGATCCTTCCTCCCATCAGCTGTCAGGCTCTTTAACAAAACAAACAAATATATATATATATATATATATATATATATATATATATATATATATATATATATACACACACACACACACACACACACATATAGTATACATACATATATATACATACATATATATACACATGTATATATACATACATATACATACACATATATATACATATATATACATACATATATACATATATATATATATATACATACATTTCAGCAACACGCTTATTTATACATTTATTCATGTATTTATTTATTTACTTATTACCTATCTATTTATGTCTAAAATGCCTTTCCTATATCTGCATTCTCACCCTCTTGCTACTGTGACAACGAAATTTCCCGAATACGGGATGAATAAAGTTATCCAATCCAATCCAATCCAAAAGTGCATTGGTGGCTGTGTCTATCCTTGCAATCACATGGGCTGCTCAAATCTCACACACCTTCACTCTGCATCTCTTCTTTGAGTCGCTTGTCCGTAGTGCTGGATGGGCTCTTGCTTCGTTTCCTCTTGCTTCCTGTGGGTGGCTTCTTCTTGCTTTCCTCCACATCTTCTTGAACCTCCTCTTCCCGTTTTACCTCCACTGCACCACCGTTGGAAGCACTCGCATCTGCTCCGGTATTATTGGAACTTTCTGGAAACACCGTATAAGAAGCAAAGTGAATATATGTTCATTGTCAAAAGAGGAGCGTGCAATTACTCATTGCTTGCTTGCAGGGGCTGCTGGAGCCAACTACGGGCAGTAGGTGGTGCTCACCCTGAAAGGCAAGGCACACGGACACAGGTAACCCATTCCCACAAACTCATACCTAGGGGCAATTTAGAGTGTCCAACCAGCCTACCATGCATGTTTTTGGAAGTGGGAGGCAACCGGAGTACCCGGAGGAGTATAGATCTAGAGTGGTTTTCCCCACCAGTTTATTCATTCTGTACCGCTTATCATCACTAAGGTCACAGGGGGTGCTGGAGCCCATCACAGCCAAATATGGGCACCAGGAGACTGACATCCATTTACGCACACACTCATACCTGGGGCAATGTAGAGTGTCCAACCAGCCTACCATTTTTGGAATGTGGGGGGCAACCGGAGTACCCGGAGGAAAACCACACAGGCCTGGGGAGATCATCCAAACTCCGCACAAGAAGGTCAGAACCGACCAAGGATTTAACCCTTGATATCAGAACTGTGAGGCAGACGTGCTAACCACCAGGCTGCCCTTAGAGAAAATATTTTAAATTAAAAAAATGCTCAAATCTTTTAAATGTAATTCTTAAAAAGAAAAAGTCCTCCAGAAAAGTAGACTGATTTGTGTTTGCACTACCTGCTCAGATTTTTCTTTGGGAAACAATTATCATTTTTTTGCCTTTTTTCTGACATACTACAAACCAAACTGGTAACTGACACCTCATCGATTTGTGTTTGTGCATTATAAGCAATTTAGGAATCAAAATGTTAGTAGTTGTAAAAGTTGTATTGACATATCTACCCTCTTTATGAAAGTGTTGTGTTTTTAAATGAAACCATTTTTCACCTTAATTACAAGATAGAGCCATTATTAATTATCTGGCCAAATAGAGAAGAATTAACTGCAATGTGACCTCTGGACTGAACTGAAATTGAATTGTATTTTTGCTCCCTGTAGGAAAAGTCATAACATTTCAGGTCGGAAAATGACGTAGACATTTATCAAATGGTTTTAATGGCATCATATGTGTAATGTATGGGCATCAAACATACCTTCATCTGCTTTTGGCAACTGGGAGCGGATCTTCCTCTTGTATTTGGTGACAGTGTTGACCTGGACCATTTTCTTCAGGTCCACCTGGTAGGCAGACCCTGAAGCTAGAGTCAGGGATATGCAGGTTTTTCCCGAGGCCACGGCCGAATTGAGCAGAACGCAGTCCAATGGAGAGTAGTACTCCCACTGGCCTTCATTGTCTTGCCACTGCCACACTACAGTTATAAACGTGAGAGCATAGTTAGGAAGGTAAGGAACCTTTTTTTTCCTTTAAATCGTAATCTTTAAAACATTTTGAAATGTTGATCTCCCATAAAATAGCAGGGAAAAGAACCCTTTTGGGTGCTTATTTGACACTTTTCTTACTTTCATGAAAGGGCCCACCAAGTATGGAAACATTTTAGATACTTTAAGCAGTGGTGTGCCGTCAGGACCTTCAAGGCCTTCTCTGCTGGCCTAAAAAATATCTGAATCACTGATGTTAATTATATTTTGTCCATGAATACTTATTAAATAATTCCAAATTGTCTGTTAGCTTCCTTTCATTGCTTTTCCCCCTGGTTGCACTGCTTCCAGATGTGTGTTTTCATATTGAAGCATTTAACCAATCACATTTCAGCCATTATTTGTTGCCAGGGTCAGAAATCTGCCTCAAGGCCTTCATAATCAGTTCTGCAGGCTATGCTGCATTAAACAAGCGTCAATATGTTGCTTTAGCCAATCAGATTTCGAGTTGGCAACACCACAATGCCTCCTTGCAGGCGTAGAGATACGTCATTGCCTTCTAGCAGGCGTAGGGATACGTCATCGCTTTCACCAACTATGATTGGCTAGTAATAGCATGGACTAGCCAGAGCTACCAAACTGTATCTGGAGTGAGCTGCACAAGCAGCTCTGGGGTTCAAGTCCAGGTCGGTCCACCTGTGTGGAGTTTGCATGTTATCCCCGGGCCCGCGTGGGTTTCCTCCGGGTACTCCGGTTTCCTCCCACATTCCAAAAACATGCATGGTAGGCTGATTGGACACTATAAACTACCCCTAGGTATGGGTATGAGTGTGCATGGTTGTCTGCATCCTCGTGCCCTGCGATCGGCTGGCCACCGATTCAGGGTGTCCCCCGCCTCTGGCCTGGAGACAGCTGGGATTGGCTCCAGCACCCCCTGCGACCCTAATCAGGATAAAGCGGTTCCGAAAATGAGATGAGATGAGAAATTTGTGTTGATGAAAATGAAAAGTATGGACAGATTCTGCGATCCTAGTGCTTTATTTTGCAAGGAAACTATGAGTTTTATTTTATATCAGTGCTAAACTTCCTTTCCAGGATGGGGAAAATTGTGTCAATCATGGAGTTGGGCCTCACCCTCAGGACAAAATTGAAGCCATTAAAAATATTTTGTTCCTGAAAATCGGAAAACAAAATCCTAAAGATAAAAACGGGGACTGAAACAAAACAATATCTGAACTGGGAAAATGTGTTTAGTCATTAAACAAACCGTTAAACTTTAATGGTTTAAATAAATCAAGATCAAAGCCTGAAGTTTTAGTTTAATTTCCCCCCCAATCATTTCTGTTTTATAAGATTACAAAACTTTTGGACCTGATTTAGTTGTTAGCTGCAATAGGCTCCATCACCCCCGCGACACTGACAATATATGCGGTTCGGAAAACCAATGACTTAATGAATGAATAATGCAAGCTTGAAGAATAACACACACCATTCGTGGACGTGACATAAACACAGACATCATAAGAAAAATGAACGCCATTATAATTTTGTTCATTCGCATTTCGAACAATTTACATGTAATAAGTTTAACGCAAACACTGAACGCCTAGACAACAAATCAGTAACGTGAAAGCAGATATTTACAGTAAATGAGTGAAACACAACAGTCAAACGTGTAGTAAGGTTGTAATGTGTTATGAGCTTTAATGTGTCCCGGCAAACCAACAAGCGAATCATTACCTTTTTCAGACTGGCTTTCTTGCTTTAGTGGCAATGTTGCTATTTCGGAAATTCTTGTTGACCGCCTCATTTTAGTTGTTTAAAATTAACCGTTCTAAAATCAATAATATCGCACTACGTACAAGACAGAATCAGTTAAAAGAAAGTACATAAACAGCGGGCGGAAACCCATACATCTCCTATATAAGGCTAGCTGTTTGATGCACCTTAGTCATCACTTGTCGGCCATTTTGCGTCAGAGCACATCCATAAATATAACATTATCGTCGACGGTGCATGTACTGTGAAATTACAAAATTATTTCTCAAACGATTCCAAACGGCTAGTTTTTATAATATTATTCGATGTAGTAACTTTACTGCACACATTAAAATGGTTATAAAGCATTTTCCAACATCCAACCCAAATACCTATTTTAATACGTTTTTTAAATAAAACCATTTCTCAGCTTGCCAAGAATGACCCAATTAAGAGAGTTTAACTAAATAATTAAATTAATTTAGATTAATGTAAGCATTTTATCAACAATTAAGGTCATCCCGGAAGTGTTCCGACGCAAGGTGGTCACCAGTTACTTACGTTATTGACTTCACGATGAGACATCTATTCTAGAAATTTATGGTTTGGATTTTATTTGGTATACTTCTATTCCATACCAGTGGGTGGCGGTAATGCGGCACTAAATTGTATGCCAACCACCAGTAATGTACAGTGGCCAGAGAAAATGAAAGCCAAATATTTGAGTTCGATTATTTTTTTAATAAATTTAAACATAAGTAAAACGTTTTTTAAAAATATTTGTAATCACCAAAAAGAAGGCTTTGAGTGAGACTTTTTTTCTGTAGTGTATAGGAACAAAAGTTCAGCCTCACTTCTCTCACAGGAAGAGGGAGTTATTTTGCCGACGGATTCAGTAAATGTACCCGCAGGTAGAGTGAGAGGTTTCAATGTTATTATATTCTTAATAATATCATGGAATTTTAAAAAGTGAAATGGCTACCAGGAGCTACGTTACTTGCCTCATAAATCAGCGGGCGAACGTTGTGAGGAGGATCGCCACGAGCACGGTGAATGCAGTTTTTTGTTGAGTGTCATTGAACGCAGCATATTCATTTTTGTGACAAATTCAGAATTATACATAGAAAACTAATATTTTTTGGTATTTTTTAATTTAGATTTAGATTGCTGCTTTACAATTTTGACGTGTTTGCCGTGTGTATTAATAGAAAAAAAATGTAGGCGATTAATTTTAACCAATTTGACATACTAATTGGTCAACATAACGCAAAACATTGCGAATAAACCAGGTAAAACCTTTTTTTTGCATCTTACCCGCAGTACAATTACAGGAATACTAATTGTAATGCACTATGTTACAACTAGTACTTGACTTGGACCAATAAGTCATTTGATTCTGAATTTTATCATCAGAATTTAAGTGCAGCTCCCAAGCCCCAATCCCAACCAGATTTCCTCAGAGGAGAACCACATAAAAAACATCCAGGGGTGACCCACCTCAAAACATTACGTCTGCCTTTGGAACTCCAGATTGCTGCCCGCTCAATCATCGACAGTAAGTCTAGGGACTTTTTTTTCTTCATTCATTTATTCATTCATCTTCTGAACCGCTTTATCCTCACAAGGGTCGCAGGGGGTGCTGGAACCTATCCCAGTTGATTTTTTGGGACACGTTGAACCGGTGGCCAGCCAACCGCAGGGCACGAGGAGACATACAACCATTCACGCTCACACTCATACCTAGAGGCAAGTTAGTGTCCAACCAGCCTACCATGCATGTCTTTGGAATGTGGGAGGAAACCGGAGTACCTGGAGGAAAGCCACACAGGGCCAGGGAGAACATGCAAATTCCACACAGGTGGACTGACCTGGATTTGAACCCAGGACCTTGGACCGTGAGGCCGCTGAAACTAATATTTTCCAACCAACTTTACTTAAAAAAATATTTTAGATTTCTTGATGGCAATTATTTTATCTAATCACTGATATTAATATTTTGCAATGGCTTAGGGGCTCAGGTGCCACATCTTCCCGACCGTGCGCACAAGCTGACCAATTACCTTTGGAGCAGGAAGCGAGCTGCTGAGGACTCAACAGTCAGGAAAAAGGCTGTGGGTCTGGAGAAGGAACTTTGGAAAAAGGCCGTGGAGAAAGGTGGAGGTAGGTTGTCGATTATATTGACATCGACAAATATATAAATACGTATTGTTGATTTTTATGTCTTTTTTTTGCATTGTAGATTTAGATGAGCAAGCAGTGAGCGACCGCATTCACAGAACAGTATTGTCAGAACTCCGGCGGGCATTTTATCACTGGACACCATTGAAGTACTCAAAAACACATAATTATCTTCATACCATTCATGTTTTTAGATTAGGTATAACAGTTCTCTTTTTGTCAAAGATATGATGAGGAGCTTGGCGTGGTTTACATGGCATCCCAGATGGCTGGTGGCTACGCTGCCGTGAGGAGAGCTCTTAACGAGGTCCGTTTAAAAAGCTATGACTAGAAATAATATTTTATACACTTGCTGTTCTTGTTGGTTTCAGATAAAAAAACGTGATCCCTCATTTTCTCCTCAATCCCTCCTGGATTTTGGGTCTGGCCTGGGAACAGTGGCCTGGTAAGAGGATTTTGGCCAATTTTTAACAGTAGTGAAAATGGTGTATACTGTTTTTAATGGCTTAAATTCAAGCAAACAAAACAGTGATGAATTTAGCATTCACATTGTGAGATAACATGGATCCACTTTTCTTTCTGGGCCAATTCACTTGAGTGAATATCATGAAAAGCCCTCCCAATTTAAATGGGGGGGACCTCAACCACCATCAATGAAATTCAATAAATTTACTTTACACTGCTAGTTGATTTGAATGTAAATCCAGTTCTCTTTTGGGTCCCATTCTTTTATGACCCCACAGGGCATCTCATGCTTGTTGGCCTGACACATTGAAGGAGTTTGTTTGTGTGGACAGCTCAAGGCCCATGAACATTCTGGCAGAACGACTTCTTAAAGGTACATGTACACAAATAAGAGGCATCAACTGAAGGAGGAACTCATTGGTGTTTTTTGATTGAGAAGGTGACAATGACAACGCTGAAGATCACATAAAACACGTTTACTTTAGGCAGTTTCTCCCAGTGTCGCCCAAGGTGAGGGGTTCAGCTTTTTGCAGGGGAGGGGGTTAACATTTGAGCAGGCAGCTAAAATAAGGAACACTTTTATCCTCTTAGGTGCAGTTTGACTTGGTGTCGTCGGCTTTCACGTTGTCTGAAATCCCCAACAAGAAAGATCGGGAAGAGGCAGTGGTCACGTTGTGGAGAAAGACCGGCACATACCTGGTGAGTAGCACCGATTAAAATTAGGGGTGTGCAAGCTGATGATATTAGATCAAGGGTGTCAGACTCAGGTTGGTTGGCGGGCCGCGTTAACGTCAACTCGATTTCATGTGGGCCGGACCATTTTAGATATAATTTTTAGATATATTTTTTTATAAATGGATTAAAAGAACTGGATTAAAAGCCCTGAATGTTCAGTTTTTTTTTTATAGATCTCAAACAATGTTTCTTTGAGCTTTTTTTTCTTATTAAGAGAAAATCATTTATTTAATAATTGGTTTTCATTTCAAAAGGAAACCATTTTTTTAAATTATGTTCCATTTTAAAGTGGAAAACAGAAAATATTTGTGTATATTTTTAGATCTTACAAAATGATTTTTGAACTAAAAAACAAGGAAAAAATGGATTAAAAAATTGCAATTATTGATTTAAAAGGGGGAAAATAAGGAAATATAATATACATCTATATCAATAATTTTAATTTGATCCTAAACCAGAAAGTCGGCACTCATAATTTACTTTCTCGGGCCACACAAAATGACGCGGGGGGCCAGATTTGGCCCCCGGGCCGCCACTTTGACACCTGTGTATTAGATTGTTAAAATGACTAAATTACATTATAAGTATGACTTGACTATCGTAATAATACGAATTTATTCTCAGAATATATATAACATGTATGAGTTTTTGGCAGATAATTTTGGACGGGCACATCGGACGAAACACTAAAATAAATAACCCCGCCCCCAAAATCAAGTCATGATAACATCGAGATCGTGATTATTATAAAAAAAAAAGTGATTTTTTTTTTCCATATCACTCACCCCTATTTACAATATAATATAATGAAACCATTTTTCCTCATTTCAGTTATTGGTGGAAAACGGCACTAAAGAGGGCCATCAGATACTAATGGAGGCCCGAGACACTTTACTACACCACAAAGACAAAACCATCCTTGATCCCAGACCAGCATCAGTCTTTGCTCCGGTACTTTTTTTTAAAATCATTTATTCTTGCTGATTTAATATGTCGTGATTCATCACGTTCCTTTTTTTTTTTAAGTGTCCTCACGAAGCCACGTGTCCCAAACTTGCACTACAGTTCGTCGTGCCTTGCAACTTCCATCAGCTCTATATGCCACTAAGCGGGGTATTTAAATGTTTTTGTACAACCCACGGAAAGGAACTCATTAACCTGCTAAGTTCCAATTGTATTAATTGTTTTAGCCCAACAGTCAAACTGAGAAATTTAGCTACCTGATTATAACCCGAGAGCAGCAAAAATCTGAGGCCGAAGAGTTGGTGGATTGGCCCAGGCTGATCGGGCCCGTGCAGGCCAGAACGAGGCATGTGCACTGCCGTTTATGTTGCCCCAACGGGCGTCTGGAACATGTGGTTGTGACTCCAAACAAACATGGACGGTAAGTTAGCGTCCTGTTAAGGAAAGTAGCAGTTGAATTCTAACTCCCATTGTGTTAGTAGCCTTTAAATAAGTTAACATTTCCTTTTCTGATTGTTGTGATATTGTTCCTTACTATTCAGAGATGTGTATCGCTGTGCCCGGAGCAGCGAATGGGGTGACCGAATTCCTCTAGTTCACGACGACGATGAGGAATCAACGGTATGATAATAAACTGTAGCAACAAGCTGCTAAGGATTTTAACATTGCATTGTTTTCATTAAGGCGCAACTCCAACTTTTTACTTCACATTGCCGCTCTCAACTCGTTAACTCTTAACTTTTGAGAACCCTTGTTATGGAAGTTAACATTCAAATTAGAGGTATGATTGAACCGAAGAAATCCGATCCGACCTGAACCGAACCCTAGGAATTAACTTGATTTGCAGGCCCGAAGCAAACCCGAAGTCTAAGTTAAACAAGACTGTATAAACATTTACATCTTTTATATAATATAGATGTTTGACGGTTTCAACTGTTTAAATGCATGCTCAGTGTCGAGTTGACAGTTTTTTTGCTCTCATGTGAGAGCTAAGCGCCACATTGACTACATTCAGTGAAGCCAACGCAAGTTTCTCTAGCATATTCAACAATCAATTTGAAGATTTTCCAAAACTCAATTTTACCGGTACAACCGGTCAGCGAGAGGACCAAACATTGTTTTAGTATACTACTTTTTTTCAGCGAGAGAGAAGCCCGGCCCGACCCGAACCCGAAGTAATGATTGACATTTTAGGCCCGACCCGAATTTCAGGTCGGGTCGGGTTCAGGCTCAGGCTCAAGATCTTACCTCTAATTCAAATGCTAACTCACCTCAAAGTTTAGCAGGGGTGTCAGCGGGTGTCAGACTCGGGTTGGTTCGCGGGCCACGTTAATGTCAACTCGATTTCATGTGGGCCGGACCATTTTAGATATAATATTTAGATATTTTTTTTTATAAATGGATTAAAAGAACCGGATTAAAAGCCCTGAATATTCAGTTTTTTATAGATCTAAAACAATGTTTATTTTAAAAATATTTTTAGATTTTACAAAATGATTTTTGAACTAAAAACACAGAAAAAATTGATTAAAAAATTACAATTATTGATTTAAAAGGGGGAAAATCAGGAAATTTAATATACATCTATACTCTTCATTTTAATTTGATCCTAAAACAGAAAGTCGGCACTCATGATTTACTTTCCCGGGCCACACGAAAATGATGCAGCGGGCCAGATTTGGCCCCCGGGCCGCCACTTTGACACCTGTGTATTAGATTGTTAAAATGACTAAATTATATTATAAGTATGACATGACTATCGTAATAATACGAATTTATTCTCAGAATATATATAACATGAGTTTTTGGCAGATAATTTTGGACAGCACATCAGACGAAACACAAAAATAAATAAACCCACCCCCAAAATCAAATCGTAATAACATCGAGATTGTGATTTTAATAAAAAAAAAGGGAAATATTTTTTCCATATTGCTCACCCCTATTTACAATATAATATAAAAATTACACAAAATGATGCAGCGGGCCAGATTTGGCCCCCGGGCTGCCACTTTGACACATGTGGTTTATGGCATATTGAAAACAAATGAGTCTCTAAATTTATTTATCCACTTTATTTATTATGAAGACTTATTTAGAATGCAGATTTCAATTCAGTTCAACTAATTACCCTGAAGAAGGAATAATTCTTGCAGTCGAGGTGCAACCCCAATTCATTTTTAGGGGGTTCATACTATCCCTCCTACTGGTGGACTGAGGTTTTTATATGCAAAGTAGTAGTATGTTTATTTTTTATCATTTTAACTAGCAACGATTTCTTTAAGAGCTGATGTCAAGTCTGGGTACTTGTACTGGAATCCAGTCTCTAAAGTCCTTTTAGGTACCACTTTCTGCCCCTGAGCCAGTACAACGGCTCTATCTGAGCCCAGCACAGTGTTGAGCATGAAGGCTGGCACAGGAAAGATGGTGGGACGTCTCAGCAGGCGCCCAAGCTCCTTGGTGAATTCATAGTTGGTATTGATGGTCGGTGCCACACCGTTGAGGACCAGGGGAGAGGAAGGTGGCGTGCTGGTGGGTGGGTCTGAGGAGGGTGGGGGCTCTAGCGATTGAGCTATGATGCCAGCCAAGTCCGATACATGGATCCATGGGAAAGGTTGTCGGCCGGAGCCCAGGGTACCGCCCAAGCCCAGCCAGAAAGGAAGAAGCATCTGCTTCATGGCGCCACCATCACGTCCCAACACTGCCCCTAGGGGAGGGAAGATGAAACAGCATGTTTATTGCATTTCTAATAGTATTTTAAAGTTAAGTTTTGTGGATAAAATATGTCAAAATGTGCCCTGGTTGAACTTTATGTGTGAATACAATCACGTTTGCAAGTGATTTCGATCAGAAAACGGTTTTGAAACTGGTCATGGAGGTACGTCACACCGTCCTGTCTTTAGATATAATAACCATAATGCATGGTGTGTTGGTGACAAGCGACTGAATTACTTATTTAAGTAGAAGAAGGAATATTTTGAGTGTTTTGGAACCAGGGAGTCCTAGCAATGGTTGCCTCCTGACTGAAATATGCCTCTCTGCGCAAATGGAACCTGGCTGAAGCAGAAATCCCAAGTGAGTGAATATTTTATTTTTGTATAATTGTGAAATAGCTAAGCTTCGAGAACAATTGTGGATAGTATTTGCAATGTGTCAGTCATGGCATGTATTGCCATCTCAACATTGTTAAATTTTCAGTTTGTCCCGCAATATGCATGTATAAAAAAAGGTGCACATTGGGGTTTGCAAATATTTTGCCTCCATTCATACACTGTAATTTCTTGAATGTAACTAGGTTAAATTCAAGCAATTATGAATTGTTTGTACTTTGTGTATGTGTAAAAAATAAAGTAAAAATTAGTGCCCTATTTTCCGGACTATAAGTCGCACTTTTTTGTTTATGATCAAATAAAAAATTACCCTTCCTAAAATGTGACTTGTACTCCAGTGCAGCGTTTTTTTAAATACTTTTTTCCCCTCTTCATTGTGCATTATTTGGCTAAGTCGACTTATGTTCAGGTGTGTCTTAAAGTCCGAAAAATACAGTATATAATATTTAAATTCCTCCATACCGGGCCTGATGACAACTTGCTTGGTTGTCAAACTTTCTGGCAATAGCGCAGCAGCCTCCCACTCTTTGACCAGCCTAGAGAGGAAATCGAACGGCGTCCACTCACTGTCCTCTGTGTACTCTGACGTCAGGCTCGGCTTGTAGCATGCTGTAGTCACAAACCAAAGGTTGCTTTTTTTGCATTCAGCACCAAATTGATGTTTCCAACGGATAACGAACCTACGCCTGACACCAGGACCCACGAGTGGGGAGGACTGGAAGACGTTGCAATCGCATCAGCCAAAGATTTTGTGCTGTCAATGCGACTGGTATACATATCCTTCTTGTAGCTTTCATTCCACCTAAAACATAAACAAAATCCAATTTTTGTACTGAATTGCTGTTTACTTCTATGTTCCCTACTTATTAGGCCATGTAGTTGATTGCATTTTCTAAGTATAAATCCTGATGTTTACCATCGTAGTGGGTTCAAAAGATTCTCTCCTGCTAAGTTGACAGCGCCCTCACATGGTGGGAGGCCAGATGACTCCAACTCACCCTGACCGATGCAAGAAGGATGAGTTAGGTTGTGATGCTATGCAGCATCCATCAGAACATCTTACCCATGTTATCCTACCGGGACCGGGATTGCGGGAAATCACAGTGACTTCATGGCCTTTGGATCGGAGGAGGCGAGTTAACTCACGTCCCACAAAACCAGATCCACCTCCTAAAAGATAAGAGAGAGATGGAGTGGGAAGGGGAACCTTTGAATTCAGACCCTTAGTGCAATACAAAGGTTATTCCACAATTGGAGGGCATTTGGGCTTTAAAAAGTGTCATTTTAGAAGGTAGTTTTTATATAACAAATTAATTTACATATAAATTGCTTGATTTACTATAGTTCATGTGGATTACATAAAATATATTGGGTGGGACATAAAATTATTTCCAATTCTAGAGTGACCCTTGAGCTAGGTTAGAGTAGCAAACCCCTGTCATAAAACTGCGCATGCGCGTAAAGCCATTACAAAACAAGTCAACCTACGTAAGAAACACTTTGCTAAATAAAATGTTAGAATTTTTTTAGTATTAGTATATGAATGTTCTAACTTTCAGAGAGAAAACAATGCAAAAAAAAAATCGTAATGCTAAGAAAAACTAGCAGGTCGCATATGAAACCTTGACTGATCATAGAATTATAATGCCAAATGACTTACATACCTATGACGACTCTCATCGTAAATGAAATACACTGGTTTACAGGTAACGTCAAGCGTGTGGCGTCACGCACGTTGGGATTTTTCCGAGTACACTAGTATACTTAGCTGCAATTCAATGTGAACCTACTGGTATGCCCTCGACAAGCGGAAGTGACGTCAATTTGTAGTGCCAAATTTGTCGAAGCTACCATTACTGACAGTTCAATATTTGATTTCTCTTTTCTATTTGACAAATTATTTTTGAATAAAAAAATATGTATAAAAATAAATGTACTAAACTCCAGTGAAACACACTTAGACAATATCATGACAGAGCCAGTTCATTCATTTTCCCCGCCGGAAGCTGGAGTCTATCCCATCCAACTCTGGACACCAGGCGGGCGACACCGGTGGCCAGACAAGAGCCAATTGTTAGAATAATAATACTTTGAAAAATTGTTAACCATATCTGTATTCTCTATTCGTTCTACCAAATAAAGCCCAAAGTAACGGGTCATTCAAATGTTATTCATAAATTGAACCAGTTTGGGATTCTTTCTCGATGTTTATTTTTTGTGTTTGCATACGAATCTGAAAGTCAAGTTAGTGAGAAAGTTGATCATTGCAGGGTATTTTAATCCGAATGTGTTCGCGCATTTTCCACCACAAGATTATTGCATTGACAATTATGAAAAATATTGTGTTTCATGAGAGCAATATAAATATTTCTGTTGACTCTTCTAAAGTTTTGGTTGCGCATGCGTGGCTGCGACCCTACATTCAAGTTTATAGGTAAGAACCCTGTAACCTCCCAAATTGAATTTGCACGTCAAATCTTACACAACCTCGCCCCCCGAGGTATTTTTTCTTTAAAATTTGTCTTTTTGCAATACTTTTAAAGCGTCTTCTAGAACTAGTTGGTTCAACGCTTTTTAGCTCAGTAAAATGTTGAAAATTGAGTTTTGCGGATAAATAATGACGCACATTGACAGCTCTTGTCCTTGAACTCAACTCGGTGTTGACGGTGTCCGAAGTCCCTGCTGGTCTTCTTAGTACAGAAACAAACATAACTTGATTTCATAGCGGGTGTGCACATTTTTCCCAGGTAAGTAGGAATTTTCAACAGGCAAAATCAGAGCCGACTCATCCGAAGCAATAATAATGTTAGTTTTTTACATTCGGGACATACTTTTTTTCCCTCTGGACAAAGTTTTAAACAACAGATTTTATTTAGTATCGTCAATGTGTGTATCCTGCCTTTTCTATAACGCTACTGCATGGGTTTGCAACTTGTGGCTCCGGAGTCGCATGTGGCTTTTTGCCCTTCTTCTGTTTAGTTTCATTGACAATGCTAAAAATCCAATCAAGTGGCATCCAGCCATTCGTCTGCTGTGAATTTAAATGAGTTTATCATGAGTACTAGATGTCTAATCTATTTGAACCGGACGCGTTGTTGTGAATGAACATTTGTTCAATCGCTGCCACCCACTTCAAAATGGATGGACGTCAACGCTGTCAATGGCAACCAATAGGTTGCTGTCAGGCTCTTTAACAAAACAAATGGCCGAGTGTTAAGACCTACTGTATGCATGCATGTACATCTGTGTATGTATGTATATATGTGCTTATATATGTATGCGTATGTATGTCTATATATGTATGCGTATGTATGTCTATATATGTATGTGTATGTACGTCTATATATGTATGTACACGTATGTGTGTGTTATATATATATATATATATATCAGCAACACGCTTATTTATTTATATATTTATTCATGTACTTATTTATTAATTTACTTATTACCTATCTATTTATGTCTAAAATGCCTTTCCTATTTCTGCATCCTCACCCTCTTGCTACTGTGACAACGAAATTTCCCGAATACAGGATGAATAAAGTTATCCAATCCAATCAAGTATCTGATTTGAATCAAAATTAGATTAAGATTTTTTCCAAACTTAATTCTAAATATGAAGATGACTTCAAATACAAAAAAAACCATAGGGAATAATTATAATAATGATGAAATGAAAAACTTCCTCAAAATACTCGAAACCTACGCAAGCTCGAGGAGCAATTGCAAACTCCACACAGGAACCCACCGGATATTGAATCCCTCTATCTCAGAATTGTGAGCCCTGCGAGCTAACCACTCCCGCACCGAGCCATTAATCATTATTATTTTTTAATATATATATTTATAAATAAACATATCACGTCATTAAATGTTAATACAACATTGTTTAATGAAATTTAGTCATATAAAGACAGACATGCGATCTGGTTACAATCCAAGTAAGACTAGTGATTTTTTTGCATATCATTGACAGGAATAGAAGGACAAAGGTTCAGCCTGGACAGTAAAGATTCTAAATTCAAATGCTAGTGTATGATTCATTCGCCCCGGGGTGATATTGGAGAGGGCAGATTGTCTTTTGGCAGATTTAATCATACTATATATCAAGGCACTTGGTCCTGGCATTGAGGAAGGCGTGCTATTTCTTTAAATGTAATTGTCCTGGGCTTTTGTGTTGTACACAACCTGAGTAAATTTGCGATTGTGTTCGCGGGGGTGTTTGATGTCCAATTCAATTCAACTGGGAAGATTGGCTCTGAATGCTAATCTTTCAATGCAATAGAGGTGCCAGTCAAAATGAATTGGACGGCTGGCCCCATCAATGGCTGTCAATCAGTTAAATGAGTACGCTGTAAGTGAAAATAAACCGGGATTTGTGCATGAAAGGGTTTAAAACGTTATTTATTTAGTGTAAAAGCTGCCCAGTGTAGTCAATGACACTTCCTCACTTGCGTTTGTCTTGTCCAGCATGTCGGCTCAAGTGTGCGTCCGTCTTCTCCCAAGTGCCCGCTGCCTTTTCGACGAGCCCGTCCATGTGAAAGTGGCTGGTCTCGGGTCCAGGCAGGTGGTCACCCTGAGGGCCCAGGCCACCGACGAGCGAGGGATTGTCTTCCGTTCGATGGCCATCTACCGGGCAGATGGCGACGGGGAGGTGGACCTCCACCGGGACGCCGCCCTGTGTGGTACCTATGTAGGGGTTGAGCCCATGGGTCTCTTGTGGTCCATGCAGCCCACCACACCCCACAAGTACTTCCATTGGAGTAAAGCAGTCAGGCCCCACATGGTCAGGTTTTCAGTGCATGACGGTGTGGACGTGGAGGAGGAAGAATGTGGGCGTGCTTTGGCGGAGGCTATCAATGAGAGGGTCCTAATGGGTGAGGGTGTCACTCGGGAGGTCGTCAGCCTCGAGAAGTGCAGCGCGGTGTTGTTTACACCACCAGGTTTGATAGCCTCATTTGAACCCTTAATCCAAACCAAATTTTAAAACCATGTCTTCATTTGGATGTGTATTCATACCTCAGGTGAAGGTCCGTTCCCGGGAGTGCTGGATTTGTGCACCTTCGCATCCGAGAAGCGAGCCAGCCTGTTGGCCAACAAAGGTTTTGTTGTTCTAAGCGTGGGCCTTTTTTACAACAAACCCTCCAAAATGAAGCACATGGAGCTGGACTATTTAGAGGACGCTTTGCGTCTTTTACAAAAACACCCTAAGGTGATCATAAAAAGAATTTAGACACCAACGCCCCATTGTACTTCAAAACTCTGATCTTAACTTTAAATTGTCATTTGTATCCCTAATTACAAACAATGACACTGGTTGATTTTTGTATGTTTGCTGCCCAAAAATAATGTTGTCATATTCGGTGTCTCATGCCTAATTGTCTGCACTTCAAGGTGGGCAGCAATGGTTTGGGTGTCATTGGGCGATCCAAAGCGGGTGACATCGCCCTGTCCCTGGCATCCTTCGTGCCGGGTGTGCGCGCAGTGGTGGGGATCAATGCCTGCAGTGCCAACATCGGAGCCCCTCTCCACTACCGCGGCCAAAGGGTCCTTTCCTCGTTGAGTGTGGACTTAAACAAGATAATACCGACTTCGGATGGTGCCAACATCGTCAAATTTGGCAGCGGTGACCCCAATAGTGACGAGAACAGGAGCAGCCTCATCCCTGTGGAGAATGCCAACGCGCATTTCCTCTTGCTGACTTCTGAGGACGATCTCAACTATGATACCCGGGGCTACATGGAGAGCCTGGCGGACACATTGAGGCAATTGCCTAATTTTTATTATTTTTTACACATTTAATATTTCCGTTTATTAAGATTATTTTTATTCTCAAAGGAATCTCAATTTCTGAGAAGTTTTTAATAACCCTGGAGAGTGAAGTTTTTTTAGGGGAGATTTGCAGCAATTGATGGTATGAAAAGGTTTGGGTACCTGACAAATTCGATTATTTTTATCTAAAATCTGTTGGGTTTTTGGATCAGCAACTTCATTTTAATATACCAAAGGTTTATGGACAGCAGAAGTTAAATTACATTTATTGGCCCACTGCTTTGCTTCTCAATTATTTGCTTTTCAAGGAAAAAAAAATTAAATGCAACTCCAAACTCCACACTGTGAGGACCCACCTGGGATTGAACCCTCGACCCTAAAACTGTGAGACCGACGTGCTTATCACTCGGTCACTGGGTTAAAAATTAATGCTACATAGTTGTTGAGACTTTTTCGTCTTCAAACGATGCAACTTAGTTTTTTTTTAACATTACGGCATTCTTTTTTGATAACTTCAATTTTGGGCTCTCTTTCAGGCGAGCTGGGAAGAACAACGTGGAGAGTGTTTGCTACCCGCGGGCTGGACACCTCTTGGAGCCACCCTATGGGCCTTACTGCCATTCTTGTCTGCATGGCTTCCTGCGCATCGTTGTCAAGTGGGGTGGCGAGCCCCGAGCCCACGCCTGCGCCGAGGTCCTCGCCTGGAGGAAAGTAGAGGAGTTCTTCAGAAGCCGGCTAAACTGCCAACACGCCGAAACAAAAGCAAAGTTGTAAATTGAAAGGTGATAGGTGATCCAAAAATCGCATGTAATCATTGAAATCATCGTTCATCTATTATCTGTACCATTTCAACTTGGGGGTTCTGCCATTGCTGATGTTGTCGGCCAAATCCAGGCCCAAAATAGACAAAACACATACTTTCAGTCACTTGGGTGGACAATTTACTGGGTTTGACTGACCTATTATACACAATTTTTGCTCGAGGGAAGAAAGCGGATTATCTGGAGAAAAGCCACGCATGCATAGGGATAACATGGAAAACCCACTAAGGAGGTTTGAAGCCTGGAGTTGAAGCCTTAATTTTGGAGCTGTTCAGCAGAAATGCTACTCAGGCATGGCATGCAATAGCATTTTATGGATTAAACTTCAAACATTCTACACTTTAAACAAGCTGATTTAATCCCCAGAAAATTCAGAAAAATGCACCTTTATCCTATTGAAATTATTCTGATCGTATAATTTATTTTTCTACTAAGATTAAATAATCTTAGTATAGTCTCATCTCATTTTCTGAAACGCTTTATCCTCATTAGGGTTGTGGGGGGTGCTGGAGCCTAACCGAACTGATTCCGGGCCAGAGGGGGGAAACACCCTCAATCGGTGGCCACCCGATTGCAGGGCATAAAGAGATGAACAACCATACACACTCACACCCATACATAGAGGCGATTTAGAGTTTCCAATCAGCCTGACATGAATGTTTTCGGAATATGGGAAGAAACCAGAGAACCTGGAGGAAACCCATGCAGGGGATAACATGCAAACTCCACAAAAGTGGACCTACCCTGGATTTGAACCCAGGACTCCAGAGCTGTGAGGCTGACATGCTAACCACTCGCTCTACCGGGCAGCCTGCTTTAAAGTCCTGAAATCAACAACTCCACCTAGAACAATATACATTCTGCCTGAATTTTGGTAGCATAGAAGATTACAACAAAGTTCTTGAGACTTTAGAACATCAAATTTCAGACAAGCTACACAGTGGTATGTCCACAAATGTCTACAGGTAATGAAACCTGAGCCACGATTGACCCTGACATGATTAGAACACACAACCTTCTAATCTGGGGTCAGACACACTACCATTGCGCCACAAGGTCCTGATATAAAAGCTAAAGACTACCTACAACAATAAACATTCTGCCTGAATTTTGGTAGCATAGAAGAATGCAACAAAGTGCCTTGAGACATGAGAACATCAAGATTCAAATAAGTTAGACCACATTTTGTCTCCAGGAAATACAACCTAGGCAGAGATTGACCCTGACGTGATTTGAACACGCAACCTTCTGATCTGGAGTCAGACGCGCTACCATTGCGCCACAAGGTCCTGATATCAAGGCTATGGACTGCCTACAACAATAAACATTCAGCCTGAATTTTGGTAGCATAGAAGATTGCAATAAAGTGCCTTGAGACATGAGAACATCAAGTTTCAGATAATTTATACCACATCTTGTCTTCAGAAAATACTACCTACGCAGAGATTGACCCTGACGTGATTTGAACACGCAACCTTCTGATCTGGAGTCAGACACGCTACCATTGCGCCACAAGGTCCTGATATCGAGGCTATAGACTACCTACAACAATAAACATTCTGCCTGAATTTTGGTTGCGTAGAAGATTGCAATAAAGTGCCTTGAGACATGAGAACATCAAGTTTCAGACAAGTTATATCACATCATGTCTCCCGGAAACACAACGTACGCAGAGATTGAACCTGACGTGATTTGAACACACAACCTTCTGATCTGGAGTCAGACACGCTACCATCACGCCACAAGGTCCCAATATCAAGGTAATAGACTACCTACAACAATAAACATTCTGCCTGAATTTTGGTTGCATAGAAAAAGCAACAAAGTGCCTTGAGACATGAGAACCTCAAGATTCAAATAAGTTAGACCACATCTTGCTCCCAGGAAATACAACTTAGGCAGAGATTGACCCGGACGTGATTTGAACACGCAACCTTCTGATCTGGAGTCAGACGCGCTACCATTGCGCCACAAGGTCCTGATATCAAAGCTATAGACTACCTACAACAATAAACATTCTGCCTGAATTTTGGTAACATAGAAGATTGCAATAAAGTGCCTTGAGACATGAGAACATCAAGTTTCAGATAAGTTATATCACATCATGTCTCCAGGAAATACAATGTAGGCAGAGATTGACCCTGACGTGATTTGAACACAACCTTCTGATCTGGAGTCAGACACGCTACCATCACGCCGCAAGGTCCTGATATCAAGGTAATAGACTACCTACAACAATAAACATTCTGCCTGAATTTTGGTTGCATAGAAGAATGCAACAAAGTGCCTTGAGACATGAGAACCTCAAGATTCAAACAAGTTAGACCACATCTTGTCCCCAGGAAATACAACTTAGGCAGAGATTGACCCTGACGTGATTTGAACACGCAACCTTCTGATCTGTAGTCAGACGCGCTACCATTGCGCCACAAGGTCCTGATATCAAAACAATAGACTACCTACAACAATAAACATTCTGCCTGAATTTTGGTAGCATAGAAGATTGCAACAAAGTGCCTTGAGACATGAGAACATCAAGATTCAAATAAGTTAGACCACATTTTGTCTCCAGGAAATACAACCTAGGCAGAGATTGACCCTGACGTGATTTGAACACGCAACCTTCTGATCTGGAGTCAGACGCGCTACCATTGCGCCACAAGGTCCTGATATCAAGGCTATAGACTGCCTACAACAATAAACATTCAGCCTGAATTTTGGTAACATAGAAGATTGCAATAAAGTGCCTTGAGACATGAGAACATCAAGATTCAAATAAGTTATATCACATCATGTCTCCAGGAAATACAATGTAGGCAGAGATTGACCCTGACGTGATTTGAACACACAACCTTCTGATCTGGAGTCAGACACGCTACCATCACGCCGCAAGGTCATGATATCAAGGTAATAGACTACCTACAACAATAAACATTCTGCCTGAATTTTGGTTGCATAAAAGAATGCAACAAAGTGCCTTGAGACATGAGAACCTCAAGATTCAAACAAGTTAGACCACATCTTGTCCCCAGGAAATACAACTTAGGCAGAGATTGACCCTGACGTGATTTGAACACGCAACCTTCTGATCTGTAGTCAGACGCGCTACCATTGCGCCACAAGGTCCTGATATCAAAACAATAGACTACCTACAACAATAAACATTCTGCCTGAATTTTGGTAGCATAGAAGATTGCAACAAAGTGCCTTGAGACATGAGAACATCAAGATTCAAATAAGTTAGACCACATTTTGTCTCCAGGAAATACAACCTAGGCAGAGATTGACCCTGACGTGATTTGAACACGCAACCTTCTGATCTGGAGTCAGACGCGCTACCATTGCGCCACAAGGTCCTGATATCAAGGCTATAGACTGCCTACAACAATAAACATTCAGCCTGAATTTTGGTAACATAGAAGATTGCAATAAAGTGCCTTGAGACATGAGAACATCAAGATTCAAATAAGTTATACCACATCTTGTCCCCAGGAAATACAACCTAGGCAGAGATTGACCCTGACGTGATTTGAACACGCAACCTTCTGATCTGGAGTCAGACACACTACCATCACGCCACAAGGTCCTGATATTAAGGTGATAGACTACCTACAACAATAAACATTCTGCCTGAATTTTGGTTGCATAGAAGAATGCAACAAAGTGCCTTGAGACATGAGAACCTCAAGATTCAAATAAGTTAGACCTCATCTTGGCCCCAGGAAATACAACTTAGGCAGAGATTGACCCTGACGTGATTTGAACACGCAACCTTCTGATCTGGAGTCAGACGCGCTACCATTGCGCCACAAGGTCCTGATATCAGAGATATAGACTACCTACAACAATAAACATTCTGCCTGAATTTTGGTAGCATAGAAGATTGCAACAAAGTGCCTTGAGACATGTGAACATCAAGATTCAAATAAGTTAGACCACATTTTGTCTCCAGGAAATACAACCTAGGCAGAGATTGACCCTGACGTGATTTGAACACGCAACCTTCTGATCTGGAGTCAGACGCGCTACCATTGCGCCACAAGGTCCTGATATCAAGGCTATAGACTGCCTACAACAATAAACATTCAGCCTGAATTTTGGTAACATAGAAGATTGCAATAAAGTGCCTTGAGACATGAGAACATCAAGATTCAAATAAGTTATACCACATCTTGTCCCCAGGAAATACAACCTAGGCAGAGATTGACCCTGACGTGATTTGAACACGCAACCTTCTGATCTGGAGTCAGACACACTACCATCACGCCACAAGGTCCTGATATCAAGGTGATAGACTACCTACAACAATAAACATTCTGCCTGAATTTTGGTTGCATAGAAGAATGCAACAAAGTGCCTTGAGACATGAGAACCTCAAGATTCAAATAAGTTAGACCTCATCTTGGCCCCAGGAAATACAACTTAGGCAGAGATTGACCCTGACGTGATTTGAACACGCAACCTTCTGATCTGGAGTCAGACGCGCTACCATTGCGCCACAAGGTCCTGATATCAAAGCTATAGACTACCTACAACAATAAACATTCTGCCTGAATTTTGGTAGCATAGAAGATTGCAACAAAGTGCCTTGAGACATGAGAACATCAAGATTCAAATAAGTTAGACCACATTTTGTCTCCAGGAAATACAACCTAGGCAGAGATTGACCCTGACGTGATTTGAACACGCAACCTTCTGATCTGGAGTCAGACGCGCTACCATTGCGCCACAAGGTCCTGATATCAAGGCTATAGACTGCCTACAACAATAAACATTCTGCCTGAATTTTGGTAGCATAGAAGATTGCAACAAAGTGCCTTGAGACATGAGAACATCAAGATTCAAATAATTTATAACACATCTTGTCTCCAGGAAATACTACCTAGGCAGAGATTGACCCTGACGTGATTTGAACACGCAACCTTCTGATCTGGAGTCAGACACGCTACCATTGCGCCACAAGGTCCAGATATCAAGACTATAGACTACCTACAACAATAAACATTCTGCCTGAATTTTGGTTGCATAGAAAATGCAACAAAGTGCCTTGAGACATGAGAACATCAAGATTCAAATAAGTTATACCACATTTTGTCCCCAGGAATTACAACCTAGGCAGAGATTCACCACGATATGATTTGAACATGCAACCTTCTGATCTGGAGTTAGACGCGCTACCATTGCGCCACAAGGTCCTGATATCAAAGCTATAGACTACCTACAACAATAAACATTCTGCCTGAATTTTGGTAGCATAGAAGATTGCAATAAAGTGCCTTGAGACATGAGAACATCAAGATTCAAATAAGTTAGACCACATCTTGGCCTCAGGAAATACAACTTAGGCAGAGATTGACCCTGACGTGATTTGAACACACAACCTTCTGATCTGGAGTCAGACTCGCTACCATTGCACCACAAGGTCCTGATATGAAAGCTATAGACTACCTACAACAATAAACATTCTGCCTGAAATTTTGGTTGCGTAGAAGATTGCAATAAAGTGCCTTGAGACATGAGAACATCAAGATTCAAATAAGTTATACCACATCTTGTCCCCAGGAAATACAACCTAGGCAGAGATTGACCCTGACGTGATTTGAACACGCAACCTTCTGATCTGGAGTCAGACACACTACCATCACGCCACAAGGTCCTGATATCAAGGTGATAGACTACCTACAACAATAAACATTCTGCCTGAATTTTGGTTGCATAGAAGAATGCAACAAAGTGCCTTGAGACATGAGAACCTCAAGATTCAAATAAGTTAGACCTCATCTTGGCCCCAGGAAATACAACTTAGGCAGATATTGACCCTGACGTGATTTGAACACGCAACCTTCTGATCTGGAGTCAGACGCGCTACCATTGCGCCACAAGGTCCTGATATCAGAGCTATAGACTACCTACAACAATAAACATTCTGCCTGAATTTTGGTAGCATAGAAGATTGCAACAAAGTGCCTTGAGACATGAGAACATCAAGATTCAAATAAGTTAGACCACATTTTGTCTCCAGGAAATACAACCTAGGCAGAGATTGACCCTGACGTGATTTGAACACGCAACCTTCTGATCTGGAGTCAGACGCGCTACCATTGCGCCACAAGGTCCTGATATCAAGGCTATAGACTGCCTACAACAATAAACATTCTGCCTGAATTTTGGTAGCATAGAAGATTGCAACAAAGTGCCTTGAGACATGAGAACATCAAGATTCAGATAATTTATAACACATCTTGTCCCCAGGAAATACAACCTAGGCAGAGATTGACCCTGACGTGATTTGAACACGCAACCTTCTGATCTGGAGTCAGACGCGCTACCATTGCGCCACAAGGTCCTGATATCAAGGCTATGGACTGCCTACAACAATAAACATTCTGCCTGAATTTTGGTTGCATAGAAAATGCAACAAAGTGCCTTGAGACATGAGAACATCAAGATTCAAATAAGTTATACCACATCTTGTCCCAAGGAAATACAACCTAGGCAGAGATTGACCCTGACGTGATTTGAACACGCAACCTTCTGATCTGGAGTCAGACGCGCTACCATTGCGCCACAACGTCCTGATATCAAGGCTATAGACTGCCTACAACAATAAACATTCAGCCTGAATTTTGGTAACATAGAATATTGCAATAAAGTGCCTTGAGACATGAGAACATCAAGATTCAAATAAGTTATACCACATCTTGTCTCCAGGAAATACAACCTAGGCAGAGATTGACCCTGACGTGATTTGAACACACAACCTTCTGATCTGGAGTCAGACACACTACCATTGCACCACAAGGTCCTGATATTAAGGTAATAGACTACGTACAACAATAAACATTCTGCCTGAATTTTGGTTGCATAGAAGAATGCAACAAAGTGCCTTGAGACATGAGAACATCAAGATTCAAATAAGTTATACCACATTTTGTCCCCAGGAATTACAACCTAGGCAGAGATTCACCACGATATGATTTGAACATGCAACCTTCTGATCTGGAGTTAGACGCGCTACCATTGCGCCACAAGGTCCTGATATCAAAGCTATAGACTACCTACAACAATAAACATTCTGCCTGAATTTTGGTAGCATAGAAGATTGCAACAAAGTGCCTTGAGACATGAGAACATCAAGATTCAAATAAGTTAGACCTCATCTTGGCCCCAGGAAATACAACTTAGGCAGAGATTGACCCTGACGTGATTTGAACACGCAACCTTCTGATCTGGAGTCAGACGCGCTACCATTGCGCCACAAGGTCCTGATATCAAGGCTATAGACTGCCTACAACAATAAACATTCAGCCTGAATTTTGGTAACATAGAATATTGCAATAAAGTGCCTTGAGACATGAGAACATCAAGATTCAAATAAGTTATACCACATCTTGTCTCCAGGAAATACAACCTAGGCAGAGATTGACCCTGACATGATTTGAACACACAACCTTCTGATCTGGAGTCAGACACACTACCATTGCACCACAAGATCCTGATATTAAGGTAATAGACTACGTACAACAATAAACATTCTGCCTGAATTTTGGTTGCATAGAAGAATGCAACAAAGTGCCTTGAGACATGAGAACATCAAGATTCAAATAAGTTATACCACATTTTGTCCCCAGGAATTACAACCTAGGCAGAGATTCACCACGATATGATTTGAACATGCAACCTTCTGATCTGGAGTTAGACGCGCTACCATTGCGCCACAAGGTCCTGATATCAAAGCTATAGACTACCTACAACAATAAACATTCTGCCTGAATTTTGGTAGCATAGAAGATTGCAACAAAGTGCCTTGAGACATGAGAACATCAAGATTCAAATAAGTTAGACCACATTTTGTCTGCAGGAAATACAACCTTGGCAGAGATTGACCCTGACGTGATTTGAACACGCAACCTTCTGATCTGGAGTCAGACGCGCTACCATTGCGCCACAAGGTCCTGATATCAAAGCTATAGACTGCCTACAACAATAAACATTTAACCTGAATTTTGGTAGCATAGAAGATTGCAATAAAGTGCCTTGAGACATGAGAACATCAAGTTCCAGATAATTTATAACACATCTTGTCTCCAGGAAATACTACCTAGGCAGAGATTGACCCTGACGTGATTTGAACACGCAACCTTCTGATCTGGAGTCAGACGCGCTACCATTGCGCCACAAGGTCCTGATATCAAGGCTATGGACTGCCTACAACAACAAACATTCAGCCTGAATTTTGGTAGCATAGAAGATTGCAATAAAGTGCCTTGAGACATGAGAACATCAAGATTCAAATAAGTTAGACCACATCTTGGCCTCAGGAAATACAACTTAGGCAGAGATTGACCCTGACGTGATTTGAACACGCAATCTTCTGATCTGGAGTCAGACGCGCTACCATTGCGCCACAAGGTCCTGATATCAAAGCTATAGACTACCTACAACAATAAACATTCTGCCTGAAATTTTGGTTGCGTAGAAGATTGCAATAAAGTGTCTTGAGACAGGAGAACATCAAGTTTCAGATAAGTTATATCACATCATGTCTCCAGGAAATACAATGTAGGCAGAGATTGACCCTGACGTGATTTGAACACACAACCTTCTGATCTGGAGTCAGACACGCTACCATCACGCCACAAGGTCCTGATATCAAGGTAATAGACTACTTACAACAATAAACATTCTGCCTGAATTTTGGTTGCATAGAAGAATGCAACAAAGTGACTTGAGACATATGAGAACCTCAAGATTCAAACAAGTTAGACTACATCTTGTCCCCAGGAAATACAACTTAGGCAGAGATTGACCCTGACGTGATTTGAACACGCAACCTTCTGATCTGGACTCAGACGCGCTACCATTGCGCCACAAGGTCCTGATATCAAAGCTATAGACTACCTACAACAATAAACATTCTGCCTGAATTTTGGTAGCATAGAAGATTGCAACAAAGTGCCTTGAGACATGAGAACATCAAGATTCAAATAAGTTAGACCACATTTTGTCTCCAGGAAATACAACCTAGGCAGAGATTGACCCTGACGTGATTTGAACACGCAACCTTCTGATCTGGAGTCAGACGCGCTACCATTGCGCCACAACGTCCTGATATCAAGGCTATAGACTGCCTACAACAATAAACATTCAGCCTGAATTTTGGTAACATAGAATATTGCAATAAAGTGCCTTGAGACATGAGAACATCAAGATTCAAATAAGTTAGACCACATTTTGTCTGCAGGAAATACAACCTTGGCAGAGATTGACCCTGACGTGATTTGAACACGCAACCTTCTGATCTGGAGTCAGACGCGCTACCATTGCGCCACAAGGTCCTGATATCAAGGCTATAGACTGCCTACAACAATAAACATTTAACCTGAATTTTGGTAGCATAGAAAATGCAACAAAGTGCCTTGAGACATGAGAACATCAAGATTCAAATAAGTAATACCACATCTTGTCCCCAGGAAATACAACCTAGGCAGAGATTGACCCTGACGTGATTTGAACACGCAACCTTCTGATCTGTAGTTAGACGCGCTACCATTGCGCCACAAGGTCCTGATAGCAAGGCTATGGACTGCCTACAACAACAAACATTCAGCCTGAATTTTGGTAGCATAGAAGATTGCAATAAAGTGCCTTGAGACATGAGAACATCAAGATTCAAATAAGTTAGACCACATCTTGGCCTCAGGAAATACAACTTAGGCAGAGATTGACCCTGACGTGATTTGAACACGCAACCTTCTGATCTGGAGTCAGACGCGCTACCATTGCGCCACAAGGTCCTGATATCAAAGCTATAGACTACCTACAACAATAAACATTCTGCCTGAAATTTTGGTTGCGTAGAAGATTGCAATAAAGTGCCTTGAGACAGGAGAACATCAAGTTTCAGATAAGTTACATCACATCATGTCTCCAGGAAATACAATGTAGGCAGAGATTGACCCTGACGTGATTTGAACACACAACCTTCTGATCTGGAGTCAGACACGCTACCATCACGCCGCAAGGTCCTGATATCAAGGTAATAGACTACTTACAACAATAAACATTCTGCCTGAATTTTGGTTGCATAGAAGAATGCAACAAAGTGCCTTGAGACATGAGAACCTCAAGATTCAAACAAGTTAGACCACATCTTGTCCCCAGGAAATACAACTTAGGCAGAGATTGACCCTGACGTGATTTGAACACGCAACCTTCTGATCTGGAGTCAGACGCGCTACCATTGTGCCACAAGGTCCTGATATCAAGGCTATAGACTGCCTACAACAATAAACATTCAGCCTGAATTTTGGTAACATCGAAGATTGCAATAAAGTGCCTTGAGACATGAGAACATCAAGTTCCAGATAAGTTATACTACATCTTGTCTCCAAGAAGTACAACCTAGGCAGAATTTGACCCTGACATGCTACCATTGCACCACAAGGTCCTGATATCAAGGCTATAGACTACCTACAACAATAAACATTCTGCATGAATTTTGATTGTGCAGAAGATTACAACAAAGTGCTTGAGACATTAGAACATCAAGTTTCAGACAAGCTACTCAGCTCCATGTGTCCAAATATCTACAGGAAATGCGACCTGTGCTGAGATTGACCCTCATGTGATTTGATCACACTACCTGCTCATCTTCAAGCCACAAAAGGTCGCGGTGGGTGCTGACCCTAGTGATAATAAAGCAGTTCATAATATATATATATATATATATAAAATGGCCTACGAAATATCTGTATCATATATTATATTTTGTCCATCAATACTTACAAAATAATTCCAAATTGTCTGTTAGCTTCCTTCCATTGTGTTTCCCCCTGGCTGCACTTCTTCCAGATGTGTGTTTTCATATTGAAGCATTTAACCAATCACATTTCAGCCATTATTTGTTGCCAAATCTGCCTCAAGGCCTTCACAATCAGTTCTTCAGGCTTTGCTGCATTAAACAAGCGTCGATAAGACTGTTGCTTTAACCAATCAGATTTCGAGTGTGCAACACCACAAAGCTTTCTCGCAGGCGTAGGGATACGTCATTGCCTTCTCGTAGTCGTAGGGATACGTCATCGCTTTCACCAACTTTGATTGGCTAGTGAAAGAGTAGGCGGGCCAAAGCCAGAGTGAGCCAGCCAGAGTGAGCAAACTCAATTCACAATGGCCGACGGAGGAAAACAAATGGATTTGGTTGCAGATTTGCTGGCAAAGCCATTTTCAAGACGGACTTTTCAAGAAAAATAGCTGGACATCATTACGAAAGGTCAGACACCTCCAAAGCAAGCAAGCCTGTCGCAACCAGCAACGAACATTTTCAGCACTAAATCGAATAAAAACGTATGCCAGAAATACGACAGGACAGGCTCGACTTTCAGCATTAGCTTCGATGGCGATAGAAAAGAAGAAGGAAAGAAAGGAGGATGGATATTGTGTACAGTTAAAAATGATTTTTGGTGAGTAAAATATGGCTATATTCCTAAATAATATTTCAATTGTATGAGGTTATTATTGATGATTTTTTATGTGTCGCAGCTGTAGCTGCAGTAGAGGTTTTATAGCCATAAAAGTTTTTGAGGGTTGGATTGATTCGTTGAAGGCGCTACGAGAAAATACACGGACCGCCACTGATATATATGTATGTATATATGTATATATATATATATATATATATATATATATATATATATATATATATATATATGTACATGTATTTTTGTTATTATGAAAACAATATTAAGAAAAACAAATATACATTTTTGAAAAACGCAACTTTATTTTCTCTTCATCTGTTAGTCTGTTTTTATGCATATATTCTGGATTTTGCATTTTGCCATTAAACAACTACCAATACTTTTTCTTAACCACCACCAACATTTCGTCTATGAGTTGAATCGCCAGTAAAACTATTGGTTTAATGAGTGGATTCACCAGTAAAACTATTGGTCATGCCCACAGGAAAAGAAGAGGAAGCTGTAGAAATCAGCCAATCATTTCCCTGATGGCACGTGAGGTCACCGGGCGGTGCCAGGTGCGCCGGGGAAAAAAACAAGCAGCATGTGGTTTTTAATTCGAAGCAGACCTCTGCGCTCAACTAACCCGAAGACCTCAAACACACCCTGCAAGGGAAAACACTCATGCATTCCTCTTGCAAACTATGTCGAGTATGTGCTCAACTTCCATGCTGATGCTCACCTGAGCTGCTTTGGTTTTTCTCCCTTAGTTACAAGACCTGTACTTGCTGGATTACACCACATTAACAGACACTTGGTGTGTTGTGTGGACACACACTTTGGTGTGTGAGAGTGGTCTGGAAAGCATCGCTGACTTGGATGTTATTTTGGTAAAATGGGAGGAAGTGCTCATTGCTGGGGGGAAAAGGTGCATGTTTTCACCTGCCTTCCTGTTCAGAGGACGCTATCGAGACTGGGTCGAGGTGACATAAGCAGCAGAACAAAATGACCTTTTTCTAGTATGGTGTGTATGGAAAAAGACTGAATCCTATTCAGCCACCATTTTCCCTTCAATTCCGTACACGTAGGAAGTCCATAACAAGTACGACAAACTGCATACTGAACAGAGATTTCCCCAAAATAGGAAGAGGACAGATTTGCCATGCAGGAAGCCACCCCAAAAAAATTGAAACAGGAAAATGATTGGCACAGACAAGACACGATATGAATCACCATGATGTGAAAGATGGTGGCTCATATTTAAAAAGGCAAATCATGAATTTTTCCGTGTTAGTGGAGAAAGTAATGTTCGAACACGGAAAATGATAACTCATAATTGCTGTCCCTTTGGGATGGATGTGAGTTCAGTTATACCCTCACCCCTGTGGTGAAGGTATAATGTACCGACGGCTTGTCTTATGTTATACTGTTATATATTGAAGGTTTATAATCCATGCACAGTTTAAATGAACATTTAGAATACACACGTCTATATTTGAATTACTCTCACCATAACACACTGACCCATGTTAGGTCAAAAGTTGCCCACTAAGGGCTATCAAGGACATTATTTACTCTATGTACATTATGTAAACACTGATAATACTCAAGATACTTGATACAAAAGACTTGATACAAGACACAAAAAATAGGACACTCTCTTTACTAGTAAGTATACCTGCACTGGTGTTATGTTCTTTCTCTTTATTCCATCTCAGATGTGGAAGATGGCTGTTTTATATTCTGTCTCGAGCTATTTAGACCTGTTATCCTTAAATTAGGCACCCCACAGCCCACCCGTTGCATTTCTTTCTCATATTTTTTGGCTAGCCTGACTGCTGTGTGTGACTGCTGCATGGAAATGAATGAATGATTTTATATGTAGTATACCTTTTCGAGGTATGGAGTTTGCATGTTCTCCATGGGTTTCTCTTGGAACTCAGTTTTCCTCCAGAATGCCCAAAATATGCAGGGTAGGTAAGTTGAATGCTCTAAATTGCCCCCAGGTATGAGTATGTGCATGAATGGCTGTCAATCTGCTTGAGCCCTGGGATTGTCAGGCCATCAATTTACGTTGTTTCCTGCTTGATGCCCGTAGTTGGGTAGGATAGGCTCCAGCACCCCCTGTAACTCTTGTGATGGTAAGCAGCTTAGAAAATGAATGAATAAATATATTTTTAAATGCATACTGTGGGAAAAAAATACAAAAAAAATGCTGGCGACACGTTTGCAAATAATTTAAAGTGTAAAGTTCCCAACATCGGTAATAGACCTTCACATGTTCAAGTCATTCCCTGATGTAGTGACGGTAGTATTGTAGGTTCAACACGCAGAACGCAGTCCATCTGGAGCCTATTACAGCGCTCCCTCTCCCACAGGAAGTGGGCCATCATTTAAAAATGACAGGCAGGTACATGGAAGGATCACAGCTCTTCTGTTCTGTGATTCTTTGGCTTCGAGAGCCTTCACGTTTTCACAAGCACTACAGCTGCTCTTTTCCACTTTTCAATGTTTGTTGAGCATCTCAGAAACATCAAGTTGAATTTCTATTGCAGTGCTCATGTGCATGATGTACAATACGTGGTGAGTGACTGAATGAGTGAGAGTGACAGTAGATATAGCATATTCATTCTCTGTACTGCTTGTCCTCACAAGTCACGGGTGGTGCTGGAGCCTATCGTAGCTTACTTCAAGCACCAGGCAGGGGACATCCTGAATTGGTGGCCAGCTAATCGCAGGATATATATATATATATATATATATATATATATATATATATATATATATATATATATATATATATATATATATATATATATATATATATATATAAATATATATATATATATATATATATATGTATACGTGTGCGGTTGTTTGGTCGCCGGTCTATGTGTATGTGTGTGTATATGTGTATATATATATATATACATATATATAATATATATGGATATATATATATATAAATATATATATATACATATATATAATATATATGGATATATATATATATATATATATATATATATATATATATATATATATATATATATATATTCATTGTGAGAGCCTGTTGGTGTGTATTTAGGTGTAAAACTTACTAATATGTTAGTATTCTTATTCAGAATCATGTGACGTGTCTGGAATGGTGGTCCTTCAACAAGAAAAATTAGGTCAGCTGCCTCCAGGTTGGTCTGAGAACAGAAGGGAGCATGCACGCACATTGACACACATTACTCACACACACACAAACACACATACCCTCTTTCATATAGACATAAATTCTCATACATTCACAATAGCACAAGCACACCCTAACAGCGAACAAAATACACACTCTCATACTATCGAACACACTACTTTGACACATTTTCTCTCCCACACACAAATGTCTACAAGGTGATGCTTTTTGACAACTGTGTGGCTCACTCCCTCCCCCAAACAAAAGGCCGACCCACCTGTTTGTCACGAACCCTTATCAATATGACTGTCAAGATGACAACAGGAAATCACTGCAAACGGGAAATGAATTTGGCATCAGGACCTTGGCGTCGCCTTGGAGCAGCTTCGGTGAAAGAAGGAGGAAAAAAAGGTATTCCCATTAATATCACCTAAATTCAGAAGGAATTTGATGTGGAGTAATTTTCATTAAAGACGGGTAGATCTTGCTATTCTCACACCAAAAGCTCAAGCAACCCAATTCCTATTTTTGCCTTTATTCTACACAAATGAGACACTTTCTTGGGGGTCTGAAGGGGCCAAGTTGCATATTTTCAAATTTGATCTAGGCCACGTTAGCATGTGGTTTTAAATCCGATCTGGTCACTCTCAAGTCCCCGAAAATGAAATAGTAAATAACGGGAGAACCTCATAGACGAAGGTGTTCATTGGAAGAACAGCCAATGCAAATTGGGGGATACCACCGCTAGGGTCTGGCTTGAACTCATCTTTCAGACTTGAGGCTGACTTGACCACAGTGATTAAAGATAAGTGGTAAAAACACATGTACAAGCTGAGAACAATTGAGCTCTAAATCGCAGCATTTCGGCCAGAAAGTCTTTTGTCTGGATTTTTGCCCAGATATTTTGGGCGGGTCTGAAATTGAATTGGGTGGCGTCACATTAGTTTCTTGTTTTCTAGCACTTCCCTTTCACAACATAAGGTTAAATGTACCATCAGTAGCTATTCTTGGTTAGTCCGTTTTTATAGCAAGGACTAATACCTCAATGACACTAAAGATTGAGAGGAATGATGCAGATGGTATAATTGGGGAAAGTTGTAGGTTAATTGTCAATATACTATTTTTTTATTATTGATTAATTTGGCAGGGTTATTAATTTTTTTTTAACCAAATCAAACTATTACATTTTTACTTCCACTGGGCAGCCCAGGCTAGTTTCCTTGCCTTTGTAATGTCTTGGAAGTACCAAGAGAAAAGAAAAGGACACAACAACAGCACAATCCAAAGATTTTTTTCCTACAACATTCAATAAAAACCGTGGTTAAAGAATCAGCAAGCTCTGGCTGAGGAAGGTTTTTTCTGAGAGGGAGCGGGGGGGCCAATACACCCACAGGGTCTTTAGCATTATTCCCCAATAAACCCAGTAAAGAATAAAACAAAAGGAATTTAACTTCCATTTCCCACTTAGAAGTGTTAAATAAAACCACCACTTCCTCAGTGGAAGCACATTAAGCAGCAAGGAGCTCACCTGTGGAGGTGTTGTTATGTAGTCGGCCCTCCACCCCCACTCAAAACGCACACACACTGGGGTGGATCTCCTATTTAACAGGCAATAAAATGCATTTGTAGTCACACACCAAGACAGGAAGGTAGAATCTACTGTACTGAATTGGGTATATCCTAAATACAAAACATAACATTTAAGGAGCATTATGTAAAATGTGATCCTGGTTGCAGTACCATTTTTGGCCACCAAACTTACATATTGTTCATTCAAATACTCATTCATTCATTCATTTTCTGAATCGCTTTATCCTCATTAGGGTGGTGGGGGGTGCTGGAGTCCATCCCAGCTGACTCCGGGCCAGAGGCGGGGGACACCCAGAATTGGTGGCGAGCCAATCACAGGGCACAAGGAGACAAACAACCATGCACACTTACACCCATACCTAGTGGCAATTTAGAGTGTCCAACCAGCTTACCATGCATGTTTTTGGAATATGGGAGGAAACCAGAGTACCCAGAGAATACCCGTGCAGGCCCGGGGAGAAAATGCAAACTCCACACAGGTGGACTGACCTGGACTTGAATCCAGGACCCCATAGCTGTGAGGCTGACGTACTAACCACTTAAGTCGTCAGGCCGCCTCATTGTTTATTCAAATACTATAAATATTCACTATAAATATTCACTTTGAATAGGCACTTCGTGCTTACATTCAGAAGTAAAAAAACAAACAAAAACAATTTAAAAAATATATCAATGTGCGCGTGGGGTTTAGGGGCACCTGGTGCACTACGGGGATTCGGAAATCCGATCTGCAGGTACCAGAATAGCCCAACGGGAACAGCAAGGGCAATTTTTTTGTTCTGTGGTGTCTCTGAGTAACAAACAGGTGCTCAAATATATACTAGTATTTCAAATTATCCAAGAAACTTGTTTCATTTATTTAAAAAAAACAATTTGGTACATAACGAAGCCTGAAATTCTATAACCCTGACAATTGGGACATATACACCCCACAATTTTACTAAATGATTGTCTGAGGATGTACTAAATAACTGGAACATGATTTTGAGATCTTGAGGTTCCTATTTTGCCTTCTTTTTCTATTTCTGATATTGGAGGATTAACCTGAAAGTTGTAACAGTTGTGTAGTGCTGTTTTTATCCCAAAGGAACTACACACATCATAAAATGTATATAAAATACAAAAATATACATTTCATAATTATATCAGATAATGATGATCAAAGACTACATAAGAGACAAATTAATCAATTAAAATCATATGAGGGATTTTGGAATACAAAAAAAACCTAAATAGTAAATACTGATAGCCGATGCTTACACCACACTGTATAACTGTTTATGTCTATACATATATCTACTGTGTTAGTTAAAAACGCATAGCTTTTTAAAACATAGTTTTTGGGGCCATCAAGGGTTGCAAATTGCTGAAAATAAAATCACCATGTGCCGGCTTCTTTTTACCTGTAGAAAATTTTCTTCATTGCAGATTTTAATAGGTTGATTACATATTAATTCCTGAGTCCATTAAGAGGCGCCATGTAATGAAAGTGATGTTTGCCGTTCAGCAACGGAGAGTGTCGCAAACCAGGTGTTCGGCATGAAAGAGGGCTCGTTACAGTATATGGTAAAACCTTACCTAGATGAAAGTTTAATAGATTAGGATTTCTTGACGGGGGAAACAACAGTTTATTTTGATGCAAATAGGTCATTTTACAGGGTTTTGTGTTTTTAGGTGTTGTTTTAACAAAATAACTCATGAGAAGGGTGTTATCAACCGGATGAGTGGGAAGGTGACACCGTAAAGCGAGAGGAAACGTCGTAAACCAGGTGTCCGGCCTCAGACGTAAAGGGAGGGGGTGAGGTGACGTCGTAAAGTAGGAGGCAGCGTCGCAAACCAGGTGTTCGGAAAGGAGGAGGGGGAAGGTGACGTCGTAAAGCAGACATGGGTTGAGGGAGGAGGGGGTGACTCGCGGTTGGCTATGAGCTTCAGACTCGTAGCGAGGCGATCATGGCGGATGGCCCCAGGTGTAAGCGCAGAAAGCAGGCCAACCCGAAACGGAGCAGCGGTGAGTGTTCAACTCCGCCCGGCTCGGCCTGCCGCCGCCGTGGGTACCAGTACCCGGACCCCTTACTCCCCTCCCTCCCAGACTTGTTGCGATCTACTTTAGTGGACTTTTAATGGGAGGTGGTGTGCTTTTTTTGGGTGTACCGTTATACCTGGATGGCGACTCTCCCTCCGCCTAGCGGTCCTATCACCGAACCGTTATCCGTTACAATAAATCGAGAGAGAGCTTGTTTGGAGACTTGTTGGATATCTTTGAAGCACTTTTAGGCACTTTTGTTGTTGACTTTTTTTTCTTTCTTTCTCCACAACAACGTGCCCCCCCCCGTCCCCCCCCTCCCGCACTTTAACGGAAAGCGGATGAGAACTCGGGCCAGGGCGAGGCTCGGCAGGGCCGCCCGAACCGAACCGAGGAAGTGCATCGTGGTTCTAGCGAGAGTTCAAAGAGTGTCGCTTTGATGGTCCGTGGGTCACGGCTAAAAAAAAAAGTGGGATGATTTCTCACGAGGTTTGCGTATGGCCGAGATGGGATGTTTATTATTTCGTGGCTACTTCCTCCGCCTTTCCCTCCTCCTCTTTCCCGTTGTTGCACCGATTGTTGCCCCGTTTGAGGCAAAAGTGGACGCGATTATGAAAAAAAACGAAAAAGAAAAAGGGGAAACTACTTTCATCTTCGTCGTCATCGCTTTACTAAACTGCTAATTCGACGCAAAAACTGCGTGGAGGTGAGCGTCCACGCCGGAAAAAGAAAAAAAAAGTCCACCACATGGTTCCGCTTCGTCGCTGTTTCGCGCACCTGAAAATTAGCCGTGGTTTCGAAGCAGAAAGCAGCTTTAAGCGATCTGTTTACGTTAGCCTGCTAATAGTAAGGGACCGTTAGTCGCGCGTGGAAGAGAGGGAGGGAGGGAGGGGGAGAACACCTTTCCTCCCCCTCTCTCCTGTCGTGATGACGTCGGGACGGTGCGTCCGTCCAGGAGCCATCATCATCACCATCCTCATCCTCCTCATGTTTACCTGAAGGCGGCTCGGCGATGGCTTAGATTTCCCAAGAACCCCAAGAAAACCCGCACAAGCTCGACCGGAAGCGTTTGTGGCGACGACGCGCCCAAAAGACGGGCTGCAAATGACAACCTGCGCAGGTAGTGAGGCTTTTTTCCCCCCCACCAATTCACACCCCTTCTTATTCTTCTTTGCTTTTATAATCTCGCGGGATTTATGTCATCGTGACCCACTTGTGCGTGATTTTCTTTCCTCGCCTCTTTTTTTTCCCTTGTTCGTGCATGTGCATAAAATAAAATCACTTGGGCGTCCATTGTGCGGTAAGGTTCGTTGGCACTTTTATCGGTTCAATGGCGGCCGTCACTGCAGTGGAGGGAGGCGGGGTGGGGTCGGGTCGGACGTCCCCCACGCAGCCCCCGACCCCCAATCCACCCTCCTCGGCTAACGGCTCTCTAGGTTCCGCCGTGCTGCACATGTGATACAAAATCTCCACCAGGGTGCATTTTTGGGGGTGTTTGTGACGCGCAGGGGGCGTTCACGGTCCGCGGGGGTCGCACGCGTGTTTGGCTCAAGGTGCTGTCATGGCCGCAGGTGTTTCACTCCCACCCCCCACCACTGTGATGATGATGATGATGATGATGAATTCGTGATATAGTACTTAGTCATATATACGTAATTCACCTGATGACGTTTGTTTGAAGGGATTGACATCTAAAATGATTTGCTGAGAATCCAACATACAATCCAATGGAGGTTTTGCAGATTTCTGATTTTTCTTCATTGTAATCCAATTTGGCTATAAATGTCTAAAGTAGGCATCAGAGTGATGCAAGAAGTGTTTTTTTTGTTTTGTTTATAAGAGTATATGGGGTCAAATAAGTAAAATTGTGAAACTACCATATGAACGACTTAAAAACAACTTTAAATAATTGTAAACATTATCACATTATTTACTATTTATCATTATTTATTGATTATTTATTTGTGCACTGGTGAAGCTTTAGATCTCATTACACTATATATATATATATATATATATATATATATATATATATATATAATGAATATGAAAGAAATAGTGACGATTCTGAATTATCTGAAATAATGTAATCACATGTTACAAAATTAGGTCATATAGCACTATAATAATTGCAATAGTTTACAATACGCATATACAATACACAATTACAATACACAACATACGCAGTTTCTGGGTATGATGACAATTAGGCTTAAGTTCTGTCACAATTTCTTTTATGGTGGGGGGCTGTGAAAAGGAAATTACAAGATTAAAAGTCATAAAGTCAGAAATCAAGTCATTCAAAACATTGATTGATCATTAAATCAACTTTTCGTTGATTTAATCATTCATTCGTTTTCTGAACCGCTTATCCTCACATGGGTCGCAGGCCGTGCTGGAGCCGTTCCCAGCTAACTATGGGCACCCTGCATCGGTGGCCAGCCAATCACAGTGCACAATGAGACGGACAACCATTCATGCTCACACTCATACCTATGGACAATTTAGAGTATTCAGTCACCCTATCATGCATGTTTTTGGGATGAATGAATGATGATACAAAAAGAAAAAAACACATGAAAACACAAAACTACATTAAAAAGTTATATGCAAGTTTAAAATGTCCATATTTAACAAATGCTTGGTGCAAGAGAAAAATCATAACTACTGTCAATATTTATAACAATTGTACTGTATATGCAACCTATATATTATCCATTATCTATCCATCATCTCAAGGGTGTATCTTTCTGATGGTGCAGAAAAATCAAAGATTCATAATTATTTCAGATTTTAAGGTAACACAAACAAAAACAAAACCAAAAACATTTTAATCATCTTTGCAAAAAAATAAGTTAGTCAATTATTTTATAGTATTGATATATAACATAAGACATGAATGTGAATCGGATTGTTCTTTTTGCCCAGACCTTGTCTGGCGACCTGTCCCTTGTGACCTATAATAATCATAATAATGTGCTGTTTTCGACTTGTGCTTGACTTCCTGCTTTGGTGTCCCGTGACTCCATATCCAGCCAATCAATGGCATCCTCCAGCTCTTTCCATTTGCCTGATTGTGGCTCACATATTTTAGATTGTGACTGCTATAGGTTCTTCCACATATATAAGCACAGGTGTTTCTGTTCTCCGGTGGCAAGGCCGCAATTGGCTGTCGGTTGTTGCTGTGTGCCGCTGTTGTGTTACTTTTTTCTTTGTGCGTGCGTGTGTAACAAATGGAATGACAAAGCACAACAGGGCGTCTTTAGCGAGTTAGCATCAAGTCCTCCTCCCCTTTTTGCTTTTTATGGTGAGTAAGGGGGGAGGTGCAGACCTCTGATGCTGCTGCTACTGCTGCTGGTCTGTGACTAATTGAGCTGAGCATGGTGTGTGTGTGTGTGTTCAAGTGGGAAAACTGCTGCTTTGCTTAGTGTCTTTGGATAACACAGTTTTGTATTGACATGTAGGCTTTGTTCTAATGACCCAAAGATGGATTTTTGAATTCTGACTTGTTACCTCATAATCTGATGTACTTATACTACACTATAATGTATTGCTGAAGAAGCAGTAAAAAGTTGGAGAAAATTTGAATTTTGAGAATAATGCAATGGCGGTCCGTGCATTTTCTCATAGCGCCTTCAACGGGTAAAATCCACTTCCTAGCAGCATTTAATGATTAAATACAAATTCTGGAGCTTTTCAGACATTACAACCGGGCCAGGGGGTGTTGCCAACTCGAAATCTGATTAAAGCAACAGTCTTATCGACTCTTGTTTAATGCAGCAGTGCCCGCAGAACTGATTGTGAAGGCCTTGAGGCAGATTTCTGACCTTGGCAACAGATAATGGCTGAAATGTGATTGGTTAAATGCTTCAATATGAAAACACACATCTGGAAGCAATGCAACCAGGGGGAAAAGCAATGAAAGGAAGCTAACAGACAATTTAGAATTATTTAATAAGTATTGATGGCCAAAATATAATATATGATTCAGATATTTCTTAGGCCAGCAAAGAGGGCCTTGAAGGCCCTGACGGCCCGCCACTGGAATAATGTAGTGCCTTTGTAGGTGGAATAATATTGCCAAATACAGGAAAATTGCCAGGTTAGACTGTTTATAAATATATTTAACTCATTGTCAGTCATTTTAAAATATTTTTTTACCAATTTTTAAACACCACAGAATATTGTGTTCTATCTACTGGGCTGGGTTTTGATATAGGCAATGTGGGCGATTGCCCAAGGTTCAATTTATTTAGGGGCGCATAACTGTGCTCGTAATTTTTTTTCTAATTATTAAACCAATTGTTTTCCCTCATTTACATGTCAGGTTAGTGGCATAGACCATCTGCTTCATGGCGAAGTTTGCTGAGGGGGATTGCTTCCCCTTTACCTTCAGTAAAGTAACACTGCATACAGTCTAAAATTGGGCATTACATAGTTTTTTAATACTGTAATACATTTCTTATGATAATGTAGTCAAAGACTTTGAGTCACAGAAGTACAAAAAAAGGGAAGTTTTAGGTTTCATCCAATCATCCAGAACACAATTTAATGCCAAGTGTAAAACTGCCAAGAGACATCCAAAACACCTGCTACAGTATAAACCCTGTAATACATTCATTAATTTTCGCTGCCGCTTATCCTCATAAGTGTGGTTGGTTCTACACAGCTTGTCCTTGGCACAGAAATCACTTTGTGTTAATTATTTTAAATATTTTATTATCTTCATTTATTCTATCCTATTTTTGTGCTTCAGGATTTGTGTTATTTTACATTTGTTGCGTATATGTTGGCACATTTGTAATCTTTTAATAGGTCAAAATTATTATATTTTTTGTTACTAAAATGATACTTTATGAAACAGGCCTATGTTTGTATTTCTGCGTAGATTTGAGAAACATAATAACATAAATAATTTGTATATTTTTGTGTGGAGCGCCCAGGATGAAAAATTAGCGTGGAGTGCCTCTATCTCTCCATAAAGAGTATACATAATGCATAATGTATAATATAAATACACTCTTCTTGACCTGGAAAAAAAGTTGATTTTACCTGTACCTGTTCGTCAGCAATCAGGATAGAACATAAAAAGGTAAAAATAAATACAGACACTCCTCACCCAAAAATTAGAAAATTTGTATAACTGCTTATCCTTCACAAAAGCGATATTTTTTTTCCATTCGTGACAGCTTGAATACCTGCACCGTGCTTTGTTTAACCTAAAACAACATTTAGCAATGGACTTAGCTAAATAATTGTGTTATTTAGGGATGTATATCAACAATCTTATGAGAAAATGAGATTGGATCTATTATTGCACGCCATGGTTCAATTCTTTTTAATCATTTTAATACAATATTTATTAAGGCTGAAGACCTCTTAAGTCACCACTCAGGTTGTTGTTGTGGAGATTAACTTTGAAGTCTTTGTCCTGCGTTATTTGTGAACCGATCCTCTGGAAACTTAGTCGGTAGATAGTATGGGGTAGTAACTATTGATTGTCGGACCCTGATTTTTTAATTTTTGTATCAGTGCCTATTAATTAATTGTGGACTTATTAGTGTCTGCATTGCCGTTAGTTTACAAGTTAGCCAGTAGAAGGCATCTGTGCATAGTACATGGATTTATGGTGCTTATGTGGTTTGTAGGTTACGTGTAAGATAGTCAATGGCATGTGTGCACAGCTTTCATGTTCTACTGTGAATTTAATATAAAAACAGTATTTTTAACAAAAAGGCATATCTAAAACATGGTAATTTTAATGAATGTTTAAATGCAATAGTTGCTTAAGTAATCGTTATATCTATCCAGGATCCCCCCTAAAATTCATGCAATGTACACACATTTAGCAAAATATGTACAGCACTCTTATTGCTTACTGGCTGTTCACATGGTGATTGTTAGCCTCATCATACAGTATATCCAACATCATAGTTGTCTCATGATGACGTGATAAAACATCTATGTGTCTCGTGAAGGGACGCTACAGCGAATCAACTTCGACCTCTTCACTTTATCCTTTGCATCATCTTCCCCTATACCCGCCACTCTCAAGTCCTCCCTCACTACATCCATGTATCTTCTCCTAGGTTGACCTCTAGGACCGTTCTTTGGCAGTTCCACCCTCAACATCCTATTGTCATAGTCATAATGTTGCAGAAGAAAGTTGACATTTTATGAGAATTCTAGCAGCTTGTAATTCTTGCAGATTTTCATTCCATGTTTGATCTTCTATTCTATTGCATTGAATATGTATCATCTGATTCAATCTGACCCGATTTAGTACTGGTGTCACATGACTTCACGTACACACTGTGACTCTTATTTTTTTCGGATGAAGGAAGTACGAGATTAAAACTGAAACCACGTGCTGCCGTGGTGACGCTCTACCCTTCCGTTGGCGGCAGTGAGGTGGTGGGGCTTAGCATCTGGACAATGAAGTTTTTCCATGGGAGCCATACCGCCCCCTGAGCCCCTTTTTAAGAGGTCACAGTTCACCCCCATCACCCACTCTCGAAGCTTTGTTAGCCCCTCGGAGCACATGTGCAAATCAGTACAATGCAGACGCTTGAGTAATCGTGTTATATCACCACACGCTCAAATGCTGTGATGTCATCAACATGCTTCGTGATAACTTGATGACGAGAGAACATTCGGAAAAAAGGTACCAAAAATAATGAGCAGTTTATAACAGTGTGTGAAGGTAATGCAAACAGAAAGAAACCGCATAAGACAAGCATAGCAATAACACTATAACACTGCTAATAAATAACATAATGCTAAAAAATAACACTGCTAGTATTCATCATATTCAAATGTCTTTTGCCAATTTGTATAGAGCAGGGGTGTCAAACTGTTTTTTTTGTCGGGGGCCACGTGGTAGTTTCGATTACATCCGGAGGGCCGTTATGTCTACCAACTAGGCTGCCAAAATTAATCAATTAATAAATTGACAGCTTTCTCGATCGTGCTAATCGATAGATCATTTTTGGACATTCAAATTAGTACAAATTGTTTGCAATTATTGATTTAAAATGAGGAAACACAGGAAATAATCTACAATCTTCATTTGAATTTCATCATAAAACAAAATGTTGGCACTCTTCATTTACTTTCTCGGGCCACACAAAATGATGCGGCGGGCCACATTTGGCCCGCGGGCCGCCACCTTGGCACCTGTGGTATACAGCTAGTGCAACAGTATAATTCATTGATCTTGCGTTCCGTCTATCCTCGAAAGGGTTGCGGGAGTTGATGGAGCATAACCCAGTTTTCATCAGGTGTTCCGGTGGACCAGTGGTTAGTGTGTTGGCCTCACAGTTCTGTGGTCCTTGGTTCAAATCCAAGTTGGTCTGCCTGTGTGGAGTTTCCATGTCCTCTGTGGGTTTCCTCTGGGTGGCAGGGCTCATAGTAATTGTTTAATTGCTGCCAACCCCCCAGTTGGACCCCTCTTGCCATCAATGGCAGCTAATGTGTTAATACCTCTTTAAAATCTCTTTTACACGATCTCAATCCTCTGAAAATGACACGATCAGGCCCGATTTCCAATAAATTTCTGATTGGATACATCCCTAGTTCAAATGTATTAACCCTTTATCGCCACCACTGGTAGCCAGTTATGTGTTTCATGATAAAAATTTACATTTATTACATTTGCAATTTTTGCTGCAATGAAGTGATATTGAACTTTTTTTCCTAGTATGATTAGTAAAACAAATATATGCTCATTCAGATTCTGGTAAGAAACAGGGGAGTATAGGAAATGCAATCAGTGCCATCTTTTTAATCCTTTCCTTCACTTTTAGAGGCAACTTTTTAAGCGCTCCAGATTACCGTTGAGGCAAATCCTTCTTTGAACTCTCAACAATTTTTTTTATTAATGATGTTATTATGCAACGCATAATGATGTCATCACTTCGTTTTCACGTGTCCATATTCTGATTTAATCTGCACCTTTAAAACAAACAGAAGGAATTCCATGATGTTGTGTGTGTGTTGCCAAAAAAGACTGCAATTCATCGTGTGTGTGTGTGTGTGTGTGTATAAGACAAATCCGTCTTCCCCGTGCAATGTGGGCGGTGGGAAAGTCCTGCGCGTCTCTTGTGGCGCTGTTGCATTTGCATATCTCGCCGTTCTACTTTGTCTTTCTTTCTTTGGCTGGGCCTGAGAGGCTCAAAAGAAGCAGCTGGTTTTACTAAAAGAGGTTGGTGGGGGTGGTGAAGCACACCGTACTGAGCACTCGCTGTAGGTAGTCTCGCTTACATTACAGGACAACAGCTTGGCTTGAAATATGATAAATATGTGACTATTCGTTTATAAGTTTTATGTACTGTAACCTTTGCAACCACCACTTGTTGCACCACATGCTAGGCACTATTTGTATATATGTAACTACCGTATTTTCCGGACTACAAATCACACTTTTTCCATAGTTTGGCTGGGCCTGCAACTTATATATGTAGGTTTTTTTTATCTCTGACCACAGAGAGCCTGTTTTTTTTTCTATTTTGGCTATAGTTATCTGAAAAACTGTTGACAGGTGCCTATTTTTCTCCATTTTACTATTGTTACTTTGATTTATTTGTTTTGGTTTTTGATTTAAAAAAAATGCCCTTGCAAAAATGCGACTTATATTCAAACGTTACCGTTATGCTGTTTTTTTCCTTATCATAGTGCATTGTTTGGCTAGTGGGACTAAAAATCAGGTGCTTATACGCCGAAAAAAACGGTATTTACTTAGGGACAATATATACAATACAATACAATCTAAGATATTCTCTTATTTCATTTTTTTTTGCAATATTCATACCTGTCAGCCAATTGCTCCCCTTAATAATAAATACAGTATTACGTTTCAGGATATTTCTAAGAAATGCTGTTTTAAAATCATTATATATTAAATTATTTATTATAATATATTATTAATATTATATATTATATTATATATCCAATATCTCTGTATAATGGAATTTAATTTTGTTTAACGTACTGTGAGCCCAAAAACATGCAGTATAGGTTGCTTGAACGCGGCTCGGTATGAGTGTGAGCGTGAATGGTTGTTTGTCTCCTTGTGCCCTGCGATTGGTTGGTCACCGTTTCAGGGTGTCCCCCGCATCTGGCCCGAAGTCCTGCAACCCCCGCGACCCTAGTGAGGGTAAAACGGTTCAGAAAATGAGAAAGTGAGTGTATTTATTAGCTCATTTCATTGGAAATATAAACACAATTATTAGTGGTTATTTTTAGAATAACAAACATCCTGTGGATCTTTGCACACGCAGTACTGTGAGCTGTAGAGAAAGTGTTAGCTCAAATGCTAAAGTGATGACATCCCCAATGTTGTGCCACAGCACGCTTACTTTGTGTGCACGTCTAGTCTTAATGCAAGTGCATCATCTGAGCAAGAAGCAGGAAGCGCCCAAAGAACACAAACAGGAAGTGACCGATTTTAACCTTGTTTCCTCACGTGTCGCTTCCTGTGCTGACACCTAGTTTCCTGGTATGCCACTTCATCTCATGTGCTAATCTAAGGCTAATGTGCATATACCTGCAGAGATCAAGCAGCTACAATGTACACAATAGTTTCTATGCATTTATTCATCCTCATAGTTAGTCTCTTATGAAGTACTACAGTATTGCAAAAAGACTATAGAAGGTACACTACTAATGATACTGTACTACAACGTATGGATATGTATACAGGAGGACGGTACTACATAATACATGGTACTAGTCTACCCTGAGTAGTCTTGTATACTGTAAAGATGTGCATCCTTAGCAGTTTTATGTCCTGTAGAGATAAAGTACTGCTGAAGAAATTGTACCTTCTAGGACTACTTAAAATAGAGTACTTCTTAAATTGCAGAACTACATAAGACCATGTGAGTCCAGAGACGGAAAACCACATTAGACACATTACTGCAGAGGTGTACAATAATATACTAATCTTATTATATTGTACCTCTTGGTTATTCATTCATTTTCCATAGCACTTATCCTTCATATGGGAAGTTTGGGATTGAACCCATGATCTCAGAACTGTGAGTCGGACATGCCAACCACTCTGCTCTGGACCACCATGAATTAGATAATAACCATCATTATATCATTATCTCAGCAATTTGCGGTGTTGATCCATAAAGGAGGAAACACAACAAGAGATGCTGTGCCAACAAATACTAAAGAGTGCACAGGGCACAATTAACACCACAACCAGCACAATGAATCGTGGACCATGATATTTTCTTTTAGCTAGTTAATTAACATTTGTAGTCAGGAAGGAAGGAAGGTTTGAGACAAAAAAAACATTCATGCACACACTCATAAATAGGGGCAATTTAGATAGTCCAACCAGGCTACCATGCATGTTTTTGGAATGTGGGAAGATACCAGAGTACGCAGAGAAAACCCACAGAGGCCCAGGGAGAACATGCAAACTCCACACAAGTGAACTGACCTGGATTTGAACCCAGGACCCCAGAAGTGTGAGGCTGACACGCTAACCACTCGCGCCACCAGGCCACGCTTGAAAAAAAATTGTTGATTCAAATGAACAGTCTAAATGTGTATTTAGTTACTGCTGCTGTATACATCATAGAGTAAAATAAAACAATATCCCTTGGACCAATACTACTATATAATCATTCGTCTCCAATGTATGTTTTTTAGAAATTTGCATTCACATATTTATTATACTCTGCCCAGTTATGTGTTTTAAGTCAACCTTTAACTTATGGGCCGCCATTCACTCCAAGGCCTCACAATCAATGGTTAGCACGTCCACCTCACAGTTATGTGATCAAGTACTCAGTGGGTTCCGACTTTCCCGTTTGAAGCTTGCCTGCTCTCCCTGGGCCTGCGTGGGTTTTCTCTGGGTACTCCGGTTTCCTCGCACATCCCAAAAACATGCGTGTAGGCTGGTTGGACACTCTAAATTGTCCCTAGGTATGAGTGTGTGTGTGTCTGTGTGTGTGTTTGTGTGTGAATGGTTGTCTGTTTCCTTGCAATTGACTGGCAACCAATTCAGGGTGTCGTCTAGTGCCCGTAATTGACTGGGATAGCAGCGCCTGCCACCCTTGTGAGGATAAGTGGGAAAGAAAATGAATAAATAAATCTTTTAGTGCCATTGTGTTTAAATAATTCTGCAATTAGTTTAGACATGAACCCAACTTTGAACCTAACAACATCCTCCACTGTCAATGGCGATGAATTATTTAAATATTAATGTATATTTTGAAAAAAATCAAGTGTGGTCCATATAAACATGAGTAGCACTTAACATCAGTTATGAGGGTAGGGGAAAAACGTGTGACTGTCCCTTTAAAAGGGACTGCAGCTGCTCTCTGTTAAAGTCTGGTCACATATAGTCATAGACACACACAGACACAGTGGGATAATTGTCTGTTGGGGTTTGGCAGGCTTCCCATGTTGCACAGCTGCACCGGGTCAATACACACACACACAGACATACACACATTGCTTGTGATTAGTTGACGCATTTCGTGAATTTTGCTCACCTGTAATGACCAATCATTGATGTCCTGGCCATTGCATTTGTGCACCACTAGCAAGGACGACCTGGCAGTGAACCTCAGTGTTTTGCTCATGACATCCTGTTTGAGGTCACCTGCCTTGGCATGAGGTCCACTCGCGAGTGAGATCATTTCTGAACAGGATGCGCTCGCAGGCCTTTCCAATAGAAGCCTCAGCAATAAGTCAAGAAACATACATCAATATTATCTACTCTGTGTCTGAATACGGGTATGTGGTTAGCATGTCCACTTTATTGTTATGTGGTCAAAGGTTCAATCCAGTGCTCCGGCCTTACTGTGTGGAATTTGCATCCTCTCCCTCAGGCCTGTGTAGGCTTTCTCTAGGTACTCCTACATCCAAAAACATGCACGGTAGAGTCATTGACCATTTCAAATTGTATCTAAGTATGAGTGTTTGTGGGACTGTTTGTTTATCTCCTTGTGTTCTGTTAGTGTATGGCAACCAATTCAGGAAGTACCCACCATACTGCCCATAGTTAGCTGGAATAAACTTCCCCTCCACAAGGGTCGCAGGGGTGCTGGAGCCTGTCCCAGCCAAACGTAGGGCAGTAGGCGTCGGATACCCAGAATGGTTTGCTTATCATTTTCAGTGCACAAGGTGACAAACAAATATTCACACTCACACTTGTACAGTTTCAACGACCCCTCCACACACTTTTTTGGGATGTGGTAAAAAAAAAGGAGCACCCGGATAAAACTCACTCACACAGGCACGCGGAGAATGTATAAACACCACACAGGAAGGTCAGACCCCCTGGCCATTGAGCCTTCGATCTCAGAAGTGTGAGGTAGACGTTCTTACCACTCGTGCGCCCTGCCACCCACATCCTGAGAAATAAGTAAATAGTAAAATCACATACTAATATTCACACATGGCGATCGAGGGGGATATTTAATGAGGTCATAATTCTGTCCTCGCAGTAGCGTTAACATTACATCGTTTTTGTTGTTTTTTATTTATTTATTAAAAATTTGGCATCTGTCTTCCGTGACAGTGACAAACTCTAACGGTGGCTTGGAGGCCAGCAGCTCTGATTCGGATGATGACGACAAACTACACATCGTGGAGGACGAAAGCCCGCCGGACGCTAATGGGAGCGTGGTGGCGAGGGGTGGCCGCCGCCGACGCCGACGCTGTGCCAAAGATGCCAATGAAGCAGTATTAACACACAATGGAGGTAAGGACCTTTGGATACCTTGTGAAGAGGTGATTTAGCCAAATTTATTGGAAGTATGAATTTGAAGAGTCCCAGTGGTGCGAGTGGTTAGCACGTTAGACTTATACCCCTGGGGTCCTGGGTTCAAGTCCAGGATTGGTTCAACTGTGTGGAGTTTGCATGTTCTCCCCAGGCCTGTGTGGGTTGCACTCAAATTTATAGGAAATAAGAAATTTAAGAAAAATGAATACTTAAGGATTAGGACACCCTCTGGGCTTGCTTCTTCCTCTTTCCATCTTCTAGGGGTCCTAGCTCCTCTTTTCTGCTTGTGTTAGAATTGGGGACCCCTTGGGTCCTCTCGGCCTGGGTTTGATGCCTCCTTCTTGCATTCACCTTTATCTGTGACACTTTTATCTGACCACAAAGTATCCCCCAAAGTAAGATTGAACACAGAAATAGCAACGTTACTTGTATTAGGTCGCATTTACAGTATATATATGTATTTTTTTAATCACAATTTTGTCTCTTCTTTTCTTTCCCTCCTTCATTTCGCTCCATCCCCCTAAACAATTTTCTGTCCTGCTGCTTTCTGTATATAAACCACCACATTCAGAGTACACCAAATTCCCATGTGGCACATTAAAACTGTTCAGCCTATAAAGATACGTAAACACTCATACTCAAATTTAAAGTGTGTCTATGCTGCAAAAAAGGACAAAATAAAATAAAAGTAAGTACTAAGACAATTACAGTGAGGGAAATGAAGCAGGGGAAACTAAATGGGGAAGGAAGGATGTATGGAGGACAGATGGACCGAAAGAAGAATGGAATGAAGGAAATTTAGAAAGAATAAATGAATGGAAGTAAAAGAAGAGCAACGGAGAGATTGATAAATAAAGAATGAGAAGAAAATGTAAGTTAGGAAGGCATAATAGAAGCAAGAATTAGGAAATAGAAGAGGATGGAAGGACGAGCAGGTAGGGAGGTAAACAGGAAGGAGATTGAAAGGAAAGAAAGCAAACATAATGGGATGTTGAAGGGCAAACATTTTAGACAAGGATGGAAAGTTGAGAGTGAAGAAAAGGTAGAGTTGGACTAAACTATTCCCACTGCAAACACGAATAAAGGACAAATGACGTGTCGACAGGTGGAGGTGAAGATGAAGGAAGGGAAGCAGATGTGGAAATATGGATGATGAGATCATGGGAAGCCCAGATCATGTTGCTAAAAATGCATGTAGTAAGCACCCACACACACACACACACACGCACACACACACGTGTGTGGGGTGACCTGTCCCAGAGCAGGAAGAGGCGGAGCCTTTGACGCTTGTCTCCTCTCCGTTATAATCCTCTGTCGCCATGGTGATGAGGGAAACCTCCTGACTGCGGGGAAAAAAAAGTTAAACAGCACATGCGCATATGCGCACACACTTCCCATTCCTAAAAGAGACGACATATTTGATCAACAGGTGGGGGGATTATGCTAGGCCTCATGGGTGTTAAATACGCGGGAAAAGACAGTTTAGAATAACAATGACTTAACTCAGATTGAAATGACAGAAATGACATAAACTTGCTCGCCATAAGTTTATTTTAGTTTATCCTAGCCTAGCCTTGTGTATCGTAGCATAACGTTAACTAAAACTGAGCATTGTCCATGTGTGGGAAAAGTACATTTATGCTTTGAAATCACTTTTATTATCGGAAAAGGGGATAGAAAATGAGGTTGAAAGAAGGGGTGAAAGGAAACAAGTATTTTATGTAAGGAAGAAAAGATGAAAGCATGAGGAAAACATGGAATAACAGAAATTTAGAAGGGACAAAGTATAGAAAGAGGGATAAATGACTTGTGCAAGCAGGGCAGAAAGAATGTAATTAGAAAAAAAACAGGATATATATGAAGGATATGGAGAATAGGTAGAAGGCAGGAATTATGCAGGAAAGAGATACACGAGGAGAGGAAAGTATGGAACAAAAGTTAATTTAAGAAAAAATAAAGGAAGAATAGAAAGAATGGATGGAAATAGTAAGGAAACATTTTTTTAAAGGTGGGGCGGTCAAGAATAACTGGAAGTAATCAAGGATGTATGATAGGGTGAGAGGAAGTGAAGGATGGAAGTAAATTAACCATGAGTGGGGAAAAGGTAAGATGGAAGCATGTACATCTATGTGTATGTATGTATATATGTGCTAATATGTGTATGTATATGTATGGGTGTATGTACACGTATGTGTATGTGTGTATGTATATGTATGGGTGTATGTACACGTATGTGTATGTGTATGTATATGTATGGGTGTATGTATATGTATTTATATATATATATATATATATAGAGAGAGAGACACGCTTATTTATTTATATATTTATTCATGTATTTATTTATTAACTTACTTATTACCTATCTATTTATGTCTAAAATGCCTTTCCTACTGATGCATCCTCACCCTCTTGCTACTGTGACAACGAAATTTCCCGAATACGGGATGAATAAAGTTATCCAATCCAATCCAATGAAGGAAGGAAAGAAAACAGGAAGGAGGAAGTGTGTTATTTCTATTTTTAGGGCATCCACTTCTTCCAAACTTGATATTTTTAGCCCCGATTTGAACTCTGAACCCTTGTTAAAACTCTGGTGCTGGTTTGTGGCGTTCTCTAGTGGCATTTTTATAAAACCGCAACACCAGGGATTGTCAGAGTGAACATTTCTAATAGTATTTTTCTGTGTTTTCAGTAAAAGAGGAGTGTGTGTCCGCCGAGGAAGAAGATGGAGTAGACGTGGAGGATGAAGTGAAGACAAATGAGGAGATCCTCCAGAAAGAAGACACGGCCGTCATCTACCCGGAAGCCCCTGACGATGAGCATAGCCCAACCGAGACGGGGGGCGCTGACGAAAATGGTAACACACATAGATGAGCCTTTTGAAATGGACTGCCTTTAGATGCCTCATTTTGATTTTCAATAAGCAAACGTTTGTGTTTGCGTAAACAGGCACGCCGGACACGTTTCAGCTGCACACATGTCCGTATTGCTCGCGGGGCTACAAGCGCAACGCTTCTCTCAAGGAGCACATCAAGTATCGTCATGAGACTAGCGAAGACAACTACAGATGCTCGCACTGCAGCTACACTTTCACATACCGCTCACAGCTCGAAAGGCACATGAGCCATCACCGCGGCAACAAGGAGCAGGTAAGGACAAAAAACTTTTTCAGAATTGATCAAAATGGACTCCAGATTCGGTAGCCAAAGGATTAAATAAAGAGGAAATTCCAAAACTGTTTGGGCTTTCAAGGACCACCGGAAATTCAATGATGACGTTTTTTGTGGATCCTGTAATCATGGGGATGACTACCAAATGTCATGCTGACAAAAAGAACTGAAAGGGCAGAATAAGAAATTATAATATATATATTTTTTAAGGGAATCACCTAAGCCACATGTGTCAAAGTGGCGGCCCGGGGGCCAAATCTGGCCCGCCGCATCATTTTGTGTGGCCCGGGAAAGTAAATCATGAGTGCCGACTTTCTGTTTTAGGATCAAATTAAAATTAAGAGTATAGATGTATATTATATTTCCTGATTTCCCCCTTTTAAATCAATAATTGTAATTTTTTAATCCATTTATTTTTTTCTGTGTTTTTAGTTCAAAAATCATTTTGTAAAATCTAAAAATATATTTAAAAAAAGCTAAAATAAACATTGTTTTAGATCTATAAAAACGGAATATTCAGGGCTTTTAATCCAGTTCTTTTAATCAATTTATTTTAAAAAAATCTAAATATTATATCTAAAATGGTCCGGCCCACGTGAAATCAAGTTGACGTTAAAGCGGCCCGCGAACCAACCCGAGTCTGACACCCTTGACCTAAGCTTTTATACCAATTCACCAGTGAATCGTTGCTCTTCTCACTTGCAATGAGAAAACGCATATTTTACTTTTTAGTTGTTTTGCATATATTTGATTGCAACTAGCCTTTTTTTGGGTAGAACTGTACAAAATGAAAACATGACTCCAAAAACTGTACAGATATCCGGTTTAAAGTAACAGTATCATCTTGAATAACAGTTTCATTTGTATAGACTAGACCAGGTTGACTTTTAATTTCGATTTTAACTAGCACCATATTGACAGTTAAAAAGACAAACAGTTCAGAGGAAGCCAAAAGAGCAAAATCATGAATGATTAACTTCAGTGCACTCCAGGTGCAGACAACCCACATCTTCTCTACTTTCTCATGAAAACCTTTTTTTTTAACATAACCTTTCTGTTCAAGTAGAATTAATATTTGTTTTAGTGATCAACATTTTGGAATCACTTTCTTAACTTTTGTCTGAACCTGTGGTAGTCAAGCCACACCTGATCGCTTCTTGAAAACACCCTATTTATTCATCCAAGTGGACCGGTCTGGCTGAAGTTGGTCATTTCCTATTTAGTGACGAGTGTGCTCACCTGCCATGGTTCTCTTTAGGGTTGGCAAGACTGATAGAGCTGTTTATTTTAGCTGAATTTGTTTTATTTTTGTATTTTGGGCCACATCGGTGTCTGACGGTCACTGTCATATTTCCCCACCTTAGCGTCACGTGCAGGCGTCCGGTGGCGGAGGAAGTGGTATAGGAGCTCGCAAATTCAAGTGCACGGAGTGTTTTAAAGCTTTCAAGTACAAACACCACCTAAAGGAGCATCTGCGCATACATAGTGGTAAGTGGAAATATCTATAGGGTTCTTGCTTAAGTGTGAAAACACCTGGTTGAGTGGAATTGAGTGAATATTTGCTCAACGTGAAGTTCCCACTGGCAGAAATATTGAAAAGAGCCAGTTTGATCCAAGTTAGCTATATGAGTGACCTGACCGTCCATTCTCTACCGGTCTGGTTACGTGGGCGCTTTTCTTTGAATACAAATTGGAGCTCAATAATAATAATAATAATAATAATAATAATAATAATAATAATAATAATAATCGGACATAGGCCCTGTCGTCATTATCAACAACACAAAAAAGCCTACTTGTCATCACACCCAGAAACTGCGTGTGACGAAATTGGTGGTGCTTCTCCATAAGCTGCGTTTACTCGGCAAAAGACCTAAATAACTGCAAGTTACGGACTTGTAATTTGGCAATTTCTGCTGTTGTGGATACAGGTCGCTTACCTCTCACTGTCTTTCACTTACCTTACTTCAGTCAGCTAGTAGGAGGCAGATCACCACCCAAACATATTTTCATATTACCGCAGACCAGGGTGGTAAGGGTCCCCTATGATGTTCTTGGCTCTGCTGAGGTAACATACTTTAAAGTAGTAGCACTTTGGCTAATAACAGCATAGACTGCAAAGAAGACTCGGATAAGTCCTGTGTGGTATATCACTCAGCGTTAAGTGGTCTACACTTGCTCCACACACTGTTTGTGGGAGGGCCATGAAAAGCACCATGTTACCTGTTTTCTGTCTTGATGTTCATATGAGGGTTATTTTGAGACCTTTTTTTAGGAATGGCCACAAAGGGCCAACTACCTCTTGGTTTTATGGGAAAGATGAATTTTAGTTAGAATCATCGGTTTTATAAAAAGTTCAACTCCCCCCAAATATTTGAGCGAATATCGAACATTGAGCCAAAATCTGTTAGTAGACTCATATACGAGGACTCTGTTAATTGAATTGAAAGTTTTATTGTCATGGGCGGCCCAGTGGTGCGAGTGGTTAGCGCGTCGGCCTCACATCTCTGGGATCCTGGGTTCATGCATGCAAACATGCATGGCAGGCTGATTAGACACTCTAAATTACCCCTAGGTATGGGTGTGTGTGTGCATGGTTGTCCCCTGGGATCGGCTGGCCACCGATTCAGGGTGTCCCCCACCTCTGGCCCGGAGACAGCTGGGATTGGCTCCAGCACCCCCCGCGACCATAATGAGGATAAAGCGGTTCAGAAAATGAGAATGAGCTTTATTGTCATTGTACATACATACATACATATACATACATACTTTGTATGTTGTACTTTGAACAACGAGATGCATTCCAGGTACAGCCCAGCTGGACACTTATGACATTATGACTTTATTTAGATTTTGTATGTTTTTGTTCCCTAGGTGAGAAACCATATGAGTGCGCCAATTGCAAGAAGCGATTTTCCCACTCCGGCTCGTACAGCTCGCACATCAGCAGCAAGAAGTGCGTGAGTGCAGCCAGCACTCCCAACGGCTTGGCCCGCAAGCCCGTCAAGTCGCCGCCACCCGTTGCGGACATCTCGCGAGTTGCCATCTCTTCGGGACGCGTGAAGGAGAAATTAGAGAGCAAACCCCTCCAGGAACAGCTCCCCATCACGCAGATTAAATCTGAAACAAACGAACAACTCTGCAAACCAGCCGTGGCGACGGCACCAGCTGCGAATGGGGCAGTGCCCCAGGCCCCACCTCAAGGCGTAGCTATGGTGCTCCCTACTGTTGGGCTAGCGTCGCCCATAAACATCAACCTGAGTGAGTTGCAGAACGTCCTTAAGGTAGCTCTGGATGGAAATATCTTGAGGCAAGTTCTGGGGACCACCAATGGGGCTGCAGTGCAGGGTAAACCAGGTATTGTGGTCCAACAACCTCAGCAGCAGATCATCAGCCTGCCTGCCTTCGTGGATCACGATGGTACCACAAAGATCATCATCAACTACAGCATCGGCCCCGCACCTGCCACTACAGCCACTTCCACCACCCCTGGTATACCCATGCCACTTTTTGTCAAAAATAACCTTGTTCCAGCGGCACCCATCCCAACCAAAACGGATAAGCCTCCAACTCCCAAGGTCGACCTCAGCCTTGTCAAGGAAGAGCCGGAGGATTCTGTGCTCATCACGGAAACAAAAACTGACCCAGCAATGAGAATCAAGACGGAAGACCGAGCTGTGGTTCTGCCAACCAATTCTGGCTCCAGTACTTGTTCACTCTGTGACGAGTGTCCCGAGAACCTAGAGGCACTACACCTGCTCCAACATCATAAGGCGGCCAATGGGGAGGCTGTAGACTCGGCTGCCTTAGACCCATCTTTTGCCGCTTTGCTGAGCGACGCTGGGGTGACGGTGCAGCAGGAGCCGGCAGTGGATGATCTCCTGACTCTCCTCAAGACCTACTTTGCCTCCAACGCAAACCCCAATCAGGCAGAACTAGAGAAGATCTCGGACTCTGTTAGTATTCCTGTCGCCGTTGTGGAGAAATGGTTTGCCAAGATGAAGTCTGGGAGAAAGAGCTGCCAAGATTCGAGTGCTTCCAAACAGACCAAATCCCGAAACACGAAGCCAGATGCTGCTAAGCCAACCTCATGTAGTTCCCCATCTGATTCCCCGTCGATAAACGCCAATGACTTGGTCATAGTCAAAAGCGAGCCAGATGACCACCAGGTTCTAGACTCCCAGGCTGAACCGTTAGATCTATCCCTCCCAAAACACCTCGCCGCTCCTACCTCTACTGTAACCCCAGAGGACACGCCACCTCCCCAAAAAGTACCACAGCCTATGAATCTGACCTTCCTGAGGAAGGACCCGGTGGGCAATCGCACCGTGTACGTGGCCACCCCTCAGACACGGAGAACGACCGTCAGTATTATGCCTGCCACACAGTTGCCCACCTTGGTGGCTATTACAGGTCAGGGCTCACTGGGGTGCCTGGGCGCCCTCGGGGACTCGGCCAAGCGAACCATCCTCATCCCACAGCTCACTTACACCTACGCCGGCGCAGCTGAAGGTGCGGCCAAAACGGTGGTCCTCAATGGACACAAGGTAAGAATATCGTAGGGTTCTGAACTGCAGTGTTTCTAGTCAAGAACCTTGTGGTACTCCATGAAGAGATTGCTAATACAGTCGTACCTTGACTAATGTGTTTCAACTCTTATGCTCATCCTATTGAATGGTTAAGTGTCTAACCTTTCACCACAAGAGTCGAAAAGAAGCCGCCGCTGTCAGCTCGTCATCAAGTGTGATGTTTAATTTGATTCCGAGTGTACTCGCACGGCCATCGACACGGGGACATCACTGTGCAGTTTGTCTGAACTGAGTTGTTGTTTGCGAAGCACCTTTTCTGAAAAAGTGCTTCGCAAACAACAACTCATTGGGTTCGAGGGCTGAAAAGGCTTTTCAGCCCTCGAACCCAATGCTTGGTTTGGGAAACCAGTAAAATTCAATGCTAATCTAAGCATAAGGCCAGGGCGAGTACCCGATCAATGGATAAGAGCACTTTTCAAAAGATAAGCTTACTACAACTTTAGTTTTTCTCCTTACAGACGCCGGAAGCGCCCTCTGAGGCCGCAACGGATGAGCGGAAGGAGATTTCTGTCATGAAAAAGCCACGTATGGAAAATGGAGTCTATGCTTGTGACCTGTGCAATAAGGCTTTCCAGAAAGGGAGCTCTTTGCTCAGGCACAAATATGAACACACAGGTACGTTATCTAACATCACTGTGAGGTAGAGAAGCCAAGTTAGATTTTAGTTGCCAATATTTGGATTTGCAACTTGCTTGGCTGAAGACAAAAAGAAAAAAATATCTATTTTTGCTCTCTGTGCATTTGCAAGATGTGACCTCTTATTTTTGTGTTTGTTTGTAGGAAAGCGTCCTCATGAGTGCCCAGTGTGCAAGAAGGCTTTCAAGCACAAGCACCATCTGATCGAGCACTCCCGCCTGCATTCGGGTGAGAAACCCTACCAGTGCAACAAGTGCGGAAAGCGCTTCTCCCACTCGGGCTCCTACTCGCAGCACATGAACCACCGCTACTCCTACTGCAAGCCCGACGGCTCCGATCCTGACTCCAGCCCGGATGCAGATGCCACCGACGCTAGCGCTGCCGTGGTGGCCGGCAGCCCAGACGCCGCCTTGGACTCGGACATCGGAGAGAGCGAGGAGGATGACGAGGCCATGTGTGTGGACGATATCCGTGTCGTCCAGGTGGACGATGGCGAGTGTGAGATCTACGAGGGCAATTTTGATGAGGACGAAGAAGATCAGAATGAGGAAAAAGGTGAAGAAGGAGAAGAAGGAGAAGAAGAAGGAGAAGAAGAAGGAGAAGAAGAAGAAGAAGAAGAAGAAGAAGAAGAAGAAGAAGAAGAAGAAGGAGACGACGAAGAAGAAGAAGTAGTAGAAGAAGACGACAAAGAAGAAGAAGAAGAAGAAGAAGTAGAAGAAGAAGAAGAAGAAAAAAAAGAAAAACTTATAGAAGAAAAGGAGAAAAACCTGGACGTGGATGAGTTCGCATGCCAGGTGGTGGAGGTAGAACTGAATCACGACCAGGCGCAGGAGTCTGCCGTCGAAGGAAAGGATGGAGGAAAGGTGGACAAGGTGGATGCGGCGGATGCGGCCGGTATCAACCTGGATCAGATGGCGGACTGTGCATATAAAAGCATCAGGGACTGGTCGGACAGCGAAGAATCTTCTGACGACCAAGCTGTGACAGACGCCAAATAAGCCAACACCCCCCAGTTTTGGGGCTCTCGAAAGCCACAGTTCCGTTTCCGGTTGTAGCTCTTCCTCCAGATCCAGTTTAGTATGGAATGCGAGCCCTTTTGACAATGGACCCCTCACCAAAATACACATACAAAGGTAATAGTATAACGTTTTCAAAATTGGAAAAATAGTAATATGGAGACAGCGACAGCCATCAACTTGACGATCTTGTGCATCCATTTTTACTCCTTTAGTCACAAAAAGGAAAAAAAAGTCTTTACTTGCCTACAGATGCCACAAGAGGGAAGCAAATCCCTAGTTGTGTATCAACTCACTTTATCATAGTTGCTAGGCACAGAGCTGCAATGTGACAGCTGCAAAGCACTACTTTTGGCATCCTGAACCTCCTCAACATGGTCGGTTGGGACCAAAGTGGTGCTTTGAAATAGACATAGTGAGGTATAGGTGATTTTTGTGACTATCCAACCGTAAATATGCGTCGATTCAGCGGTTAAAAAAAACAAAAACTATTTTTCAGTGCTTATTTTGAGGGGGGTCATATTCTAAAGGGCCTATTTACAATCTTACACCGGCTGTGACTCCGCAGCTTTAGATCCAGTTCCGGTGAAGGTCGGCTGCTTTTAACGGTCCACTACTGTGTCCGAACACCCGGGTGTGCCTGAACTTTTTTTTTTTCTTTGTTGTGCAAATACCAGTGTTACAAATGTTTATAGATGCTTTGCTTCGTGTTACTAACTCGACTTTTCATGTTTGGGTTGCCAACGTTTCTGACTTCATCAGTATTCTCCTCGAGTTCGTCGAACAAAAAGCGCTGCACTACCGTTTCCCATCCGTTGCCCTTTCAGTGTTACGCGGTGTTTTGCCGTTTTTGTTTTCACTTTTGACTATTAGCCTTAAAGAAAAAAAGTATTCCCCCTCCCTGACCCCCCACCCGCGAGGAAATTGGGCGGCGCCCCCTGCCTTATGCAAGACCTGCGTGCTGTCAAAGTGCCATTGAACAGTGTTGTAGACATCTCCTCGCTCACGTGGAGGGTGTTCGCCAATGTCGTGTTACTTTACTTAAAACGTCATTTGCTTTCCTACCATGTTTTCTTGACATGTGACGCGCCACGTTAGCTGTCTTTTTGACCGCCAGCAAACCACAGCCCGTCGCATGCCACGCTATCAAATCGTTTTCGTAGTTTGATTGCCACATTTAATTTTGTTTTATAATTTTAACTTGTGGAAGTGAACATATGATTTTTCAACTGTCAAATTTCCATTCTTTGTTCTGATTTGTAAAGCAGTTGACATTTAAAAAAAACAGTTTTTCATTTTTAGCATCCTCCAAAGCAAAATGGTGACATTTTAAATAATTGTTATGATTTTTGATTTGTTACACAGTTAAAAATATAATTAAAAGGGCTGTTTTTACATTTTTATATTGAATACAAGCTTTTAATGGTAGTTTTTCAATTTTTTTTAATGAATGGATTTAAAATTGAGTGATTTTCATATTTTGTAATATCAGCAACAATTTTATGGTTCTTTTAGTTCAATATTGGTTTTCTTTTGATTCATAAAGAATTAAAGTTTCTACGTTTACTTTTTAAATTGGCAACACAAAACCTTTTTAAAATTACTTCTTAAAAACATCAGCGACAAAAATGTTCTTTTTCTAAAAATAATGGCGATGTTTTTCAAAAATATTTTAAAAATCCAAATTTTGAGTCGAATGAAATTAAGATTTCTTTCCAAGTAATATTTTCTTAACACCTTTTTTAAAACAATCATTTCAGTTAAATTGTAAGCCCTAAAACAACTTGATTTACGCACTTGAATGAGTATTACATTTTTAAAAAAGGTTTCTATAATTGGAAATGCAGAGCAATAGCTAAATATAACATTAAAATAAATGTCTATTTTTTGCTATGGCGAAGCAGTAAATGTTCACCATTGCTGTTTAACTATAAAAAATTGCTTCATTTACATTAAGCTATTTTCCCACTGTTGGGTTTTCAACTGCGCACTTGATCAGATGGAAAATAGTGGCGTGCTTTCCCGCACTTTGGGTGTCAAATGTCAGCCAACGTGGCGCTTATTTGTCCCCCGTTTATGATTTTTACCGAAACAGTATTTGTTTTCTTCCTCTTGAATTTGATCGCGTGCGTTCCTGACAAAGCCAGTATTACAAAGTCTTTACACAACTTTTTTTTTTATATATATATATATTTATGTCTTTTTTTGTATTTTCCTTTTAATGGTTATTTATTCTGCATTATTATTGGTAGTGTACATGACTGTAGGATGAATTGATAATATATTTTAGTATGAAAAACAACAAATCAAGCAAGCTTAGCCCACGGTGTGGTTCTGAGTCTTTCTGAGTTTGTTTTACAGAAAAACACCCATAAAAAAACAAGACTAAAAAAAAGTAAATATGTTCATCTTGTATTTTCTAAAATGTTGGAAAAAATGAAGAGAAAAGCCAATGAAAGTGTTCCACGTGGTCATTGTTACACAGCTACTGATTGAAAACGCATGAGATGAAGCTCCAACCCCGATTTTTTTTCTGTCATTGTTGCTTTGAATCTTTTTGTGTTTTTGCTGTGCCATCATTTTGGTTTGTCCTTTTTTCTAATGTTTGTCCCTTCACAATAAACATGTGAATGCATCCCTGAATTAACTTTGCCTCTGCCAGCATCTTTTCAAAATAAAAGATAAAAATCATCCCTTATTGGCCCAAAAAACACATGCCATTGGAATCCCCTTGAAAATATGGTACAATCTACGCACCCTATTATTTAAACAAAGTTTATTACAACTTATGCACAAGAATTATATGTACGTATTATATATATATAGTGTGTGTATGTATGTATATATGTATATGTATGTATATATGTGTGTGTGTATATGCATATATATGTATATATGTATGTATATGCATATATATGTATATATATATATGTGTATATGTATGTATATGTATATATGTGTGTATGTATGTGTATGTATGTGTGTATATATGTATATATATGTGTGTATATATATGTATATATATATGTATATACATGTATGTATATATATGTGTGTATATGCATATATATGTATATATGTGTGTATATGCATATATATGTATATGTGTATATATGTGTGTATATGCATATATATGTGTGTGTATATGCATATATATGTATATGTGTGTATATGCATATATATGTATATGTGTGTATATGCATATATATGTATATATGTATGTATATGCATATATATGTATATATATACGTATATATATATATATATGTGTATATGTATGTATATGTATATATATATGTGTATGTATGTATATATGTATATGTATGTATATATGTATATATATGTATATATATGTATATATATGTATATATATATATATATGTGTGTATATATATATATATGTATATATATATATATATATATATATATATATGTATATATGTGTGTATATATGTGTATATATATGTATATACATGTATGTATATATATATATGTATATATGTGTGTATATGCATATATATGTATATATGTGTGTATATGCATATATATATATATATATATATATGTATGTATATATATGTATGTATATATGTATGTATATATGTATGTATATATGTATGTATATATGTATGTATATATGTATGTATATATGTATGTATATATGTATGTATATATATATATAACATTATATATTATACACATTTATAGGGCGGCCCGGAGGCGCGAGTGGTTAGCACGTCGGCCTCACAGTGGGTAGACCTGGGTTCAAATCCAGATTCGGACCTTTCTGTGTGGAGTTTGCATGTTCTCCCCGGGCCTGGGTGGTTTTTCTCTGGGTACTCTGGTTTCCTCCCACATTCCAAAGACATGCATGGTAGGCTTATTGGACACTAAATTGCCCCTAGGTATGATTGTGAGCATGACTGATTCAGGGTGTCCCCCGCCTCTGGCCCGGAGTCAGCTGGGATAGCCTCCAGCACCCCCCGCGACCCTAGTGGGGATAAAGCGGTTCATAATACATAACATAAGTGGCGGTGGACAAGTGGTTAGTGCGTTGGCCTCACAGTTCTGAGATTGAGAGTCCCCGGTGGGTTTCATCGTTGCTGTGTGGAGTTTGTATGTTATCCTCGTGCTTGTGTAGGTTTTCTCTGGGTACTCTGGATTACTACCATATCCTAAAAACATACATGTTGGGCTGGTTGGACCCTCTATGCTCCCATCTATATATCTTGTCTTTCAGCAATGTTACATTTTTCATTATGGTAATGCTGGGTAGGGAAAGCATCTGGGTATTGAAGTAGTTCATTTGTAGTCTAAATCTTTCAACCATAGAGAAGATTTGGCATATATCTTAAAATAAAGGTGCAACAGAGAATTCAAGATAGAAAGGCCTATATTAGACAAGAATGGGGCAGCATTCCTATTTCTAAACTTGAGAAACATGTCCAATAAGTCCCCCCAACATGTCCAATCTTTTTAGGGATTTGGTGACACCCTACATTTCAGAATAATCATAGTTCTCCCTTAAAATTGGGCATTTTCTCAGTTTATATTTTTGATGCGTCATCTTTTTTAGCTTTCCAAGACTCAGCCATTTGTGAGTCAGTGTGTCTCTTTGCCCTCCTAAATCCTGAGAAACATCAACATTAGAGCCAATGAAGACATCCCATTTGAAATGATAAGTCAGTGAATGATCATTTCCCACAGCCATAGACGGCAATAGAAGTCCAATCGTTTGTAATATGCTGGATGCTGCCATCCCTTAAAATTCAAATGATTTGGAGGACGTCTACACCTGTCAATGGCACACAAAAAGCTATTTGACTTGATCAAGAACAGATTTGTCCAAGAGAACTCAAATGAAGGCTGTAACCATAAAAATGACCACTAGATGACAAAATAAGACAAGCCGACGTTTCAATGTTGTTAAGACCTCAACATTATTCATATGAATATTTAAATTGCTCTTAATCCTATCAAATATGACAGGAAAAAAACTGCAAAAGCAAAATAGGAAAATTGTGCTACAAAGTGAAGTTTTTAAGAGAGTTAAATGCAAATATTAGGAGGCAGGTGGAATAACAAAAGGCCACCTGAGTGCTTTGATAAAAAGCTGGCATGAATATACACGCAGTGCACCTGATGAGGATTTTCTTTTTCAACCCTTCCAACAAATCCTCCCAAAAAAGGCTTACATAAAGCTTTATAGCACCCCCCCATCCTTCTCAAAACACACAAAAATCAAATGAAGTTAGAATAAGTTAGGAAGACAGATTGTAGAGAAAAACATTCATTTTATTATTATTATTTTTACAGGTCTTTATTTTGACTTGGGCCTGAAAACTAAATCTTATAAGTCAGGGGTGTCAGACTCTGGTTGGTTCGCTGGCCGCTTTAACGTCAACTCAATTTCATGTGGGCCGGACCATTTTAGATATAATATTTAGATTATTTTTTAATAAATGGATTAAAAGAACTGGATTAAAATCCTGGAATATTCAGTTTTTATAGATCTAAAACAATGTTTATTTGAGCTTTTTTTAAAATATATTTTTAGATTTTACAAAATGATTTTTGAACTAAAAACAGAAAAAAATGGATTGAAAAATTACAATTATTGATTTAAAAGGGGGAAAATCAGGAAATTTAATATACATCTATACTATTCATTTTAATTTGATCCTAAAACAGAAAGTCGGCACTCATGATTTACTTTCCCAGGCCACACAAAATGATGCGACGGGCCAGATTTGGCCCCCGGGCCGCCGTTTTGACACAAGTGGTCTACAAGTACTGAAGAACTAGCAATTTAGAAGAAAAAAAACCTCAACAATCTCTGTGAAAATTAAATTGCATATGACTCCCAATCACAGTTCCAGTTCGAGTGGGAATCGAACCTAAACTGCCTCTAACAAACCCAGGCAAAAGAACCACTTCACTATTCGTTGGCCAAATGAAAGTCAAAGACCCCTAATTGATTCAACAAAGTTAAAACCCCCAAAACAAAACCCGAAATCTAAATCCCATCTTTTAAAAAAATCAATTTAAAAGCCAACACATTGACAAGACTGTCTTCTCTGTCAGCATCTGTCTTCCCATCACGGTTGCCTGGCAACCACTACGATTTCCGATGACGTCACACCACCTGTCTTCTGGTGAGTGTTGAAAGTTGTGCAAAGGCGCGCTTTTCTCCAAATGAATCTACTTAAGCTTCTTGAGTTTGAGCTTCTTCTCACGCAGAGTTTTCACAATTTATTGCCCGCGTTGGCACTTTTGACTTAAAAAGACGCCATTAAAAGCTTATTTTTGGATGATCATTTTGGAAAAAGTGCACCCTCCCCCACAGAGAGGCGAGATCCCCAAATCCTCTTTTCAGTGGTTTGAGTGAAAGTGTTGCTGTCAGCACCCGCACGCGCACCCGCACGCTCACCTGCCTTTAAATACATCCATTTGCAAATGTATTATTCATGTGGGCCTCCTAATGTATTTTTACCTGATGTTTAATGCATCGCGGCGTAGCAGCATGCTGAGGAGACATGTTGGGTAATAATAACTCTCTGACATGACATCACACCTCCCGGTAGCTGAAAACGTTCCCGCAAAGATGGATCCATCAAGACCTGGCCCACAAAGGTGGGCTACTAATGAAATCAAACAAAACTAGAATGCACTTATACATAAAACATTTCATGACTGTTGGATTTGAATGAAGTACGTTTGATTTACCAGCGATTGGCAACCAGTTAAGGGTCTATCCCACCATCTCCAGCACCATCTTGACGACAAGCGGAATGGAAGATGAATGAATAAGTATGTTTTTTAAAATACGGTAATGCTTTGGACATTGCGGATAATGTAGACCAGACGTGGCTGCAATAATCGAAAATGCGCAAAGTAGGATCCCCCTATTTTACTACCATACTTCATGTTTTGGAGCCAATACAAACATACAAAAAAGTAAAATGATCAAGATAAATACGGTGTATTTATTAAATATTACAGCTACAGGCATATGAAAATGCATTAATGTATTAATATGTAAATATAATCTATGAATAAAAAAACTTAAATACTTTAAACATATACACTAAGCAAGAATCTAATCTAGTAATTTATATATAAATCTAATGTAATAGCAATACATTGTAATCTAATTTCAAAGGTAAACAATTAGTAATCCCAAACGTTTCTCTTTTTCTATTGAAATAGTTTTATTTTGCACAAAATACATTTAAAATTGAATCAACTGATTATAGCGGCATGGTGATCCAGTGGTTAGCATGTCCACCTCTCGAGTGTTCTGGATGTTCTCCCCGTGCCCCCGTGGGTTTTCTCTGGGTACTCTGGTTTCTTTGCACTTCCCCAAAACATGCAGGGTAGGTGATTTATGGATGGATGGATGGATATGTTAAGATTTTGACGCTACGTTTGTTCAAACCGTGCATCGTAGAGTTGAAAACTTTTATGGTGGCCAAAAACGGCTGTCGGATCCTAATAGACGAGTATTTGGATTTATTCACCTTCTCTAAGTGTGTAAACTCAAGCTTTGTATTTGTTAAAGCTGAAAGCAGAGTTGTTGCATCGATGGTTGTTTTTACATGATGTCCCTAAACGCACCGCGTGGCTGATTGGTCGGCAATTTACCAGGTGGTGGAAAACTATTTTTTTCCATGTTGGCAACACCTTACGGTAGATATGTTCGTGCTCTTGTGTGTATTATAGCTTTGATTGGCCCTGATTTGTTTGTATTTCGAGGTATAGCTCTCTTTGGGCATTCTGTGCTTTGTAAACAGGGCATGGATGCTGAGTTATGGGTGCGAGTTGATGGTCGTCGTTAACACAATCAAATGTGCATTTAAAGTGTTGTTGCTGCTTAGTTGATTTGGATAATTCGTGTAGGTGATTATTGTTTCCAATGGGATGGGCCTGTGAGCTGACTGTGTGGGTGCTGCTGTCTGAGTTTTTGGTAAGTAAACTTCATTTTAACCTTCGATCTCTCCAGAATCTTCATGTTTTCTTTTACTTTTCAGGATCCCCATGAACGAGAATTCTATTTCTACATAGTATTCTTCTAAACTGATATTGGGTGCTACTTTGTATTGGTATCCTACTGACGCTTTGGCTTGATAGAATTGAACTGCTGATTTGCTTCTCATATCATATTTATACATTTTGCTGGATTGCTTTGAAATGCTGAACTTCTATATTATACCCAGTACATAATTGCATAGAAATGTTTGCTGTGCTATTTGTGTAACTGAAATTTTAATTTTTCAAAATATGTGTGTATCTAAATCTATATATATAGATATATCTATATCTAGATATAGATATCTATATATAGATATCTATATATAGATATAGATATCTATATCTATATATAGATATAGATATCTATATCTATATATAGATATCTATATATAGATATCTATATATAGATATCTATATATAGATATCTATATATATATATCTATATATATATATATATATATATATATATATATATATATATATATATATAGATAGATATAGATATCTACAGATATAGATATCTATAGATATAGCTATCTATATATAGATATCTCTATATATAGATATCTATATATCTAGATATAGATATCTATAGATATAGATATAGATATCTATATATCTAGATGTGTATATATATATATATATATAATTATTATTATTTTTTCTTATAGAGCAACAACTGTCTTTTGGTTCTATACAAGCAGGTGGGACCGCCGAAGCCAGGCACCTCTGCTTGTAAAAAATAAAATTATTTCTAGTGGTAGAGTGGTTAGGGAATACTAACTCTCCTCTTTGACACCTTGATCTGGAGCATTTCTGTCTGAGCTCACCTTCATGCTTGAGTGAATTTGGGAGTGGTTCCCTGAAGAAATTGAAAAGCTCTGATCGGGTCAATGATCTGTTGCTGTAATCAACAAGTATCGCATAGATTGTCGCTACATGCACTGGCTTGTTCTATGATCCTCTTTGACTAAGCTTTTTGTTGGTGTAGGAGTTTCATAACCAAATATCTTGCACTAAGAGCTTATTATGGGTTTTGAAGCATATTCCTTTCCATCCATCATGATTTGATGAGGGATTTGGTTGCACAAGCTTTCATGGCGCAGGTCCAGGATGCAGGGCTGCAAGATTGTTACTGCTGTCACAAGTTTCACCATATTTTCGCTTTGCATTCGGCTACAACATAAGAAGCCGATTCCGAGCCTCCTGAGATTAGCTTTGTATTTTTAAATACTAGGTTTTAATCTGAAGCTACTGAACTTTTGGGTTCACTTTTAATTGGGAGATTAAGGAGTTAGAATTTAGTCTAGTAAATTGACTCTCTTCATCTTCCATACCATGCATCCTAGTCAGGGTCGCGGGGGTTGCCGGAGCCTAACCCAGCTGACTTTGGCGAAAGGCAGATACAACCTAGACTGGTCGTCAGTTTGCCGTAGGGCACACAGAGAAAAACGACCCCTCACAATCATATTGTCACCAGCGGAAATCGAGAATAAAAATGGTTGTAGTCTTTGTATCTTGAACCTGGCATTTCTCCTGCATGGGAATTTCGTGCATGTAGCCCAAAGCAACAAAGCTCAGATTTATTTACAGGTATGTCAAGGCAGGATAGTATAATTATCATCCTAAACTCACAGCAACTCCATTTAAAGATCTCCAAGCTCCTTTAACTTTAAGCTTTATTCGAAAGCCGAGAATAGCTTTTTTACTTAAAGTGCATTTTGTATGACTTTGGGACCGCCGCAACATTCTTCAAGTCTTTTCCAGGGCCTTTGGAGTGTGGTTTCTGAGCTCTAAAATGTGTAACATAATCCATGGATTTGTTACCAAGCAATTTGATGGTCTTCAATTGTGTTTAGGAACGATGTCCTCTTCACCAGTTGATTATGAAATTGATACATATATGCCAGTACATATGAGTATTTTGCGTGGCAGGTATTTTGCTATTTTCAAATAAAATCAAATTAAAGGCTTTTATTGTCATCATACACAGCTGCGTATAATGAAATTGGTGGTGCTACTCCACAAAGTGCGTTTTCCCAGTAAAAAAAAAACAGAAGTCATATAAAAATATAGAAAGTCACATCCTGGCGAGGTAAATTCTAAAATATTGCACAAGCTAAGATATTGGACATTGTTATTGCACAGAAGGGATCGTACAATAATAATAGAATTGATGAATTCAGATAAGATGAGGAACTAATGTCAATTCTGTCTTGTGTTGTTATTTCTCTGCAAAAGTTGCTGAGGAATGCCTGATGTTAGCTTAGTGCAAATCTTGTGTTCTTGGTTTTTGAGTGTGTTTAAAGCTGGCTCCATTTAATGTTTACATAGGATGCTTCGTCCTTCGTGTAAACTTTGATGCACTCGTGATGTTGAGTAGCAGATGCAATATCAGATGTGGTCTCACAGAATTAAAGTTAATCATGATCTTCAAAACTATCAGTCACTATAGCTGCATCACTAGCAAGAATTCAGCAGAGGTTGCTAGTGATGCAGCCAATGTTCCCTCTAATTTTTCGTTGGTCTGAGCAGAAAGTCAACCTCCCTGAGCGCACTGAGTACCAGTGTGAGCGACATCATCGGTACTCGGATGATTCGCCTAAAGACGTTTCGCCGACGGACGTTTGACAGACGGGCAGGTCGCCGAATGGACGTTCCGCCGAACGTTCATTCGGCGACCTGTCCGTTTTTCATGTAAAACATGCTGTAAAACACGAAAAACATAAGTGGACAGAGCTACTGCCACTTGCTGCCGCTTAAACGGCGCCATCATGGGGAAAGGGGTAAAAAAAAAAAAAAAAAAAAAAAAAAAAAAAAAAAAAAAAAAAAAAAATTCCGATTTTTTTTTTTTTTTTTTTTTTACTGCGCGCCATATGATTGCTGCTGCGCAGCGAGGACGAGAGTAGTGCGCAATTGCGCACGCGCGCAGCTTAGAGGGAACACTGGATGCAGCTATAGTGACTGATAGTTTTGAAGATCATGATGAACTTTAATTCTGTGAGACCACATCTGATATTGCATTTGGACGGGAACCAGAGCAAACTTGCTTTTTCTAGAATGCATTTGTTACTTATGTCGTTAATGGCTGTAGTGGCATTTAGGCCAACTGCGTATGAAATATTTTCACTCTACTTTTTTTTACCTTAGTGTGGGTAAGTGGACCCAAATTCACAGTCAACCAAACTCACTTCAAAATGAGCATTCACAATTCTTTATTGAACAGCACTGTGAAATTCAATATGCCTCCAGAGTGAAGCTGAAGAAAACAGATGTACACCACATACAAATAGATACTATGAGAGCCTGTTTCATATGCCATTATGAATACGCCTTTTGAACGTTCCCAATGAAAACAAAGTATGAAGCAGTTAGTAAAAGTTACAATCAAGTTTACAATTTGGTCAAATGCAGCACAGTAATACTTCAATGCTGTTACAGCACTTTTTAACAGCAATGTAGTATTTACAATGCTTTTGGAGGTGCAAAAGGGTTAGGATTTTATTGGATAACTGTATTCATCCCGTATTTCATTGTCACAGTAGCAAGAGGGTGAGAATGCAGATACAGGAAAGGCATGTTAGACATAAATAGATAGGTAATAAGCAAGTTCATAAATAAATATATATAAATAAATAAGCGTGTTGCTGATGTGTATATATATACGTATATATATATATATATATATATATATATATATATGTGTATATATACATATATATATATATGTATATATACATATATATACGTATATATACATATATATACACATATATACATATATATACACATATATATACACGTGTGTATATATATATATATATATATATATATATATATATATATATATACGTATATATATATATATATATATATATATATATATATATATATATATATATATATATATATATATATATATACACATATATATATATATATATATATATATGTATGCATGTATGTATGTACGCATACATACACATATACGCATACATACACACATACGCATACATACACGTATACACATACGCATACATACACATATACGCGTACATACACATATACGCATACATACACATATACGCATACATACACATATATACGCATACATACACATATATACGCATACATACACACACATACATACACATAGATGTAAATGTATACATACGTTTGGTCTTAACATTCAGCCATTTGTTTTGTTAAAGAGCCTGACAGCTGATGGGAGGAAGGATCTGCGGAAGCGCTCCTTCCTGCAATGAGGGTGCAGTAATCTATTGCTGAAAGAGCTTCGGAGGGACTCCACAGACTCATGCAGGGGGTGGGAGGTGCTGTCCATGATGGACATCATCCTGGTCAGCAATACAAAGCTTATAAAGGTACTATGATTTACTCTGTTCTCAACTAAAAGACTGATTTGCACAGAGAGTTGAAAATAAAAGTATGAACGCATAGCAAAGATTTTGAAATTTTTGAAATGATGCTGATGCTTTAACAAATTTGCGTGCACATAGATACCAAAATGCAGAACGTTGACAAATCCTTGACCCAATGGTCCTTACCGGCTCATCGAGTCATGGCGCTCTGAAAGTCCAGATTAGACCTAAGTGGCTCTGATAGAGCTTCCCTCAAAGTGAATGCACGTCCGATTGGTCAAAATTGTACAAGGAATTCCATTGGTTCCCACAACTGTATCCTGTTGGGATTTGATTACTACATATGTACGTACTTGCATAACCCATCCATTGAAAGAAGCATGCTGGGACTGAACCGTCAATCTCAGAACTGTGAGGCCTATGCGCTATCCACTCACCGGGCCGTCAATGTATTTAAGAAATCTATTTGCTTTATTTCCCATAGCAAAATGCACACGGGCATCACTTATACTACAAATGGGAGTGAAATAGTGGTCACAAACTATTGTTCCGTGCACTGCAATAAGCCCCTGGGCCCTAGGTTTGAGACCACTGTCCTATATGAATGTTTTATAAGCAATAACAAAAAATTCCTACGTTGTGTATGAAAGGCTTCATAAAGGGTGGTTTGGTCACCTAGTGGTTAGCAGATCAGCCTCACAGTTCTGGGGTCGAGGTTTCGATCCCAGGTCGGTCCTCACTGTGTGGAGTTTGCATGTTCTCCCCAGGCTTGCGTGGGTTTTCTCTGGGTACACCAATTTCCTACCACATTCCAAAAACATGCATGGTAGGCTGGTTGGACACTCTAAATTACTTCTAGATATGAGTGTCAGTGTGAATGGTTTCCGTTGTCTCAGTGTGCCCTGTGATTGGCTGGCCACCAATTCAGTCTGTCCCCTGCCAGCTGCCAATAGTTAACTGAGATAGGCTCAGTTTTTTTGAAATAGTTTATAGTTTAGTGTACAAAAAAGAACCCAAGCCTTGAAGGAAGAGACAAAATGACCTGACTTGCGCCGTGCAAACATTTAAATGCTACTGACTACATCCAGAGCTGCAAACTCATGCAGGGTGATGTTAAAAAACACAACTGTATTATCCCCGCCCGTTGAAGAGCTGCAGACCAAAATGCAGTCGTGAATGAAGCCGAGATATTTCGGTGATCTCCTGCGGGTCCAGCCCGTCCCACACACGACAAATTGTGGTAATTACCACAATCATCTCAACAGACGCTCGGATTACAAACAGCGGGCGATGGGCTCTGTCATTAGAGGAGGCAAGCCATGAGACAAGATGTATTTTCTTTACTTCCCGCAGAGCATAGCAATGCCAGTCACTCGATGCCGACTTTAACAATTTTGTTGATCACAAAGAACTTAGCAAATAAGGACAACAACACTTGGTTGAAAAAGTCCCTCAATGCGACCTAATACATAACAATGGGAAATATACATTAGGTGACTTATGTAGATGAAAACAGAGGCTTTAAAATGAATAGCGTTTGAAGATAATTAGGATTTTTCATTCATTTTCAACACCGCTCATCTTTGTTTGCAGGGTGCTGGAGCCAATCCCAGTTGACTTTGGGCGAAAGGCAGACTATACCCTCGATTGGTCGCCAGTCATTCATGGTAATTCACATTAGTTGGGTCATTTTCATTTTTTGAAATGCTGACCATTTAATATCGCATTTAACCTACAGTCCCTAACTCGCATTCAAACCAAATCAATAATCAGATATATAAGCGTTCTAATGAAGTTTTCTAATAAAAAAAAAAAAGAGTGACGTCGGTTTTTCATGACTCTGCGCAAGCTGTGGCTCCCTCTCAATTAATATTTAGCAAAATGTCCCTCCTGCCTAAAGCAGATGCTATCATTACCCAGCCACGCTTTCTCTTTCATTTTGCTTTCAAACCTCACGTAGCCGACAAGCGGGACCGCCCGCCTCTCCTTCACAACGCCTGCTCCCCATACCCCTGACTGCGCGAACGCCGCCATGGGATTAAAAGCGACACGCAAGATGAGAGCCGCACTCAGTAGGCCCGCAGGGGCATCACACAACGTTCACGGCGCCGCCGCTGATTGTAAAGTATTATTAACTCTCAAACTGTTTACGCTACTGGAAAAAAACAAAGTGAATTTTTGCTCAAGTTTAGCGCTGAAACAAACGATGATTGTGATCATTCACCTGTATTTTTTCGATGGAAAAAGAGAAAAGTGTTTTTAATTTCCATATATGAAACCTACATTCATTCATTTTCCAAAACAGTTAGCAACACAAGGGTTGCGGGAGGTGTTGGAGCCTATCTCAGCTAACACAGCCTGAATTGGTGGCCAGCCAATCACAGGGCACAATGAGACAATGGAAACCATTCACATTGACACTCATATCTTGGAGCAACTTAGAGTGTCCAACCAGCCTACCATGCATGTTTTTGGAATGTGGGAGGAAACTGGTGTACCCAGAGAAAACCCACGCAAGCCTGGGGAGAACATGCAAACTCCACACAGTGAGGACCTACCTGGGATCGAAACCTCGACCCCAGAACTGTGAGGCCGATGTGCTAACCACTTGGTGACCAAACCACCCTTTATGAAGCCTTTCATACACAAAGTAGGACTTTTTTGTTATTGCTTATAAAAGACAGTGGTCTCAAACCTAGGGTCCAGGGTCTTATTGCAGTCCACGGAACAATAGTTTGTGACCACCATTTCCCTCCCAATTGTCGTATTAGTGATGCTATGGGCATTTTGCTATGGGAAATAAAGCAAATGTATTTCTTAAATAAATTGACAGCCCGTTGAGTGAATAGCGCATCGGCCTCACAGTTCTGAGATCGTCAGTTCAATCCCAGGTTCGGGATGCATGATTTCCTGGCATGGGTTTTATCCCAGTATTCTGGTTTCCTCCCACATCCCAAAACTTAATTTTAAGAATTATTTATTCTTTGAGTACAGTAATTGCACACATGCACATTTTTTTGTTGTTGTTGATTGTTTGTATCCATCAGGCAATTGACCGTAATTAACCATGCTAACAAGCAGATGTTTTATTATTATTTTTGACCATGCCAGGATGTTATTTTGTTTTACTGGAAAATAACAGCACAAAACCAAATGCAGTTTTGTCCTTTTAATTGTGATGGAAGCCGTCCAACAGAGGTGCCGCTATTAAAACTGATATAATACATGATATAATACAAATCGCTGAAAAGCAACAACAAAATGTAAAAGCAATGCTTTTTAGAAAACATCATTTAATATCACCTAACAATGTGTCAATAGGCAAAATAAAATAAAAACTATTTAATTTTTTAAGGATTATCCTCTACATATAGCGACATCATTACTTTAGCAAAGACCAGGACCCAAGTTTTATGATGCAAGGTGAAGAAAAAGTTGATTCAAATATTGGGACAACTGTGGGAAGTCTGACCAAAAAATATTAGAAACGTTGATCCTGATCAACATACCGATTGCTTCAACTATCAAATGGAATCAAAAGAAAAAAAACATACAAATAACAACCTTTAATAATTTTAACAAATCTTTGCGATATGACATTGGAAAAACTCGTTTTCATTCAAATGTTTGAAACCAATTTGTCACAATGGGTTTGTATTTCTTATTGCTTGAGGAGAAATATTGTAGTAGTAGGGGTTTGCGTTATAACTCCACTAGATGGAGCTGTAGTAGTAGTTAGGAGTTGTTATACATCAACTAGATGGAGCTGTGCTAAAGGGGATTTGTTTAACAAATGTTCATCAATCTATAAGGCGGATCGGATTATAAGGTGCACTGACGAATTTTTAGTCTTTTAGTTGCGCCTTATAGTGCGGACAATACTGTTTATAATCGTACCAAATTTATTGAAGGCCTTTGAAACGAATTAAATTGAATCAAAGAAGACTGCAGCATTGGAATATATCATACCATTATCAATCAATATTGTATCATCATGAATTTGGTGATTTACAGCTCGACGAAAGACAGTTTGTCAAATAGGAGAAAAATCAGGGGGAAATGTCAACACTTTGATGGTATTCTCCTAATTTCCATTCCTTGAATCAACCTTCTGCAGATACAAGACTTTTATTTCTCCTCTACTTTTTTTGCTAGAAGAGCACTGGGCAGAGTGAAAATATAATGGAAAACAGTTGTGCTGGGAAATGAAATGTGCAGATGAACCTTGAAGTCGCAGCAAGTTTTCTCATTAAAATGCCTGCCGTCTGTTTCACAAACAGCTGCCACACCGCCGTTCAGGCATCTTTGGTTGCATCGGTGCGTGTCTTCGTCACGAAGCCGAGCTAACGTTGCCGTCAAAAGAAGCGCTTCCTAAAACAAGCGCAGACGATGATGTGGCATAAGACAACGGCGGCCTCCTTTGGAGATGCATCAAAGCTTCAAAAGCCCTCCGAAGACTTTTACAAAGTTGCCGCTAGCTCACAGCGGGCGGGAGAAACATGAAATGGAGACAACCCCCCACCAAAAAACTAAAAAAAAAACTGCTTTTCAGAAAATAAAGACGTTTCACAGAAGTTTTTTGGATTTCTCATCTCACATTGACGCGATTAATAATTCAGTTCGTCAACAGGAACAAAAGTATGTCATCAACATTTTGCATTCACAATTGCAACAAATTGGAGCAAAAGCTAAGCAAGAAAAAAATGTGGAGTTTGAAAAATCTAGTTTGTTAGCTGACGGGCTACTTTCTGGTTTATAGAGGTTGCCATTATATTAGAAACTTGAGCTTTTTTCAGTTATTCATTTAATATTCATTTGATCTTGATGAAAAGAAGGAAAAAAACACAAATAACTGCTATTTTTACTTTTCTGCTGTGCTATATTAGTTCAGGGTCACTATGTTTTAAGGATTGAGGCCTTCTGCATGTTTTTAGTTGCTTTAAGCACCTCAGTGAACTTCATGGACGTTGCCATGGTAACGCACTTGTTGAACTGTTTCTAGTATTCCCAGATAATAAATGAATAATGGTAATGATGATAAAGATGATGATAAATTAATATAGTGCTATTTGTTGCTGGAATGGTAATCAATCAATGAAATGTCATTTTTTTGTGTTTAAACATTGTTTTTTTCTTTTCAGACGTTTAGAAGAAATGTGCATTTGTTTAAATACTTAAAGCAAAATGAATGTTATTTATTGTTGGTCTCGTTTATCTTATTTTAACCTATCTTATGATTTTCTTTCTGAAATATTTTATTTCATATAGAAAAGAGTTTTCAAATTTGTGGGAAGGAGCCAATTGTGGATTGAGGGACAATATTTTCGGGCCCCTATTTGACATCCAATTGTAGTACTGTATTAGTGTTGTAAGCATGTTTTTTGCAATGGGCAATTGAAAATAGATAATCATGTTAAATAAAATGAATTAAGTTCATTGATGGCTCATTTTGGGAGGGAAATCTTTCAAAAACACATTTTAAAAAGCCACAGTAATAACAAAAATGTAAACATAGTAACATTTTTCATCTTTTTCTTCTTTTTTTTTTATTAGGGCTGTTTTTTTTTATTAGGGCTGTTTTTTTTCCGGGTGCTCTGGTGTCGTCCTACATTCCAAAGACATGTATGCTGGGACACTGGAATAAAGGTGATGCAAAATACTAAGTAAAAATGTTGCTCAATATTTGGTAAAATTTGAGTACTGACACATACTGTTTTATAGCATCAAGACCACGTCATCTTCAAAACATGGACATTAAGTTGGGAGGACAAACCACCTCGTGGAGCGTCGTAAGCAGCCGCCATCTTTTCCACATTCAGTATGGCGGGACAATATGGGCGTGGTTACGCCTGTTGTCGACGCAGCTGCGTAAATTGAGCACATGCGCAGTATCTCCGCCTTTCGAGAAGCCATTTCTATGCTGACGGACTACTAGCACGCCAACGAGGTAAGGCGTTGAGCAATTTACTGGCCTAAGTGCATTTTTATCACGCTACCGGGAGATTTTTTAGGAATCAATTGAGACAAAAACGCCAACAAATCTGTTAGTTTAATGCCAGGTTGAACACGCCGTAGACAATTTAAGTTTGGGCTCCTTTTCCCCAGGCTGTGTCGTATATGACTAGCTATCTTAGCATTAGCGTCACGACGACCATTTGACTTAAGTATGTTGTCCGATTTCTCTCCATTATTGAGTCGTGTAGTCATGTCTTTTTGATTTAATCAAACAAAGCCGAGACATCAACGGACAGTTTGCTGGGTAAAGACTCAAGAATGATATCCAGAGGCACGACTTGGTTCCTGGTGTGTTGTATGTAATGATAGTTTTCACTGAGTGCTAAACGCCCGTTTACAATTTGTAATTGTTCTGTTTTCACACAAAAAAGAAATCATTTACTCAAAATTTGTTAAGCCAACTTTCTCCTAGTTCTTAACGTCAGTCTGTATATTTAATCACCTTGTCTGGAAAAGGGAAAATAGCACGGGGCACTCACTAACTTATTTGCATTCTTTATCTTAATCGTTTACTAAATTTCTTGTAAGATTTGTCTTTCCTGTAATAATTGTTTGGCAACTCCCAAATAGCTTGGTTAAATCACATTTTTCTTGTTTAGGATCAAAATGCGTGCACAGAACACTCACCCTATAGGTTACAGGAGAGCAGAATGTGCCAGAACAAGGTAAAAATGGCTTTGACAGTAAATCTTCAGCCATATCCATTTCTTCTCCTTCAGCCATTGTGGGTTGACAAAACTGCTATTAAACCAACAAAACAATGTATTTGCTATGTACTTTAACTCTGGCTAGTCCACTCTATCACTAGCCAATCACAGTTTGTGAAAGCGATGACGTATCCCTACGCCTGCGAGAAGGCATTGGTGTCGCCAAATCGAAATCTGATTGGTTAAGGCAACAGTTTTAGCCACGCTTATTTTATTCTGCAGGGCCTGCAGAACTGATTGTGAAAGCCTCCAGGTAGATTTCTGACCATGGCAACAAATAATGGCTGAAATGTGATCGGTTAAAAGCTTAAATATGAAAACACATCTGGAAGCAGCACAACCAGGGGAAAAGCAATGAAAGGAAGCTGATGGACAATTAGAAATTATTTAATAAGTATTCATGGACAAAATATAATTAAGATATTTTTGGGGCCAGCAGAGAAGGCCTTGCAGGCCCTGACGGTCCACCACTAGGCTCCAGCACCCCCGCGAGTAAAATTAAAAAAATCAAATCAAATTGTAATCATTTGAAAAGAATATTGCTAACCCCTTTCTAACCCTTTTGTGATTTGTGACCACTGTCCCTGAAAGAGTTAAATAGGTAACTGTCAGCGATTTTCTTTACTCATTTCTTTAAGTTCTACAACAAAAATCCAGCAGCCTTTTTATATTATTCGTCACCCTGCTGGAATGCAGTTGAGTTGATAATAATTTAGTTCTAATGATAAATGTATTTAAAAGCCGTTGGTGAGCGAGCACTATTGATTGGAATGTACTGAATGCTAACAAGCAGACACATTTACATTTGAAAAGCAAACCAAAACACAGACGGGGGGAAAAAATGAAGCCCTGCATTGCAAAAGTTGAAATTTGTTTCGAAGTGATCAAACTAGCACATTTTCGATTTGATTGAGTCTAATGTTACAGTGAGATACTTTTCGCTCTTTAACTGACATTTTAATATAATGTTCACATTTTATCATGATAGGTTTCATGTATTGACATGATAAATATCGCATGTGAATCACTGTTATTTTCTTTTTCACATACACAGACATCTGATCATGATGAGAAAAAAAGTCTTAATTAAAATATGAAGAAAAAAGTGTGTATTGTTTCTTCACAATACTGGAATTCGTTGACGCTAAGTGCAATTTTCCTCACATTTATCCAGGTGACACAATCTGACATTCTATCTCGATCAAAAGAAGTCTTGCAAAAACACTCGAGACATTTAATTGCACACAATTATAGTCTGAAATTTGCATTTTGCTCTTTAAAACAATTTCTCGAGCTGTATGGCTGGTACTCGGACGTTTGGTCGCCGGACGTTTGGTCGCCGGACGTTTGGTCGCCCGGACGTTTGGTCGCCCGGACGTTTGGTCGCCCGGACGTTTGGTCGCCCGGACGTTTGGTCGCCCGGGTGAATATAATTTTGAGAGCTGGTTTCAACAGTAAACTCTCATGTTGTCAAACGTCCGGCGACCAAACGTCCGGCAACCAAACGTCCGGCAACCAAACGTCCGGGCGAACAAACGTCCAGGCGAACAAACGTCCAGGCGAACAAACGTCCGGGCGAACAAACGTCCGGGCGAACAAACGTCCGGGCGAACAAACGTCCGGGCGAACAAACGTCCGGGCGACCAAACGTCCGGGCGACCAAACGTCCGGGCGACCAAACGTCCGGGCGACCAAACGTCCGGGCGACCAAACGTCCGGGCGACCAAACGTCCGGGCGACCAAACGTCCGGGCGACCAAACGTCCGGGCGACCAAACGTCCGGGCGACCAAACGTCCGGGCGACCAAACGTCCGGCGACCAAACGTCCGGTTACACAATGGCTATATATCACAATCCATGAAATACATTTCTGCAAGAGCACTTTCAACTCCAGTAGATTATTATTTTTTCTCAACATCACATTATGACATTTAATCATTATCAACATATTTCTGAGGAAAATCTCAACTGTATGAAAAAATAATGGCACACATGCCAGTGACAAAACACATTAAATCCATGCATGGATTTTTTTTCCTCTAAGCGCTACCACAATATTTATCCAGATGCTCTATTGTCTTTTCCCATTCACCCCTCGCTTAAAGTTTCATTGGCTGAAAAGACCCATCAGTTCTTACTTTAGTGTGTATTCCATACATCCAGAGAATGCCAAGTACTTGTGGGCATGCTGGAATCATCCGGATCAAGGGATGCTGCCTCACTGTGCTCTATTTGAAAAACTGAAAAATAATCGTACAAAGACACTGTTGACGTAGTCAAATATTTACACATCTGTACAGCTATTTACAAGTGTGAGCCAGGTTGCGGCATGAATTTCTTCTTCTTAGATGAAATACTCCTTAGGATTCTGCCGAGAAGCATTCTGGCAGTCCGTCTGGTGTTCGGAAGCTAAATCCTGGCTCTCCTCTCGCTGGCTTCCTTTCACTTCCTGGTTCCGATACGTCTCCTTGCGGCGGTACAAAACCTTGCCGGTCACGGCCAGGCCGGCCACTGTCACAAAGATGATCACCGCGATCACACCTGCAAGAATTACATAAAGCATTATCACCAGGAAATGTCTGTACATAGGTATACAGTGGGGCAAATAAGTATTTAGTCAACCACCAATTGTGTAAGTTCTCCTACTTGAAAAGATTAGAGAGGCCTGTAATTGCCAACATGGGTAAGCCTCAACCATGACAGACAGAATAGAAATAGAAAATAGAAAAGAACAAGAAATAAGAAAAGACTGAATTAGCGGCAGATCAGACGTGGTTGCTTTTTTGCATTTTATGTTTGTTACAGAAAAGAGTCAATTCCCACATGGTTGTGACTATGTTTAGACTGTATTTCTGAGCTTTAGATTTCATTGGCCTATGGAATCGGAGTCTATAAATACATATATAAATAGAATTAGGTGACACCAAGTTGGAGGAATAAAGTAGGAAAAACTGACCAACCAAATACACAGTTGGCTGTTATTCCTTTCAATCATTTTGTATTATACATACTCAGCATTACATCAACTTTAATGTTAGTTTTTAGAGATGGCAGAGCAGTTAAATGCCTGCCCAGTGAATTCTACCTAGCAACAAGTCACATAATAAAAGGTGACCGGACATTTCGTCGAAAGACGTTTGGTCCCCGGACGTTTGGTCCCCGGACGTTTGTTCGACCGGATGTTTGGTCACAGGGTTCGCTCGCTGTCAAATTATGACAGAGAGTTTACTGGTGATATTTTGATATTAGATATTTAGATATTAAACTCACTCTCTCACGATTATAATTTTGAGAGCTGGTTTCAACGGTAACAACCCGGCGACCAACCGTCCATTCTACCAAACGTCCGGTCGACCAAACGTCCGGTCGACCAAACGTCCGGTCGACCAAACGTCCGGTCGACCAAACGTCCGGTCGACCATACGTCTTTTGACGAAACGTCCGAGTACCGTAATAAAGATGCACAACGAGGGTTACACAAATACTGTACAGAACTTGGAGAGAAATTTCAAAAATCCTGATGGAAAACACAGGTGTAACGACAACTGAGTATCCAGTATAATACAGAGCAACAACGAACATGTTAGGTACCTCCAATGAGTGCAGAGTCAGTCCGAATGGCATTGACTAAAGGCTGGCCCGAACCTGACGGGCCTGCAACGGAGGGACACAAGAAAAAAAGAGAAATAAAAGAGATAAGAAGGAAGAGAGGAAAAGTTAGGGAAAATAAGACGACAACATAACGCAGCCTACTTATGAAGCACAAAGCCACTGGGTGGAAAATAAACTGATTAATTAGAGAGATCAGAGTGACGCAGGCGGAACATTCAGCACAGCGGAAATCCTGAAGTGATATCAACCCGTCCATCATTTATTATCTAAATTCAACTTTCTCTGGATTCTTTTAAAGTAAAAAAGTCATTTGAATCCCAGTCATACTACAGTGCTCCGCGATCTAAAAGTTTAACACATTGGCTGCCATTGATGGTGATAGACAGCCAAGGACCACGTTTAAATCTTAAAGTGGTACCTCTACTTATGAAAATAATTCGTTCCAGAAGTGGTTTTGTAAGTTGGATTTTTTTGTGAATAGAAACACTTTACATGTAAAAGCCGTAATTTCTTCCAACCGTTTTAAAGTCCCGATTAGTACCCCCCAAAATCCTGTAAAAATAACAATCAATTTTGTATGAATTATGCACAAAACACATAAACATTTTAATTAAAATGATGTCATCAAATGCACTCAGCTTTGATCATAATTTCAGAAAACATAACCCAATATTAGGTTATTATGTTGAGTTTTAATGTGTGTGTACATATGTTTACTCAGCTGCCAAACGTAGACACTCGCACATCAACCCCAATGGAAAATTTCTTGTGGCTGAAGAGCATCTTACCTGAAAGGTGTGGCGTGTCATTCGCGGCGTAGGGATCGGATGCCGCGGGCGAGCCACATTTAGAGCGGGCTAAGGGTCCGCTGACGTCCACGTGCGCACTGCGTGGCTGGCGCAGCGCCTCCTTGAGAGGACTGGCGGAATTAAAGCGCACCACCGAAAGACAACCGTCGAAGCCTAGCGAGGACAAGCGGAGCAGATCTGCATCTATATCAGCAGGCTCTGGAGAGAACAAGGAGACCAATAGGGTAAAAAATAAGAACTGTAAATCCAATTTACAAGTAACTTTGCAGTAAAGATAAAAAAAAGACATAAACAAAACTCTGTTATTACATGGAGTTATTTTCACAAGAATGTCATGTGAGCTGTACCCCTTTCATCTTTATCATAGTTTCTAACGGACACTCATGACCTAAAAGCTCTCCCAGGTCCAAACCCTCCATCATGTCCTGGCCACCCATAGTGTTTGCGGTTCCATTTGTTGGTTTGATTGATGACGGGTTGATGGCAAGCGACAGGAAACCCTCTTTCCTCTCGCTTTTGCTTGACGACTGTGTGACAAAAGCGCATAAAGCACGATTGTAAACTGTGCTGACACCCGATGACTTTTGAAAGTGTCGTCATTTGATCATAATTTTCTGCTTATTTGATTGACAGCCTTTCTCACTGGCTTTTTGTTAAATTGGAGCATCCCATGCGGAACAGAAATGCCCAAATGTATCTGTCTTTCCCTTTTAGACACAACTCACTGAAGCAGGATATCAGGTCGTACAAAGTGTACGTCTCTACAGCCATCGCGGCTTACTACATTCGGAAAATTAGATGCGTCAACTTTTTGGCTAAGTGGAGCAGGTTTTAGGGACAGAATTTCCCCATTCTTCATCATGAATGTTTTTAAGGAGCAAATTGATTTGAAAATGGCACCATCAAACCAAAATCTGGTTTCATGGGTCTGGAATATACAGATTTTAATGTATATGCTTCATTCACATGAAGGGTGTACAGACGCTCCCCTACTTACGAACTAGTTAGGTTCCGAGCGATTGTTCATAAGTTGAATTTGTTCGTAAGTTGCCCAGTGCTATATTTTGTATTATAATTTATGTTTAAGGCCTATAAGTATATTGAAGGTTTATATACGAGCATTTGTATGTTTAAGGCTTGTATAAGTAACACACACGTTTGTACTAAAAAAAAACATTTAATAAAATGGAGAGAATACATACAGTACTGTATACATACATTAGAGAGAGAGATTTACTAGAAACTGGCCGAAAGAAGCTATTTAATGACGATTGCAGTTTTCTTTTTTTCATCATAAATGATGCGGTAGCACTGTATGGCATCATTCAATTGATTTGCAAACTTTGTGCAACGTTCAATATTTGGGTCCTGCGGCTTGATCTTTATGTTTAAAAATGGTACTGACGGTCGAACGATTCAAGTTGTATTCACGTGCAACGCTCACCACTTTCTGACGCGCATCAAGCTTCGTTATTATTGCCACTCATTTCAAATGAAATGGCTTGCCTCTTCCTTGCACCTCCCTCAATAGAAGCCTTTCGCTTTTCACCAACAATATTCAATAATGGATGCACGAGATATTTAATGATAAAAATGAAAAAGGTTCTTTGCGCACTGGAGATACGTTCACGCACTTCCGCATTGCAACGAACTGGGCAGAGGAAGGTAGATGCTGGGTGAGCTGAGCGCTCACAGCGCCAGGCGTCGGTATTAGCGGCGGAAAGAAGCACTACTCGGAAAAAGGCGCGCAATACAAAATCGAACTTACGAACATTTTTCGACATAAACGCAATTTGCAGACATGTTCGTATGTACCGTTGTTCGTAACTCGAATGTTCGTAAGTAGGGGAGTGTCTGTAATGAAATACACACCTGATTCGGTCAGCAACTACTGAATGGAACTGACCCATTGATTTATCATCATGATTAGCTTGGGCACCCCTTTAGTAGGCATTAAGACCTGTTTTCTTGGATTGTCCTTCTGATTTTCCCATCAATCCCAATGTGTCTTAGCCAATCCGCTTCCTCTCGTGTCATGCACCTGTGCCTCATTGTTTTGTAAATCCCTGCCCATCTATTTAAACCCTTTGTCATTGTTTGCCCATTCTCAGATCGTCTTGTGCAGCATCTGCTTATTCCACACATGCCTCCTCGTGCCCTGTACTTGTACCTTTGTTTTCTTTTATAGTTGTCACTTTGCATTTTCCCTCTATGTTTTGTCTCAAAGGTGTAGTTTGGAGAACATTTTTCATTATTCATTCATTCATCATCTGTACCGCGCACCCTCGATAGGGTTGCTGGAATTTGGGCGAAAGGCAGACTACACCCTAGACTGGTCGCCAGTCAGCCGTAGGGCACACAGAGAGACAGACAACCATTCACACTCTGAATTATACCGCCACTCAGCGAGAATCGATCGCATGCTTGCCCGCACCGAAATCAGGCAAGTGAACCACTACTCCAGGAGAACATTTAATGTTTATGAAATAACTTTACAATGCGCCATAATCCTTGTTTCCGCCTGTACTTCCCTCCACGTGGGCCCATTTCCCGTTCCACCTTCATGCTCACCTTAACACCTTGTGGCTTTACCACCTAAGTCACCCCCTGAAATGGAGTGAGTGGCTGCAGCTGCTTCATCATCTTCCCTCTGGAGGTATGCTTCTCTCTCAATTTTATCTCCGTTTGTCTCTTGATCCATCTCTGGATCCCTTTGCTCTCTCTGACTTGACCTTGTCCATTGGACTGTTTCTCTCTCAGTATCTTTTAAAGTCTGACCCTTCACAATATGATGAGACACAATGAACTATAAATAAAAAAATAATTTATAACCATAGATCATGACGTTTGCTCACTACAGGCATTGGCAGCCAAATAGTTCCCAGATTACATTTATGGCATATGTGACTAAAACAGTTGGTGTTTCAAATTTACACACGTGTTCCCATATTTTTGGGGGGGAAATATATTGTTTCATGCTGAAACATGTATTTTACAACTAGAGCAGCCCCAACTCTGCTATGTATGCAGGCATTGTAAAAAAAAACATTTAAAAAATGTAAATGGGGGTTTCGGTTCACCAAATCTTACTATGTATGACTGAAAAAAATAGTTTAAAGGGCTCTCAACTGTACATTATGAATTGGCAGATAGAAAGCGAATATAACAACAAATTGTTGACATTTAATGAGAACATTTCGTCTTAATGCATATTTTAGCCATTTTAGAAGAAATTTGTCGGAGATGTATTGGATATATACATGTTTATAAAAATTATTTATTATTGCTTCAGATTAAATGTAACTGGATTGTTAAATATATACAAACAAGCAGTTTTGCATGAAATTGATCAGATACCCTTTAATTAAATCAAGGTAGACTTAATTGTGACATTTATATTGATAACTAAAGCCCTTGTATTGTATCGCCATGATTTGGTGATTTACACACCTAATTTTACACATAATAATGCATCACCTATCTGTCCACCATACAGGTCTGAAATTCGGTAACAATAAAAGAAAGATCTCAAGGACTTTTAATGTCTTCGAAGAAACCCTGTAAATGGTTAAAGTAAGAATCATATGGCCTTTTCAACTAAAATGACAGGTTTTGAGACTTTTTTTTAAACTGGGTCTCCTCATGTTTACCAAATTTCATGCGCATTAACGAAGCAAGCCTCGGGGGGATGAATTGAAAATTAACTTTAAGAGCCAGGTTTCTGTCATGACAAATCAAGAAACCTTCGTTGGCATATTCTGGCGAGAGAGAAATTGTGAAAATGCAAATATTTTGAACATTAGCGTGACCCATTTGTACAGTGAGCATCCCTTAGATTCTGTAACAAAATGTTTTGGTAACCCTCTCAATACAGAATTAGTTACCAACTTAGATACTGCTGTGTTGTAATGGCAGAATTTTCTAAAGCTTTATGTCTGAAGAATTTGTCAAATTTGGTTTGTAAATATTGTCATTTTGTCAAACGAATAATTCTTCACTGGAGCAATGATAAAATATTACTCGTTTGGCAAATTAACCTAATTATTGGTTAAAAAACTGAATTGTTTAATACTTTTCATTGAACTCACCTTGTACTTTGCCTAGCAACAGTGATTTGATGCCGTTGAATTCGCTGTCAGACGTCAAGTTGAAGTGATCTTTAGTGCTTTGGTCAATCTGTAAAAAAAAACAAAATAATAAGGCTCAATGTTAACAGTGAGTTAAAGTGATTTTGCTGTGTCATTAGAGCAGTTAATACCTTGCTCTCTATAGCTGGATGGGGGAGTTGAAAATGAACCTCGCGTAATTAGAAAATCAAATGAAAACTATTTAATTAAGGGCCGAGGAGGAGAGAGTTTAGCATTTGAAGGCGATTTGAAGAAACTTTTTATTGACGTTGGGTCGAAAGCCTACCAAGTGGAATTGGCTCATGAGGGTTTCCTGTTTCATGGGAAGTTAGTAAATTCCAATGATGACATTTCTTATATATAGTTTTGTATGGTATGCGTTTCAATTTTGGTAGCAATCAGAGATAAATTGTTGAAATCAACCTTTGAAGGTCAAAAGAAACTGACATTCTTTTAGGTTTAAGGTTTCCATGTACATCCAATAAGTCTGGAGTACCACAGTACTCGGATGATTCGCCGAAAGACGTTTGGCCGACAGACGTTTGGCCGACGAACAGTTCGCCGAAACGGGATTCGCGCGCTTGCCATATTTCTAAATACAAGTACGTACTACAATGTGCTGCCAATTCTTTTATATTTTTTATTTTATCCTTGCGTTTAAAGTAGTAGCCATTTAGAGATCACGCAGAACAGTACGTGACAGAAGAAATTGAGAAAATAAAGTAGTAGTAACAGTAAGTACTACTGTAATGAAATTGTAAATCCAGAAATCCTACTCCAGAAAATGTACACCAGCATAGAAAACGTTGAGCTTAATCTTTGAATTAAGGTTCTCAGCAAATCATTTTGAATATATATTTCCTAAAATAATGGGAAATTATTTAAAATTAAACTAGAAGTAAAAGTGTGTTCCATGGCATTTTCAGGTATTGTTCTTAAGCCCTCTAGTCTGTCCAAAGCACTTAGAATTTCAGTCTTCCAGTGTTGTTTTTTCCTCAGTGTCAGACATCAATCCCCAGCTTTGATAAATTACATTGCTTGTCCATATGGCTACTACTTTAAACACAAGGATAAAATAAAAAACATAAAAAATTGGCAGCACATTGTAGTACGTCCGGTCACGGGAGTACCACCTAATTTTTTTTAATTTTACCCTTTAGAAAGCAACAGAGTATTTTAGTCATTTAAAAATAACTTCTGATCAATTCTTATGTAATTAATTATATTAACGATAAAGAGCCCGAACATCCTAGGTCAAACTCTCCCTGCTCGAAAGTCCAGCGTCATCTGTCAAGCTCAAAACTTGAATCCTACTGGATATCTTTTAAGTTGCTTCTTCAAATAGAGAAGTCAGCCAACCAGCCAGCCATCTAGCCGGAGTGTCGGCCGGTCAGTCACACCTTGGAACTCCTTTTATGTTGAGCAGGCGATTCAAGTATTAGAAAAAGTAGCAAATGAGAAATATATAACCTGCTGACTTTACTGATCTTTTGCTTCCAAAACTCTGAGCACCATCTCTTGAGATAAGCAACGTCCATTTTGACATTTGAACCATTGACTTTTGATTTGAACGTCAGATCAGATCATATTAGATATTTTCAGAAATCCCCTATCAGACATGAAATAGATTTTAAAAAAAAAAGTTTTATCCATGTGAGACAGAGGTCTAAAACCTGCGACTCAGGGGCCAATTGGTGCCCGTGGGACAATTATTCACGGACCTCATTTGATATGTAATTGTAGTATTAGTATTGTCTGTGCATATTTTGCAATGGACAATATATATAGGGTGGCCCGGTGGGGCGAGTGGTTAGCGTGTCGGCCTCACAGCTCTAGGGTCCTGGGTTCAAATCCAGGTCATGTCCATCTGTGTGGAGTTGGCATGATCTCCCTGGGCCTGCATGGGTTTCCTCTGGGTACTCCGGTTTCTATATATATGTATATACATATATGTACATGCATATATGTATATATGTATTTATATGCGCCCCTATGCTGTGGTGGTGTGTCTCTTGTGGCTTTTAATGTATGTGATCGATGTCTTGTGATATGTGCTCAGAAAGACATTAATGTACTGAGAGAAGGTCACCTTGGCTTTCATCTTCTGACAATTAGGTGGCATGATGACTTTATACATCATCGAATGCCAAGAATATGATGAATATTTCATCAGAGGCTCCTCGCATGTTCCTGACGCAACTTTGTCATCTGGATGAGGATTAGTCGTCATTTCCACAGGTCGTAACTCTCCAAAATGGCATCCACTATGTGAATTATTATGAAGACTTGGATGTTGTTAAAGTCAGGTTTGCCAGTTTGGCTGCAAAGTAGAGGAGCTAAAGACTAAATTGCATCTTCAAAGTATGTTAAAGATTATCTACATTTCTCTTTTTTAATTTTTAAATACACTTTATGGAAAATGATGTATGAGTGCTTTAAACCATTCATTCATTTTCTTAACCGCTTTGTCCTCATTAGGGTCACGGGGGGTGCCGGAGCCTACCTCAGCTGACTCCGGACACCCTGAAACGGTAGCCAGCCGAGGCACAAGGAGATGGACAACCATGCACACTCACACCCCTAGGGTCAATTGAGTGTTCAATCAGCCAACCATAAATGTTTTTCGAATGTGGGAGGAAACCAGAGTACCCAGAGGAAACCCACGCCGGCCCGGGTAGAACATGCAAACTCCACACAGGTGGACCTGGATTTGAACCCAGGACCCCAGAGCTGTGAGGCCGACGCCCTAATCACTAATTCGTCGGGCCGCTCTACTTTAAACCAAAATGGCCAGATTATTTTTGACTCGAGCTTCAGATTTTCTTTATTCTTTATTGATACTTTTAGGTGCTGCCTCACATGTCATCATGGAAGTAAGAACACATATTTTAAATGGTTATATTTAGTTCATGTTAAAGTTCTTTTTCATTTAACTTAAATTTTCACTAGCTAATCTAATTACTGCATTTCAGTAGCGTAGTAAAAGTGTTGAAAAAGTGTAGGTGTCATGCAGGGGACAACAACATAGCCACACTGTATAACGTGCCAACATATAATATTATATATATATACAGTGGTACCTCGATACCTTTATCCACGGCAACAATGCACTCGTAAACGAACAAACAAATTTAAATTAACTTGGATAACTATATACAGACACTCAACGTTTAATGTAACTTCAAACAAAACTAAATTCTAAATTTGTTGTAATCTTTTTTACCTTACGTAGTTCTACGGGTTGACACCACCTGGCCACTCCGCCGAAGTCTTCAAAACGAACGCATCAAGAGGTGTTTGTTTTTGTCTACCCTTCAAAATATTTCGATATTGTCGCATACAAATGTCATCACAATAGGATAACGCACGACCACTTGCCAACGAGAAATAGTCTGTAAAGATCGATCGCGGGAGCATCTTTCCTTAGAAAGAATAACAGGAAATACAATAGTTGAGCTTACCCACGAATTGATTGTGGGTAATGAAGTTTTATTCTGAGAAAGGTTGCCATTGCCTATGGGTGTTGTGTGCACGAGTATACAGACGCTCCCCTACTTACGAATATTCAACTTACGGACAACGGTACATACAAACATGTCTGCAAATTTCGTTTAAGTCCAAAAATGTTCGCAAGTCCAATTTTGTATTTCGCGCCTTTTTCGGAGTAGTACTTCTTTTTTTCTTAAAAACCGATATTGTATAGTAAGGCTTCTTTTCTTAAAAACGACATAGTATAGTAAGGCTTCTTTTCTTTAAAAAATGACATAGTATAGTAAGGCTGAGAGAGTCGGAGAATAAATCTGACTTCTGATTCTTCACCTTCTAGTTGTTGCTGTGGTCCACTGGCAAAATCATTGGGTCAGAACATGAGGTGGGAATCAGGAGTGAGTTCAATTCCACTCTTTGCAATTCTCAAATTGTTTATTGAGGTAATGAAAAGGATAAATACAACTCCCAACTTTACTGTGGTGCAGTGGCAAAGACAATGGATCAGAACTTCAGGTGGACTCAAGTTCAAATCAGAAGTGAGTTTGATTCCACTCTTTGCAATTCTCAAATTGTTTATTGAGGTAATGAAAAGGATAAATATAACTTCCAATCACATCATTTCAGAAGACACTGTGGTCCAGTGGCAAGAACAATGGGTTGAAATTGAAGTTGGACACAAGTTGGTGGGTCAGAACTTCAGGTGGACTCAAGTTCAAATCAGAAGTGAGTTCAAGTCCACTCTTTGCAAATCTCAAATTGTTTATTGAGGTAATGAAAAGGATAGATATAACTTCCAATCCGATCATTTCAGAAGTCACTGTGGTCCAGTGGCAAAGACAATGGGTCAGACAGACCTCAAGTTAGTGGATTTGACTGCCATGTGGGAGATGGGGTTCGAATCCCGCTCTCGTTTGACTAATCACTACACTAGTAGTTCAGTAAATGGGTAATCCTTTTTTCATTCAAATAAAGACTTAGTCATTTTTTTCAGCAAAACAATATTTCCGGTCAGCCTTCGGCTGACCGGAAGACAGTTGGGAGGGGGGTTCCTGGTGGTGTTCGACAGTCGGCCTTCGGCCGACTGCCGACACCATACAGTCGTCACCGGGACGTGAACCCTCGACACCCACGTCGCAGGCAGGTGTCTTACCCACTACACCACGAGGCGGCCCGCCTATACATGATTGGAAGTTATATTTATCCTTTTCATTACCTAAATAAACAATTTGAGAATTGCAAAGAGTGGAATTGAACTCATTCCTGATTTGAACTTGAGTCCACCTGAAGTTCTGACCCATTGTCTTTGCCACTGGACCACAGTGACTTCTGAAATGATGTGATTGGAAGTTATATCTATCCTTTTCATTACCTAAATAAACAATTTGAGAATTGCAAAGAGTGGACTTGAACTCATTCCTGATTTGAACTTGAGTCCACCTGAAGTTCTGACCCATTGTCTTTGCCACTGGACCACAGTGACTTCTGAAATGATATGATTGGAAGTTATATCTATCCTTTTCATTACCTCAATAAACAATTTGAGAATTGCAAAGCGTGGAATTGAACTCATTCCTGATTTGAACTTGAGTCCACCTGAAGTTCTGACCCATTGTCTTTGCCACTGGACCACAGTGACTTCTGAAATGATTGGATTGGAAGTTATATCTATCCTTTTCATTACCTCAATAAACAATTTGAGAATTGCAAAGAGTGGAGTTGAACTCATTCCTGATTTGAACTTGAGTCCACCTGAAGTTCTGACCCATTGTCTTTGCCACCGGACCACAGTGACTTCTGAAATGATGTGATTGGAAGTTATATCTATCCTTTTCATTACCTAAATAAACAATTTGAGAATTGCAAAGAGTGGACTTGAACTCATTCCTGATTTGAACTTGAGTCCACCTGAAGTTCTGACCCATTGTCTTTGCCACTGGACCACAGTGACTTCTGAAATGATGTGATTGGAAGTTATATCTATCCTTTTCATTACCTCAATAAACAATTTGAGAATTGCAAAGAGTGGAATTGAACTCATTCCTGATTTGAACTTGAGTCCACCTGAAGTTCTGACCCATTGTCTTTGCCACTGGACCACAGTGACTTCTGAAATGATGTGATTGGAAGTTATATCTATCCTTTTCATTACCTCAATAAACAATTTGAGAATTGCAAAGAGTGGAATTGAACTCACTCCTGATTTGAACTTGAGTCCACCAGAAGTTCTGACCGTTTGTCTTTGCAACTGGACCACAGTGACTTCTGAAATGAAGTGATTGGAAGTTATATTTATCCTTTTCATTACCTCAATAAACAATTTGTGAATTGCAAAGAGTGGAATTGAACTCACTCCTGATTCCCACCTCAAGTTCTGAACCAATATTTTTGCCACTGGACCACAGCAATAACTAGGAGAAGAATCAGAAGTCAGATTTATTCTCCGACTTTCTTAGCCTTACTATACTATGTCGATTTTTTAAAGAAAAAAGCCTTACTATATACAGACGCACCCCTACTTACGAACATTTTAACTTACGAACAACGGTACATACGAACATGTCTGCAAATCGACCGTCAGTACCATTTATAAACAGAAAGATCGAGCAGCAGGACCCAAATATTGAACGTTGCACAAAGTTTGCAAATCAATTGAATGATGCCATACAGTGCTACCGCATCATTTATGATGAAAAAAAGAAGAAAACTGCGCAATCGTCATTAGGTCGCTTCTTTTGGCCAGTTTCTAATACATTAATCTCTCTCTCTCTCTACAGTACAGTAAATGTTTTTTTTTCAGTACAAACCAATGCGTGTTACTTATACAAGCCTTAAACATACAAATGCACTTATATAAACCTTCAATATACTTATATCGGCCTTAAACATAAATTATAATACAAAATATAGCACTGAATCAACTTACAAACAAATTCAACTTATGAACAATTGCTCGGAACCAATTGCGTTCGTAAGTAGGGTAGCGTCTGTACTTCATTACCCAGAAGAAACTCGTCTGAATTAATCGTTCCATGCTCGTAGATATTGTTATACACGAAAGATATGCAAAAAAAATGCCATGGCCACCTGGCTTGGTCGCATCACGAAATTTTGACCGCATCTCGGGCGAATTATTCGATCGAAATTTCCCCCCGTAAGACGAGCATTTTGTATGACGAGCGGTCGTATGACGAGGTACCACTGTGTATATATATATATATATATATATATATATAGATAGATATATATATATATATAGATATATATATAGATATATAGATATATAGATCTATATATCTATATATCTATATATCTATATATATATATATCTATATCTCTCTATCTCTATATCTCTATCTCTATATCTCTATCTCTATATCTCTATCTCTATATCTCTATCTCTATCTCTATATCTCTATCTCTATATCTATATCTCTATCTCTATATCTCTATATCTATATCTCTATCTCTATATCTCTATATCTCTATCTCTATATCTCTATATCTCTATATCTCTATATCTCTATATCTCTATATCTCTATATCTCTATCTCTCTATCTCTATATCTCTATATCTCTATATCTCTATATCTCTATATCTCTATATCTCTATATCTATATCTATATCTATATCTATATCTATCTCTATCTCTCTATCTCTCTATCTCTCTATCTCTCTATCTCTCTATCTCTCTATCTCTCTATATCTCTATATCTCTATATCTCTATATCTCTATATCTCTCTCTCTCTATATATATATATATATACTCCAGTGTCCTCCCACATGCATGGTAGGCTGATTGGACAGTCTAAATTGCCCCAATGTATGAGTGTGAGCGTAAATGGTCAATTTTTCCTTGTGCCCTGCGATTGGCTGGCCACCAATTCAGGGTGTCCCCCGCCTATGACCCAAAGTCAAACTGGGGTAGGCTACAGCACCCCCCGCGGCCCGAGTGAGGATAAAGCGGTTCAGAAAATGAGATGTGATGAGATAATAATACACTTAATGTGTAGCGTATTCTTGAGCTGAGCGTCATTAAATTGCTGTGCACACCTGCAGAGTGAGTCACACGGTTCTCGTGCCTCATTATCAGGGGTTGATAATGAAACCAAGGATATCCGACTGCTTCACCAGACATGAACCTCAACGCACATCACTGTTGTATACCCTTCTTTACTCAACTGCCACTTGCAATTCCACCCTATTGGAAAATGTCTTTGCATTTCTTATTCATTTTAATGGCTAAATAAATCAATTTTTTGCATTCATATATTTGTAATCATATTTCAGAGAAAATTATTATACTAGTTTTATAATTGTTAAGGTGTTTAGGGGTTAGTATTAGAGACCGAGGAACAAATTGTGCTAATCCAAGCTACAAAAACACAAATACACAAATTAATTTTGTAAATAGAGTTACCAGTGTATAGGTAAATAAAGTATCACTCTATAAAGAATTGATATTGTATTATCGTAAAAAAAAATGTGATTTACACTCTTTTGTCCTGTAATGATCGACAGAGAGTTTTATAGTTGTGTTGAAAATAGTGTCAGTGACTACTTTTGTTGCAGCTGGGTGATACTTGGGGACTGTAATGATATTCTGCATGTGTTTTATATTACCTGTACAGATACAGCATCCATCACTCTACTGACGAGCACCGTGTGCAGACGACCGTCGGCCAAACCTTTGGCTCGGCTTTTCAAAACCTCGGTCTCCTTGTTGCCGTGAAGCTTGTAGCGCACCTCCATCTTATCTGCACGTACACATTCATAATTGAAATCTTTTCTCATTTCTTATCTTGGGGGAAGCATCCCTTATTATTACAAAGTTGCATCGTTCATCCGAGTGCTGAATTTTAATGAGAAGCTTTACGTGTTAAAGAGGATTAGTGCTCATTGCCTATCAATAACACTCATTAATTCTGCTAATATCACACCGGCGTAAAGAAGAGGTCTTTGAGGAAGCGCAGGGATAAAATACAATGTCCTTCACAGCTCTTATTTAGACGCCTTTTTCAAATACGCTAATTAATCCCGTAAAGAACAGGGCTGGGTGGAGAGGTTATTCTTATAACAGCAAATGGATGAAACAATACACAACCTAAAGAACATTGCCAAGGTTTTAATGACCTATTTAGCATGCAATGTTCGCATTTAGTGCTATTTTAAGAGCATTTTATTAGCCCACGCTCTAAAAAAGACAAATTGGAATAACACCGCCGCCAAGGTGGAAACGTGAGCAATTTGTTGGGGGTCATTAAACTCAGTCGAAAACTATTGTTTTTCTGTTGTTCTTGTTTTTCTTTACAATTCGGCATCATCAATTTGTCCTATATAGTACTTAGTCCAAATTTGTCGGTGATTGAACAAAAGCTTTCAGCTCTTTAACCTGATAGTATAGTATGCCCAAACGACACTTGAATAGTCACTTGAAACCTTTAGAGGGGCTGTTGATAATTAAAAAATATGAAAACAGTGTCCACGTAGGTATCACTTTGGGTCAAGTAGGCCACAACACTAACATTTTGAAATTCATATGAGGTCTGCATGAACCAAAATGTAATATAAACTGGGGTCATTGACTGTGAATACTCATATTTCAATGCCTTTGATGGCGCTAGACGTCCAATCTATTTGAACTGCTAGAGCCTGGCAGCAAATGATCATTGCCAATCTCTCCTAATCAAAATGGATTAGACATCTAGCCTAATGGCATGGCAGCCAGTGAGTTAAGTGAGCAGCCTTTTAAAGGGTTGAACCAAAAGTGCAGACTTTCCTTTTGTTTTACAGGATGGATTCTTTAGACGTTTTTGCAAGTCTACTTATGTGATTAACATACCTACTAAATTCCAAGAAGTTAAGTGAACTATAACTACCTTTGGGGACTGGATTTCACGTCTCCCAATAAAATCACAGCTGAGTTATTACTATAGCTTTGCATTAAATGGTAAATGGTAAACCATCAAACTCGGTCACCACAAATTGCCAAGACACTATCATAAAAACATGTAGTTATACACATTCAAGCTCCATCAATTTTTCGAAGCTCTTATTAGGTATTGCTAGGTTAATGCCATTTTGATTGAGGATGAGAAATGGCAAAAAACATAAAAAGATTATTTCCTGTACCACTTATCCTAACAAAGGTCACGGGGTGTGCTGGGGACAATCCCTGCCAACTATGGGCACTAGACAGAGGACACCCTAAGCTGGTGGTAAGCCAATAGCAGGGCACACAGAGACAGACAACCATTCACGCACTCACTCGTACCTCAGGGCAATTTGAGGCATTCAACCAGCCTACCATGCATGTTTTTGGGATGTGGGAGAAAACCCACACAAGCCCGGGGAGAACATGCAAATGCCACACAAGAAGGTGAGAATCCACCTGGGATTGAAGCATCAAACTCAAAATTGTGAGGCCAATTCGCTGTTCACTCGTCCACCGGGCCAACACTACAGCGATACTATCCGGACCAGCCCAATCTCATCTAATCTTGGAACATAAAATGAATTTAAAAGCATGGCAGATTTCCTGTTAGATTTCCAGCACAGCTTCTTCATGCTTTTCTGTGAGTCTTCTCATAGTAAAATCTAAACATTTCTAGAAGCTTTGTGTAACTGACTTTGGTCGGTTGGTTGGTTATATGAGGTTTGGTTTTCATGGCAAATAATCAGACTGGGGCCATAAACCTCTCCAACGCAATGAGAAAAAGAACACTCCAACTCTCAAAAAAATGATTTTCCCTAGAAGTACCCTAACTGATTCATTCATACAAATAGTTTTGACTTCATTACCATCAATAGCATGTATTAACAAATTTAATCAAGCGAATGCCATCGTTCACTGTGCAGCAGGACACAAAAGAGGAGCAAGTGTTCTGTCATATTTAACTACCCATCAGAAATAGCTTCTTTACGGTTCTGTGCATGTGCATTTATGTCATTTGTGTTATTTCAATCAACACGATTTGTGTGATAGAGTGCAATCAAATCATCAAAATATTTTCTCCCGATAAAATGAAGATTAAAAACACAGCAAAAAGTATCTGTGATTACTGTCACATGGGTATTGAGGTGAATATAATCCATTTATTAATGTATTGAGTACTGGGATGGGTTTTTTGATGGGTTCAGAGGACCCATCAAAATATGCTTCCCCATAAACAAAAGCAAGAAGAAATCTTGCTTTCCTCAGTGAATATTCACTTGGTCACAACTATATTAGATGCAGCCATAGAAAAACAATCATTAATTTTCCGTACCGCTTATCCTTACAAGGGTGCTGGAGCATACCCCAGCCAACTATAGGAACCATGCAGGGGAATTGGTGGCCAGCCAATCGCAGGGCACAAGGAGACAACCATGCAAATTGACACTCATCTAGGAGCAATTAGAGTGTCCAACCAGCCTACCAAGCATGTTTTGGGGGTGTGGGAGGAAACTGGAGTACCCAGACAAAACCCACACAAGCCCAGGGAGAACATGCAAACTCCACACAGAATGGAACCCTGAATCTCAGAACTGTGTATCAAAATTTGACAAAGTAGCAAAAAATGTCAGGTGCTTCTATCAGGAAAAAGCTTCGGTAGCAAAAGCTGATTGGGACTAAATTCTTACAGGGCACCGGCAAGCAACAGAAAAATGCAAATAAAACTTGCGAGAGCGTTTTACTGTGACCTTGCGTGAAAAAGTGCTGGTCGTGTCTCACTAATGACACCAGTGGACTTCCCCTCCTCCCGACCCAGGCTAAAAAGCTAATAATGTGCGCAGCTGGAGCGATTAAAAAGGCAACAGAGGTTGACAGGATGGCTGGGGCCGGAGGAGGCAGCGACTAACGGAGCTTGATAGGATTGTCGAAGCCAAAGAAGAGTAGGTGGCGGGGGACGAGGAGGGTCAACATCAGGTGGAAACGATGGGTATGGGCAGTATGATAAGACAGATGAACATTTTAAAGGGGAAAATTAAGTTGAGGTTTAAAAAAATGCTCAAATTGATGCTCCACCCTGATTTGAATGCATGGTCAAATAAGCTTGGCAAACCCAACTGTGGGCAGTAGATGGTGGCCAGCCAATCACAGGCCACAATGAGACGTGGAACCATTCACGCACACACTCATACCAAGGGACAATTTAGATTGTCCTCCAAATTTATATGGGCCAAATTATTGCATTTTATATTATAATGAGGGGACTGAGTAAACATTGCTGCAAACAAAAAAATAAGTGAAATTTGGTTCAGATTTCCAGATTCTGAGCGGCCCAGTGATGAATGGTTAGCGCATTGGCCTCACAGTTCCAGGGTCTAGGGTTCCATCCCGGGCCAGACTGCACTGTGTTAAGTTTGATTGTAAAAATATAATTGAACATGGCCTGCAAAAGAAGCTCGAGTACAACCTACATTCTGTTACACTTCCTAGCTTCAACACTAGATAAAGCAAGTGACATAAACAGTGCCTTTTCATGAGCTCAGGACTCGAAACCTGACAAATGTGAGTGTTGAAATCAATCACGTTCACCATCATTGACAGATTTAGACATCAAATCTTCAATCAATTTCAATTGTTAAGCCTAGAATTGAGTGATCATGTTTCACGGTCATTGCCGGTGATGGACATCCAATCAATTGAATATCTATTGCCAGCAATGGAAGCGAATGATACTTAAAAAAATTAATCCTAACTTTTTCTGCCATATTTTAAGACTCTGAAATAACGTGATTGGGACCGATTTCTGATCACGTGGTCGTACGGAAGGATTTCAAGGATGTCCTTCCATCCTCTGATTTTTCTGAGAGTGCCCCTCCTGCCCGAAATGCTTCAATTAAAACTTCCATGATTTAGACTCTCTTCAGCATCCCTTTAGGACAGTCATATCTACCAAAGGTTGTGTTAGACAGACAAAATGGAGCAATTCCTCACCATGCTTATTGATGAGAAGGGCCATGTACTCTCGCTGGTGAGACGACACATAGAGCAACAGTGCCGGACTCTGGTTGGTGCGGAAACTCAGCGACACATTCTCCGCTCTGAGGCTCATGTCGGGCAAGACAGAGGACGATGACGTTGGTTTTGCACTAACGTTCCCGCTGCCTCGCTCCGGGACCTCCATCTGGAAGGTGTAACGGACGGATGATGTCGGCCTGAAGACAGCCGATATCTCTGCAAAGAGGACACAGTTATAGAGTCATCATTTATCAAGTATACTAGATGTGCTTCAAATTTGGTAGCAACCTCCAGAACAAATTCCTCCCGAAAGGACTTACAGATTCAATCATTCAATCATTTTCTGAACTGCTTATCCCCACAAGGGGTGCTGTAGCCTATCCGAGCTCACTACGAGCACGAGGCGGATACACCCTGAATTGGTGGCCAGCCAATCGCAGGGCACAAAGACACGGACAACCATTCACGCTCACACTCATATCTAGGAGCAATTTATTGTGTTCAACCAGCCAGTTTTTGGAATTTGGGAGGAAACCCGAGGACCAGGAAAAAAAACCAATGCAAGCCTGCGGAGAACATGCAAACTCCACACAGGAGGACCGACCTGGGTTCGAACACAGGACCCCAGAATTGTGAGGCCGACACGCCAACTATTCAACGGGCTGGCCACAAATATGCCATGAAAGGTTAATTAGGACTACCAATTAGAAGACTTATTTATCCACAGGCATGAGTTCTAGGGACCTTTTTAAGGCTTGCTTTTGATGATAGACATCTCTACCAAAATGCATGTTGCTAAGAGACACTGGCTTCAGGGACTGAAATTAATATGATGGATAAAACATGAGCCTAGTTAAAGCTGGAGTTTTATTTTTTTTTCAAACTTCACACACTAACTATATGCTTGGTAATTTAGACCTTCCTATTTGTTGAGAATAAACAGCTCAAATTTGTCCCTTTTGCCTAAAAAGTCTACTTAATGCCAAAATGTAAGTCATGACAGATATTACCACCTAATTACATGTTGCTAAGTGAAACTGGCTTTTGGGGAGGGGAAAAAATTCCAGGGTCATTTATTTAGTGAGTTTTCTTCTTTTATGGCGTGTAATCTATGTTTGCCACCATGCTCCCCCTATAACAAGAACCGCCCCCCCCTAATTCCTTGAATAAGCCTACAAAATGTCCAACATAAGCTAATATATACCTCTCTATGATAATACTATTTTAATTATAACATCATGGCACTGTCAGACTATTTAGTGGGTCTTAATTATGATTAACATTGCCAAAAACTCACATTGATTAAACGGTTTATTGTGACCCATCTGTCTCGCATACTCGCATATTTGGAAGCAATTGATGGTTTAGGTTGATTTTTGAATAATCCCCCAAAAATTGAACATTTACATGATTAAATTGCTGCTTTGTAACAAAACAGCTGAATTCCTGTTCCTTTTATAATCTAGCTTTCTGAGGTTTTCTTGTAAATCTACTCAACCAAATTATAAATTGCTAAATGGGTACTGGCATCAGGAGATAAATTTTTGAAGATATCTGGAGACTTACCCGTATGACAGAAGACTCCTTCGTAAGCCGACTGGTCGCAGTCACAGTGGAAGCCGTTGTTCCTCTCGGCACAGTGGCCACCGTTCCGGCATAACGCTCCATAGCTGTCACAGTGACCGGGGCATCCGGGTCGGACACCAGGCGTGATACGTGCCCTCTCGTCCAGGTCCAGGGTGGCGCCGTTGAGCTGCAAGGAACGTATGCAACCACGGAAACCCTTCTGGCGGGATGCCGTACCCCCTGTAAGTGAAAAATATCGATTTCATTGACTCTGTTTTAGGATTAATACTGATTTATACACTTATCCTATTCTGGCAACATTGGAGGATTTTCCATTTTATATTTTTATGTGTCCAACCATTCAAAAATAAGGCTATTCCGATCATTTCATTTTAGATTGTGCAAATTTAGTGGCATTTCTACGCTGAAGCTATTTAAATCTGTGTAATTTAGCAAGTACACACAATAAGAAAACGGTTAACTACTGTTTTCCACTCTAACACAATGTTTTGGATCAAGTTTTCTCACAAATAATGGTGCTTCATATCCTTTCCGGAACACAAATCCTCTTGAGTGCTGAGGTAAACACGCTTAGGACATTACTGGCTAAAATCAATATTTCCTCCCGCTTCCTGATCCAATCTGCTCACTTGTTGTTTGTTGAATTTGTTGACAGACACGAAGTGACGTCCATGATTTGCCCACCAATAAAAGCTAAACGATGGATTTAGCGCTCCGGAAATGGACAAACAGCGTCAAGGCAGTGATAAACAGACCGCCAGCTGTATTGATGAAGTTTTGTTGTAGCTCGTTAAAGGCTAATTATATGACGGACTGATTAATGACCGCCCTGTGGTTCAGGTGGTTCAATTAATGATTATTTTAAGAGTCTCGCCAGAATAAATCACAATGGGAAGTTTATTAGCGCGCCATGCTGACTGAAGGATTTTTCTTATTTGTTCTGAGCTTAGAGACGAGGGTTCTGCTCGAGACTACACTATCAGACACCAAGACTTTCCTGAGAATAGAACTCACTGAGACTGGCACAGGACAAAGACTTTTGGATGTTAAGACTAAGGATGTATTCACTCCAGGAAAGTCCAGAGCTCGCTTGCTTTGGTCTAGACCAGGGGTCGGGAACCTTTTCGACGGAGAGAGCCATAAACAATTCATATTTTTTAAATGTTATTCCTTGAGAGCCATACTCTGAATGTCAACATACATGAAAATGAGTGCCTTTTTTAGTACTTCACCAATTTGAAAGTCTCTGAATTCTTTGTTACGCTGTTGCTAATAAATGGAAGTATCCATGCAGAAGATTGTAATGAAAAAAATAAGGTGCTAGAGGCCGTTTCAATGCCACAATGCCGACGTAACGCTCCAATTTGTGCGCTCTCTTACCAGCAGTTTTCATAGTTCACCTCACAAGTTAGCAGAGATCCATATGCACCCATGAAAAGAGCCACACCTGGCTCCCGAGCCATAGGTTCCCTACCCCTGGTCTAGACTTTAGACCTTTCACATTGCGATTTTTGCAACGAAGTGCTACGTATTCAAATGTATACTTTTACTAGTCTATAACCCTTTTGATTTTATTCACACTGATCATGTATCTTGTTTGTGTTTATGTATTCACACTTAAATTTTAATGCCTAATTCTTGTAGCTGCTTCTCAACATGTACTCCTTTGTTCTGCTAATTCAACCCTGTATCTTAGGACTCAATTGTTCTTTTGGAGCTCTGGTTGTCTCGAGCTTCATATGGTACTATGAGAAGGATCCTACCATTATTCTCAAGCACCTGAGAGTTTAAGAGTTTAATTGTCAAAGAGTCAGCTAGCCATGGAAAACAACTCCATAATTGGAAGTTCCTTCCAAACTGAAACATGCCCACGCATATTCAAATGCTGAAAATAAAATACATATACAGGAGTCAAATGTCGAATCGTGTGTGCTTCTTGCATTAAAGCCTTGTTGTGTGTTTGAGCACATCCAGAGATTCTCAGTTTCTTTCTTGTCTTCCTTTATCCTTATATCCGCCAGAAAGGAAAAGCGGCACATGGCGTTGTAGATTCGAGGTCTAGACCAAACGCCGACACAACCCAAAATTTAACAATAAACTTAGGCCTGTGCAAACATCATTCAATCATTTGGCAAGAGGTCTAAGCAGAGTAACATGGTAAACTATCACGAAGCTCCAACTTGTAGCACGTATGGTGCATTGAATTAACTAAGAGTGCTCGGGAGACATTTGACTTGTAAATATCTAGAAGACGTTCCAAAAAGTGCGCACAACAGACTTTTTAGGTTTGGTCGGAGCAAATCTGGGTTGGTGTGAAGATGCCTTAAGGCAGCGGTCCCCAACCTTTTTCTCACCGCGGACCAGTAAAGCTCTTTCCATGTTCTTGAGGACCAGCTAATGGGGAGGACGATAATTTAAGACAAAATCGTGTGTGAGAGGGGGGGGTGGTCGGTGCACCAACGACACCCATTACGGCAAAAAAAGCATAACAGCAATTATTTATTATTATTATAACAACTTTTCTCATTTCAAGTAAGAGGGCAAGATTGAAAATGTTATTATTTTTTTACTCTGATGGACCGGCACTAGGTAGCTCGCGGAACGGTGGTTGGGGACCACTGCCTTAAAAGGCAAGATTTTGAGACAAATATGAACCGAGACATTTGGTTGTGTCTGACTCATTACACAGAAGTTAAGCTTACAAAGGTAAGCACTGAACACTAAAGTCGCTTTGCATACAAAGGGGTTCCATTCAGGAGGATCCTTGTTTGGATGGACTCACCAATGAAGAGCTGGCTGTTAAGCTGCAGGTGAAGGTGTCCATCAGCGGGCGCTTGGAGGGTAGCAGCGGGCAAGGTGTCCAGCCGTAGAGACGCCTCCTTTACGTTCCGCTCCAAACGAATCCGATGCCATCGGTCGTCATTCAGCGCAGATTTCGAGTCAACACCGACCTCGAGAGGACCATTGCCAACGTCGAAGGAAAATAGAACTTGGGTGGGAGCTAGAAGGGCACAATAAACAGACCGTAAAAAATGTTTTACCTTGATGACAATTGAAGTTGAACTGGGAGATCCGTCAATGACAATAAATGAGCCAAATTATTATTTAGGTTATTCATTCATTCATTTTCTGTACCACTTATCCTTACAAAGGTCGCAGTGTGCCTTATAGTGCGGAAGATAACGATGTAATGTAAAGCACTTTCAAGTAGTACCATGTGTGAAATTGGGCTAGACACCCGATGGTGCAGTGATTCTTTCGCCTTGACTTCGGTACGAGCAGCGTGGGATCGATTCCACTTCGCTGGCGGTGTGATTGTGAGTGCAAGTGGTTGTCTGAATCTATGTGTGCCCTATGACTAACTGGCGACCCGTCTAAGATGTAGTCTGCCCTTCGCACGGAGTCAGCTGGGATATGCGCTCTTGAAAATGACTGAAAAAAAGGAATGAATAAATTGGGGTGGGCCAGCCCGGCGGATGAGTGGTTAGTGCGTCGGCCTCACAGTGGAGGACCTGGGTTCAAATCCAGGTCAGTCCACCTGTGTGGAGTTTGCATGTTCTACCCGGGCCTGCGTGGGTTTTCTCCGGGTATGCCGGTTTCCTCCCACATTCCAAAGACATGCATGGTAGGCTGATTGGACACTCTAAATTGCTCCTAGGTATGAGTGTGAGCGTGAACGGTTGTTTGTCTCCTTGTGCCCTGTGATTGGCTGTCAACCGGTTCAGGGTGTCCCCCGCCTCTGGGATAGGCTCCATCACCCCCTGCAACCCTAGTGAGGATAAAGTAATTCAGAAAATGAGCTGATGTTTCCACCCATATCCCCCATGGATGTTAAGCTTATTGACCTCTTCAAATTGACCTTAGGTTTGAGTGTGTGCGTGACCGGTTGCTTGCCTTTCTGCGCCTTGTGATTGGCTGGCAACAAATTCAGGGTGTACCTCACCTAAGGCCCTTAGTTAGTTGTGATAGGCTCCAGCAACCCTGCTACCCTCATGAGGGTAAGCGGCACAGAGGATGAATGAATAAATAAAATGCTATCCTCTGTAATGTAAAGATTATAAGTCGCGCCAAAAATGTCCCCAAATCTGTGCACCAAATAAAGCTGATCTTTATGTCTCCTATTACTCTATTGTCCCTGAGGTTTACTCCTCGGGCTACTTCAATTTTTCCCTGACACTAGATTCCATAACTGCAAGCCTCGAGGCTGGTATATGCGCACCCCTGCGAGCCTCCGGGGCTCTAGAAAGAAGAGGAGAAGCTATTCCGTATTGTGTGACCACTTTCATTTGCGCAGTTGATATAGTAATTGCCTCAGGCCGGCTATGGATCGCCGCGTGCCAGCATACCGCTGGAGCGTGTCTGCCTCCTGAAAGATTTAGCAGAGTGCTGGCCAAGCATCACGCTGGCGGGCGCGCGGGCGCGAAGAAGAGAGGAAACAATATTCCGTGTCCCTTCGTTTCTCGGGAGTTACCCCGCAACAGGAGCAGAGCGGCAGTTTTTCCGAGCTGGAACCCGGTGATTTCCCCAGGGCCTCCCTGCGTTAGCTGCTGTTTTTGTCCCCTCAACTCCCACATGGATTGTGGTAGCACCACAAATGAAAGCACGTGGACTCGTCAAACTTTCACGTCGTAAACAATTGTCTCATTTTCATGCAAACTAAATCATATCGATATGACACCCAGAAGCTTTTTTTTATAGGGCTCATCAAAACTGTCTTTTCCCGGACTTGTTCTGAAAATGAATAAGGAATATCCGTGACCGGATATTTCGTCGACGGACACTTGGTCGACGGACGTTTCGTCGAACGGACGTTTGGTCAAAGGACAGTTCGTCGAACGGACGTTTCGTCGAACGGACGTTTCGTCGAACGGACGTTTCGTCGAACGGACATTTCGTCAAACGGACGTTTCGTCGAACGGACGTTTCGTCGAACGGACGTTTCGTCGAACGGACGTTTGGTCGACGGATTCGCCGCCGGACATTTCGTCGAACGGACAACTCGTCGCCGGATTCGCTCGCTCTCAAAATTATAATCATGAGAAAGAGAGAGAGAGAGAGAGAGTACAGCAAGGTGTTGAAATAATTTATATGGTCATTTTTATCAAACTAAGAGAACTTGCAATACAGCAAGGTGTTGAAATATCAAAATTATCAATAAGAGCACTCATTTAACACATCGGCTGCCATTGACGGCGGTAGACGTCTGATGAACCTTCAATTTCTAACTGAGAGAACTTGCAATACAGCAACTTGCAATACAGCAAGGGTTAAGTATTTCAACATGACCATATAAAGTATTTCAATACCTTGCTGTACTCTCTCTCTCTCTCATGATCATAATTTTGAGAGCGAGCGAATCCGGCGACAAATTGTCCGTTCGACGAACTGTCCGGGGACCAAATGTCCGTCGACCAAGTGTCCGTCGACGAAATGTCCGGGTACCAGGAATATCGAACTTAGTTTAAACAAGACGACTTGCTTATAAAAGAGGAAAATATGTCTTAGGTATTGTGGATAGTCTAACTCAACACCTGTTATGCTGTAAATATGTAGAGCACCGGTGTCAAAGTGGCAGCCCGGGGGCCAAATCTGGCCCACTGCATCATTTTGTGCGGCCCGAGAAAGTAAATCATGAGCGCCGACTTTCTGTTTTAGGATCAAATTCAAATGATTATAGATGTACATTACATTTCCTGATTTTCCCCTTTTTAAAATCAATCATTGCAATTTTTAATCATTTCTTTCTTTTGTTTTTAGTTCATAAAGCATTTTGTAAAATCTAAAATTAATATGCAAATATTTTCCGTTTTCCACTTTAAAAAAATATTTAGTTTCCATTTGAAATAAAAAACATGATTAAAAGACATTTTCCATTACAATGAAAAAAAAGCTCAAATAAACATTGCTTTAGAGCTATAAAAACTGACTATTTAGGGATTTTGATCCAGTTCTTTTAATCCAATTTAAAAAAAAAAAAAATCTAGATATTAGCTCTAAAATGGTCCGGCCCGAATGAAATGGAGTTGACGTTAATGTGGCCCGCGAACCAACCCGAGTTTGACATCCTTGATGTAGAGTCAGAGTCATTTTCCATTGCTTGGTGCATTTAATTCAATTGTTATTGTTTATGTTAGCATACTAGCTGTTAGCTGCTTACCACTAAAAATTCAAGCTTAGTTGTCAGTGCCTACCAAACGTAACTCTCTGCAAATATTTAAATAATGTAAAATACTTGTCTGTGCAGTGTTGTGTTTGAAAAATTTACACTTTTTAATATGCATATTACATCATGTTTTCTTTTTATATCAAACTTTTAAGAACTGGGATTTCAATTTTTGCATTTTTTTTTCATGCAAATTTAGTTTGTGGTGTGCATTAATGTTCTGCTTTATGGCACTGCACTTTTCAAGAGGGTTACAATAACATAATACTGGGAACAAATAACCCATTCCAAAAATATTCCTGTTCTATAACTCATTAGCCTGTATCATATATGTTACTTTTTATATTTTTATATTACCGATTTATGTTTTTACTGGGAAAACGCACTTTGTGGAGTAGCACCACCAATTTCGTTATATAAATTGTGTATAATGACAATAAAGGCTTTTGATTTGATTGGATATCACAGAAATAAATTGCACTGTGATGAACAACTTAGTAATTATTTTGATACAATTGTTATTGTGTAGAAAACTATGGTTTTAGTGGGTGGGCTTGAGTTGGATGTTGCAATTTTTCTCTTGTTAGAATGGCAATATGATACAAATTACAGATGGGATTGAACAAGGTAGTTAAACTAGTTAAATAACCTACATACGGGGAAAAAAATGCCTCAGGAAATTTATTGCAGATAAGACATGCACATCAGAGAATTTTAACTCACAGCTCAGCTCAACACGTATGAAGTCCCTGATGCCCAGATTCTCCAGGAAAACGCCGGAGGGAGCGCTCGTCTTGAAGAGGAAGGAGATGTCGCCACTCAGCTCGCTGTGAAACGTCGGGAAGTGGAGGTAGGAAGTCTCCGTAGCGAAAAAGGCAGCATTCCAAAAATTCTCTGAGGGGTGAAAAATATTTGAATCATGAACTGATACTATTTTAAGAGTCTATGGTTGGATCAGTTTGGAATCCAATTGACAAGATTCCAATATTTTTGTTTACTCCCAATTGACACAATTTGTATCGCCATCGTCAAAGAAATAAAAATGAAATAAGTTATGTAGTATATTCCAATGCTTAAATTCAGGCTTTTCCTTTCGCCAATTATTACTCCTAATGTAAGATTTGTCCAATCTAACTTTTCAACTTGTTCCAAATGTTTTTCCCTTACTTTTCTTTTTCTACATTTGGAGTCGGAATCTTCCTTTCAAAAAAAGCAGACGATCAATTCATTTATGTATTCATTTTTTTAGCTCCTTCCAAATCTTTGATTGGGACACTTTGATTCTAATTCTTTGATTTGAAAACTTCACAGGCCTTTTCTCAGCTTTTTATTTATTTTCTGTTTATTCCATTCCTGACTTTTTCCCCCTTTGGATTCTTTTTATGATCATTTTTTTCCAAGTCTTTTTGACAATTTTTCAATTAAACTCTTCTTTTGTGGTTCTCTGTCATGCTCTGACTTCTGCATTCATAATCCTAATTCAGATAATTTCTTTACACACTTCTTTTTTAAATGGATATGATTGCTGTTACAGTACAATTTTCCCTTCTCAGATTTGTATACAAATTCCTTTTGTGATTTGGTTGTATTAAAAAGAGAATACACCTTTGAACTTAAGTGTTTTCCAATGATGAGTGAGCATACGTGGGAATCAAACCTTTTCCCTTAAGGTTGCAGGGTGAATACTTAACCACTTACGCCAAAACCCCATCCACTGTGACTACAATTGACTAATGTATGAGTTTTTCATCTCGTTTTTCCATTGTACGCATGACTAAATTATTGCCATAGGCGACCGGACTTACTGTCACCATGGCAACGTAGCGGCCCGACCCGGTAGGCGGCCTCTGAGCCGGCCCGCTTCACATCACCCAATACGAGAGTGCGGACAGGGAGGCTTTCCTTGTGGGTCAGCAACCCTGAGTCCTCAACCCTGCAGAAAGGAAAATATATTGTATCATAATTACATTAACCGCTTTATTATTCATACAAAAGCATGTCATGCATGTCTGGGTTAATATATTCCAGGACCAAAAAGGGAAACTTGTATAAGATATTTAGCCACTAGAAATTCGTACGTTGAGAAAAGGCAGGCAATTGTAAAGCAGAAGCACTCGCAATGTGAATAAAACATAAGAGGCTGCATAGAGCAAACGCGCACAACGCAGTCTAATCATAAAACATAGATGCTGTGTTAGTTTTGAGACTGAAAAATGTTTTAGCCTATTAGGAGAAAAACCTTGACATAAATGTAAGGAAGCTATATACAGAAAATGTACAATGTTTGAAATATATTTGCATAATTTAGCATGTTTAGAGTGAGAGTATATATATATATATATATATATATATATATATATATATATATATATATATATATACACATACATACATACATACATACACATGTACATACATATATATACATACTTACATATATATATACATATACATACTTACACATATATATATACACATATATACATATATATATATATATATATATATATATATATATATATATATATATATATACACACATACATATACATATATATAGATATATATATAATGTTTAAATTAAATAAAGACTGAGGATAATTTTTTTTAAAGCTATTGCTTAAGCAAAAACAATGGTGCCTCTACTTATGAGTGCATATATTTTTATATAATATTCGGGTTACGAAAACCCTCAATCTGGAAATAAGGAATGAAAGGAATTTTAAGATATGAAATGCGAAATTCAATCATCCTCTTGTAAAATCCTGTGTTTTATTTTGAAATTGTCGTGACAGAGTTGCTCTCCCATTTGCTATCGGACAGATAGCGGCCACTGGTGGCAAATGAAAGCCTTTTTTCATCCTATTCCGGGACGATGATGGAGCCGCTCTGGTAGCGGTGAGTTCCGGATTCGTGTCCCTTTGACTCTCCGTCGTCACAGAATTCTAAGTATTTCTTAGGGTGGTTAATACAGCTTTAGTCTTTGTTTTTCATCATTTTCACCTAAGAAAGTTATTCCAGGTGAGAGTGAAAAGAGGAAGCGTCCGCTGTTATCAAAGGGATCACAAGACTTGCTGTCGCCCAGCTTGAGGGCCTCGCCCATTTTAGTGAAATGAATAAAAATGGTCAAAGGCTATTCTCAATGGATTGATATTTCAGCAAAAGCAACATTATTTAAATTTTTAAATTGTGTTTACGTACGTTTACTCAGCTGCTCACCCCATTGAAAAATATATTTTCATGTCTTATTCAATTATATGGCTTAGTAAATAATGTTCTCATCTTTTTTCGTGTTTCGTCCATATTTTATCCAAAATTGGTATAGTTTTACCAAATTTAAAAAGATTTTGGGCGTAGTATTAGGGATCCTAGAATGGTTGGAACTAATTAATTTTTTTAATGTAAAATGTGTCTCTACTTGGCAAAAATCCAAGTTACGAAAGCATTTCTGGAACGACTTTTGTAAGTAAAGGTACCCCCTTATTGTTACTTTAGTAAGTGTCATAAAAAAACAATTCTCCTAGTCTCGATATTGGAGGTGACGTACCATTGCGCACTGTCAGCATCACAGTTGCAGTAATGTTTGGGGTCCAAGCAGTCTCCCTCCAGGCCACATGCACACTGCTGGCTGCCCGGCTGAGCCCCGGCCCAGTAATTCTGGCGTTCACCCGGTGCCGCGCCCCCAATCCACCAGCTCAACGGGGAGCCCTCTGGAATACAAGATGAACAACAATTAATATGTAAATAGCCAACTTTCTTTCTGACTCTTTTTTCAAAATAATTTGAACTTTTTCGTCAGACTTTTGTTTTCTGAAATTTAACAGGGCTTTTCTTTACTCTACTTTATTTTCGTAATTTCTTCCTGTCACTTTCCAGACACTTCTCATATAAGTTTGTGATTTAGGCTATGCTTTTTGTCGTGACCGGACGTTACGTCGAAAGACGTTTGGTCGACCGGACGTTTGGTCGACCGGACGTTTGGGCGCCGGGTTTGCTCACTGTCAAATTATGACAGAGTTTACTGTTGATATTTTGATATTAGATATTTAGATATTAAACTCTCTCTCTATCTCATGATTATAATTTTGAGAGCTGGTTTCAACAGTAACGTCCGGTCGACCAGACGTCCGACCAGACGTCCGGTCGACCAGACGTCCGGTCGACCAGACGTCCGGTCGACCAGACGTCCGACCAGACGTCCGGTCGACCAGACGTCCGGTCGACCAGACGTCCGGTCGACCAGACGTCCGGTCGACCAAACGTCCGGTCGACCAAACGTCCGGTCGACCAAACGTCTTTCAACGAAACGTCCGAGTACCCTTTTTGTAGTTAAGAATAACTTTCCGTTCCCAATTCTCCTTTCCCGACATGTCTGAATCCTATTTTTGCGTATATATTCTCCTTTTATGAATCAATTTTCTATTCTTTTTCAGATTCATACTTTTGAAAACTCTTGGTCTTAAACATCAGTTCTACTCTGTCTGTTTCAAACTCCTCATTAACAAACAGTCATTTTTAATCACATATTTTAGGACTCTTCCATCTCGACTTTTTTAACTGAAAAATATTTAATCCCAAAATGGCATTGGTTCTCACCTGGTGTGTTCAGGAGGCGCGACTTCCTGCAGCGGTAGGCCATTTCCTGTTGGCAGTGGTCTGACTGGTCAATGATAGCCTTCAGTTGCTCATCACTAGCAGAGTAGTTCATCTGCACATAGTGCAGACGTTCTCCACTAGACGGCAGCACTGGTGTCAACTCCGAGTTGTTGTGGCGCATCTCCATCCAAGTGTTCTCCTCTGATGCAGAAAATGGAGGATAAACTACATTGATAATTATTATCCAAACAATATGTATGTCACCTGTCATATTGCAGTAAACCAGTTGCGGTTTGATGGGTCCGCTGCCATCCACATCGATGTAGAAATGGCCCGACGTGTTCCCGTTGTGTTTATAGGCCTCGCAGGATTGTTCGTACACCGCTATGAGAAAAATATCTCGAAGTAAACATTTATTTTGAAGGGTCTTTCATTAACCCAACCTATGTATTCCTAAATATGGAAAATTTCGTATACGTAAGATTTTTTCATGTTTTTCTTTCAACCCAACATGTTTAAAGAAACACGACAGACATCTTTTGTGAACATATCCATTTTGTGAAAGTTGTGTATTTGTTGCATTTTTAGCAAACACGCAGATTCTTATTGCTAATAAGAAAGGCATGGGCCAATAGAGTGAAAATCCTTTAAAAAGATGTAATTAGTTTAACTCATTGACCGCAAACTCAGATCACAGTAAAATGTGTTGCGGTTGTTTGCAACAAGAGGAAATTGGTATTGGGAACATCCACTCACAGGGGGCTGGAAGCAAAGCCACACTCATATCTTCTTTTTTCAATTATATTACGTATAGTAATTTTTTTTCGTTGGATTTTTGAATTTTTAGGGTGAATAAACCCAAACAAGTATTTGTGTACACATTCATACCCATGGACAACTTGGAGTGTTCAATCATCCTACCACGTGTATTTTTGGGATATGTGAGGAAACTGGAATACCCAGAGAAAACCCACACAGGAACAGAGGGAATAAGCGAACTCCCAGGATTGAACCCTTGATCTCAGAACTGTGAGGCAGGCATGCTCACCATTCTTTCCTACCACAGTCCTATATTAAAGTAATAAAATATTTCAAGAAAAAAAATCCTACATTAAGCATTAAAGCCTTAACATAGCACATATATTTGTTTCTAGCAATAATCTGACAAAAAAGTACAATATTTTTTCATAATTTTCATTGGTATTTCTTGTTGACATTAAAGACTTATGAGCTGGCGGTCGCTCCAATTTTTTTGGGCTGCGCAAAGTGACTTACAAAGAAATATAGCAGCTGATCCACATGATATGCTGCAGTTTGCTGACTTTGCCTGAGCTTGCAGGGCCAATCATTTATATATTTATTTATTTGCTGTTTTTTTTTTCTTTTAAAAGACTGGCCATGCAGTGACTCACAGCTGTGGCAGGTGGCGCCTCCATAGCCGCTGTCGCTGCAGTTGCAGTGGAACCTAATCCATGATTGAGTGCAGCGCCCGCCATGCTCGCAGCGACTTGGAGAACATCTGATAATAAAGTGGGAGGGGAAAAAAAAGGTAGAACTTATTGATGTGTGTTCAGGGTCAAAGTAAAGTTGCAAAAGTGTGAAAAAAACAAAGTGACAATGTAACCGGACTGCTCACCCTTGAGCTGAAGTTTCACCGCCGTTCAATATCATACTTGAGTTTTAATTTGACTTGAGTCAATTGGACTATGGAAAAAGTTTAATGACGTTTTGTTCCTGACGCAGAGCTCCAAGAACATTGCCGAGAAGGTGTAATAATAAGCTCCCGTGGAGTATGACTACCATGCTGACCTGACGTTGAAAGGCGACATTTTCCACCTGACTTGCATTCAATTCAATCAGTGCGCTCAACGAGCGTGTGCCGCTGCGCGCCAAGCGCAAACAACACGATGGATGCAGAAATTGAGAAGTCGTGACCTCGGCGAGGAGTCCAGCTCGCTTCGTTAAGCATTGGCTCATTTCACTCACGACACGTTTCCAACCGAGTTTTTCTTTAACGCCTGACAGGCTTGATAATTGTTGCGAACGTGGCGTTGATTGAGCGAAAATTCGGCAGCCAGACCAAGCTAAACCATTTGTTCTGCTTCGACGGCATCGTTTCGTGTTATGTTAGCGCTCTGATTCCTAGTCTGAGGCCATATTAACCGTAGGTGGTTTTAGCAATACTATTGTAATAATTTTTTCAAAATGTGTCTACTAGGCAGTCCTAATACTGCCCTATGGATTCCATCTAGCAAAGAATACAAAGAAATCCGGAAATAAATACAATCATGCACCATGTCTAGATTGCTTAAGAAGTGTAAATGTTACCAAAGATGAATGTAGATGCATAGAATATTAAATGTAATATAGTCCATTGGACCCTAATTGAACATATTGGCAGAGTGTACTGTATAGAACATTTGTTTATTCAATCTTCTTCTCAGCCACGTATTGTCATGAGGGGCGCAGGGGTGCTGGAGCCTATCCGAGCTAACTACAAGCAGTGGGTGGGGGACACCCTGAAGTAGAGACACTCATAACTAAGGTCAATTTGCAGTTTTCAATCAGTCTATCATGCATGTTTGTGGGGATGTTGGAAGAAACCGGAGTACCCAGAGAAAACCCACGGGAGAATATGTAAACTCCCACTGAAAGGCCGTAGCCCGGGATTAAACACCCAATTTTAGAAATGTGATATGTAAAATCTAATATTAAAAAACAATATAATTTGAAAATATTTTTAAAATAAGTAATAAAAATAATATAATGCCTATAATTTGTGAATGAAATGGGCCAATCAACACAGTGGAATAGAGTCCTATAGAGCATTAAATGATAAAACTTAACTCCATTACGACTTCGTGTAAATATGCATGGATATCACATATTGGATCATGTAGGTAAAAATAATGACATTTGTTATGAGATGACTCAAAATGGTAAATTGACCTTTGTGAACGTCATATCCCAAATTTTATTTTGCGCGAGGGGTGCTGGAGCCTATTCCAGCTAAATATGGGCACTAGGCGGGGAAATTCTTCAATCGGTGACCAGCCATTCGCAGACACGTCTTTGGAACATGGAAGGAAACCGGAGTACCCAGAGAAAACCCTTGCAAGCCCGGGGAGAACATGCAAACTCCACACAGGTGGATGCGACCTGGATTTGAACCCAGAACCCCAGAGCTGTGAGGTCCACGCGCTAACCACTCGTTCCACCGGGCCACATTTTATTTTATATGACATGATATTATGAAATGAGTGGCCTAAAGGTTTGGTAATGTAAATAGAGTATGGATCAAACTTTATAGAAGTAAAAAAAAATCAATAATTATGCTGTAAATATGATGTGTAATTGTATTGAATGCCACATTTAAAAACTGACCTGTCAATGATTCCGCACATGTCAATCAGGAGGTCACTGTAGTTTCCCAGCATCCTTTGCTGCACAAGGATGAGGTCCACTTGTTGGTGATCCAGAGTTAGCTGCCGAAGGCAACCCTGGAAGGAGGCAAAAGGATTTCTGCAGGCCTCCTGGCTCTCTTCCTCTGCCGGACAACCTCCAAATAACAAAAATATGAAGTGTTAAGGAACATAAGGTTAAAGAACATCATTAGACATACGCCTACCACCGAAGAAGAGATCCTTCTCGATGACAATGGAGAAAGAAGGATTGGAGTTAGCCGTGTGGTCATTGTCCACAGCCATGTTCAGGTGTCCTCGCCTGGAGTTCAGATCCACTGAATGCCACTGACCATCATCAAGACCGGAACCTGACACACATCCATTCCTAATGAACATTTTCTCTGCCTCTCATTTTCACATTGAACCGGTAGACATAAGATGGGTTGGTTTGACCAGAAGCTCTGATTAAAAAGTGGAGAAATGCTCCATCTCTACCATAAAAAAACTGAATAGTACCAGTGTTGTTCAAGTTACATCTGAAAAAGTATGGTACTACAAGATGCACCTTCAATAGCTGGCCTATTTTAAAACGGTTCCCATTAATAAGACGCACTGCGTTATAAGGTGCAGTAGATGTAGAAAGACATGAGAGATTGGTACAATAAGGTTTAGGGACAATGTGAGAGCACTGCCCGTGTTCACTTGAATAAAAGGCAATCGTGTTTGCTCACAGTGTGTCTCACGTGCAGAAAGAAGTATAGATAAAGACATTTCATTTGGTAATGCGGGAAACTCGTATACAGTAACGATAGCGCTGTTAAAGATTGAAACAAGTTAATTATGTAATGCATGTAACGCTGTTAGTTCCAACATTGGTTAGTATACATACCAATTCCATAATATGTCGATCATGCTCAATTAAAAAATATATTCTTGTGGTTAGAGAAAGCTATATGCCTCATCCTTCCTTGCTATGGAACTTGCCTGTTAAACTAGTACATTAAAAAGAAACCAGTCAAGCTTAGAATCAATGTCAGAGCCCCTTTAGCCTAGTGTCTAGTATTTGATTGACATCCCTGATAGCAAGTCGGATCTCATTTTTGTATCATTCATAACACATGGAGCATATCCAACCTTGTCAGTCAGTACAAAACACCAGTTGTGTGCAGTAAATAGAAGAATCAAGTCAAACCACAGAAAATGTACCATTTAACGCAGTATGGGAGAACAATTCTTTCCCACACAACTTCATTTAGGCACTTTCACAATTTACACGCCATGAAATTCCAGATAACAAGGCAATGTGAACATTTGAAACAAACACGTCACACCATCTCTGATACAAGATGATCATCATAATTGATGATCATAACGTTGCAGCCACTACTGGCTGACGCTAATGAAAGATAATCTCCGTTGCTCCGTACACGGACGCACAAATTCTTTTGACCAATCCAAGATGACGACGTCAATCAGATTCGACACCCCAGCCCCTGTTGCCCGGGCCTTTGTTATTCTTTGACCGTTATCGACATGGAATAAATTGTCAATGCTTTGAAAAGTAATAATCAGACATAGGCTTTGTCATCATCATTGACTCGACAAAAGCCTAATTGTCATCATACCCAGCTGCGTATGACAAAATTGGTAGTGCTTCTCCACAAAGTGCGCTTTCCCGGGAAAAGGCCCAAATAAGTGATAATTTAAAATTTAAAAGTATAGTTGTTAAAGCTTTTTTTTAGATTATTAAAGTCAGTATTCGAGTGGTGAAAACAGAATGAATGGTGTCTCACATCATCGACTGTAGTCAATGAATTATTAAAAAAAAGGAATGTGTATTCCACCAAAATAAATAGGGAGTGACCAAAAATCTAAAGGACAAAAAGGATGATTCAATGTTAAGGACGCAGCAAAACATTAAAAGTTTAAGAGATGCAAGATTTTTACCTAACATCGGCGAATTCATACTCTGTCCAAATGTAAGCTACCTAAACTTCTGTAACTTCTGATTTGTCAACAATTTCTCTCCATCATGAGTAAACTGAGACTCAAACACCTGTCTTGATCTTTCACTCAAAATCTGTGCTGACCTCAAAACCCAGGTGATATCATTTAACATGCCTACCTACTCAAATACATTGTCAGTAATTCTACAACTTCATCTGGATAACGTAACGTACCATAATTTTCTCCTGTATGTGACATTCTTACTTAAACTTAGGTTTGTGATTTGTACATGAAGACATTTAAAAAGGGGACAATTTTTCACCTTTCATTCACGTTGCCATCATTTTGGGTTGTAAAATCGGGGAGCTTCCAGACTGTGAGTTAACTCTGTACTGACCTGCCTTGAGTTCCAACAGCACCCTGCCAGCTTTCTGCACCCGCAGCCTGAGCCGGGCATCGTTCAGGTAGAGCCAAACTCCGCCACCTTGCCGAGGAAGCTGGAAGGTGAGCAACAACCCATCCCGGTTCCACGTCCGGAACTGGAGCGCCACCGAGACCCCATCCGCAGTCGCCGACACGGCCCCCGGTAATTGGAGGAAGCCCCGGGGCCCGGGGAAGGTGGCAGCCACGGCAAGAGTCTGGTGGGCACACGTGAAGGTGACATTGCCCTGTGAATAAAAAAAAAAAGGATGAATATTAATCAACTGCAGGGGTAAGGAGGGGCGGGGGCGTGTCTGTGTGACCGTTGGGTCACCGTGGTCCTCATCAGCAAGTCTCCTTAAACGAGACATTAACATAACTAGGAGTGGCCAATAGCATTTGCAAAGCAAAACGAGACAAAGTCAAGTGAAGGACGGATTGTTGGTGGTGCGATGCAATATGATGACAATACTGAATGGATTCATCTTCAAATCTAATGTGACAAAGGTTTTTATTTTTGTTGCCCCACCCACCCCCATTTCTCTCCACAAACAAAACTGGCAGCTCTTTTGTTGTTTTTCCTCTTTTCACTGTCTGTCCTTTGTCCTAGAAGTCTCAGTAGCTGTTGTAGTCTTTATTCTCATATCTTAAATCTTAAACTAACAAACAGAAATTCTTATTGTAAAAATAGCAGTTGTTAATTTTTTCCGTCAGTCATTTTCTTGTGAAACCAGAAATCTGACCTGCCTTCGTTCTTCCTGTCATTTCGATTAGTATTCTGAGTTTCCCCACCCGAAATGGTTAATTCGTGGTAAACAATGTCATAAATTTGTAATGATTCTTATAGCTGGATTAGATTAGAATAGATTAGAACTTTATTTCAACTCGTATTCGGGACATTTCATGGTTGCAGTAGCAAGACAGACATAAGACACACAAGACATTGTAGACCTAGGTAAAAAACTGGAGCCACACACAGAAAGTCCACAAGGTGGGGACCTTCTGCAGACTGAGACTGAGGTTACCGCACAGTCCCACAGTAGTCTGGAGGTTTTAAAGATCATCTTCCTTGCCTAGATCCTCCTAAGGGAGGATATGGTAGGAACATATCCGCTACATTTGGTATACAGATAATTAAGCCTACATATTTGGGTCACCGTGCTAATTGACAGCACTGTGTTCATTAATTTCTGAGTTAACTCGGAGTCAACTAGTTTATTTTCCCATCATTAAAAATAAATCCTTTGAAGTTGGACAACGAGCAGAGATTGATCATGTGTCAGCTGTTGTAGCTAAAATGGATTGAACTTCTATAGACGTCGATGACATTAAATAGGTTAATTGCTATTTGCTAATTGCTTCATGTTTTGCATGTTACTGCTTGTTTGTTCTTTTTACTCTACGTCACCGAATCAAAGTAAGCTGATCCGTCAGATGGTGTTATTGATTTATGTTCTCTATCGTGCGCACTCTGCATGTTCCTTCTCAAACTAAGTAGAACAAAATGTTATTGCCATCGTCATCTTTTGTTATTGCTTTTTGTTGACTCCCCTAACAGAAGTTATGTTATTGCCGTTGTTTCCTTTTGCCATTGTTTTTATTGTCTCTTTAATCTGCCTACGCTCACACACGACATATAAAGGATTGTTGTGGTGTAGTTTGAATGTTTGAGTTCATGCACATACACATTCTCTTTTCTCTTTAGGGAGATCATCACTTGAAGAGCCTCCATTGGAGCGTTAACAGCATGCAAATAGCTCCATTTTCTACCTTCAGTGTTCATCATTTTCAGGAAAACCTTTTAGTCAGAAGGCTCCCCTGTGTGTCTGAATTTTAAAAACGCAAGGGAGCTCCCAATGTCCAATGCAGAGTCATTATTTAATGCAAGAGACTCCTTATTTGCCACAGCTCATTTATGATAAAAAGTCAGTACTGTGATAAACATCTTCTATAAATCAATGTATTTGAACGGTATTGGACGATGGTGAGAAGCTGACAAAAAAAAACATCCATACAAATTTGGAAACCTTTCAACTCACTCAATGCTATGCCGGTGATTGGCATCCAATACATCTAAACTGGGAGGGTTGGCAGTGAATAATAATGGGCCAGTCCTCCAAGACTGCCGTCAATAGCACTGAAACATGTTAACTTACCGCTGCTTCTCCCTGATCAAATGGATTTGACATCCATAGTCAATAATGGCTATCAGAAAAGGACGTGGACTGAAATGTTACTGAATAAATTTGAAGCTAATTAACGGAAAAGGTTGAGAACACGATTGTTCATCCGTTTGAAGTTTGACCTTATTCAAACTGACCATTACGGTGGTTTGGCGTTCACCTCGCCTGGCCATCGCGATCAAGTTGTGCTTGTTGTATGCAACGTTCTCCAGGCAGCCTTGGAATGTCCTGTCTGGAATGTTGGGAATTCCCCCAACACTTAACTGCAAGGACACCAAAATTGAAAAATGTGAGGCTTGAAAACAGAGATAAAAAGGGCAAATAGCAGCAATAGTTTTGGGAAGACCTGCTGGATGTGCCAGTGGTGGAAATTAGGTGGTAGCTCAACAGTCCGTGTGTGATGGTCCACGGTGAGGTTGCATCGGGCGGCGTGGCATTCTACCCCAACTAGGTGCCATTGGTGGTCATCCAAGAGGCTGCCCAATGAGGCCAGATGCCTACGCCCTGCATTATAGGTCCTCGCTTAAGGAGTGAGAAAAAAAGTTATAAAGATAATTTTTCATTAGAAGCAGATAAAAAAACAATGAGTCCGTCTGAAATTATCCAGAGACCGTTCTGCAACGTATCTGCGTTTCTCTTTTAATTTATTGTTTTTTTTTCAAGAAGTGGAGCAGTGATTCATAAGAAGAAAAATGAGGGGTACTGCCCAACCAGAAGCTGAGTAAAATATGATGACCCTCAGAAAACAATACATTACAGTATAATCTTCAACTTTTATGTGAACTTTTCATTCGACTATTGTTTCTATGTAGTGGGTAAGATCTTTAAATACAGCTAATGGTACAGTAATGGTATGAAAATTTTGAAATTGTATCCAGTAAAAATATATCATCACAAAATGTAGGTAGTCAGTGTAGTAAATTCATTGTGTGAATAAACCTTCCTTTTCAATTGCTCATTTTCCAGATTTTCATCAACCTACCAATTGTGCCAAAGAAAAAAATTATGTAAATAGAAAAAATAACCAAAGAGCGACGTGATCTGCACCTGTTGGCGAGTTCTTTGACAGCAATTTCGAGGAGTACGACGGTACCCTACCGCATCCTGAAAAACTAACCCCAGTGATTTTTTTTCCATTGTTACATCTTTTCTCTTTGAACTATTGTTCTTAAAATGCCAGATACTGCGACTCAGGAATTCTACACTTGTTATCTGTGCGATTTGAGTCCTAAACGAAACAAAACGAAGGCACAACTTTCTGACGAGACATCAAATAAGGTTGAGAGAAAACTTTTGTTTATTCCACAGACAATATTTTCTCTCAGCAGGAGGTTGAAAGTTGAGATGTCTTATCTCATCATTGTCTTCAACATCACAACAAGAAAAAGTTGAGATGTGAAGCCACATATTCTGCCATTCACACCAAACGTGAGACTTTATAAATCTTGGATGAGCGTCGGCGGCTCCAAATTAGCGGGGTTCCCCCAAGTACATCTCTGCCGGGAGAAGTAAGGAAGGAAAAGCTCCAGAAAAAGCTCGACGCAGGCGTTAAACATGTATCCAATGGTGTCGGGGGAGGCCGATGAGGGGGATGATTGACAAAAACATCTTCATCAAAAAATGAGGAGGCGGGAGGTTGTCTCTCTGTCAACAACTTCTTTACAAGAGAGGGAATAAATATCTTGTTGGAATGTCTCTTTGTCAACAACTTATTTACAAGACAGGGAAAAAATATCTTGTTGGACTGCATGATATTATGGCTTTATTTTTAATCGTGGAAGAATAAGTACTATTAATAGTAGTGGTAGAAGTAGCATTATTCAAAGTGTTATAGTTGTGCAAGTCTTCTTAGTAGTTAATATTTTATTATCATTTTTACTCATGTTAAAATAGTATAAATTTGGTGTAGAAATGGTAGTTAGAGATGAAGGAATATTATATAACAGTAAATGTTGTATTATTGGTGGAAGTAGTGGCTGCCAGTTCAAATAAACTGGAGACCATTAATGGCAGCCAATGGGATAAGAGAAACAGAATCAATAGTTTCAATAATAGCATAGCATTAGTTGCAATAGGGATTTTGTGTATTGCAATGCAAATGTGTTGTTTTGTATTAGCATAAATGGAAGAAAAAAAACATAAACTCCAAATGAATTTAGCCCAAAAGAGATAGAAAACACGAAAAGAGGAACTATAGGGTCGCAGCCTCCATTTGAGTCCAAAGTGGAGGCAGAGTCTTGTGATTGCATCAGATTAAATATTGCGCATGAGGAATTTCCCTGGCGCAAACCAAAAGCAGGGAAATGAAAACTCACAAGGGAGTTAATGCAACTCATTGAAAACAATTACAGTAGAAAATAAAGCAAATATTGAATCTACTTCTAGGTCCAAATTAAACCCTTAAAATAACGCATAAATGAAGTTTTAGTCCGACTTTCAAAACCCTCCCACTTGTTTGAAGTCCTAACAAGGCCTGTTGCCTTACTTGAAACACTAACCCTGACTTTAAAGTCTTATTCCTAACAAACATGTTTATTTTATGGGGAAAAATAATTAATTAAAACAGAAAGCCATCCTTGAAAGCCTTATTATGTCGGTTTAAAAACCTGATCTCAAACAGTAACCTTGACTTTGAAACATGACCCAGACAAGAGAATCTCAAGCAGAAAACTAAGCTTCAAATGACCTTGCACTTAGATTTAAGTATGAATCTTGCTTAAAACCTTAATTAGAAATATCCACATTTGAACCCACGCTATTCTTGAAATCCTATTTTAAGAACTTAATTTGATAACATAATATTGGCTGGAAAAGCAAATCATGTCTTGAAACCAAAGCTTTACATAGAAACGCAAAACCAACATTGAAAATTCAAATCATGCTTTAAATCTTTTTTACTACACTAAAGCCATCTTAAAAGCATTATTTAAGTGTCAACTTAACTTGAGACCCTGATCTGATACTCACACAGCCTTGAAACTAATTTAAAAGCCAATCCTTGACTTGAAAACCTAACACGTAATCCCAAATTGAAACCCTAACCCTGGCTCGAAACCCTAGCCCTTGTTTTTACCTTGTTCTTCTATGATGGCCATGATGACTTTTCCCGCCTTGAGTTCCACACTGAACCCGAGTGGCGAGTCTCCCCGGGCATGTAGCAGCATCCCAGAATTTTTCAGACTCTTGAACTTCAACGAGACTTCCTCCTTTTCCTTCTCTGATAAACTCCTCGACGCGCCACTCCACGAGTACAAAACGACACCGCCTTTGCCGTCCAACGACATCACATCAGAGGCTGAGGACCATAAGTTGGTTAACAACGTTAGTTTGCTTACATATTTCTTGACTTATCAGACCTTTTCAGGCTGTTTTTGTTTGTCTGATATGGTAATGAAAAGATCTCGGGTCCAAGGACTTGAACTCTGACCCAGACATAAAAATCACAATTTAAACAATGCCTTTCTTTTAAACTGTAACCATTGGTGAAATATTCATTAACCCAAGACAGGACTTCAACCCTGAATTTGACAGCGGAACATTAATACTGGATTGAAAGACATTTTTTCTGTGGTTCATTTGCCTTCACATAAGGCAGCAGTGTTTAGATGCCGTGAAGCGTCCCTCTTATCACTCCCATTTTTAAAAAGCTTCACGGTCTCAGCGCCTGAGGGGTGAATGAGCTAACCCTACAGTTTATGAAAGCTATGGATATTATGGGGCTATCCTGGAATTCATGTCTCTGCATCATCACATTGAAATGCGGACAATGCCTTTGGATTTGTAGAATGCTGTATCGTGATCCTCCATTATAAAAGGGGGACAAAAGGGTATGATCCGATTATAGGGGAATTAGAATCCTAAACCTCCCTCATAAGGTCTATTTTGGGGTACTGGAAAGTAGGGCCAGCCAGGAGGAACAGTATGGTTTTTGTCTTGGCCAAGGAACAGTTGACCAGCTCTCTACGCTCACCAGAATGCTCAACCAGTCAAGTACATGCATTTTATGGACTTGCAGAAGGTCTCCCAGTATGTACCCTGGAGACTACTTTGGAGGGTTGTTCCTATAGGTAATGTTTATAGGACTTCTTGATATGTACGGTTCGGTCGTTGACATTGCAAACAGTAAATAGGTTTCGTTTCCAGTGAGGGTTGGACTTCACCAAGCTTTCCCCTTGTCCCCGATTGTGTAGATAACTGGAAAGAATATCTAGGTGAAGCCAAGGGATTGAGGAGGTCAGGTTTGTCAGCCTCAATATTGCATCTGTTTCTTGTAGACTTGTAACTTTAAATGTAGCAGTACAAAGGCAAATATGAAGTGGTCGGGATGAGAATCAGCACCTAGATATCTGAGACCAATGTCCTCAGGCAGAAAAAAAAGGAATTCCCTATCCAGGTCAAAGTGAGGTGCAAGTGGAGGAGTGGAAGAATCTTGGTGACTGATTGTCGAGTGAGAGAAAAAATGAAGCAGGATATTGCCAGATATAGCGGTGTGGTGAACTCTATTGGTCTCACGTGGTAACAAAGGCATCAAGTCAAAAGGAGAAGCTTTCCAAAAACTGAAGATGATCTGTGAGTTATGAACGAAAAAGTAGAAGAAATCAGTATTTGCCACAAAGTGTCCAGGTTCTCCCTGGATGGGGTAAGAAGCTCGATCATCCAGGATGGGCTCTAAAAATCCACTGCTTCTCTATATTGCAAGGAGCAAAATGGCGTGGAGTGGGCATCTGTTTAGAATGCCCACTGGATACCTGGTGAGGTGTTCCAGGCACACATGCCATTGGTTGAGGTGGTTGACACACTAAAGAGAATACATGTAATTTTTTTGAGAATACATTTTTCACTACATTGGCCTCGTGGAACTTGACAAATTCAGTGGACTGAGTGAAGTCTGAGCTTTGCTGTTAAAGATGTTGCCTCCTGCAAATTTGTCATGAAGGAGAAGTAAATAGAAAGATGTGGTTTGCTTTGCAGCTGGACTTCAATAAAATATGTCGTTGTGCGAAACACTAGGCTGGGGTTTTCATCCTGATAAGAGTTAGAACTAAGGATTGAAAGAAACATTGTGCATCTGTTGATGGTAAACCATTAGGCAACCAAAATTTAAATCCACGTGAGAAGAGATGTGATACGACATCTTTATTGACAACATTAAAACTGGATGACTCACTGTAAGGACACCCGTAGACCTCCAGGCGCAGTCCGATCCGTCCATTGGGGTTCCAACCCGTGGGAAGCAGGCGCAGAAAACGCGCAATGGCCGAATGCTGCAGCTTGTGCTGGACCACACTGTCGGCGTTAATGTTGCCTGAAAAAGACTGAAGACAAGCAAAATCCAAAATATGATGGTGAAGTGAACATCTCACGACAGACTGCTAAGGGAACTGGGTATCACGGGTCATGTGAAAAGGTTGGCGTTGAAGCCATTGTCAGTGCCAACGACACACTTGGCACCTATGGGACACTAGCTACATTAGCAAACACCGCAAAAATCTTATCGGTTACTACCACCGCTACAACTGGCCCATCCCCCAAAAAGCCCCCGATCAGTCACCGGGGAAGGTGAGGTTTGCAGTGTGTTTTGAGAACCCATAAGTGTTGGACAGTTCAACTACAACATTTTTTACAACAAAATGTATTTATTTAAATACTTTTTAAAAGGAATACATCATCTTTATGTACATATATATGTCCCACAACATTTGTCCATGTTTTCCTCTTTTCCATTTGTGTGTCCCAATACTCTTTCCTATGCCCCACAGTTTCTTCAATTTAGTACGTATTCTAATACTTTACTGAGATCTCTGTATCTATGTCCCAATACATTTGTCCAAACCTCAATTTCCTTCCCAATTATCCGGTGTACCACACCAAATAGCAACAGGTCGCTCACAGTGGAAGCAGCTCATCCACCATTCTATATGCATTATTAACAAGTAAAAAAGCTTGTGATAAATGTGATTATCTCAGTAGGATCCCTGTAGGCAACTGTAACGTACATTCTAATTCAGCTGCTAACAATGCTAATAGTAGTTGTATTGTTGAAAGCAGGATGACCACTTGTTAATTAATATATATTTAAAATATTACTATAATAATAATGAACAAATATATAATTATAAAATAACATATTGTGATAGTTGTGTGTATGCATATATATATACATATATATACACATACATATATATACATACATACATATATATACACATACATACATATATATATATATACATACATATATATATATATATACATACATATATATACACACATATATATACACACATACATATATACATACATATATATACATACATATATATACACATACACATATATATATACATACATATATATACATACATATATATATACATACACATATATATATATATACATACATATACATACATACATATATACACATACATATATACACATGCTGCATTTACTTTTTGTTGTTGCATAATAATGAAAATGTTTTCCAGAGGCTTAATGGAATGCTAATCGATGGATATTTGCTAGAAGTGGTGGTATGTAAAAGACTCAAAGTTTATGTCCCACCGCTTGATATTGTCCAGTGCTGGACACTTTGAGCACTTGTAAAACATAAAATAAAACTACAGAGAAAAAGCTAACGGTGCATTTAATCCAGTGTTGCACTTGAACGAGTTCTATTAACGACAGTTAAATAACTTGTTCTGTTGTTTTTTCTTATTTCTCTGTTTTGAAATTATCTAAAAAAATTCACTCATCGAATATGAATTAACTAATTCATTAAATAAATGTAGGAACAGAACTAGTTTGCATCCAAAAATAACTATTTTAAGCGTTCATTTTGATGTTTTCAGTTGTAAAACTAGATTTACGTCACAAATCATTGTGGTGATGACCGATCACAATTGTTGGACATGAGGTGACAATTATTCTTTTACGATTCTCTCATGTAAAATGGGTGATGCTTATCATAGGCTTCCGTATGCGCATAAGTTATGTCCACATACCCCAATGCTGTCCTCTAATCGGTGTTGTTTCCAGTTGTGACCGGTGTCACTGAACATGAGTAAGTAGGAGGTCAGCCAATCAGAGCTGCCATAGCGTCCCTGCGTGGATAGTGCCGTGACGGTGGTCCGCTCCCCGAGATCCACTTCCAACCATTGAGAAGAGTCTGAAGCCTGCGGTGACCAACCTCCTGCTCCTGTAAACAACACAAGGACACAGATGGGAATGGTAGAAGTCTGACTTTGAATTTGCCACCTTCCAATTCTGCCACCATTGAGTTAACTAGGGTTGTCTCGATCACATATTTTTGTCTCCAAGTTCTCTCAGAGATCATGTGATGAGCCCAAAATACTCCTGGAATACTTTCTATTTTCCTAAACCTTTGCTCATACATTGCCATTGAAAAATATAGACATTATATTTATTCAAACTTGCAAGGCTGGTATGGAGTGATGATATTTAACTTTCATTGATGGCAATAGACATCCAATCAAATCAATGGCGGATAATAAGGTAATACTTAAAACAATACATTTTAAAAAGACGATTTGAAAAATGACATGATCGGCTGCGATTTCTAAACACGTGATCAGATCGGGGAAATCCCTATGTCCAACACGTCTTTTGTGTTTAAAGCAAATGTTAGCATTGAAAATGTTCGCTGGGAATGTCATGTTAAAGGGGCTGATAAAGTTATCTTCAATAACAAATTTCATTGCTTTCTGTGATGTATACATTTGAATAAACCAGGTCACATTTTCATTTGTCTTCGTAATGTCAATAGACGGTGAAACTCTACCAAGTTCCTGACGATGGTTTCGTGAAAAACGTACCACCCGTGCACCCTTTAATTCTCATACATCATTCGTTTGCGGCTGTCACGCCTGACTATGTAGTATTATCAGTTGTCTGAGAAAATGTCGTCAGGATTTAAAAGCGTTGACTGCATGGACGGCTGGCGAGCTTATGTTCACAGAGTGTGTCCTTTTGTTTTCTATGGCTGAATAAATGTTTCACTGTCAAGGGTGCTCATGGACAAAAGCGACGTTCGGTTGTCCTACACTTCACTTTGGCAAACTGATTGGCCCTGGCAGAGGTCCGCTCAGCTAAATTGCTTCCACCAAATGCAAAGTTTGCCTTGTCAGCAGGATTTCACTAAGACCACACAACCTAAAAAAAGACATATATGGGAAATTACAATGCTGTGAAAGTAAAGCTTTGTTTTTCCGATTTCTTGCGAGATAATTGAGTTGTTTTTGAACAGCTAGTTGAAGTCTTGTCAGGCGCACGTTGTGACTTTGGTGTCAGATACGAACAGCACTTTTTGCGTACATCTCACTAATTTGGCAAAACGGGAAAACGTAAATGTTGACGTGTGAACTTTGAAGGGCTAAAGGTCAAACACTAATAAGTTATGGATGAGAAGATGGAGAAGCGGACATGTCGACCTTTTGTGAAAACGGAGATATTAAAAGGAAACCCTGGAAGGAAAAGCCTTGCCAATTGCAATGAGGCAAGTCACAACAAGTCTCATTTGAGCATTATCATATTTTGGGGTATAAAGGGGGAGTGGTTGGGTGAGAGGAAAGTATATAACACACGTAAGAAGATATAGTATGTAATTTAATAGGTATATTCAAGGCATGTTTACGAATCAATTCCCATTTCTTTTGTTCATAAATGATCGATGGATTTCTTTGTATGATAGACGTTACCCAGTAGAGTAGAGGGTATCTACGCTCTGCGTCACAGGCTGTAGAAGACCACTAGTGATCATTCATCCTGTCAAGGGTCACAGAGGGTGCTGGAGCCTATCCCAACTAACTACAAGGCATCAGGCAGGGGACACCCTAAACCGGTGGCAAGCCAATCGCAGGGCACAAGGAGACAGACAACCATTCGCTCTTAAAATTAAAACCTAGGGGCAATTTAGAGTGTTCAACAAGGATACCATGCATGTTTTTGGAATGTGGGAAGAAACTGGAGTACCCAGAGAAAACCCACACAAGCCAAGGGAGAACATGCAAACTCCCCACAGTGAGAACCCACCTGGGATCGAGCCCTCGACCCCAGAGCTGTGAGGCCGATACCCTATTATTTTATATTATTTAAATGGATTTGAATTCTACATTTTAGCTCCCACATACATATTTTAAAATGTCTCTTATTTCATTCCATTTGCACGCATGGTTAATTGTCAGGTTTATTTGAATTTCAAAGAAATCCAAAGTAGAAAGATCCTCTTTGAGCAGATGCCGCTCGACCTTCTGGTCAAGCGCACTACGTCAAGCGTGCCTTCAGAGTATATTATGCTGTCACTTTTCTCCGACACCTGACACCTCTCAATTTGTCCGTCTCGGCCTAGCGGAGCAAAGCCATCGTAACAAGGAACAATAACGTGGGCGCAGGTAGACGAACACCGAGATGACGAAGAAGACAAGCGATAAGATCAACTCCGAGATGAGGCCAGGCTGACCGGCTTCTTAATAATGCAGAGACATTCCAGCTGCTGACGGAAAAGCAAATCGAGAGAGGGCAAAAAAAAAAAAAAAAACCTACCCTCAATTAATCTTGCACATGTTCGTTAGTGTAGTAGTTATTCATTTACTTGTCATTCAGCCTACTATTATTTTTATTGTTAAGGGTTTGTCTCCAGTTAATGCAATAATGTTATTACTTACTGCACTGTAGTAATTTCCTGTAGATGGTATGTTGTTGGTGTCAACCAGCTTATTTTATTGGTTATTCTTTAGTTAGTCACTATTTTAGATATTCCGTCTAGTCAGTAACATAAGTCATTCAGTCAACTGCGACTTGATTCACCGCCTTGAATCAAGTTGCAATTAAACTTTAATTATACTTTGAAATCCAAGTCCTTTGGAAAAAAAAAGCCATTAAGACAGAACAATTATTTTCTTGAAGTATGGATAATTGCGTTGGCATGGCGAGGGAGAGCCAGGAAGCACTCAGACATAAAGGGCGCTATTAACATTTGGCACATGGCAGACTTGCTATGGTAGTGACACGTTACCTTTTACAGTCGTGAGCAATTACAGCAAAATCATTCAAAAGAGATGTTTCATTCCAATTTGCAAAAGTGTCTTGATGAAAATGAGGAAACGCTTCAAAAAACAAGTGTGGGTTGTTTAGAATTGCACATTTAAGATCCTGAGAAGAGCATAATCATCCTTTTGTTTGACACCTGATTTGCCATTCATCCAACTTCATGATGTTTATCAACCGTGTCATTTACAATTTAGAGAGAAATTTCATTTGGGACATATTTTAATTTGCTACTTTGTTTGTCCTATAGCTGTGAATGATGGATAACCATGTATTCTCTTCGTTAAATCATTTCGGCAGTGTCTCACTATATTGCGTTAATATTGTTAACAATGTGCAATATTTTAGATTGTGCAATATTTTAGAATGTTTTTTTTCTATTACCTTGCCCGGACGTGACTTTTTAATTACTTATGTTTTTATTGGGAAACACGCACTTAGTGGACTAGCACCACTAATTTTGTTATACGCAGCTGTTGTATAATGACAATACAGGCTTTGTACTTTGACTTGACTTTGGTTACATTGTCCGGTCGTTGAGTGATTAGCGCGTCGGCCTTACAGCTCTGGGGTCCTGGTTTCAAAACCAGGTCGGTCCACCTGTGTGGAGTTTGCATGGTCTCCCTCGGCCTGCGTGGGTTTACTCCGGGTACTCCCGTTTCCTCCCACATTCCGAAGACATGCATGGTAGGCTGATTGGACACGTTAAATTGCCCCTAGGTATGAGTGTGAGAGTGAATGGTTGTCTGTCTCCTTGTGCCTTGCGATCGGCAGGCCACCGATTCAGGGTGTCCCTCGCCTCTAGCCCAAAGTCAGCTGGGATAGGCTCCAGCACCCCCCACAACCCTTCAAAAAAATGAATGAATGGTTACATTGAGTTTTGGTTTCTTATCACCACTCAGGATGAATATAGTACATGCTGTTCCGCAGAAGCTTGCTAATAATAACGCACTCTACCAGCAGCAGGCGTTCGAGCAAAGTCTGCGCAGCACTGAGCCTACTGTCGTTTGTTTATTGTTGTTGCAGGACATGATTAAAGGGGAGGCAGACAAACGAGAGGATTTGTGCTGCTAAAGTCAGCTGGGGGTAAAGAATCGCTGACAGCGAAAAAAGCTCATTTGGCTTCCTGACAGCAGGAGGGAGAATCTACGTTGATAAAACAGTGGTTTAAAAGTGGCGCAATCACCAAGGTGTCGCTCACATAATCTACGTTCTTTTGCGCTCCTCACCGCACACACAACAATTGGAACACTTCATCTATTGATTTATGAGCTCGATTAAAAACCACACTGTGTCCCTGTGGGAAAGTAGAAGGGTCTTAACACTGACAATGTAACTGTGACTGTGCGTTGTTATTGTACTGTTACATTGTTACTGTAGTTAATCATGTGTTTTGATACTGCAGTTTCTTGTTTATTTTGGTAATCAAAGAAATATATATATATATATATATATATATATATATATATATATATATATATATATATATATATATATATATATATACACATATATATATACACACACATACAAACACACGCATATATACACACATACGCAGATATACACATGCATATATACACATGTATATACATAAATATACACACATGCATATATACACACATGTATATACATACATATACACACATGCATATATACACATGTATATACATACATATACACACATGCATATATACACATACATATACACACATGCATATATACACATACATATACACACATGCATATATACACATGTATATACATACATATACACACATGCATATATACACATGTATATACATACATATACACACATGCATATATACACATGTATATACATAAATATACACACACATGCATATATACACATGTATATACATAAATATACACACACATGCATATATACACATGTATATACATAAATATACACACACATGCATATATACACATGTATATACATAAATATACACACACATGCATATATACACATGTATATACATAAATATACACACACATGCATATATACACATGTATATACATAAATATACACACACATGTATATACATAAATATACACACATGCATATATACACATGTATATACATAAATATACACACATGCATATATACACATGTATATACATAAATATACACATATACACATGTATATACATAAATATACACAAATATACACACATGCATATATACACATGTATATACATAAATATACACACATGCATATATACACATGTATACACATAAATATACACACATGCATATATACACATGTATACACATAAATATACACACATGCATATATACACATGTATATACATAAATATACACATGTATATATACATACACACACACACACACATATATATATATATATATATATATATATACATACATATACATATACATATATATATATATATATATACATATATACACACATATACACACATATACACACATGTATACATATATATCATGATTCACTCTAGTTGTGGCTGACTTTTTATATTTGTACCACCGCTAGTGTTATACGAGTTGTTAAAGCGAAAAGTAAAGACGGCATTAATGTATTTGACAGTTTTTACATTTGACTCTTGATAGCAGTTTATTCATTTTTACACCTGTATGACATTTAACATTGTTCAAAAGCTTGCGAATGCTTCAGCAACACTTCTCTGTGACAAACGACACCAAATTACAACCTGCTGGCACATTTTACCGGACTACATGTGCACTATCTGAATCTTAAGTCTAATGGACCGAACAGCTTCTGGAGCACATTAACAACCTGCTGAGGAGAGGTTTTTACAGGTAAAGAGACAGAGACATTTTTACAAGAATGCTTTTATCTGCTGTGGGAGGCCACAAATGTCAGATCGATGTCGCCGCTAACGTCGCTTTGCCAGCACGTTCACTCCATTGGGCATCGACGGCCTTGATTTGGATCCCCCAACCCTTTTTTTTAGCTTGTTTAGCTCGCCTCGCTTAGATAAAAATCAATTCCAACCTCCGGGTCCAGCAGTTCCCCTTAATTTCCTTTATCACTCCTGCAACAACTCCACCACAATGAGTGCTAAGACGCACTATAGTGCAAAGTTTGTGTTCCCCGGGCAGATTATTTTTTTTATTGACAACAACTGTCAAAAAGTCTCAGCTTCAAATGTAATTTTGGAAAAGGAGATGATTATGCTGAAATGTGACCTATTAAGGGTTTTACCATTTTAAAATAGTTACCAGGTGTCTTAATGACACTGACTCCTAAAAATCGTGACCGGACATTTCGTCAAAAGACGTTTGGTCGACCGGACGTTTGGTCGACCGGACGTTTGGTCGACCGGACGTTTGGTCGACCGGACGTTTGGTCGACCGGACGTTTGGTCGACCGGACGTTTGGTCGACCGGACGTTTGGTCGACCGGACGTTTGGTCGACCGGACGTTTGGTCGACCGGACGTTTGGTCGACCGGACGTTTGGTCGACCGGACGTTTGGTCGACCGGACGTTTGGTCGACCGGACGTTTGGTCGACCGGACGTTTGGTCGACCGGACGTTTGGTCGACCGGACGTTTGGTCGACCGGACGTTTGGTCGACCGGACGTTTGGTAGAACGGACGTTTGGTAGAACGGACGCTTGGTCGCCGGGTTCGCTCGCTGTCAAATTATGACAGAGTTTACTGTTGATATTTTGATATTAGATATTTAGATATTAAACTCACTCACTCTCTCATGATTATAATTTTGAGAGCTGGTTTCAACAGTAACAACCCAGCGACCAAACGTCCGTTCTATCAAACGTCCGGTCGACCAAACGTCCGGTCGACCAAACATCCGGGACCAAACGTCCGGGGACCAAACGTCTTTCGACGAAATGTCCGAGCACCCTAAAAATAGCCTTAAGGTTCAGAATCAGTTATTCACATAAAGCAACAAAAAAAAGACATTTCAATGCATCATTGCTGGCAGCTGCAGCATGTGATCATCAAGTGACAGAATGACAATGTCAAAGATGAAGGCGACATCGGATCCATTTGAACCGGGAGATATGGCAGTGATCCAGGCATATTAGATTGGAAAACACCATCAATGCTACTGAAACGTGACCATTCAGCTTGAAATTTAGTTTGAATGTTTGCTGATTTTCGGCTTTTCAAATTTCTAAAAATGCTGTACATTTCTGCAAAACCCTTGAAAATGCCTTGCACTCATGTTAACATTGCTTTTCCAAGAATATGGCAGCTGGAACAAAAGAGATTTTTTACGCAATTATTTGTAAGGCCAGTCTCTAATCCAGCGGCAGTTCATTATATTTTGTTATATGCGACATGGTCATGTTACAATTCAAATGCATGCCTTCCTTCATTTTAAATGGAGACAAAACCATTATCTTCAGCAAAATGAATCTTTAGTTAAAGAATCTTAAAAACTGAATTTCATTTTTCTGATGTAAAGCGGAGAAAAATATAAACCAGTATATTCAGAAAGTAGCCCTCTTTAGAGTGGAATGACATTTTATCATTCATTCATCTTCCATACCGCGTATCCTTGCAAGGGTTGATGGAGCCTATCTCACCAGACTTTAGGTGAAAAGCAGACAACATCCTAGACTGGTCGCCAATCAGCCGTAGGGCACACAGAGAGACAGACAACCACTCACATTGCAATTATACCGCTACAGAGCAGGAATCGATCCCAAACTTGCCCGCACCGAAGTCAGGTGAGTGGACCCCTACCCCATCAGGCTGCTAGGACATTTTATCAATGGTATTATTTCAGGTAAACAAATTTCAGTATCCCAAATTGCACATTTCTAATTAATTCCAATTGTCCCATTTTATGCTGTCTTTCACTGTTTATGTGCCTGGTATAACTTATGTCACAAAATAGATGCACTTATAATCTGTGTTATTATTTTGTGTTTAAACATCATTTTCTCCATTAACAGACGTCTAAGGAATTCACGATTCATATACTTCAATAGTTCTACAATCTTTTACAAGATTATCTTAAGGCAGTGGTTCCCAAACTGGGGGGCGTGCCCCCCTAGGGAGGCGTAAAGAGAATTCAAGGGGGGCGTGAAGTCATCTGCTAAAAAAATGTTTAAAAAGATTATAAGAATAATATAATCAAAGAACAAATATCTGCCATTAAATACATGCAAAATATGATTATAGCAGTCACTCCAACGGTCCAACCCGTTTTCTATTAACAGAGATCTGTTTTCCTGAACAATGCTAAGAAATAAATGCGGGTCTACTGGAAGCAAGAAGGGGGCGTCAGGTAAGATAGTTTGGGAACCACTGGATTAAGGCCTCTTTTGTGACCCCTGAGGTACACCGTAAATTAACTATTAATAGACCAGTATACTGTATTTGCACCAGAATTGCCAAAACAAGTGGATTTGGATAAATACTTTACAAAAAAAACTTTAGAATATAATAGGAAATATCTATATTTACAATGAAGCAGCTTTTCCTAAGTGCATTCTTATAAACCCTTGGCTAAATACAGCAAACCTGCTCCATAACAGCCAATGGAAGTTTCTTAACTCCACTCAAAGTTATTATGCAAATGTTTGTTTAGGTTCCTTAAAATAGTTAATCCAAATGACAGTCAACATAATTTTTAAGTCATTAAGCAGAGCATGCGTTTCCAAACTGACCTGCAAGGGCTGCAGTGGGTGCAAGTTTTCACGCCAACTGATGACAAGATACATTTTCACCAATCTGGTTTGTGTAATCAATTGATTGCAGTCAGGTGCGGCTTGTTCCAGAAGAAACCTCATTGGTTAAACTGTCCATACTAGATCAGCTAGAACTAACACTTGCATCCATTGTGGCCATATTTGGAATAGTTTGGACACACCTTTTTTACAGTATAAAAGCAATGTTGCTTGCAAAAACTGGTAACGATAACAGAATGTTTCACATTTACTATGTAGTATATATAAATAAAACCTCAAATGCACGCATACATATTAGGATGCAATTTCAAAACATTTCAAATTCCAAAGACCTGAAAGTGTTGAATTTGCAGCATTTCAAGGTCAAGTTGAGTTAACTCAAAAGCTATTCCAGCCAAAGCACTCACTCAAGTTACAAAAATTGACAACCCTTATAAGAACACCTTATTTGGTAGCCATTTCTCAATTCTTGACTTCACTGAACTTGTGAGTTTTCATTCAAATTTCCTGGTTGAATCTCTTTGCTGGATGTACAGATGCATGTAAAACAACTGCTGAAATGCCATTATAATTTTGGAAAAAAATAATAGGCACAACAATGATAAATGAAAGACAATGCTTGTGGGCCCAGGTGGAGATCAATGGGATAATTGTATTTCCATAGCGCAGCAGAACAACAAGGTCATAGTTCCCACTCACCATCTCGTCTGTTGAGCTTGGCGAAGACGGGAGCGTGACTAGCAGACAGCTGGGAGGAGCTTCTGAAGGCCGATGGCGGCAGGTTGGACACCAGAGCGCTGTCGCATGAGTCTGTGGATGCAAAACAATACAATGGCCATTCTTACTTTTTTGACAATGTGTGGGGAAAATCCCCAAATTTTCCAAGTATCTTCAGAGTTTGACATGCCAAACTCTGCCATTTAATTTTGTATTATCCAATATGTACTTTTGATCACATTCTCTGCAGGTGCCTCAATACTTTACATACTCAACCAAACACTGGCTTCCATTGACGATGATAGAAGTCAAATTTTTTTAGACTTCTTGACTGCAGAGCAGTCAATTCAGGATAGTGTTCCAATAGTTTTGAACAATGTCTTGACATTACTTTTGTCCAAAATACACAATACATTTGTTAAAATATTTTCTTATCCATCAAAACTCTGCATTTGGTTCATTTCTTCTTTTTTTGAAGTTTCCCAAATTGGAGATGTCTTAAAATAAAAGTTCCTGGCCCGAACCAAAAACCAAATGTCAAAAACGAAGCCAATAAATTAGTTTCGGGCAGGGGTGCCCAACTCTGATCCTCAAGGGCCCCTATCCAATCTGTTTTCCATATCGCCCTTGTTTTTTTTTAATGAATGATAGAATGTACTGTTTTTTTTTTGGACTACAATTCATAAATGAATGAAAGTTGCATTTTTGGAAGGCAGTAATTTACTTTACCAGAAACCAAGAAAAAACATTAAACATTAAAGTTACATTATACATTAAAAATGTTGACAACTAATTTAATATGTTGACTACTTATTTATTTATTATTATTATTAATTGATTATTGTTTGTTGTTGTTATTTGTTCACTTCCCTACTTATTTATGTTGTTAACTACTTACGTGAGTATTATTTATTCATTGTTTATTTATTATTCATTGTTCTTATTTATTACTTATTTATTCATTTGTTTGTTGTTGTTATTTTAGCACTTTGTGGTGAAGCTTTAAATCTCATTGCACTTGTATAATGACAATAACACCATTCAATTCAAATCACTAATTAGGGAACATTAGATTAAATAGGCACCTATTGTATTGATACTAGGTTTTTCAGAGAACTAGCATAAAAACATAATTGTGCCATAATTAGTGGTCAGAGTGGAAAAATTTAAAAAAAACAAATATAACTCACAGGCCCAGCTAAACTAGTAAAGAATTGCGACTTATAGTCCGGAAAATACGAGTACCTTCTCTGCATTATCTCCCTGATGTTAATTCCTCCACTCATCGAAAACATGAGCTGCAGCACTTTCTGCAAGTAATGCTCTTTCTAATGCTGGTCAATTGATGTGGCTACAAAATACACAGACTCTAAATAGACCTCAGGAATACATGAGCTGACAGACATCAATAGTTTTGTTTTGATTGTTTTCACTCCGTGGTTGCTTGGAAGAAGACTGCCGTATTTAGAGATGCATTGGGGGTACTTATCTTTAGTAGTGGGAAGTGAATGTCGAGGACTGTTCACTTGTGCCAATAGCTGAGCCGAGTCAATGCCCACACACCCTCATTCATCAGACACTTTCTCTCTCGCAACAAGAGAAGTGCATTCTATTGAACTAATTGGCTAACTGCTTGTGCCAACGAAACTTCTGGGTTCTGTAATGATGTTTCAGTGGGAGAAGAAAAAAAACATTTTGGACCACTACTAAAAGCACATTTTTAGTCACATTTCAGAATAACAGTTTGGGTCTCCAGGTTTTTGGTGCAGGACTAGTGCGAATACATTTCTCCCACCTACATATAATTATTCATTTATTTTCTGAACTGCTTGTTCTCACAAGGATCGCGAGGGGTGCTGGAACCTATCCCAGCTGATTTCGGGCACGAGGCAGGGGTCACTCTGAGTCGTTGGGCAGTCGATTGCAGGGCACGAGGAGACGGACCAGCATTCACGCTCTGGATTACGCGGAAAAAACCCACACAAGCCTCCTGGGGAGAACATGCAAACTCCATACAGAAGGAGCGACCTGGTTTCGAACCCAGGACCTCAGAACTGTGAGGCCGACAAGCTAACTAATCTGCAGGGCCGCTCCCATATAATTTTTAGACTGCGGGCAGCATGGAATCGATTTCCGCTCGGTGGCAGTGTGATTGTGGACGCAAATGGTTGTCTGTTTCTATGTGTGGCCTATCACTGACTGGCGACCAGTCTCGGGTGTCATCCGCCTTTTACCTCTTACCAGAATAAGCCGTGACCGGACGTTTTGTCGAAAGACGTTTGGTCCCCGGACGTTTGGTCGACCGGACGTTTGGTAGAACGTACGTTTGTTAGAACAAACGTTTGGTCGCCGGGTTCACTCGCTGTCAAATTATGACAGAGAGTTTACTGTTGATATTTTGCTATTAGATATTTAGATATTAAACTCACTCTCTCTCTCTCTCATGATTATAATTTTGAGAGCTGGTTTCAACAGTAACAACCCGGCGACCAAACATCCGTTCTACCAAACATTTGTTCTATCAAACGTCCGTTCTACCAAAAGTCCGGTCCACCCGTCCGGTCGACCAAACGTCCGAGGACCAAACGTCCGAGGACCAAACGTCCGAGGACCAAACGTCCGGGTACCAAACGTCTTTCGACCAAACGTCCAAGTACCGAATAAGCGGTGTTTAAAATAAATGAAGTATAAGCTTGCCAATCCATCTCATTTCAACTCCAACAACATAATTTGCATTTTCTCCAAGTGTCTTAACGCTTTCATCCAGATTTTACATTGGCTTCCTTATCTACTTTAACCAACATTTTTCTCCTTTTACTGGCGCTAATGTTTAGTACTTCAGTCTAAATTCTATGTTCCACAATACTTTCAGTCGTCCGTTTGAAGCTTTACTTTCATTTGCACATTTTTGTCACTTTTTCCCTTGGCCTTTGAAAGTGAACTGTGTGTCCACATTCCAGGTCCACAGAGGAAACACTTGTGAAGAGGAGGAAGATGAAGAACAGGAGTACAAAAAAAAGATGTCCTTGGTGTGCCGTGGAAAAGTCATACAATGTAAAATTCATCGAGAAAATTTTATATGAATATAATGAGATTCAATTTTAACTATTACAAGGTTAAAATCAAAATATGATGAACGTTAAATTATAGATTATACTATTACAAGATTCAAATTGTGAAAGAGTCATTTTGTTGCTTATTTTTCTCGAACATGAAGCGGTAGTTTGGTTTCTATGGCATCGACTTTTGGCGACGTAAAATCTGTGTGAGCAACATTTTTTTTGCGTAATACGTGTTAGGAGATTTAAGTAATAATGGGAGAAAAGTCATAAAAATTATGTATCACTCGAACCGGGAGTTGTACAGGGTCCGCAGAGATCAACTTTTGGTGCATTAGGTCAGGGTGAAAAATTAGATTTTGGAATAATTTTGGAGGTTTATGTGATTCCGGCTGATAAGACTTTGATGAGAATGACTATTGCTAATATAGGCGACATAGTTTTAAATTAAAAGATTTTTAGATGGTGGTGTCCCTTGAGATTTTTTCAATGCAAAAAGTGTGCCGCTGCTCAAAAAAGGTTGGGAAACACTGTTGTAGAAGATGCTGGGAAACTCATTTCTTTTGCTCGTCTTTAGTATTCAGGACATATTCACTACAACACTACCAAGAAAAAAATTCCATCAAGAGGAAGATTTTGCAGAAAAAATTATAGTGGCCATAGGGGTTTGATCAGGTTAGAAGTTCACCTTGAAGCTAACGTTGGGTTCTAAGCAAATTTTAACGCTTAATGTTTGTGACCGGACGTTTGGTCGCCCGGACGTTTGGTCGCCCGGACGTTTGGTCGCCCGGACGTTTGGTGGCCGGACATTTGGTCGCCCGGGTGAATATAATTTTGAGAGCTGGTTTCAACAGTAGATATTTAGATATTAAACTCTCTCTCTCATGAATATAATTTTGAGAGCTGGTTTCAACAGTAAACTCTCTGTCATGTTGTCAAACGTGCGGCAACCAAACATCCGGGCGACCAAACGTCCGGGCGACCAAACATCTGGGCGACCAAACGTCCGTTCTACCAAACGTCCGGGCGACCAAACGTCCGAGTACCCTTAATGCTGAGGTTTCAAGCCAAATTTAGGACGCAACCCCGTGGTCCATTTTATTTTTTTAATCACAGTGTCGAGCCAAAGGATTTTAGATAATAAGGTACCCATTAGAGTTTCTAACCTTGAATAAAGTTTCAAATAAATGTTGGGATGTAAAGGCAAGCCAAAAGAAACAGTGTCTCATCTGCAACAACACCAGAGAAGAATGGCAGCTCACCACCAGCACAGCCATGACCTTTAAGAAATATATTCAAAATGAATAGATTTAGACTTTATCATCTAATAATAATAACAAATGCATTTTTAAAAGGTCACCTTCTTAATTGTGTGTACTCAAAATGAATGATGAAAGAATTAATCTTAGTTCTGCACCAATTGTTGCTATTGAACACATTATTCACTGTAAAGGCCAGACGGGGAAAAAAGTTACAGTCCTTTTGCTGTTCTACCTGAAATTAAGTTCTATATCATTTTTAAATGTGAAATTTCACCTTGTAATGTATTGCTGACACAAAACAAACACATTCATTTCTTATTCATATAAGAGCAAATATTAATTGATTAAAAAATATATTAAATTGATAGTTCATATCATGCCACTATCTATCATTTGTTTCAGTAATATATATATATATATATATATATATATATATATATATATATATATATATATATATATATATATATATATATATATATTATTATGTGTGTGTATGTGTATGTGTTAATGTGTGTTTACGTGTGTGTATGTGTGTGTGTATAAATGTGTATGTGCATGTGTGTATGTGCGTGTGTGTATATGCGTGTGTGTATATGTGTGTGTGTGTGTGTGTATATGCGTGTGTGTGTGTGCGTGCGCGTGTGTATGTATGTGTGTGTGTGTGTGTGTGTACACCCCTGCTTGTGTCATATTCTCTCATATCAATCTGTCATATTGCAACAACCCCTGCCCGTAATGTTGTGATGCCTCTGCTTGTGTCATATTATCTCATATTGTCATGTTTAGCTGTCGGCTGCGGAAAAGTTGAACCCAGGACGCAGGAAAAAGGATGGCGAGATTAGCTGTTGCAAAAATGTAGGTTCTTTTATAAACAAAAGTAAAATATCCAAATGCCAAAGTAAACAGGAGGAGAATGCACACCGACAAAAACCAAAAATGACTTACTGGTGCAAGGCACACGAGGTAAAGGCAGTAATACTCCCACACAGGTGTCACCAAACATTCTCATTAGTATATGCAAAAAGGCTCATTAAATTAACACAAAGCAGCTGGCTATGAGAGGCGGGGAAACACGCACACACAAGGAGGACACGCCTCCAACAAAATCCCAACATAACGTGGCACACATCAATCTTCCATATTCCAACAAGTGAGGATCAAACTGAGTTGCCTTTTTGGAAAATTGCAATATTTTCCTGTTGGCCTTAAATGAAAAGATAATGCAAATTTGAGTGGGGAAAGAAATCCAGATTTAAGCATGTCCACCCCAAAATTCAAATTTAATCTGCTCAGGGTTTGCAGTTTCTACAGGCACAATTAAAACACCCCCCCCCCCCAAGCAGCCCATCTAGGTGGGTGAGAGGGAGTGAGAACCTAGAGCTCATTGTCCACTTTTCCTTTTTTGAATAACAAAGAGTCCGCAGAGTCCAGAATGGAGGAAAGGACCCTGAATACAGATGAGCTCCATCTATCAGTTCCAACAAACACACACACACGCACACACGAGAGGTCTCGCACTTTGGAGCCCTTTTACGCTTAAAAAAAGAAAAAAAAGGCCCACAGTGCTTTGCTGCTTTTTTGGGGGTTCATTCCGATCACGTCGGAATGTTGTTTTGGTGATGGCATTCGGGCAGAAAACATCAATCCGTAACATACAGCTAAGTACTTGCTTAAAAATAAATATGAAAGTAATTATACAAAAATGAAGAACGTCTTACCATTAAATGTTTTAGTGTAAAACTTGTATAAAAAGAATAATGTTCTGTTATTTTTTTCGGAAGCAAATGTCACATGCACATGTAATTGGAAAAAAGGTACTTTACTTAGAAGGATGTATTTGTGATTATTTTGGAAAAAATATTTGTATTTTTAAGAGAAAAATGTGCAATATTTCATGAAAATGCAAGGACAAAAAACAAGAGGGAAAAGTCACATATTTTTGAGACATTTTCCAAGAATGATGATGTTTTGAGAGTGAAAACAAGTTTGAAAATTAAATTATGATGAAAAATGTTATTTAAAAAAATAGTGATTAAGTCAATTTACCAGAATTATACTTCATACTAATCAAGTTTAATTTTTGGTTAAAAAAAGGTTGGAATCGAGTGAAAATAATGTTGCAACAAAACAAATAAATAATATAATACTGTAAACATAGAGATTATTTTTCAAAGATCATGACTCAGGCAAAAAAAATTATTTTCAGAAATGTGATTAATAAAAAATGAAGTTTTGAGACCAATTAAATATTTACAAGATAAAGTCACATCATGAGAATGAAACCGCACCATTAAAAAATTAAATATAACTAATTAAAAATAAAACTTTCATTCATATTTCATGTCGCATATATCCTCAAAGGGAGCGCAGGGGGTGATGGAGCCAATCCCAGCTATCTACGGACAGTACACCCTGAATTAGTTGCCAGGCAATCGCAGGGTACATAGAGAAAAACACCCACTCAGACCTATAGACATTATAGAGCACATGTGTCAAAATGGCGGCCCGAGGGCCAAATCTGGCCCACCGCATCATTTTGTGTGGCCCGGGAAAATAAATCTTGAGTGCCGACTTTCTGTTTTAGGATCAAATGAAAATGAAGAGTATAGATGTATATTAAATTTCCTGATTTTCCCCCTTTTAAATCGATAAATGCTATTTTTTAATCCATATTTTCTTTGTTTTCAGTTCAAAAATCATTTTGTAAAATCTAAAAATATATTAAAAAAGCTAAAATAAACATTGCTTTAGATCTATAAAAAACTGAATATTCAGGGCCTTTAATCCAGTTCATTTAATCCATTTATTAAAAAAAAAATCTAAATATTATATCTAAAATGGTCCGGCCCACATGAAATCGAGTTGACGTTAAAGCAGCCCGCGAACCAACCCGAGTCTGATACCCTTGTTATAGAGCATTTATTCAGGTGTTTTTGGGATGTGGGAGGAAACCAGAGTACCTGAGGAAAACCCACGCAGGCCCAGGAAGATAAAATGCAAACTCCACACAAAAAGACCGGAGCCCGGGCTCGAACCCTCAATCTTCGAACTGTGAGGCGGATGTGCTAATCACTCACACTACCATGCCACCTAAAAAGAAATGTTAAATATATATGTTTTTTAAAGTCAAAATCAAAGGGAAATAGTTTAAATATATTAAAAATGGAACGTTACGAGAATGAAACAGCTACTATTTTACATGAAAAAGCTGCAATCTCAAAAGACTGATTTTGTCTTTTTGGGGGATCAAATGTAACATTTTAAAAAGTAAAACTTTAATGAAAAAAAATCTTAATCTGGTCACAATCGAGTGAATTACCGCAATGGTTGTAAATTTTCAGTGTACCCATTGAAGTGTCCTGGGAGTCAGAAGAGTTCATGTATCACAGACGGTGGGTGCATGAAACAACTGCTATCGCCTTTAGTGCTAATCTAGCTCTTAGTGCCGGGTAGTTCCTCACATAATTTACATTCGGGGAGTGTGGATGGAACAAGCTGATTAAGACTCTTGCATTATTCAACAGGAGCCATGTGAATGTGTGCGTGTGGCCGAGAAGTTAATTGATTAATTGAAATGCAGAGGCGCTAACAAACAGCCCGAAGGTAAAGACAAGGGACCGGAGTGCTCGCCTCCTCGTTCCTTTAAATCACTTTCTGCCAGTAGCAGAGGTAGACGCCCAATTTATTTGGCGTGGGAGGGTTGGCAGTGACCAATCAGTGACAGCTCTCCCAGTTAAATTAAGTTCTTGATTAGAATGTTGTCTTTGGAACTCCACTCTTGGACTCTTAACCAACTACGTTTATGAAAAATCTGTTACGTTTGACTACTCACTTCAACTGGTTACTCACTTTAATAAGCGAACTGCAAGTACTTAAGTACATACTTTAAAGAGTCAGTGTATTTAATGGAATCTTTGGGCTGTAAGGGGCAGAAGGTCCCCACCTTGGGGACTTCCTGTGTGTGCCTCCAGTTTTTTACCTAGGTCTACAATGTCTTCTGTGGCTGTGCTTGCTACTGTCTTACTACTGCAACCAAGGGAATTTCCCAAATACGGGATGAAATAAAGTTCTAATCTAATCTAATATAATTGCTTATAACACTCACCAAATATATAACAAAGCTGACTTTGTCCAAATAATGCACAAAGGGATCCCTGATGGGATTAGCCGAAAGTCAATCTATGGTACACAAACTGTGGGGGTCCACAATGTAGTGTGGGATATTGACAAAAATCCATAAATAAGCCACACTTCACGGCAAGACAAAATGTGTGTATTTATACTCCAAAAATTATGTTTTTTCAACTGTAAATTACCCTACTTCAACAATACACGAATGAAACCCACTCCATATTACAATCAAGCTACTACTTCATGGTACCAAGTAGTCATTTTAAGGCAGGTGTGTTTAACTCAGTTTTGGTTCGCAGGCCACATAAATGCGCTAGACGTCCAATCCATTTTGACCAATGTCGTCAATAGAACTGAAAGATAAGCATCCACAGCCAGTTTAAGTGAATTGGACATATGTTATTGTCAATAGCAGGCACTGTTAATTTTGCGACATTTTTTCCACTTCCATTTGTAAAGGTTCACTCCCAAGAGATACAGGCTTTTAATAACGCTTTTCTCCACTTTTACACATCAGGGCAACAAAACAGTTTTTTTCACTTAATGAAACAAGACTTCTTCCACTGCAATGGACATGATAATTTTGTTTGTTTTTTCTTTAGTTTCTAACAAAAAAATAACCTCAATAAGCTATTTGTTGCAACTAATTACCTAGATGTTTCGCTTTACTATAGTAAAATTCAAGAAGCTACTTAACATTAGACCTCCTTCAAATAGTTTGGCATCATTTTGTATTGCACAGCACAACAAATTTACATAGCTTTGTCCTTAATGACATGTTGAAAATCTATTAAAAAGCAACATTATCTAAAGTCATAGACTGAGCTACTTACTTTTGCTGTGTCCTTTGTTATAAAATTTAATCCAGTGTGAGGATTGATTGTGTCATGCATTCTTCAAATGAACATCATTACAAGAGATTGGTTGCTGCATTATTTTTCTATTAGTAACCCATTTTTCCCCATTAGTATTCCTTTTGGTGCATTTTACAAGGAATTGCACATCTTTCAAAACCATCTTAATGAGGAAAAACAACACCTTTTTATTTTGTTTTATGCAGACAATCATTTTCATGCTAATATGCTGATAAGATAATACGTGAGTCATCTCACTACAGAATAAATTTTCACGAAAAAGACAACGATTAACCTTTCACAAAAGCTCTGCCCTCTTAGATACTCGTCCTGTGTATGCCAGGTTTTGTGACTCCGACGGTAAAGTATATGGAGAGAAAACATAACGTAACGGGGGGGGCGGGCAAACTATTCCACAAAGGGTCGCGTGGGTGCAGGTTTTCATTCCAACCCATAAAGAGGACACCTTTTCACCAATCTGGTGTCCTACAAGTACAATCAGTGGATTGCAGTCAGGTTCTTCTTCTTTTCTGCAGAAATCTCATTAGTTAAAGCACATGTGTCAAAGTGGCAGCCCGGGGGCCAAATCTGGCCCGCCGCATCATTTTTTGTGGCCCGGGAAAGTAAATCATGAGTGCCGACTTTCTGTTTTAGGATCAAACTAAAATGAAGAGTATAGATGTATATTAAATTTCCTGATTTTCCCCCTTTTAAATCAATAATTGTAATTTTTTTGAGCATTTTTTTCTGTGTTTTTAGTTCCAAGATCATTTTGTAAAATCTAAAAAATATATTTTAAAAAGCTAAAATAAACATTGTTTTAGATCTATAAAAAAACTGAATATTCAGGGTCTTTAATCCAGTTCATTTAATCCATTTATAAAAAAAATCTAAATATTATATCTAAAATGGTCCGGCCCAGTATGGATGTATATTAAATTTCCTGATTTCCCCCCTTTTAAATCAATAATTGTAATTTTTTAATCCATTTTTTTCTGTGTTTTACTTCAAAGATCATTTTGTAAAATCTAAGAATATATATTTAAAAAAAGCTAAAATAAACATTGTTTTAGATCTACAAAAAACTGAATATTCAGGGCTTTTAATCCAGTTCTTTTAATACATTTATTTAAAAAAAATCTAAATATTATATCTAAAATGGTCCGGCCCACATGAAATCGAGTTGACATTAACGTGGCCCGCGAACTAACCGGAGTCTGACACCCTTGATTTAGACTATCCAATCAGCCTACCATGCATGTCTTTGGAATGTGGGAGTAATTTGGAGTACCCGGAGAAAAACCACAAAGGCCCATGCAAACTCCACACAGGTGGACCCACCCGGATTTGAACCCAGGTTTATCACTGTGAGGCCGACGCGCTAACTTTTCCGTTTGCACATTTTGATTTGAAATGTTATTTCCATATTGGGTGGAAATACATATTGATTTCCCTCCCCGCACCGTTAACGCGGCCCGCGAACCAACCCGAGTGTGACACCCTTGATTAAAGTGTCTTTGCTGGATCGGTTGCAACAAAAACCTGCACCCACAGCAGCCCTCGAGGACCGGTTTACCCACCCCTGACCCAGACTGTCAAGCTGTCATACAGCGACATTATACAGAATCTTGAATTTAGTGCATTCAAAAAGCGCACCGACTGATTCACTACGTCCACCTTGGGGGAAATTTTAGACTTTTAAGTGGGCCCTATGTGAGTAAACTTGTGCTGCGTTGCATTTGTACAAGGTATTACCACTTAAAAAGGGGAATTGTAATCATTAATAATGGGAGCACTTAGCTGAAGTTGACAGGTATATATTTTGGAGGTTCGCTGCTTTGCTTTCCGAGGATTCCGGAAAATTTTATGGCAGTTGGCGGTCAGGTAACAGTTACAGTAACCATGAAAATGGTTCATGTTTTTTCATTGTAATATCCTGTTTTTGCTGTTTTTGATTAAGTTGTATTTCGTTATATGGGAAAAAATGATTCGAGATACGAGTAAACTGACATATGAGCTCGATCCAGGAACGCATTAGGTCGCATCTCAAGTTATTACTGTATAAGGCAAGGGTGTCAGACTCGGGTTAGTTTGCGGGCCACTTTAACGTCAACTTGATTTCACGTGGGCCAGACCATTTTATATATAATATTTAGATTTTTTTAAATAAATGGATTAAAATCCCTGAATATTCAGTTTTTTATAGATCTAAAACAATGTTTATTTTAGCTTTTTTAAATATATTTTTAGATTTTACAAAATGATTTTTGAACTAAAAACACAGAAAATTTTGATTAAAAAATTACAATTATTGATTTAAAAGTGGGGAAAATCAGTAATTTTAATATAAATCTATACTCTTCATTTGAATTTGATCCTAAAACAGAAAGTCGGCGCTCATGATTTACTTTCCCGGGCCACACAAAATGATGCGGCTGGCCAGATTTGGCCCCCGGGCCGCCACTTTGACACATGTGGTATAAGGTATGAAATGCCTTGGATTTTCATTCCTTGAATGATTCTAGGGCTCAGCATACTTTTAAGGAGTAATGTTGGTTACTCAATTACTGAATTTCAACCGCATTCTAAATTGCCCCTAGGTATGAGTGTGAGTGTGAATGCTTGTCCATCTCGTTTGCCCTGCAATTGACAATTCAGGGTGTCCCCTGCATGGTGCCTGTGGTTAGCTTAGCTGGGATAGGTTCCAGCAACCTGCCCCCACGATCCTTGTGCGCAATTCCAACCATTTCTGTGCTGAAATTTTGAGAGGCTATGCAACATCAACCTTCTCAAAAGTGGAATTGATCTGTAGGAGAAAATGAAATATTGATATTACAACACCAATCCTAGTAGCCCCACAGGCCAGTAAAATGCTGTGGATCTAGATGAAGGACGAACAGAAGGAAAGAAGGCCAATTAAGGAATTTACATGTTATTTTGCTAACAGAATCACAGATCGTTATTGAGTATAAAAATACAGGGGTATCTACTGATTTGACCTTGCATATAATACAAACTTCCTCTTCATATGGTTCAAGACAATGAATCTAGTAAGCAGATGGTGACTCACACAGACACACATATCCCGACACACACATACACACCAGTAAGTCAGCGAGGGATAAAACAGGAAAAATAATAGAAGCTGTCACTCAGGTTTTGAGGAACAACAGTGGGAATGCCACCAGGCAATAAAACACTGTAGATAAAAGTGTTGGCACAACCACCCCCAAATCCCCACACATAAAGCCAAATATTGGTTATTTTACCTAAAAACTGGATGTTGTTTATTTGCTGTCCAACATCATTTCAACGTTTGAAGTATAAATTTGGTATGGACTAAGTGCAAAACTAAGGAAATTGTCCAGTTTTTGTCCAACTTTACGTCTTTTTGAGTCTGTATCCGTCTTTGCTACCGCAACCAAGATGGCGCCTTTCAAGTGACAGCCGGTGGCGGTAGCTCCGTCCACTCTTGCTCGTTTTTGTGTTTTTGCTGCTTTTCTGTCTTAATGATTTGATTTGGTGATTCTTAATGATCCCATTTACTTTGATTTGCTTTGTACTTTGTGCTTTGTTGTTCTGTCTAATCACCCTCTTGCTACTGTCACAATGAAATTTCCCGAATACGGGATGAATAAAGTTATCCAATCCAATCCAAATGTCACCAAACAGAAAAATATCATATAAGCTACTAGTACTTAAAAAAATGAGTATAGTAATTGGAATTTGCCAACTTTGCCAACTTTTAAAGTAGCCCAATGATAACATGTTGTACTCTGCTCGGCAGAATTCAAAGGCCCCATTGTTGCTGTGTTGGCCAATGAAAAAGGTTTGACAAAAGAAAAGGCCCAAAAGGTGTTTTTCCCAATGAAAACATGATGAATAGCCGCCGGCAAAGTCCCAGAGGTCATTCCTCTTATCTGGATCACGTCCTGGTCCGTAGCAAACGTCTCCAACGCCATCCCGGCTCGATAATAAAAATCCCAGCCTTCCCTGACTGAATAGTAAATCCGTATTCATCCCTCTCGACCTTGACTTCAGCCTTTCATGGCCACACTTATTTCCATAAGTGACTCTGAAGAGGAAATATGAGCACAAAGCAAACAGGCTCTGGTGCCACAATGTTGTTTTGTTCAGCTGAAGGACGCTTGATGATGAGCTGCGATGTTTAATGGAGGGAAGCTAATGTTCCCCTCAAGCTTCCTCGACTTAAACAAGCAACTCCTTTAAGAGGAACTTGACTTTCTGCCTCAAGCGTGCTGGTAATTACTCTCGAGTGCAGGGAGAAAAATAGCCTAGAGACGCTGTCATTCTTCCGTTGTCCCAAAAGAGGTGCCAACGCTAACATTAGTGCCTTTGAAGCGATGGTGCCATTGGACATGAAAGACTCAAGCAAACAGTCAAATTCACGTGTTAAGGGCTTACTCATATACTGTATAATTTTGGCTTGGTATTACTTTCCGGACTTCCGGCCAGTGTCGTATACTCAAAATATATCCTCTCCAGCCTATAATCCTTTCGACATTACTGACACTAATCATGAATGTGTTTGTATTATCACACAGATGATTATTTGTCCTACACTTTCCACACTTGTCTCGAGACCCATAATTTCTTCCCTGTTAAGACCTGGCTGTCCAAGAAGGTCTGATATATTTCAATTCTATCTTGAAAGATTCTGCCAGTATTCTCAAGGCCTAAGTGCTAAATCAAGTTAATTAACAGATTAGCTGGCTGTAGAAAAATCCTTATTAGATTTGATTAGAACTTTATTTCATCCCGTATTCAGGAAATTTCTTGGTTGCACTAAAAAAGACAGACACACAAGACATTGTAGACCTAGGTAAAAAACTGGAGCCACATACAGATAGTCCACAAGGTGGGGACCTTCTGCAGACTGAGACTGAGGTTACCGCACAGTCCCTTAGTAGTCTGGAGGTTTTAAAGATCATCTCTCTTGCCTAGATCCTCCTAAACTGTCCTATCACCTAATCAGCAGCAGCGGAGAGTGGAAATTCCTTTTTGACTGAAACCCACAAACTAATATTCAAATTAACACCCACTTTTGCCTGTTGGAAAATAATTCATAAACAGGAGTCAAATTAACAGAGGTTGTCTTTTCTCTTCCAAATAAAGAATGTTGCTCTTAGAACTGACCTGAAGCTTCAGCGTGTTTTCATGTCTTTCAAAAGAAATCCTCCAGAACACAAAACGAGTACGTGGCGTTGTGAATACGAGGTCGAAAAGGAACAAACGCCAATACCAGTCAAACTCATTCAGGGTATGAATTTTGATTAGACCCACCAAAAAGTCTCAATACTCCATCCCTGAAAAGAAACAGGAAGCGTCCGAATTTGGTTTCCGGCCATCAACGTTTGGCGACGTAAAAATGTTTTTATCGTAATATTAAGAGTTTGAAGTAATCTTGGGAGAAAAAGCCATACAATCTCAAGTACATTACTTATGTGGGTCCAAGGACTTCAACTAACAACCAACTGTTACGATCGCGCCGAGACGTCGTGGCGCGATCGGAGGGATTTGGACCCAGTATCGGGGAAGCAGGAGGAGCGAGACGAACTGAGCTCATGACAGCAACTTTAATAACTCAAAAGCTTTACAAAATAACAAGGACTTGTACATCCTAAAACAAAAACAAAACTGGAGCAGGGAGAACTGTACCTTTACAGCGATGTAAGCAGTGACACGCAGGACAATCCGACAATGACTAACCGCTTCCGTGGTGCTTAAATACACACGTCAGGAGGTAATCAAGGAACACTTGCAGCTGGTCTAACCCAACGGCAAGCCAGGAGGGACAAACAAGCCGCTCCTGACACCAACAGCTTAAGGTTAGAGTGAAAATTTCAATTTTGAAATCATTTTTCCGTGTTTCTCTAATTTATGTTGATAAAAATTTGAGGAGAGGGACTTTAAACTGTTAATATAGGTCACAGAATTTAAAATTTTAAGATTTTCAGCCGGTGGTATGCCTTGAGAAAAAGTGTGACGTGGCTCAAAAAACGGTTGGGAAAGACTGGTTTAATCACTTGAGCAATAAATTACAAAAAAACAATTTGGGACATCAACACTTTTAAAAATTCAGACCCCAAAAGCCAGCTTGCCTAGGCAACATAATTTTTGGTAGATCCATAAAACAAAGTCTCAAGAAGTCAAGCTTGAAAAGACACAGGAGGTCTGCCAGGTTGGTTCGGTGCACCACAAACATTAAACAGGAGCTGGGATTCATCAGCTTGTGCCCAGCGGCCCACCAATTGACTGTTCCCCACTTTCTGGTGAGTCACCTCCCACCACATTGCTTTGTTGTACAGAGCGCAAGTCGATCAAAATGAAGGAAGCGTCACCTTTTTTTTATTTGCTCGTATAGGTCCCACTTTTCATTTGACATAAGTAGCCTCCAGCAAATAACACTCCCATCGTTAGTTTGACGCCTTCCCATCTGGGCCGATGATTACTTTGACTTTGACTTCAACAGCTTTTAACCTCTACAGCAGGCGGCAGTCATTCGCCGTCACTCGTCACTTCAGGCAGTCATGAAACGCTGCAAATGTCCGGGTTCATCCACCAATATCCCAACTGGAAGTAAGGAGGGTGAACTCCGGAGAAAGGCAGCGAGTGGGCGAGCTAGTGACCGTCGCCATGCAAATGAGAGCAGCGTGCGCCGCCATTATCTGTCATTAGGCTGGGATTAAAGTCATTTGCTCTTGTCGGGCCAATCTGTCAGCAGCTTGGTGAGAAGATAAAATGCAGAAAGGGAGATCATACGTGATGATGATGATGATAAGGCAGGAGAGTGAGCGTGTACATTTGGGTGTGTGCATGTGGGTAAGTGTAGGTGTGTGCGTGTCATTTCAAAAGCACATACAGTGGTACCTCAACCTACGATCAGCTCGTGGTACGACGAAAATTTAGATCGAATAATTCGCCCGCGATACGATCAAAATTTCGAGATGCGACCAAGCCGGGTGGCCATGACATGAGAGGCTGTTTATCATTGTAGCGCACTTTTTTGTCGCATCTCTTTATGTATAACAGATATCTACGAGCACTGAACGATTTATTCAGATGAGTTTCTCCTACGCTTCGACCAGGAAACGCACAACGCGCATGTGCGGGCAAAAAGAGGGCTTTCTGGGTAATGAAGTATACTCGTGCACACAACACCCATAGGCAATGGCACTCTTTCTCAGAATGAAACTTCATTACCCACAATCAATACGTGGGTAAGCTCAGCTGTTGCATTTCCTGTTATTCCTTCCTTAGCCTGTTAGCTCCCGCAATCACTCATTCAAGACTACTTCTCGTTGGCAAGTAGTCATGCATTATCCTATTGTGTGCATCATTTTCGGAATATTTTGAAGGAAATACAACAGCAAACAGCCCAACGATAGCGAACGTGAGGGTGGAGGCGTGGCAAACAGCTAACCCGCCCAGAACGAAGATAAAAAAAAGATTAAAACAAAATTAGAATTCAGTTTTGTGTAAAGTTACATTAAACGTATGTTTGAGTGTGTTTGTATATATTAATCCAAGTTAATTTAAATTTGTTTGTTCCGTTAAGAGTGCCGTGGATAAAGTCCCCCCTCCGCCTTCGTGTATGTCGTTGTCTCTACCCTCCGCGAAATGCGTCTAATTTTACTTCTATTAAACACATTTTATTACTATTAAACCACTAGTTATGTGTTACTTTGTTAATAAATGGCAAGAAATAAAACATTTTTTCCAATCCAATATCCTGTTATTGGTGTTTTTTCAGAGGGTTGGAACAAATTAATTTGTTTTTAGTTCATTTCAATGGGAAACGTCCGCTCGAGTTACGAAAAGCTCGACATACGATCTCAGTCCCGGAACGGATTAAGATCGTATGTCGAGGTACCACTGTACACACAAGTGATGCTGAACTAGCTAGATATGTAAATAGATCACGTCATACTTCTTTCACAACTTTTACATATTAACTATTCAAGTCACAATGCAATGACATTCTTGAAGGAATTTGGTCAAATTTCCCAGGAGGAAGGATTGATTATCCATTATTGGCCTATCCGATAATGGAATCGGTTCCCTAGAGAAACTATAAATGGCTTCTGTACTTTTCTTTTTTCAATTCTTTGTAAACATCCACCTGCTTTTATCCAAATATTCGATTACTTAACTCACGGGCTATCTATCCATTATGTCTGTGAGGCATGGCAGCGTTTCTCTTTCGCCGTCAATGGCACTGGAACATGAGCATTCAATGCCATCCCAATACTGGACTCAACTTTCAGCTGAAAGTATTGATACTCTGTTACAAAAATTGATTCCCTTGTTGTTGCCATTTTAAAATGAGCATTCGTTGCTGCTTCCTTACTTTTCATCATGAGGCCTGAGGTCACAATTTTGTGCATTAGCTTCCCGCCTCCACATGAAGTTATTTTTGTAGTTCAAAGACTGACATTTATCATAATCTCCCTCCAATCTGATGTATTCTATAGTGATGTTTTTTATCCTACATGGAACAGGTTGTGCTACAATAACAGCCAAGAAAGACATATATCATGCAATACATCTGCTGTCCCAAAGACAAATATATAGGCCAAAAATATTTGGCCACAGCTAATCAATTTATCAATCAGTTTCCAGTTTTTCCAAATTTTTTGATTAAACAATACAATCCCTGCCATTCCAATTCTGAAATCATTTTACAGGTGAAAACGCTGACATTTAAACATTGATACTTCAAACCAACCTTGAAGGTATTGGAATTAATCATGAGTCCTGCCTCAATAAAAATCACAGAAATCCTTTCATTTTACTTTAACAGCCATTTTGGGTCATATTAACCATTTACTGCCATGATGAATTTCCTTGAAATTTTGTAAATCAAGCTTTTAACCAGCAACATGAAATCATGAAGTCAGCCGCAATGAATGTCGAAAGAGATCAAGGACGAAAAGACACAGGAATTTGGCCATCCTAGGAGAAAACTTCCCGACAAAACTTCTGTTTACTTCCAGTTTTGGTTATCAAAATCTGTTGCTCCATAAATATTGATACCAGCCATCCCTTGCAGCAATTCCTTTCTATATGACGAAAAAATATTGCAATATCAGCTGTCCCCATACATAACACAGCTTGTTTAAAAGTGTCACACTGTGTTATCAGCACAGAACCAGACAACAAATCCCAACTTTTTGCTACATTTTATTTTAGAAAGTATAAATTTCCTGCTGTCTTTGCTGCCCCCCAGCGGCCAAGAAGGCTATCCATGCCCTCCAAAAAAACAGCCTTAATGTGTTTTGTGTTCCTCCACATCACGCACACAGAAATGATGAAGAAGAAGATGAAACAGATGGACAAGGAAGCTGACGACACATTTTTACACTCAGGAAGAAGATTAAGAGACATCTAAAGTGGCCCCGGGGGAAGACAAATAAAGAGGAAAAAAAGAACAAATGACGTTCTATATACCTTCAACTTTTTCGTACCTTCTGATCCTCTTAAAGATGACTCACTGCATTTAAGATCGCCTCAACGTGAAAATGTAACTTCATCATTCTAACAATTTAAACATGGAAGGGTGATGATATTAGATCTATTTTTCAACATCTATTTTTCTCCAGGCTCTTATTTGCACTTAAAACATGCAGGAATTGAGCAGGTCCAACATTTTTATGCCAACTTTCCCCTATCGTCTTCCAATGTAACACACTTTCCTGCTCATTTGCACCCCGAAAGCGAAGGAGCCCAAGTTTCACATGTCGAACCGAAGTGGGACCCGACCGAGACCCTCAGCTAGTGCACGCCGGCTGAGAGAGCTCAACGGCCGGCCGCGCTCGCTGCGTTTTCCCCCTCCTCGCTCCGGAGGGCATGCCAAGATAAATGTTTAAAAAAACGTGGGAAAAGTGCCAAGATAAAAGCTGCAAGTATGCTCACCTTGTGCGAGAGTCCCGTAAGAAAGGAACGAGAGCCCTAAAGCAAAAATCCACACGCGTGTGCTTGGAGATGCGCTCATGGTGATGATGAGAAGGCGAGGATGAAGAGGGTGCTTCGATCCGGCTCTTTTTAGTCTTCTCTTCTGGTGGTGCAAGTGTGCACTGAAGGAGGATGATGTGAGGGAGGCTTGAGAGAGTGAGGGGTGTGGGTGGGGGGCTGGGTGAGAGAGTTAGAAAAAAATAGGGAGGGAGAGAGAGAGAGTTGGGTGAGATTGAGAGTGAGGAGTTGGGAGAGAGCGGGTGAAGGGAGAGAGTCGTAAAGCGGGGAGGTAAATGAGAGGGAGAGAAGATAGAGGCAAAGAAAAGGAAGGAGGTGGATGATGTGTGGGTTGAGTGAGTGAGTGCGTGAGAGAGAGAGAGGGAGAGAGAGAGGGAGAGGGGGAGAGAGGGAGAGGGGGAGAGAGGGAGAGGGGGAGAGAGGGAGAGGGGGAGAGGGGGAGAGAGGGAGAGAGGGAGAGGGGGAGAGAGAGGGAGGGAGAGAGGGAGAGAGGGAGAGAGGGAGAGAGAGAGAGAGAGAGAGAGAGAGAGGGAGGAGAGAGAGAGAGAGAGAGAGAGAGAGAGAGAGAGAGAGAGAGAGAGAGAGAGAGAGAGAGAGAGAGAGAGAGAGAGAGAGAGAGAAAGGAGGGAGGAGGGAGGGAGGGGGAGAGAGAGAGAGAAGGGGAGAGAGAGTAGAGAGAGAGAATGAGTGAGTAAGTTAGAGAGAGTGAGAGGGGAAGAGAGAGAGGGGGAGAGAGAGGGAGAGAGAGGGAGAGAGAGAGGGGGAGAGAAAGAGCGAGAGAGAGAGAGAAAAGAAGAAAGAGAGGGAGAGAGAGGGAGGGAGGAAGGTTGGGAGAGCACGAGGACATGGACAACAATTCAGGCACACACTCGTACCTAGGGGCAATTTAGAATGTCCAATCAGCCTACCATGCATGTTTTTGGCATGTGGGAGGAAACTGGAGTACCGGGAGGAAACCCACCCAAGCCCAGGGAGAACATGCAAACTCCATACAGGTGGACTGACCTGGATTCAAACTAAGAACCCTAGATCTGTGAAGCCTACGTGCTAACCACTTGTTCGCCGGGCCGCTAATCAGCAGCCCTTGGACCCAGTCTAATTTCCAATCTGAATTTGGCTACCCTTCATCACCCCCACAATTCTCATGAACCAAAGACCTGGTTGAATGAATGAATTTCTATCACGAGTCAACCTACAAAAATCTCAAGAAGCCATGAAATGTGTTATTCTTATCTCAAACTATTGTTTTAAGTCGTCAGACATTCACAAATCCTGCCTCTGAATCCAGAATACTTTAGCGACATGAAACTTGGTAAATGTGGCTTTCATGAGTAAACCCACAAAAAATTCATACCCCGGCAAACACAGGAAATTTGGCATTTTTCTTCAGAGTGGCAACTTTTTTTTTTTAGTCATCGCTGATGATTTTTTTTCTATGAAGTCAGACCCTGCGTGGGTTTTCTTCGGGTAGTCCATCCAGATGACAGCACTAAATTGCTGCATTTGACTGCCCCTCCCCATCAATAAATCAAATTATGGTCGACAACATTTGATGGAGGGCGGCCCGGTGGTTGAGTGGTTAGTATGTCGGCCTCACAGTGGGGGTCCTGGGTTCAAATCCAAGTCGGTCCACCTGTGTGGAGTTTGCATCTTCTACCCGGCCCTGCATGGATTTTCTCTGGGTACTGTGATTTCCTCCCATATTCCAAAAACATGCATGGTAGGCTGATTGGACACTTTAAATTGCCCCTAGGTATGAATATGAACGTGAATGGTTGTCTGTCTCCTTGTGCCCTGTGATTGGCTGGCCAACAATTCATGGTGTCCCCTGCCTCAGGTCCAAAATCAGCTGGGATGGGCTCCAGCACCCCCCTCGTCCCTAGTGAGGATAAAGCGGTTCAGAAAATGAAAAAAAAAACATTTGTTGGGACATTGGAATGCGTCATGGCTACCTTACTAAATCCTTTGTTTGGTTAAATTCAAGGTTTCGGGTCCCTGTCTGTTTTGAGATTGACTGATTTAGAAGAAAAAACAGTCGAGAGTTATTCCAAAGACTTTTATTTGTTTGTGTAGTAGGGGGACAAAACGATTATTCCCTCTCCCAGTTGAGGGGTGTTTGTGCACTTGATGTCTGATTGCAAGAAGGAATCGTTTCCATCTTCACAGTCAGTCAGAGTGCAAATGTGTCCGAGGGGCTCGATGAAGAAAATGCCCAGGTTTATCTGGGCTGACGCTTCAGCAGCCTCTAAAGGGGACCGAGCGAGCATCTGCCGCACGATAAGCCAATGATATTTTATCTTCGTATGTTATCTGGGATCAGACGCCATTAAGACTCTTTTTCTCCATCCAAAAATCCCCCTCTGTTCTTTTATGTGAACAAAAGAACCACCGCAGATTCAGGAAACAACCAAAAAGATTCTTTGTTTTGGGGTCGGGGGATTCTTCAAACACCTTCTTCTTGATCACTTACACAAATTTAGCTCAGATGCTGCACACGATGACCTGAACTGAAATGTTTCATAATTTAGTGTAGCCCATCTGTCTTTTACAAAAAATGGCAGTTAGATAACCTGACGAAATCTCAAGCACAAATTGTTTTTAATTTATGGGCTGCCACAAATGGTTGTTGACAACCAGCAGATCAGGGTGCTCAGTCGAACTGGTTTTGGTATCTGATTCTTATTATTGGCATACTTTTAGAGGCTAAAACGATGATAAAAGTGCAAATGTTTCGAATTTCTGAATTGTCTAAAAAGAAATGGCCACTTGAAACATATACATATATATATATATATATATATATATATATATATATATATATATATATATATATATATATATATATATATATATATAATATCCTATTTGACTTTGTTCCTTTTGGGGCAAAAAAGTGTGAATCAATCAATTCGGGTTAAAATCTTCACTTCTGGAAACAATTTTTTAAAGTTTAAAGTCACTTGAAACTAAATATATTATATATATATATATATATACATATATATATATACATATACATATATACATATACGCATATACGTATATACATATATATATATATATATATATATATATATATATATTTATATGTATATATATATGTATATATACGTATATATATATATATATATATATATATATATATACACATATAGATAGATATATAGATGTATATATGTATATGCATATATGTATATGTATATATATATATACATATACATATATGCATATACATATATACATCTATATATATATTTATATGTATATATGTATATGTATATATACGTATATATATATATATATACATAAATTTTGTTTTTACAATTTAGAAAAGTTTAAATTAAAAAAAATTAAAAAGTGCAAAATATTTGTTTCACTATTTTTTTAAATCACATTTTTGTTTTGGTGTTCTTCTATAGAACAAGGTGAATTCCATTTGGGAGGGGATTTTTTAATCCCTCCCAATGCCTGACACACCACACCAACATGTCTTTCAATCCGTTTGTATATCAGTACGTCCTTCTCCCATCAGCCTGTCACTTCTCGTGTGTCCGTTAAGCTGCCGTCGTTTTTCACTCGGCTGCTTTACTTGCTATATTTAACCAGCGCCACATCCCCTTCACCATTTCCGAACATCCATTGGCGAGGAAGAGGAGGAGGAGGAGGAAGAGGTGTTGATGTCTTTCTGACGCCGGCAACAAAGCCCGGCAGTCTGACCTCAATCTGGCGGCGTACCTGCAACGTCCCGCTTCTATTACAATCACAACGGGGGCAAAAAAAGACATCGCTGGTAGCCAGGAAATCATTCCACCTAGTATACATGTGGACCAGCCTTCATTCTTCATATTACCTCCACCAGGGAGGTTGTCATATTTATGTCATGGAGTTTTGGGATTAAGGGATTTTCTTCTTTTTCCCAGTTAGATAGCTTCATTACGTTTAAACTGCTTGGGAGAATTGTTGCATTTGTTTGTTTATTCCTGGAGGACTTTTGTGGAATCTTTAATTAGCAAAAGTAATTTATTGAGACCAGCCGATGGTGTAGTGGTTCACTCCCCTGACTTCGGTTCGGGCAACGTAGGGATTGATTCTCAGTCCCTGGCGGCGGGATTGTGAGAGCGAATGGTTGTTTGTTTCTGTGTATTTCCTACGAATGACTGGTGACCAGTTTGGGGTTTGGTTTGCTTCGGCTGAGGCCTACTTCAACAAGGATATGTGGTGCTGAAAATGAATTAAAAATGTATTAGTTATTTGGATCTTTGTCCAATTCTTTTGTCCAAAACTCTGGGGGCGGCCCGGTGGATTCTGGTTATAATCCAGCTTGGTCCTTCTGTGTATAGTTTGCACGTTTTCCCCGGGTCTGCGTGGGTTTTGTCCAGGTACTCTGGTTTTCTCCCACATTCCACAAAAACCATGCATGGTAGGTATAAGTGTGTGTGAATGGTTGTCTGTCTCCTCGTGCCCTGCGATCGGCTGGCGACCGATTCAGGGTGTCCGCCGCCTCTGGCCTGAAGTCAGATGGGATTGGATCCAGCACCCCCGCGACCCTTCGAAAAAATTAATGAATGGTTACATTATTAGTTTTGGTTTCTTATCTCCACTCAGAACCAATATAGTTAAAGCAGTTCAGAAAACGAAAGGAAAAAAAGGAAAGGTTTTCTACTCCAAATACCTAAAGGGTATGATTTATTGGTTTATTTGATTGATTAATATTTGTTCATTTTCACTCCAACTTTTCAGATGAATTGTAATTTCATGCAAAAGAAGATGACAACCGTTTAGTCTGTCACCACAATTAAGTTTAGATCTAAAATCAGGAAGTCAATGTGAACGATTAAAAAAAGAGAAATTAATAACCTTAACTGTCTGTTCAACAATTTTTTAATTTTTTTTCCACTGTCAAAATCTGCAGGTTGATTTCAAAACTCTATTTTTCATCAGTGCCATCCTTACCATATAAAGAAAAAGGTCAGATGGGGACATGGCCAAACTACTCCTGAGTGTTTACATGGAAAAAGCAGATTTTCTCCACATTGGCCCCCCCCTGAGACGTCGGATAAGACACCGTCCCTTTATCCGGCAGTGAAAAACCAAAGAAAGCATTGGGATAAAAGCTCTGTGCTGACACTTAAATGCGCAACATGTGTTCTGTGTGTTCTTCACAAAGAGAAAATGAGTGCAGATTAGTGAAGAAGCTCTGGCTCTCACAGAAAATGGCCTCTGACACCAAAGTTAATTGCTTGGCGCCCGTTTGTGAACAACTTCAACACACTACACTTCCTCAGAAGACACTTTTCTCTTGGAAAAATAGGATTTTGTAATCCAACATTTTTCTTTTTATTTTACTAGATTACTGCTTTATCTCAAATGAAAACTGCTTGCAAAAAGTCCGTTTTCGTCACTATTTTTTTCCAACTGAATGAATTTATGTATATAAAATAGGATCGTTTTCTTGTGTATTTTGAGCAGAGCTTAAGACGAGAGCTACATGGGCATTTTTTTTATTTGAGTGGGGGGACAAAAGTATTTCTTTAGTTTACTGTACAGGTGTCAAAGTGGCGGCCCGGGGGCCAAATCTGGCCCGCCGCATCTTTTTGTGTGGCCTGAGAAAGTAAATCATGAGTGTTGACTTTCTGTTTCAGGATCAAATTAAAATGAAGATTATAGATGTATATTAAATTTCCTGATTTCCTCCCTTTTGAATCAATAATTGTGATTTTTAAATCATTTTTTCTGTGCTTTTAGTTCAAAAATCATTTTGTAAAATCTAAAAATATGTAAAAATTTCCACTTTAATATGTAACAATGATTAAAAGAGATTTTCCTTTACTAAGAAAAAAAAGCTCAAATAAACATTGTTTTAGATCAATAAAAAATGGAATAATTAGGGCTTTTGATCCAGTTCTTTTAATACATTTATATAAAAAAAATCTAAATATTATATCTAAAATGGTCTGGACCACATGAAATCGAGTTGACGTTAATGCGGCCCGCGAACCAACCCGAGTCTGACACCCTTGGTATACTGTGTTTTCGAGCAGTACTTTCTTTCTTTTGTTACTTTTTATGTTTACTGCTCAATTTTGTGTAGCTAATTAGATTAGATTAGATCACTTAATTATGTCACATTGTTAGTCAACTTCACTTCAACTCAGCAGAATGAACAAAACATTTATAAACAACAAAATGTGGAAAATCTATGTATATAATGTAAGGATTTACTCATTAATAATGAGAAGAATATTCCCGAATATACTGGTTTATATTACATCTTTCCTATCGAGTTCTCGACCCAGCACATGTAACAATACTTCATCTTATGAATATATTCATTCTTTCAACCTCACCTGCCAGCCTCTGGCTTCTCCTTCATGTCCTCTTCAAGATTTTCCTCCTCTATCGCCTTTTGCATCTCACCTGACAAAAAACTTGACGCTTCCTATGAACACAGTGTGGCAGTTTTGATGACATGGTCAAAGAGAAAAAAAATGTTTAGGCGCTACAGAAATACATTTGATTCATCAGCACTACAAATCGGACACTTTTGGCAAGATTATTGAGAGCTTTGTCGAGATTAATCTTGCAGTGGATGCTGCTTAGTTGGCAAAACTGTTAGGAGCAGCCTGCTATTGGTTTTCCCACTCTCGTTTGTCCCTCCTGCCTTGCCGTTGTGTTCGCGCAGCTGCACGTGATTCATAGTTAGTCCCTGATTTGTGTATTTAAACCCCACTGACTTTAGTGTCATGGTCGGATCGTCTGCGTAGATTCCCTTACCATGCAGCCACGCTACCTTGCTCCTCGATTCCACTTCTTTTCCCTAGTCCGGTTTGGTTTCACGTTTTGTTTCACAAGTCCTTGTTCTTTTGTAAGGTCCCTCCTAAGTTATTAAAGTTTTGGTTTTGAGCACAATTTGCCTCGTGCTCACCTGCTTCCCTGCGACTGGGTCCTAACCCCTCCTACCTCGCCACGACGTCTCCCGTGGACGTAACAAAAACAAACGTCCAACGTGATATCATGTTCAACAATTTAGCCTGCAGGCAGCAGCATGTTACAGAGAAGAATCGGGAACTTTTCTCTCCTGGGTACCAAATTAGGAGACTGAAGCAGGAGTACAAATTCTGGCAGATTACAGCCTGGTTGAGTGATGTGGGGGGCAAATCACACAGAAACAGCAGAGCCAATCGATAAGCATGCGGGTGGTCTTAGCAGGCTTCAATTTTAAGTGACCATTTTTGGCTTGGTCCTAGTGCCTAACAAAGGCACTACGTGTCGTACGGTGTTTGTAAGGTTTTTTGGGGTTTGTAAGGGGAATCATAATCATTTATAAGGGCAGTTATCGGCAGAGGTTGACAGGTATGTATTTTCAAATGTTATTCCTTGAGAGCCATACTCAGAATTTAAAAATAAATGACCATGTGTGCATTTTTTTTTGTCATTTTGTCACTTTTAATGAACAAAAGTCTCTGAATTCTTTTGACAACATTGCTACACTGTTGCTAATCAATGAGTATGAGTGAGAGTATGCATGCAGAAAGGTCAAAATTAAAAAAAAAATGATTTAGGGGGCTAGAGGTCATGTCAATGCCACAGTGCCGACGTGATGCTCGTATTTGCGCGATCAGGACTCAGTACTTTCACCAGGGGTTTCCATATTTGACCTTGGAGAGCCATATGCACCCATCAAAAGAGCAGTAGGTTCCCTACCCCTGGCCTAATGCATGTCTTTTTGATATATAACATTGTTTTTTTTGGACGGTGAAAACTGAAAAGGACAAAAACAGGTGCAGGGTACGTGTCCCTAAACTTACCTCCATGCTTAAACTGTTTGTGTTGGATGGGTTGGAACAAAAATCTGCGCCCACAGCGGCCCTCGAGGACCAGTTTGGAGACCGCTGCGCTAATGTATCGCGGACCTGCTCCCCGCCTCAAACCAAGTCAAAATACATTTCCCATCAAAGGATTATCAATTCATTTCTTTTACCTGTGATTCAAGGAGCACATTTCTACCAAGACAAGCTACCGTGTTTAAAAAAAATGGAGAAGAAGATGCAGCTCAACTTTCTTCTATTCACTACTCATTCACAATTCCTAATGTTGAAATTTGACTGGTGACATTGAGATGCTGAATACCCAAGACGGATAGGTTGCAGCCAGGGGGATTTTTTCTTGGAAGCCTTACATCTTTTTGGTCTTTTGTTTGGTGTGTGTTCACTGCCATGTGCTGTTAATTAGCCGCCAATCAAAAACAGCTAAATTAGCCACGGGATAATTGCTTTGGAAAATTGACTGATAGCTCCATTGCTTCAAATCATTGAGTGACGGGTACACCACATCTTAAATGTCACCCACGCGGGTGATTTTGACAGGATTTTCATCCGTGTGAATGTTTGGCAAAGTGGAGCCTGCAACTTCTAAAATGTGAGACAAAACAGTATACCAAGATTTGCTTTATCAAAGTTGTATTACATTACAATATAGGTGTTTCCAATTGCTCAGGGTATTGTATATCCCCCATTATAAGACTAATAAGCTATTCATTCATTCATTTTCTGAACCACTTTATCCTCACTAGGGTTGCAGGGGGGGAGGGGTGCTGGAGCCTAACCAATAAATTAGACATGTTAAATATATTTAATAAAATAGTGGAACAATAGTAATAAAGATGATGCCACATAATGTGGATTTCAATCAAGGACTGAAACTCCAAAATGAGTGAGACCTGAAATCGAATAATTGCTCAACCTATTTTTTGTACTGGGTGGCCTTTGTTGAGTTTGCATGTTCTCCCTGGGCCTGCATGGGTTTTCTCCGGGTACTCCGGTTGACTCCCACAATCCAAAGCCATGCATGGTAGGCTGATTGGACACTCTAAATTGCCCTTAGGTATGAGTGTGAGCGTGAATGGTTGTTTGTCTCCTTGTGCCCTGCGATTGGCTGGCCACCGATTCAGGGTGTCCTCCGCCTCTGACCCCAAGTCAGCTTGGATAGGCTGCGGCACCCCCCGCGACCCTAGTGAGGATGAAGCGGTTCAGAAAATAAGATGAGATGAGAAATTTTGTACTCAACTTAAAGAATGCAAGAGCGCCTTTAGCTCACTCTAGTCTTCAGTTGCTCAAATAACGGAAAACTCTGCAAAAAAAGTCATCATAATATGAATAGGAATAAGCTTATCTTTTTTTAGCAACGCATGAAAGAATGTTTGACGATGAGCCTTGAAACTGTAACTCTCCTAAATTTCACTGTATCAATAGACACTAATTTGGTATTTTAAAAAGAAGCATTCATTTTAGCCTCTGCACGTAGCCTCACGCGACTGTGTCGCGATCAAGTAAACGGGAACTCTTGTGTTGGGTGTGTGAGTCCAAGATTAAAAAAGCCACAACTAAAGCAATTGCTTTAAATCCTTTCTCAGCTTCAGTCTGATTTAAACTGACGGGCACAAACTAGCGTGTGCAAGGCAAGGTTCAGAAAGGAAATATCTTTAGAGAAATAAAATCCAGAAGCAGCCTGATACAATAATTTTCTATCAATTCATTTATTGCCATTGATGTGTATAGTCATCCAATCCATTTGAACTGAGAGCCCAGGCAATGATTAATCACCTTGTGAATGAACTCCTCCAATTGCCATCAAGCTGTCCAAGTCCTGCGATAACAAAGCACACCCAAACCATGATGCTTTACCACCGTGCTTTACAATTGACATGGCCTGATTTCCTCAGTGATGTGCAATTTTTCCTCCACAGATTTAATGACTAAACTATAAATTCAAAACGGACTTTAAGGTCCCGTCGCTTTGAGTGTGACCGCGAGAAACCTTTCCGAGGCACTGCTGCATATACTTGGATCTTAACTTGAGGGTTAAAATCAATGTGTCCAGGTGTGTTTGCAAATCTGCCGTTTTAACGATCCGGATGATTCCACTTAACGACACACGGGTGAGTGAAAAGATTTCCCGTCGGCCTTAAAGCGGTTTAACTCAAAAACACAATCTGTTAGCAACGAGATGGCATCGGCGTCCGCTTGGTGCCTCTCGCTGAACAAAAGGACGTTGTCTCCTTCCTCCTCAGTTTTTCCGAAATTTGCATTTGTGAGCCACTTGAGGTGTTGCTTGGCTTTTCTGGCAACAAAGTTTTCACAAAAGAACACGTTTTGTGTGAATCTCAAACTTTCGGCGTTTTGAAAGAGATGGGGAAGGTTTGAAAAAATTGGCTAAACTTGAATAAAAGGATCAGGAAATGGACAAAAAGAACAGGGTTTTGATATGAATGCTTTAGAAGTAAAATGCAGTTGAACTGGAAGGGCTGGTAGAAATGACAACTGCCAACCCTTCTACTTCAAATGAATTGGATATCTGTCACAAGCCAGGTCAGCCGTTGAGTTAAGATATACTATATCTGTCAAGTTATCTCTCCTTTTCTTCAAATTTTGCCCCAAACTTGAAAAGGGGCCCCGATCTTATCAACGCAGGAACAACTCAAATCCTTCCAGTTTACACTTTTATTGAAGTTAATGGTGATAGGAAGTGGTTAGGTTGAAAACCTTAAAGAAAGGGGAAAGGAGGGAGCATGTGACGTCATTCAAGTTTCACGTTACTATGGTGATCAAAGTGTTGCTCTTGAGTTTACCACTAGCTCTTGAATTTACTACAGAAAAGCAGGAGAGTGTTGAAATGATAGAGTGGAAGTGCATGGGTACATTAACTGATCGAGTAAATCAAACACAAATATTCACTTTACAGAGATAGGTCATATGAGTAATCCAAGTTAAGGGAAAATACAAAGAATGCAACTTAAGGTTGCGAGAAGCAAATTAAGCATCAATCAGCTGGCATTTAGGTGGTAATTATTTTATCCTACCAGTTGCGTGTGATCGGGTCTGAAGGGTATTCCTTGGTATTCCTTGCTCCTTTCTCGCCTGTCTACTTTCAAGGCTTGAATCTGAATGGTTACATCCTGGCTCATGCCCTATGATCTTAGGCAGGAAATGAGGCGAGGTGACTTTTGTTTGGGTTTTCTTTTCTGCCCTCTGTTGGCCTGGAGGAGGGGCAGACATATCTTCTCCAAAGTTGACTTGACACCTCCCACTTGGCATCTCGGTTCTTGAACCCAGAGAGGTCACACAGTTCCTGGTTGCTCCCGTTCGTTTCTTTGTTGGTCTATTTCTGTTCTTCCACAGGTATCAGGACAATGATGCGTCGTACATCTCTATGCAGAATTGTTGAAGGGATTTTTGTGGGGGGTTTCTTCGCGTGATCAGATTTGGTAGTAGAGACGGGGTAGCTCGGGAAGGTCTTGACGTGTACATCTCTGACGATGCCTCTTGTGTCGGGGACGACACTATCGACTCGTCCAAGCTTGTACTGGCCCCTTAGAGCATTTTGGTCGGCCAGCCAGACGATATCTCCCGTGGCTACATTTCTGTTCGTTGTGTGCCACTTACTTCGGATGAACAAGTTGGGTCCCGCCAGCTGGCTCCACTTCTTCCAGAATCGGTCGACTTCGGTCTGGATGGCTCTTAGTCTCTTATAGGGGTATCCTTGAAAGTCGAAGCTTCCTACATCTCCCTCAGGTCCTGTCCTTCCCAGCAGAAGGGTGTTTGGGCTGATGTAGTCTATGCATTCCTCACGACTTTGCGTCCTGGCGTCAATGGGTCTTTCGTTGGCCAGATTGGCAGCCATGTAGAGGAAGGTTTGGAACTCACTCCACGTGAAGCATCTGTCTCCTGCCAGGTTGTGCAGGGCACGTTTTACAGCGCGTACTGCGGCCTCGGCCGCTCCATTTCGGTGTGGGGAGTCCGCAGGGTGAAGTTTCCAGTTCCATTCCGTTCCATGCGTGGAGGCTTCATCCTCGACTCTGGATGCTTCCAGCTTCCTCCGGAAGGCATGCAGTTCTTTGAGGGCTGGCCTGGCGCCCACAAAGTTTTTTCCTGGGTCTGACCATATCTTTCTCGGGTGTCCCCGTAATGCTGCAAATCTCTTGTAGGCCAACAGAAAGCCTTCAGATGACAGGTCATTTACTACGTCTGTGTGTAGGGCTCGGGATGCCATGCAGCAGAAAACTAGTCCCCATACTTTGAGTCCTGATCTTTTCTTCACCTCATCCTTCACTTCGTAAGGGCCGAACAGGTCCACAGTTGCGTATTGAAATGGTCTGGCTGGTGTCGTTCGCTCGGATGGGAGGTCGCTCATGATTTGTTGGCATCTTTTGGCTCTGTTTTTTCTGCAGGTTACACAATTATTTACGACCTTCTGAGCCAATCTTCGGCCTCTTATAACCCACGCTTTCTTCCTCATGCGCAGGAGTGTACCTGCTGTTTCTTCATGGTTTGCATTGTGGGCTTCTTGTGCCAGAAGAGAAGATATCCATGCATCATGGGGTAGAATTGGTACGGCTGTTTTGTCGTTGTCGAAGATTTGGAATCTTCCTCCGCAGACCAAGAGTTCGGTCTCCGCCTCTTTGTATACCGCCAACCTGTTGAGGGTGGTGTCTTGGAAGGACGCGCCCTCTTGGGCTGCCTGGAAGAGGTCTCTCTTTGAATCTTCGTACTCACTTAGTGTAAGTACAGCTTGCTTGGCTCTGGACTTTATCTGGTCTGATGAAAGTCTCAGGCTCTTTGGTTTACTTGAAGTTGGGTCTTGTTCCAATACACTTTTCCATTTTGTTGCAGCTCTCCATACCCAGGCTATGACCCTGATCAATTTGGTGAGGCTGCTGAATCTCCTTACATCGATCAGTCCTTTCACAGCAGATCCGGCTGGAGGTCTTCGGGCTCGGGGATCATCTCCGTTTGCAGCCCCTCGTGGGATACTCCGATCTCCCCCATTCGTGGCATGGGTCGGATTTCTTGTTCCGGCAGACGGTGCATCGCTCGTCCTTCCTCTCGTCTGTGACCTGGTCTGTACGGCAGTGAAGGACTTCCTTTGGAGTTTGTTGATTCCTTCCCTCGCATGGGCAGCGACTTCTTTGGCCGACTTCTTTGGCCACTCCTCTATGGGCAGCCTTAGGAATTCGGGTCCGTCTTGCCACGCGGAGCCCTCTCTGAGGTCCTCCGGGGCAACTCCTCTTGTTAGCATGTCCGCTACATTGAGGTCTCCCTGGATCCACCACCAGTCGTTAACGGACGTGGTCTTCTGAATTTCTCCAACTCTGTTCGCGAAGAAGGTTTGATATCCGTAACTGTCTCTTTGGATTGCTCCTAACACAGTTTGACTGTCCACTAGGTGGATCCATCTCTCAATCTCCATTCGACTGTGCTTTTCGATGTATCTCCTGAGACGAGCTGCATAGACAGCGCCACATATCTCAGCTTTCACTGGTTCTCCCTTCTGGTCAAGTGGTGATAGTTTCGCCTTGGACTCGACGAGTCTGACTTCGATGCCCGTCGCTGTCTCCCATCTGAGGTACACCACGGCCCCGTAACTCTGGTCACTTCCGTCAGAGAATGTCACTCCCCACGGTTTTCGGGTCCAGTTCCGTGGCGTGAGGCTCCTGTGGAAGGTAACTTGGCTGAGACGGACGTATTCTTCAAATAACTGGATTGCTTCTTCCCTTAACTTTTCAGATAGGGGTTTGTCCCACGTGTCTTGGGTTCTGCTGGTTACAGCTTCTTGGAAAGCTTTCCTGACGAGAATGGCACCCTTCTGTTTGGTGGGGGTGACAAGGCCTATCGGATCATAGAGGCCGGCTACCTGACTTAGTAATTGTCTCCTAGTCAGTGGTTTGGGAGTGTTTTCTCTCACCTCCTCTCCCAGGAGGTTCTGACCCACTCTCATTTTCTTTCTTCTCTTAGAGAAGTTAACTGAGGTCATGGGGTACAGTTTGTCGCTTTCGACAATGTAGCCGACTCCAAGGGCTTTGTCGTCTTCTCCTCTTCTTTGATTTGGTAGAATGAGTATGTTGCTGGAAGATGCTCCTGCTGTGAGTATCTCCCTCCCACTTTGGCCTGACCGGAGCCAGGGTTTGAGGATGAAGCCACCTGCTTTCAGGATCTCTTCAACCCTTTTGGTGTATCCATCCAGTTTTTCCAAGTCGTTATGAGAGGTCAGCACATCGTCAACGTAAGAGTCTTCCTCCAGGATTCTGCACTCCTCTTTTAGGTGAGCAAACATGGGTAGCTTTGCAGTCTCTCTCATCGCCAGCTGTGCAATGCATCCTGCTGGACGATCGCCAATGTTGACTCGGGTGATGGCATACTCCTCAATTTCACTTTCTTCGGTGTCTCTCCAAAGAAATCTGTGTAGGTGCATTTCTGGTTCTTCCAACCACACTGAGTTGTACATCTTCTTGATGTCTCCAAGGGCTGCATGCACTCCTCTTCGGAATCTGAGTAAAACTGCTCGGATTGGGTTGAGGACGTCTGGTCCTTTCAACAGGATATCGTTCATGCTAAGTCCCTTGAACTTCTGGCTGCTGTTCCAGACCAGGCGCACTGGTGTGGTAACGGAGTGAGGGTTTGGCGCTACCAAGTGGCTAACGTACCACACCGGTCCTCTCCAATTGGTGATCATTTCTTTGCTGAGTTTCTTCGCTGCTCTTCTTTCCACCATTTCATGGACTTGGGATGCGTATGCCACTTTCCACTTGGGTTCTTTCTTGAGTTGTTTTTCTGTCCTCAGAAAGGTTGCTTCTACTCCACTTCTGTTGTAGGGTAGAGACATGGGGTCTTCGATCCATGGGTATTTCGTGTCCCAGTGAGGTTGGTCGACGTGATCATCGGTGGTGACATAGGTGAGGCCTTTTCTGATGACTTCCAGCTCTCTCTCCTCGCTCAGTGTCATCTCCTTGCCTCCTGGCTGGCAGTTTCCACATCTGCATCCTCCACACTTTGGTTCGCAGGCTGCCCCAATACTGTCCCATTTCCACCAGTTGAGGAATTCTTTGTCTGTGACAGTGCTTTTAGTTTCAGCTTTGAATTCCTTTGATTCTCTGAGTTCTTGGTATTTCACAGCCGTGGCCCTCATGGACCGTGCAAAGTGTGTTTTGGATGTTCGAGCTGCCACACTCTCTTCCTCAAAGAGGTCTGGGTGCGTCCCACCAACGGTCTTCCCCAATGGTCCGTCCCATAAGACGAGGTCGCCGATCACTTTCACCCTCTGTGGTGCGAGGCGTCCTTCCCGGTGACCGATGAGGAGCTCGACCTGCTCTGGTCTGTGCAGGTCCTCTAAGCTGGCTTCTGGGAAGAACCCTTTCAGTTCTTCAGGTTTGACGGTCCTACTTATCTTGGCTATTTCTTCCAAGCCGTAACAGGTGAGTTCATGGGCCCTTAGCGTCCCTGTGGGTGTCTTGATTCTCACTCGGAGCTGGTACTTTTTTGTTCTCTCTTTCAGAACCATCCCCCCAACACCGTGGACCAATAGAGTGACCTTCTCGCTTCTGAGGTTGAGTCTCTTGGCTGTGGGTAATGTAGTTTGTGTCAGATGCCAAGTCAATCAGTGTTCCGATCTTCTGACCTGCATTGGCTGTTACTTCGAGGAGCATAAGCATCACTGGGAGTTCCTCTCCTTCACCATGCCCCATTGCTGCAGACTTGTCGGTGCAGAGCGACCTTGCCGAAACATTGGTGAAGGCACTCTTCCATTCTTCTGCCGCTTCGGGGGACAGTCCAGACACGAATCGCTGTTGTCGTTCTGTCAATTCGAGCCTCCCCGTGTTTGGTCTTGGTATTGCGTTTCCTTTTTGACACAGGAAAAAGTGATGGTCTCTCTTGCAGCTCTGTTTCCTGCACAAGTAAGTGTCCCTGCATTCGCTTTCATCCTTGTGACACCCTAGGCACTTTTTGCAGGCTCCCAACCTTTCAACTGCACTCAACTTGTCTCTCGGTTTCAGGTTTTTGAACGCCTTGCAGAAGAACAGCTTCTCTCCGTGCCCCTCTTCCCCGCAGACGACACATCCCCCTTTGCTCGTGGACTTGGTTGAGGCGTACCTTCTGGGTTCGCTTGGCCTCGGTTCTACTGATCTTCTTTCGGGCTTCAGAGGTGCATTAAGCTGCTCGGCCTGCTCCAAGACCCCCTCTTGGCCCTTCAGGTACCTTAGGAGGCTGTCAAAGTGGTTCTCTGGGTTGACTCCATTAGCTTCGTTGGCCTTGAAGTCTAACCAGTTCATCTTTATTCTTTCTGGTAATTTCCTCTCTATTGATCTGATTACAAGCAGATTTTTGATGGCTCCAGCGTGGTCGAGTTCTATTAGATCGTTGAGGGCCTTTTCGATTGCCTGGATCATGTCAATCACTTTCCGGGGTTGGTCTGATGTCAGGATCGGGAATCTTTCCAGGCCTTCAAGAATTTCCACGGCTATTGTTGCTTTGTTTCCAAATCGGTTTTCCAGTACCCTGAACATGTCTTCGGCGGTCGGACAGGTGGACAGGCTTAGGTCTCTGCAGATCCTCCCATCCACACTTTCAAGGAGTTGGAGCCTTCGGGCTTCCTTCGAGCCAGTTGGCTCGCCTTGTTTCTGAAGGCTTTCCCAGGTCCTCTTCCACGGGTAGAAATCTCTTCTGGAGCCATCGAATTTGGGCAGACTGGTGGCCTTAATTTTGAGACCGGGTGCCTGTTCTGCAGGCTTTGTTCGGAGGGTTCCTTCTTGTCCTTTTCCCTCCTCCTTGGACATTTGTAGGTGTTCTGCCTCCCTTGTATTGATGGCGACCCTCTTTTCTCTTAGGTCTTGTAGTCTTTTCTCCCAGGTGGGTCTTTCTTCTTTTGGGATCCATTCTTCCCATTCCTCGAACGCTGTCATGAGCTCAAGTAAGCTTCTTTTAGCATGGGTTACTTGCCGTTCATAGGCATCATTACACGCCGTCACTGGGGTCCTCAGGGCGTGTCCGCAGAATATCTCTGCTTCCGTCATTGCAGACGTGAGCTTAGTCCTGCCGCATCTCTCCCAGAGACTTAATTGTACTATCTCCCTTACTTCTGTCAGCTTGGTATCACAGTCTTCTTGGGTCTTCTTTATTTTCTCCAATATTCCTCCGATATTTTCCTCAGAACCTCCCCGTTCGGCAAGGAGGCCGAGTTCGTAATCGCTATTGGTGTTATCTACCTCTCGTGCTTGTGCATAGAACCTATTGTATTCCCTCAGCAACTTTGATTTCTCCAGTTTTCTTGCCTCTTTCCTTAGGTACCTGGCTTGATTGAAGAAGGCTCTTTCTGCTTTGGCCCTTTCGAGCCTTAGCTGCTCAATTGTTTTCCCAGTGGCTTCTTCCGCCATGGCTTGAGGCCCTTCCGACGACTGCGTTGGCTTTGACTCAAGGCCTTTAATCCTTTGTCTATGATGCCACGCTGGTTTTCAACTGTCAAGTTATCTCTCCTTTTCTTCAAATTTTGCCCCAAACTTGAAAAGGGGCCCCGATCTTATCAACGCAGGAACAACTCAAATCCTTCCAGTTTACACTTTTATTGAAGTTAATGGTGATAGGAAGTGGTTAGGTTGAAAACCTTAAAGAAAGGGGAAAGGAGGGAGCATGTGACGTCATTCAAGTTTCACGTTACTATGGTGATCAAAGTGTTGCTCTTGAGTTTACCACTAGCTCTTGAATTTACTACAGAAAAGCAGGAGAGTGTTGAAATGATAGAGTGGAAGTGCATGGGTACATTAACTGATCGAGTAAATCAAACACAAATATTCACTTTACAGAGATAGGTCATATGAGTAATCCAAGTTAAGGGAAAATACAAAGAATGCAACTTAAGGTTGCGAGAAGCAAATTAAGCATCAATCAGCTGGCATTTAGGTGGTAATTATTTTATCCTACCAGTTGCGTGTGATCGGGTCTGAAGGGTATTCCTTGGTATTCCTTGCTCCTTTCTCGCCTGTCTACTTTCAAGGCTTGAATCTGAATGGTTACATCCTGGCTCATGCCCTATGATCTTAGGCAGGAAATGAGGCGAGGTGACTTTTGTTTGGGTTTTCTTTTCTGCCCTCTGTTGGCCTGGAGGAGGGGCAGACATATCTTCTCCAAAGTTGACTTGACAATATCCTAACTGCCAAAGCAGCCAGAGATCGCAAACTCCACCCACATGGCCGACAGTGGCAAAAACAAATGTATTCTGTTGCAGATTTCTCTCACAAAGCTGTTTTCCAGACAGACTTTTCCAGAAAAAAATGGACATCATTAAGAAAGGGCGGTCAACTCCGAAGCTAGCAAGCCGGTAACAGCCGGGAAAATGGTGTGTGCGGCACTTTCAGTGTGCTAACTTAGCTCCACAAGCAAATAGTATATTGTTGGATACCTTTTGCAAGTGTAATCAGTTGATTGCAGCCAGGTGATACTTATTTTAGAAGACACCTGATTGGTTAAAATGTCGGCACTGGATCGGTTGGAACAAAAACCAGGACCCACTGCGGCCCTCGGCGGAATCGGTTTGAGACACCTGAGATATAGTATAGTCGGTGCGGTGTTGTGTATGTATGCATATAAAAAGCGATCACATGCTATGTCAGGAGCAGCTTGTTTGTCCCTCCTGGCTTGCCGTTAGGCTAGAGCAGCTGCGAGTGATTCCTGCGTGACACTGCATACATCGCTGCAAAGGTACTGTTCCCCATGCTCCGATTTTGTTTCGTTCTGGGATGTACTTGTCCTTGTTATTTTGTAAAGCTTTTTGAGTCATTAAAGTTACTGTCATGAGCACAGTTCGTCTCGTCCGCTCCTGCTTCCCCGCTACTGGGTCCAAATCCCTCCGATCGCACCACGACGTCTCGGCGCGATCGTAACACGCTACCTGAATTGGGGAGGACACGTCAACCTGTGGGAAAAAAAAAACACACACAAAAGTTGGTAACACAGCGGTTAGGGTCATAAAATGGACCTCCACAATTTTTATGAGATTCACTGAAATAATGATAGAATAATGCCATATGTCCAGTTTCCCATCTTAAAACCCCAAGTTTAATTTCTGTTGGGAAGACTATTTTAAACTTTGATGTGATGTATATTCATTTCTATTCAATTTTAATAATCTATCTTGCGTATAAGTTTTATTGCTCCAGTTATTGTCATTACATGTTTTTCAATCAGACGGCGATACCTTCTGATTGCTTCCAAACTTTAAAACCCTGCTTGATAGCTTTTTTTATTAGCCTATGTGTTGGTGTTTGCCAGTAAAAAGCACATAAATAACATTTACGTTAAGCTGCAAATTTCAATGCAGCCATCAATATTTACAATCTCTGCCTAGGATGATAACACGTTTGCCAGCGTGGAACAGATATATGCCTCCCGGACAGGCGTAATAGAGGCGTTATATGTGGCTCATTCCTTCCGCGATGTGATTGCAGGGCAACATGTTGCGGCACTCTGATGCGGGAATCCCTCAAATCAACATGTTGATGAGTTGCAGGATTGGATCTCGACAAAAAGACCTGCCTCCGACAGCAAAACAGCCTCCTTGAATTCAGATTTCGCAAACAAATCCAACGGCTGTGTGAGCAAAAGCTCATAACCAAGGACAGTCTTCCAGACAGCATGCAGATTAAGTTTTGCCAGAATTTGAATTTATTGCTGTGAATGCACAGAAGATGAGGTCAAATTATGTGGGATTAAATAAAACATTCTCAGATAAAAAATGAGGGAGAATATCAACATAATGTGGAAATACATGTTGTGATAGAAGATACTTTAAAGTGCATGTAGTAAATTTTTCCTTTCCTTTAGAAAGGTCATGGTAGTGCTCTTTTTATGGTTACGTGTGATTACGGCCTCTCGCTTATTGATTTTTTGATGCTTCAGTGATCTGAGTGAGGGAAGGTTGTGTTGTTACTCAAGCTACAAACGGCACCAAAAAAAGCTGTTGTGGGCTTCAAAGAAATCGATGATGTCGCCTCTTACTGGCTGCAAGTCAAAGTTCATTTCCCTGCAAAAAAGAAAACCCAGTAATGGGACCCTTGGAGACTCAGAGACCATTTTTCCATCCGCGTCTTTAATGAAATGGACATTCATGTTGATGTTTTTCCTTAAGCCACAAATAAAGAGTGCAAGAAATACTACTACAAGGTACCTTATACATAATCGTGTGCATGGGTCAATAAAGCCCGCAACACAACACAATGTCTAATAATGGACAATTTAAAGAAAGCTGTATTGTTACATCACAATGTTTTTAACCTTTTCAGACCACGTGGAGGGGAGGGCTGAAGTTCTCAATCCCTTTGTTCTTTTTCTTCCTGTTCTTCTTTGTGAGGACAAAGACCAACCGTATGTATACATCTATGTGTATGTATGTATATGTATATTTATATATATGTATGTATATGTATATTTATATATGTATGTATATGTATATTTATATATATATATATATTTATATATATGTATATGTGTATATATGTATGTATATGTATATTTATATATGTATGTATGTATATATATATATATATATATATATATATATATATATATATTTCAGCAACAAACTTATTTATTTATGTATATATTTATTAACTTATTTATTCCCTCTCTATTTATGTCTAAAATGTATTTTCCTGTATCTGCATTCTCACCCTCTTGCTACTGTGACAATGAAATTTCCCGAATACGGGGTGAATAAAGTTATCCAATCCAATAAATGGTATGGCTTCTTCTTGTGTTATTCATGTATGGGTGAAAATTGTTTTTAACAGGGATATTCTCAGAATTTGTATGCATTGATCCCATTTTTCCCTGTCAGGGTTGAGTATTAGATTACTGAATTGCAAACTTATTGTTGCCTATAAGATGTTTTTTGTCTCTGTGAAATGGATGCACAGGGGTTCATTGTATGCGTTGCATGTCGTTGAAACCTCTCTCGTGATTCCTTCAAGACGACACTATCAAATCAAATCAAAAGCCTTTATTTTCATTATACAACAGCTGTGTATAACGAAATTAGTGGTGCTACTCCACAAAGTGCATATTTCTCAGTAAAAACATAAATAAGTAATATAAAAAGTCACGTCCGGGCAAGGTGAATTCTAAAATATTGCACAATCTAAGATATTGCCCATTCTAAAATATTGCACATACTGGAGAGCAAAGAGCCGCTGAACCCGTGCGCGCCGCCATCTTGGAATGGAATAGCAGCTAGGCTACTAGGCTTGGCTTTTAGCTTAGCATTTACGTACTGTGATCTACTGGCCATGCCTTGCTGCGCAGGTTCGGGTCCTGACCCGATAGAGTGGGGCAGCTCATGCAGACCGGTTAGGTCTGGGCTGGTGATAATTTCAGGAATAGAGTCTGGCACTTTATTCATTTTATGAAATGCTTATCCTCACCAAGAGGGTGATGGAGCCTATCCCAGCTGACGAGGCAGGGGATACCGTGAATTGGTGGCCAGTCATAGGGGCAATTTTGAGTGTTCAGGCAACATACCATGCATGTTTTGGGGGTTGTGGCAGGAAACCAGAGTACCCGAAGAAATAAAAACACCAACAGTGTGCCTGTAAGGTGGTTGGTCCTTGTCGTGGCGGCAATTCTGGAACCTGCTGGTGGACACCAGCGCTAAGGGATGCGGTTGAAATGAAGAACGAATCCTATCGAGTCTTTTTGGCCCGCGTGACTTTGAAGACACCTGAAGGGTACCAGTTGAACAAGCGGCTAAAAACCAAGTTTGGCAAGGTCATGGAGAACGTCTGCAAAGAAATTTTGGTCTAGCATGTTCTAAAAAAAAAGTCATTGATAGCCACACATGTTTGAGTCCTTCAGTAATTTGCAATGCTTCTCGTAGGATATAATGTATGTTCCCACCCAGACCATAATCTTTTTAGCTTTTGTATTTTCTGAACTTAATTACGACAGTATTTCTGTCCAACCCTATCAAATTGTCTCATCATCTTGCGTTCCTACCGTTTCCCACCCCTTGCCTACAATAATACTGTTGCAAAAGTGGGACGGTCATTACTCGTGAATAAGTCATGAACGTTAACAAGCGGCCGTGGAAATTGCAATAAAAACACCCCCCAGATTCCCCTTGCTCTTCTTCTTTTGCGAAGGAATCATTTCAAGGTTCACGCGTCTTGTTAATTTGCCGCTGTCGTGTTCTTTTGCTCGGCTGACTGCGGTAAAGCAGAAATAATCGCTGGCGTATGCAATTTACAAGCACATGGAATGAAATTAGCTCTCTCACAGGCTCCATTAAATAAAAAGAAAAAAAAATATCTCACAGTAATTCTGCAATAAGCCGATGATGACTGTCCAAAGTTTGGGGACAATTTGACTTTTTGAATCATTTTATTCTGGAAAATACTGAAGGTAGCTCAAAAATACTACCTATTCCTAAAACTTTTGCCCCACAAAATTACTACTTAAGCACTACATTTTGATGGTATAAAACCCACTTAATTCACCACTGGTAAAGGTAAGATTACTACTACATTTTTAGAACCTTCAAATTTAGTGGTTACAATTTTTGGAGTTGAACCTGCAATAAATTCATGATGAATTTCAATGTGAAGTGTTGTTATTGTTGGGGGGTGTTTGTTTTGTTGTTGTTGTTGTTGTTTTATATACTATACAGCAGCGTAAAGAGAGCAAACAATCCAGAATATGTTAAATGAGTGAAGAAAATGATGAACAAGCAGAGTTTATGTTGTAAATGATCTCAGCAGCTGCTACATGAGCTTGTAAAATGAGGAGAATGGCAAACGGCGTTTATCATCGTTTTTACTAGCCGAGTGCATTTTCTTCATTTGCTGTGTGGAATCCTTCAGCAAATTAAATCATTTGTGTTATGTGCCGTGTGAATGTTTAATGTGGCACATTAAGTAACCCAGTATTTCCCAACCACATTTTAGTGCTGTATCACACTTTTTGCTTCGCAAAAATCTCAAGGGACGCCACTTTGGTGGATTGGTTGTTTTTTTACTTCCTTGTGCCCTGCGATCAGCTGCCAGTAAAATACTGATTTAATTACTTTTTTATTTTATTTTTATTTTTTTATTTTTTGTTGTACATCCCGGTTTGATGGGCAGTGGCACGTTGCATTTAACGCAAACTCCTATGGATGGCAGCACATACCGGAAGTGGCTAACGCGCATGCGTGTACATGTGATCTGTTACAAGAAGTAAATAAAGTCTTCCCGCGCTGTTGCGCGTTTTAAAAACGAGTCTTAAATGCAGTTAACGAACAAAATGGACGAGCTCTATCTGGATAACATCGACGAATACGTCAACGACCAAGACAAGATAGTAAGAACGGCTTCCTGACTGTGACGATCCCAGTTCGTTTATAATTGGCAGCGTTTAACCATGTTGCGTTTCCGAATGTCTATTGACAAAACAGACCAATTAAAAAGTGTCTTCGCCGAGCTTAGTACATAAAATTTGTAATACATGACTTTGTTAAAATGTGTGGATTCATTCGGCTTCGATTTTATTTCAGATCATGTGTTTAAGATCTTAAAACAACGTCAGTTAGATAATAATTACTTTACGGGACACTTCTACAGATTGACGTATGTTATTATACATGTATTCAGCCTTACGGTACATTTTTGGGTGTAATTTGGCCTTTGGTAGATCTCTGAAAAGACGATACAATAATGACATTTAACACCAACGACGGCTACTTTTTCCTTACTTCTATCATCACGGTTTTACGGCTTTTGTTATTATTGTGGCTTGTTTGTGATAATACTACGTACAACGGTTCTTCATACTAGAGACAAATTCCATGTGTGTTTTCAGCGTCATTGGTCAATAAATATGACTGTGATTCTCAACAATGTTACTATGAAAGATAGTAGTGCTGCTTTAAAAAGAAAAGACAAAATATCAAAATGTTCATTCATTTTCTGAACCTCTTATCCTCACAAGGGTCGCGGAGGGTGTTGGAGCCTAGCTGACTTACGGCACAAGGCGGGTAGGGGGGGCTGAGGCACCCTGAATTGTTGGACAGCCAATCGCGTTAGACAGAACTATTCACAAACACACTCCTACCTAGGGGCAATTTAGAGTGTTCAACCAGCCTACCATGCATGCATGTCTTTGGAATGTGAAAGCAGAGTACCTGTAGAAAACCCACACAGGCCCAGGGAGAACACAAACTCCACACAATGTGGACTGACCTGGGATCAGACCCAGAACTGTGAGGCCGACCCGCTAACCACTCGTCCGTCAGGACGCTGGCTCAAAATGTTGATAATGATTTTCACGAGATTCTATGACACGTATCAAAGTGGCGGCCCGGGGGCCAAATCTGGCCCGCCGCATAATTTTGTGTGGGCCAGGAAAGTAAATCATGAGTGCCGACTTTCTGTTTTAGGATCAAATTAAAATGAAGAGTATCGATGTATATTAAATTTCCTGATTTTCCCCCTTTTAAATCAATAATTGTAATTTTTTTAATCCATTTTTTCTGTGTTTTTAGTTCAAAAATCATTTTGTAAAATCTAAAAATATATTTTAAAAAAGCTCAAATAAACATTGTTTTAGATCTATAAAAAACTTAATATTCAGGGATTTTAATCCAGTTCTTTTAATCCATTTATACAAAAAATCTAAATATGATATCTAAAATGGTCCGGCCCACGTGAAATCAAGTTGACGTTAAAGCGGCCCGTGAACCAACCCGAGTCTGACACCCTTGTTCAATGATGATAGATATTATATTTCCATGTTATGTATTTATACCAATATTTCTATTTAAAAATGAACAGGTGACATACAAATGGCTGAGTCTCACTCTTGGAGTCCATGTCAACACAGCTAAACAGTGAGTCCCTTTTGTTCATTTTTTTAAATCTAAAAACTTTGTTAGTAGAAGCTAAATGACTGATGAAAAACATTTGTTGATTTGTTTTTTATTTTTTTAACTTAGGATGCTATATCACTACTTGGACTACAAAAGGAAGGAAAGTTCGGCTCAGCTCCATGCGACTTATTTGGTGTCAGGAAAGTGTGTGGACAACGGTCAAATGGTATGCAAAAAAAAATTCTTAACTACAACTTATATATTGTCATTGTTTATTAAAGTATTGTTTCTTCATCAGAGTCATAAACTCTTAATTGTGCGCGAGGAGCAGCTAGAAGGTGCGTCAATTCGTGGACAACTAGTGATCCTTAAACAAAATATGCATTCATTGGGTCTGTTTTCTTTTATATGCAGATTTTAAGTCCAAGATGAGTTTGATTGTGAGCGTGCACATTTATAGCGTCCAGAAAGCTCTGCTGAAGGACAGTGCGCCCCTTTACGCCGTTGACTACGACGCCTTCAAAGATAACCTGCTCAACTGCAGCAAGTATGTCCATCTCTAAAAGATTTGTCACTTTAAAACAGGGGTGTCAAACTCAGTTTGATTTGCGGCCCACCTTGATGCCAACTAGCGCTCACGTGGGGCGGACCAGTCTATTTTTGGCCATAAAAGGGTTACTTAATGGCCGCCATTGATGGCGCTAGATGTCCCATCTATTTTAACTGGGAGAGACCAATGAATGATGAGCATCTACAGCCAGTTTAAGTGACCTCTATCGTTGTTGATGGTAGTTAGTGAGTTAATTTTGCGTCACTTCCTTGTTATTTTATGGTACTTCCAGGTCATTTCCTGTAAATTTATGACCTTTCCTATTGATTTTGGGGGAATTTACGAGTTGCTTCCTGTTTGTTGGTCGCTTTCTGCGGATCATTGGCCATTTCCAGGTTACTTCATGTTTGTTTTGGGTAACGATTAACCAATGGGTCGGACTGATTATCCACGCCGATACAGTGGTACCTCGACCTACAATCAGCTCTACCTACGACATGCTCGAGGTACGATGAAAATTTCGATCGAATAATTCGCCCTAGATACGATCAAAATTTCAAGATGCGACCAAGCCAGGTGGCCATGACATGAAAGGCTGTTTATCATTGTAGCGCACTGTCTTTTTTTGCCGCATCTCTTTCGTATATAACAGATATCTACGAGAACTGAAGGATTTATTCAGTCTAGTTTCTCCTACGCATCGACCAGGAAACGCACAACGTGCATGCGTGGGCAAAAAGAGGGCTTTCTGGGTAATGAAGTATACTTGTGCACACAGCACTGATAGGCAATGGCACCCTTTCTCGGAATAAAACTTCATTACCCACAATAAATACGTTGGTAGGCTGTTATTCCTTCCTTAGCCTGTTAGCTTCCGCGATCGCTCATTCAAGACTACTTCTCGTTGGCAAGTGGCCGTGCGTTATCCTATTGTGAGGACATTTGTGTGCATCATTTTCGGAATATTTTGAAGGGAATACAACAGCAAACAGCCCATTGATAGCGAACATGAGGGTGGAGGCGTGGCAAACAGCTAACCTGCCCAGAACGAAGGTAAAAAAAATTAAAACAAAAAGGTAAAAAAAAAAAAAAAAACAATAAGAATTCTGTTTCGTGTAAAGTTACATTAAGCGTATGTTTGAGTGTGTCTGTATATATTAATCCAAGTTAATTTAAATTTGTTTGTTCGTTTACGAGTGCGTTGTTGCCGTGTTTTTTCAGAGGGTTGGAACGAATTAATTTATTTTTAGTTCATTTCAATGGGAAACGTCCGCTCGAGTTACGAAAAGCTCGACATACGATCTCAGTCCCGGAATGGATTAAGATCGTATGTCGAGGTACCACTGTATTTGGACATTTGACGTATATTTGGCGCCCTTTATTGGTAATAAACACACACACACAAACACACCAGCACCAACAACAATATAACCCCATAACCCTTGGTTGCCTTGCTGCTATACAAATAAAGTTGAATTGTACATTCAATAACATGCATCAACATACGTTGTAAGAATCCTCAATATATTTCGTAATAAATGTATGGGTAGAATAGATCATTTTGACTTGGTAATTAATTAGTATAACAAGCCAATTTTTTTTCTGCAGGTACAGTGCCATCCGATGCGCGGACGCCGTCCCCATCTCCTCATCGGAACGCAATTTTCAGCAAGCTCCGCCTCTTCCTTCTCCGGAGCCGCAGCAGAGCAAGAAGCCTTCTGCTAGCGACACCACTGCTAATAAAGCCAAACCAGCCAAAGGCATTATGGGGATGTTCGCTGGTAAAACTGCAGCAGCTAAGAGCAAAGATGTCAGCAATGAGATCAAGTCAGAGGAAGCTGCTGTAGAGGTTTGTTTTCATGCAACTTTGATAAAGTAGTGTTATAGTATGGAAATAGGAATCTACACACAAACCTAAACATATGTAACCTAACTATTTTATTTTATTTTTTAAAATATTATTTTCAATCTCTGATTTAAAGAATAATTTAGATCTGTTTTTTTTCTTTTTAATATAGGTGGACATCCCTAAAGGGAAAGCTTCAACCAAATCCAATCACATGATGAACTTCTTTGGCAATCAAAACACAAGTAAGTAATTACAAAATGTGTTTGGGTTCAAAAGTTCGACTTCAGAAGAATGTATGATGAGCATCCTTTGGAAAAGATTAACTAAATTATTTGGTTCAGAGAAGCGAGACAAACCTGTGAAGAAGGAGGAAGAAATGTCACCGGAGTCTTCATCGGCTCAGCCCCAAACTTCAGAAAAAGAAAGAAAAGAAAAGGTTATGGTAGACCCACCGAAGAACACGAAAGTTTCAAGGTTTGTGGGGGTGAACAATGATTTAACACTTCATTAGATACACCATTTCCATTTGATGTTGCCAAATTGTGTTCAATCTGTGAGGTGGTCGCACTGTATTGTTTACTCATTGAAAGAGATGGATTAGGTGTGTATTAGTCTTGTTGATTCACATGCTTCACTTTTCTTCTCGAAGCAAAACTAAACGTCTGCAGAGTTCTGACAGCGAGGAGGAGAAGAAGGAAAATAAGAAGCGACGAAGGATCAAGAAACCGGTTTCTGACAGCAGTGAAGACGAAAATGGTAATTTATCATTTTAAAGTTCATCCCATCAGTCTGGTTAGCCTAAAATGTTCTAATCCAATCTAGACATAGACATGAGTAGATGGATAAATTCTTATAAAAATGTATGACTTCTGTTCCCGATTTTATATCAAAATTGGGATTTAAGACAAGATGTTGAAATCTCCCAAACATTAGTTTTTTACCCTGACTTACACAGGGTTTGTTGTTACCATTCTATCTGATGTTGTTTTACCTCCATGCAATATTCAGCACTCAACAAGGACTTTCCATGCGCACGTGATTGTTTTATTATTTTATAGCATCCAGCCAGCTATTAAGATCAGATGAGAGAAGGAGAGGGCGAGGAATGACGAGCGAGGGAGAAAAAAGGGGACTTTTGGCATCTATGTTCAGTTAAAACCTTGATTATCCCATATGATACTCAAACGTCATTTGCAAAAATTCTTACAAATACATTTTGCCTTTTTTATTAGGTAATAAATATAATAACTTTAGTGGAATTTCAAAGATCACACTAAGATCTATATTGTGATATTCAACACATATATCACAAGTCACATCTTTTATTTTGCAGTCCTAAAACAAGGTACAGTAATCCCTCGATAATCGCGGCCTCACTTATCGCAAAATCACGATTTCTTTCTGCTATTAATTTTTTTTAGAAATGTTTTTTTAAGTTCATAAAAACTTTAAAATCAACGATGAAACTCGTAAGGAGAAGCCACTCTTGCTACTAGGACTCAGCACACAAAAAAAGTTATAGTAGCGGTGACCCTACTTCGCGATTTTCGATTATCGCGGCCATGTCTGGTCTACATTAACCGCGATATTCGAGGGATTACTGTATTGAGAAGTACGTGGAGTCAGTGAGTGTTTGTTTATACGTTTATACATATCTTAAACAAAGGATAGATTTGAATTACATTTTTAGTGGTCTTCCACAATAGTGGCAGTTAGACTTTGTATTAAAAATCTGTGGATATTCCCAAATAATACAACCTGTCTGATTTTCCCACAGTTATTCCAGATTCTCCACCACCAAGGGTGGTGAGAGAAGTCTCACCGGTGCCCGCCAAGGAACCCGCCTCACAAGTTTGTAACAAACTTTTTTTTGACTTATTTGTTATAATTAAGATGAATAAGAAAAAGTATTTATTTGTTTACAGCCGACATACACCAAGACTACTAAAATCCGCAAGCGTAGGCGTGTCCTGAAGTCTCAAACTTACATGGACGAAGAAGGTTGCATTGGTAAGAAAATGTCAAATTATCCTTTTGTGCTTTTGGTTGTAATTTTGGTTTGTTGTCTCAGTGACAGAGAAAGGCTACGAGAGTGAGTCGTACTCCGAAGAAGAAAGCGTCACAGAACCCACCAAGCAGGTGACGAAAAATAAGGCGAGATCAAAAACGGCGATGACAAATGAGAAGAAAAGTCTGAGGAAAACAACAGAGAACAAAGCCACGAAACAACCTTCCATTATGGGATTTTTTCAAAAGAAGTGAAGAACACATTCTATTGGACTTTCATCTAGCTGTGGGGAATTGTGTTCATGTTCAATTGCTTTTATATTGCATTTATACTGATGTAAAATCTCAATCATATTTGTAATAAACATGAATGTCATATACAGATGGGCTATATGGCCAAAATAATCATTGGGATTTTTTTTTAAATCACAATCATGATTTCATCATTCAATTTTTGCTCATTTGTACATCATTGACAATTTTCTTCATACAAACCATTAAATGTAAATGAGCTTTCTGGACCGGTTTTAATTTAAATAGTTCAATGCATCGAAGTGTAAAAGGCAACAAACAGCAACACACTTTGTAACATAAAAGCTAAACACCAAATTTAAGTTGGAGTTGCCTGATTGTCAATTGAGCTCAATAAATGCCAGATGTGGCTCGTGCGCCGTAGACTCCTGACCGTTGCTATAGACAGGCATGTATAACAATCTTGCTTTATAAGATTAAGTCCTTAACGATCTAATGTTGTCATATTGGCCATATGAGCATCACTGAGAGCATCAATAGTAGATTTATTCAAATCGTTTACTAATATATATTGAAAAACTGAAAATGACAATGTCCAAAACATTTGCCTTTGTGGATTTTAAAGTGGATGAGTGGCTGGAAAGGATAATACCGTCTTGTAGAGTGATTCATATTATGTAGAAGACAATCTGTGGCTTTTTTTCCAGTTCACATTACAAGGTTTTTTTTTAATGCGCTTGTTCTATCATAGTAGCATTTGACACACCCTTGAAGCAAGTGCTCAAATTGGTCTGGTAGAACTGGTCTGTCCGAAGCGGAAAACAATCTCATGGGGAGTGGTTTGAAAGAGATAAAGGCCTCCCTCTGTCGCAACTTATTGTCAGGCTGTGGTTCCCAATTTAGGGTATCCCTGCCTCCTGCCTGAAGTCAACTGGGTTTGGCTCCAGCACCCCCGTTAACCTTGTGAAGATAAAGTGATTCAGAAAATGAATGAATGATTCTGATTTTTTTATTTTCCAAATTTAATTAGATGTATCTCATCTCATTTTCTGAACCGGTTTATCCTCACTAGAGGAGGGGGACACCCTGATTTGCTGGCCAGCCAATCGCAGGGCACAAAGAGACAAACAACCATTCACGCTCACACTCATACGTAGGGTCAATTTAGAGCACATGTGTCAAAGTGGCGGCCCGGGGGCCAAATCTGGCCCGCCGCATCATTTTGTGTGGCCCGGGAAAGTAAATCATGAGTGCTGACTTTTTGTTTTAGGATCAAATTAAAATGAAGAGTATAGATGTGTATTAAATTTTCTGATTTTGCCCCTTTTAAATCAATAATTGTAATTTTTTAACAATTTATTTTCTGTGTTTTTAGTTCAAAAATCATTTTGTAAAATCTAAAAATATTTTTAAAAAGCTCAAATAAACATTGTTTTAGATCTATAAAAAATGAATATTCAGGGCTTTTTAATCCAGTTCTTTTAATCCATTTATTAAAAAAAATCTAAATATTATATCTAAAATGGTCCGGCCCACATGAAATCGAGTTGACATTAACGCGGCCCGCGAACCATCCCGAGTCTGACACCCTTGATTTAGAGTATCCAATCAGCCTACCATGCATGTCTTTGGAATGTGGGAGTAAATTGGAGTACCCGGAGAAAAACCACAAAGGCCCATGCAAACTCCACACAGGTGGACCCACCCGGATTTGAACCCAGGTTTATCACTGTGAGGCCGAGGCGCTAACCACTCCGTTTGCAATTTTTGATTTGAAATGTTATTTCCACATTGGGTGGAAGTATATTGATGATTTCCCTCCCCACACCTCTAAATGCTGTCTAAACATTGCCAGGAGGGAGTGATGTCATAGCAATCCACACGCATGCACGCGGGTGGGGCGGGGCGTAGACGAGGTGGTGGCCGGGCAGCAGCAGCCAGCCAGCCAGCAACCAAGACTCATCCACCGGTGTCATGGCTTCCTAACTGTCGAAGGGACTGAATGAGAGCAAAAACAAGCCGTGCTGTCTCCAAAGCTCCATCGCGATTTCACCCTTTCCCCATTGAACCGAGGAGGGGGGGCCCTCACTTGTCCCCCAGGATAGACTTTTCTTTTTTATTTATTACATTGATTTTTGGAGCATTTGAGCGTTCAATCTCTCCCGACGTTTAAAGGCTAGCACCGCGGTGGTGGAAGATGGCCGACCCGGCGGAGTGCACCATTAAAGTGATGTGCCGTTTTAGGCCTCTCAACAGCTCCGAGGTGACCAGAGGAGACCGATACATTCCCAAGTTCCAAGGGGAAGACACCGTTATTATATCGGTAAGTCAAACGCCATCAAACGTGGCTTATGTTTTGTAGACCTTGCAACCGGGGCCCCCGGGCTCAAGTCAACGATACGCCATTTTAATTGTCTTGTAGCTTTATGGTAAGTTAGCGCCTTTAGCCTGTTAGCTCGAGGGCTTGACCCTCTCCGAAAAGGCCACCGATGTCCGGTGAACTGTTACTGGGAATAAACCAAATCATCCGATATTCGGTGAATTTTGTCGTCTGTGTGTCAAGTCTGAATGTCAGTCATTTGGCTAAGTTAGCCCCGAACGCGGCTAACCAGCTGTCAATCAACAAAGCCTCTCAACACTGTGCCAGTTAGCCACGTTAGCACGCAACATATTTGGAACTTATGTATTTATGTACAATTTAACTAACGCTAAATGTGAACGCATTGTGGCAAGAGGTTGAGTTATGATTTCATAGCGACTAAGCAGCCGGCCTTTTGGCTCAGCTTGATCGCTAATTACAATTATTTAATAAAACGATTACGAAGCCCCCAGCTTCTCTGGCTACCACGCTTAAATGTTGATGGAAACCCATGATGTGTTTTAAAAAAAGTACGAATGAAAAGGTTATATTTTTGTTGCCCGATGACTGTATGCCTGCGAAATTGTGCTTTTTGACGCAGCTCCACTGTCACGTGACGGTGAATCCATATTGCTATACGTCAAATCGAACGCATCCTGCCCCTTTTCAAGCAATCTCGTCACAATGTTATGGATATTTTTTTAAAACGTCCCCTATCCGCATTAGCAATGACGTTGTTTCTCTGCCACGTGACTCTGGGATCCGTTTAGTTACCTGAATATTGAACATCCTACATCTTATATTGGTCAATAATTGACAACCCCATTTCTCTCTCATCTCCTTTTCTGAACCGCTTTATCCTCATTACGGTTGCGGGGGGTGCTGGAGCCAATCTCAGCTGTCTCCAGGCTAGAGCCGGGGGACACCCTGAATCGGTGGCCAGCCGATTGCAGGGCACAAGGAGACTGACAACCATGCACACTCACACCCATACCTAGGGTCAATTTAGAGTGTCCAATCAGCCTACCATGCATGTTTTTGGAATGTGGGAGGAAACCGGAGTACCCGGAGGAAACCCACACAGGCCCGGGGAGAACATGCAAACTCCATACAGATGGACATGACCTGGATTTGAACCCAGGACCCCAGAACTTAGAGGCTGACGTGCTAACCACTTGCGCCGCCCGCATCTTAAATGGTAAAATATATTTTTCCTGGGAAAATTTATGGCTTATGTTTCTTTATTTATCTTTATTGTCCAAAAATTACGGTAATCGCCAACAAAAATGAATAAGGCGATAATTATCTTCAAATAAACTCTACTTACTTTGGGTTAATAGTAGGGAAAATCTAATTGAAAACACAATATATCTTCAATATGTCTGAAGACTTCATTTTCATTTTTTGTTGGACTTTTAATTCAGCCAACCTTAAAGTTATAATAAAGCTATTTATTTGTACAATTAGAAAATCAATTACATGAAATTGGATAATTTCCTGAGGTACAGTTGGTTTTGTCTCATGGCACTCACTGCCCTTAAAATATCTTTTGAAACTCATTACCCTTAATGGCTTATGGATGATTGGATATCAGACGTGGCGTTGGAAGTGGAAGGATACTCATGTAAATCACTGCTGTAGTACTCTAAAAATTACCATTTCATACTTTTGTTTCAGCTGATTATTTTGACTAATTCATTATAGTAGATAACATAACAGTTTGAATGCCTGTTAGGTTGCCACTCAGATTGTTTTTGTTGTGGACACTAACTTTGAAGTCCATCTTCTGTCATCTGTAAACTCTTCATCTTAACACTTGGTAGCTATGTAGGTATTTAGATTCCCATTGCCCAAGTTTTCCTTTTTTTTTGAATCATTGCTAATTAATTAATTGTGGAATGATTACCCAACAGAAGACAGCCTACAGTAGGTTAATACTTTGCCAGTAGAGGAAAGCATAAACCAATTGTTTATGACTCATACTCGTTTAATTGAAGGACAGATCAAGACACAAAATAAAAAATTGAAATAGTCTGGACCCAGAATACAATATTTCGGTGCAATTTTTGGTCCTTACAGGAAAGGAAAATGGATTGGAGCTCAGATTGGTGGGCAAAAATGGTACTGCAGCCAGATTCAAAATATTTAGAGCTCACCATGCTTTCCCTCTTTTGGTTGCCAGATAGGTACTTTTCCTTAGAGTATAAGTCTGTTTCACACTAGTGTTGCATTTCAATAAAAAATCACAGAGGCTGACATCCTACAAATTGCAGTTAGCAATGATCATGGGATACAGAATGTGTAGTTTAAAACCTGTCTACTACATAGTAAAAATTTGAGTACATATTCCAGTGTTCAAAGAAGGGTTTCAAGTTGCATCAGAGTTTGTTGCTGCACGAATAAATAATCCTTTCGAACATGCTAGCTGAACACACAAAAATAAGAGAATTCATGAGCACAGGTTATCAACAAGAAGACATCAGAATACTGGAAAATAAATGAGTTGATAATTGAGAGCATCTACAAAGACGATTTTATTCCTCCATCCATTTTACTTTTAATTACTGACCAACATATGTAAAGACACTATCTTTGCCCTAGTCCAAGGGTGTCAAACTCGGGTTGGTTCGCGGGCCACATTAACGTCAACTTGATTTCATGCGGGCCGGACCATTTTAGATATAATATTTAGATTTTTTTTATATAAATGGATTAAAAGACCTGGATTAAAATCCCTGAATATTCATTTTTTTATAGATCTAAAACAATGTTTATTTTAGCTTTCTTTATCTATTTTTAGATTTTACAAAATGATTTTTGAACTAAAAACAGAAAAAATGATTAAAAAAATTACAATTATTGATTTGAAAGGGGGAAAATCAGGAAATTTTATATACATCTATACTCTTCATTTTAATTTGATCCTAAAACAGAAAGTCGGCACTCATGATTTACTTTCCCGGGCCACACAAAATGATGCAGTGGGCCAGATTTGGCCCCCGGGCTGCCACTTTTGACACGTGCCTTACCTAGTCAATCGGCCACCATGCTAAACAATGTAGCATGAAATTTATTTTATGTATTTTTTTCAATGAGGCCTTATTTTTTCTGACAAAATCAAGAAATACATGAAATTTTGAGATTCATTCTCTTTGTTTTCCTTTTTTTTTTTACATAGACATAGTTTCTGGATTGGGTTTACAACCTAGACTGTTAGCTTTGGTTGAGAATTCTGCTCTCTTAAAAATACAAAGACTTAACTGCCATGTTGAGTTTAGAAGTTTCTGGAGGTGTCTGAATAATAGCAGGCTTGCAGTCTTTGACTTTCAGGCATGGCCCAGCCCGACCCGATGTGGCCAAGCCCAGCCAGCTGCTGACAGCCTGCAATAGTGTCAATATCCCAGTGCGCCTTGTGACTGGAGCCAAATAGCGCGTGCTCGCGGAAGTGTCTGCTGTGACAAGTACAACAGTTGATCTGTTTTGACCAATCATGGTCGCATACAGTCAAGTCCGATACTACAATGAATTAGTTACCCTGGGATCGGATGCTATTTATAGTGCTGAGATTCATTCAAAGATTTTAAGAGAGTGCCACATCACTGTTCAGTCTGCTTCCTCTAGGAAAATGTGACAATGTCTTATTTCTGGATGTGTCCTTAGCGAGTATTTTAGTCTCTTAGATCAGTGTTTTCCAACCTTTTTTGAGCTGCGGCACACTTTTTGCATTGAAAAAATCTCAAGAGATGACGCCAGCATCTGAAAGTCTTCTTGCCCAATTTTATGACTTTTCTCCAAATATTACTTAAATCTCCTAATATTACGGAAAAAAAAAAATTGTGCTCACAGACTTTACGTCGCCAAAAGTCGATGCCCTCGAACCCAAACAATTTCTGGTCCATGTTAGAGAAAAATAAGCAACAAAATGACTGTTTCACAATTTGAATCTTGTAATAGTATAATCTATAATTTAACGTTCATCGTGTTTTGATTTTAACCTTGTAATAGTTAAATTTTAATCTTGTTATATTAATTATTTTTTCTCTCTGAATATTACATTGTATGACTTCTTGCATTTTCCACAGTGGTTGGGAAACACTGTCTTAGATCATGTTTCTTGAATTAAATGACCAAATGATACCTTGTTCAATATGTTATTAGCTTCTAGTTAGAAAGTTGAAATGTTAGATAGAGGCTGTAGTTTTTCATAGTTTGATTAGTAATATAATGTGTGTTGGGGCGGTTATGTTGCTTAGTCTTTCATTAGTTATTTGTATGACATGTAATTATTTGACCACATTGGCTTGGTAGAGAAATGAGGAATGAGCTGTCAATTGAACGGAAAAAAATCAAGACATCTGTGATTTACAACAAAATAAAAAAAGCAGAAAGGTAAAACAGAACATCTGTCAAAGACAGTTGGGTGCCCCACTAAAATATGTTAATATGACTTATTTTTCAGTTTCTTGTCATTAGTGTTTCAAAGGACATACGTTGGTGTTTTTAGTTACAACTTTTGAGAAAGCAAAAACCCCTTATAAATCAAATCGCTACAGAAAATTCACAATGATACTGGGTATTTTGCCAAAATCTTGCAGCCCAAAGTTTAGTGTATTGTTATAGTGCTAGTTGATGCTAACCCACTGAACAAAGCAAGGGGGAACTCATCTATGTGGGTGGAGCATCGGGGTGAGGCCATTGTGAAGTTGGGCTTTCGAGTTGTGTTCTGCCTAGTCCAGAGAGACCTCTTCCCATTGTCCATGGTAAACAAACACTATCAGCTCCAAAATCCTTGTCATATTTTTTTTACACGAAAACCACAGGAGACTCAATGTAGGTTATAAGGCTAATGGTCCCGTTAACAATGAGGAGTTGACAAAATGGGTGCTCTGCTATTGTTTGCCTCTGCTGACTGTCGTGGCTGATAGTAGTGCAGCATGTTGGCAGCCGTCAGGTTCAAACACAGGAAGTGAATGATCAGCCAATTAAGAAGACAAACAGTGCTTGAAATGCAGGCACCTGTTTACCAAAGATTATACGAGGTATGGTGGCAATCAAAGACATATCTTAGCTAAATGTCCTTTGGACACGTTAACGTCAACTCAATCTCATGTGGGGTGGACCATTTTAGATATAATATTTATATTTTTTTTTCATAAATGGATAAAAATCCCTGAATATTCAGTTTTTTTATGGCTCTAAAACAATGTTTATTTTAGCTTTTTTTTAAAATATATTTTTAGATTTTACAATCTAAAAATGATGAAAATAATGATTTTTGAACTAAAAGGGTTAAAAACACAGAAAAAATGATTAAAAAATTACAATTAATGATTTAAAAGGGGAAAATCAGGAAATTTAATATACATCTATACTCTTCATTTAAATTTGATCCTAAAACAGAAAGTCGGCACTAATGATTTACTTTCCCGGGACACACAAAATGATGCGGCGGGCCAGATTTGGCCCCCGGGCCGCCACTTTGACACATGTGGTCTAATGTTTATTAATTTGTTTTTTGTTTTCCCATTAAATTTGTATAGTTCAATGAATTTCACAGTGAAGTAGCTATGTACTACAAATACTGTGCTGGAACATTTACCTGTTAAAAAAAACTACAAAATAAAAAAAGAAAATTTGTGTTGAAAGCAATTGCTGTCGGCTGCCACACTTCTAGCACATTTGAATGATGGCTTTCAAGGAATAATGAGCACTTATAAAGTGTCTTGCACATCCCCCAAAAACAATAGGTTGCAACATCAAACAACATTTTAAGTTGAAGCTGCCATTAAAGATATTTGCCGTGGATTTTTCATGTCTGAATGTTAATAAATCAACAAAGGCAAATAGCTAATGTAGATGCCCCATTTATTCCAGAGTGCATCAATTGAATCCCTTTTGGTTTCTCCATTTAGTGCTAACATTCACACAAATGTCTGGGGGTGATTTACATACAAAGCTGCCTTTATGACACTACATGCTGCCGTCATGGAAGTTTGTATTGTTAAGAACATGACTTATGTCGTGTAATTCATAACAGTGATGTCATACGCTCTACCTCGGTGTTGTATCTGCGCACCAGGGCTGCGTCTTTGCATGAGGTAACTATTTGGAACTCCACCCAGCTGACTCAAGATGACTCAACATAGAGTTTGAGGATGTAAAGACATCCTGCTTAGGATGAATTGTTCCCTGTGTGATCATATTACACTAGGAAAACCGGCTTGGAAAGTTGTCTTTTTACTGTAGCGATACTGACCCCTGAAAAAAAACTGTATTGTAGTTTACAGATGATTAAGATGATGTTGGTTGACCTAAAGACTAAAATGTTACCGTGACGTTTTCGCAGACATTCAGAGGCACATGACATTCTAATAATTTTGTTCTTCATTTTTCCTTTTTAAATGTTTTTTTTTTTTTTTTACAGAGCAAACCGTACATGTTTGATCGAGTTTTTCAGTCCAGCACGACACAGGAGCAAGTGTACAATGCCTGCGCCCAAAAGATTGTCAAAGGTGAGATAACAAAATAAAGATGGTATGGTTTTTTAAATATTTTTTTTAAATTTTTGTGTTTTGTAGATGTTCTTGAGGGATACAATGGGACAATTTTCGCCTATGGCCAAACATCCTCTGGGAAAACGCACACCATGGAGGTGTGTTTAAAGAAATAAGCACCTAAATAAATGTTGTCTTTCCCCCCTAACATTAACTTCTGGTGGATCCCTAGGGGAATCTCCATGACACAGATGCCATGGGCATCATCCCCAGGATAGTGCAGGACATCTTTAACTACATTTATTCGATGGATGAGAACCTGGAGTTTCATATCAAAGTGAGCCACTAGACAAGGACCTCCTGATGTTTGATTAAATGAGGCCTAAAATAACTCCTCTGTTTGCAGGTTTCCTATTTTGAAATTTACTTGGACAAAATCCGGGACTTATTGGATGGTAAGTGAATCAACCTTTCCGTCCTGTATCTATCTGGCTTATTTACTTTTTCAGTCGAAAGAACAATGGAGGGCGGTGTATGATGTTTGGAAGGGCATCCCTGACACTTTCAATATCCAACCCATTGGGAATTCTTATCTTACTCACATTTTTCCCCCCAGTGTCAAAGACCAATTTGTCAGTGCACGAAGACAAAAATAGAGTGCCCTATGTTAAGGTGAGATATACTACACAAATGGACTAACTGGCCAAGGGTCCGGGTTGTTGTTAAGGTCCGTCCGGTCTTGTGCACTCAGGGTTGTACCGAACGCTTTGTCTGCAGTCCAGATGAGGTCATGGACACCATTGACGAAGGCAAATCCAATAGACATGTAGCAGTCACAAGTAAGGAAATGAGTCCTCTCCCTATTAAGATAGATATTGCGTTTCAAAGGCTCTGAGTTGGACGTCTTCCTTCCCTAGACATGAATGAGCACAGCTCCAGGAGTCACAGCATTTTCCTGATCAATGTCAAGCAGGAGAACACGCAAACAGAGCAGAAGCTGAGTGGAAAACTCTACCTAGTGGATCTGGCCGGTAGTGAAAAGGTGCAGAAAGGCCTAAAACAACTCCTGATGTTAGCATCTGTCCCTAATGCTAGTTGATCTTTAGGTCAGCAAAACGGGAGCGGAGGGAGCTGTGCTCGACGAAGCCAAGAACATCAATAAGTCACTGTCGTCCCTCGGCAACGTCATCTCTGCTCTGGCAGAAGGAACAGTAAGTACCTTGATTGCATCGCTTAAGCTTGCAATGATAAAAATTGTGGGTATTTTCTTTCACATTAAAAGTGTTATATTGATACAAATTTCTCATAGTTCCATTTAAATTTTTATTTCATTTTTCTTCCCCCAAAATAGGGAAAATTAGTACCATATATTTCGGACTATAATAATTTTAAATTTCATCATAACAAACATACATTAACCTCCTAAGACCCAAACTCTTGCAAGTGATGCATTTTTATTTTCTCTTTGATATTTAGGCTAATTAGGACCTGATGGGTGTAAAAACAAAGAATTATCTTTTTTTTCATGATGTATTTTCTGAGAAAAATGTCCACATTAGTGGACACCAGGCCCTTGTAGTCCAAAATTTAACATTGCAGTCTTTGAAAACAAAAAAATATGATGTCCACACATGGATGCCAGGTCATAGGAGGTTAAAGTATCAAAGTGTTTTGTACCCTGAACATTTCATGAGTAGAGGCACCACTGTATAATGGCTGGCACTGGAATGTATTTGGCTTTTCAGCTGTAGAATATCTGATCAGTGAACATTTGCATTTTTGATATGCATTGCTCAGTGCTCTGCTGTGATTATCCAGACTTGTGGTGTATTCCGTGTTTGTTTGGACCCCTTTCAATGGGCTAGTTTCTTTTGATTTTATCTGTAGTAACTGTCTCCTGAGGGGAACGGGTGTCTATGCAGACAGACACAAATTATGCCATTTTTAAGGACTGCATCATGTAACATGTAACACGCACAATCCCAATTCAAAATGGTGATCCTTGGTATTTTTCTCCATCTCAGCAGGATGTAGTCGGCTATCTTCTCTGTCCTTCACCTCATCCTGACCTCACAGCTGTCTTGCTGCATAAGCGAATATAAGATAATTGGCAGAAGAAATAGATACTCTGCCCCCTGACCTTAATTTGCATTTTAAAAACAACAGTTAAGGAGGCGGTGATGTTCTGAGACAAAATGTGAATTATATCGGGAAACCGAATCATTGAGCGGAATAGAATAGAATCAAGAGGTCAACCAAAAAAACAACATCAATTATATTTGGAGCAAAGTGATCCAAGGGCCAAATTGTCTCTAACCTAAAAATCATTGACTATACAAGCCAAAATGAACATTTAAATGTTCTTTAACCCTATATCATATAGTCACTGTCACTGGTTTACTCCATTTAATAAGGCTCCTCATCACCACCAAATTCACTCTTTGTAATTGTCAGTTATTCTACCTGCCCTCTCATTCTCCTTAAACCCATTTCCCCTCTTAAAAAATACTTACTACTTGCTTAGTTTGTGGTATTTTTGAATTGCCCCAAGTTTGGGATTTAAAGCTCATTGAAGATACTTTTTTAGAACTTACTCTTCGAAAAACACCTATTATTTTGTGACTTAAATTGTCCCAAGTTAGGTAATTAAAAAGAATAAGCACAAATATGTTATAGAGGAGGTAGAATTTCCTACTGTGCCTCTTTGGGCTACCAGTGACCCAACGTAGGAGTTCAAATATAAGATTCAAATGCCTTGTAAAAGAACACACTAGCATACATCAGCCTCTTAAGTTTATTATATTTATTTGTTTTCTGTCTAGGCCTACATCCCATACCGAGACAGCAAGATGACACGTATTCTTCAGGACTCGCTGGGCGGCAATTGTCGCACCACAATTGTCATCTGTTGCTCGCCTTCCTCCTACAATGAAGCCGAAACCAAATCAACCCTCATGTTTGGACAAAGGTAGGAATGGATTGAAAAAACAAATCAATTGGGCAATTTTTAACGTGTGTTTTCCCTACACAGAGCAAAGACCATCAAGAACACAGTGACGGTCAACGTAGAGCTTACAGCAGAACAGTGGAAGCAAAAGTACGAGCGGGAGAAAGAGAAGAACAAGACCCTGAGGAATACAGTTACCTGGTTGGAAAATGAGCTCAATCGCTGGAGAAATGGTGAGACGAATGCAATTGGTTGTTTTTGTAGTCAGTATAAATTTAAGTCCTTTAAATCTTACAATAATCTTTCCAGGTTGTTGATTAGGGATACAACAGGTTTTGGTTCTTACCTTGGTGTCAAGGTTACATAGTAAGAAAAGAAAATAGGTCAAGTAAATTACTACAATTTGTAACCAATTACATGCCTCTGTATCAGAATAGTATTATCTTACACCAATAGGAATAAGAATTTGATAAGTAACAGAAAGTGACATGTTTGTTCTATTGTCCAGCACCATTGCAAATATGCAAATATATTCACATAAGCCTTTCCATCTTCAAGGCGAGAGTGTGCCAAAGGAGGAGCAGTTTGACAAGGAGAAGGCCAACGCTGAGGTACTGGCCCTGGACAACATCCTCAATGACAAGCCGGCATCCACGCCCAACGTGCCTGGCGTGCGCCTCACTGATGTAGAGAAAGACAAGTGTGAGGCCGAGCTATCCAAGCTCTACAAGCAGCTGGACGACAAGGTGAATAAAGTCAATGGGGGCATGAAAATAGTTTCTTTGGGTTAGTAGGCATGCCACCCAGGGCAGGTTCTTGCAAATTTTGCAATTTGTGCACTATTGTCAGCAGATTATGCATTTTTATTTAATGAGATAGAACCATTGAGATATTTTTCTCTCTCAGAAATATATGACTATTTTGATTTAATTCACTTCAATATTGTTTCTGAATTAATTTCTGATGGATTAATTATTAATACAATTTAATTAACATGGAAGACATCTTTAAACATACACTGGTTACAACTTGCAAGGAGAAATCACTCATAACTCGCCTTCGTTCAAGAGGATTCTGACGAGCGGCATATTCTTCTCTCCATTTAGTCGCGACATACTCAAAACATTTAATGTAATCTGATTCAAAACAATTGCATAAGCTAACCGAATAACACCATTAAGGTCAAAAAAAACAACTGCTCATATTAGATCGAAACCAAAACACCTGCGTAAGAATTTGCAGTAGAAGCATAATAATTTCTTTATAAGGTAAACTGCTGGCGTCCCAGTCAAAGCAATTTAGGAGTCCTTTGTAGATCTTCATTGCGAACTTGCATCTGGGTGTCTGGGTTGCGAGGTGTATCTCCCAGTAAACAGTCCTTGGAGGGTGAGGTGTTACGTCAACAAGCTGGAGCCAGCAGGGTGACCTCGAGTTTGCCCCAGTCTCAAATTAAAGACACTCTTATACAAAAGTAATTCAAATGCACACATCTATAATATTATCCAGAATAACCCCAACAATTTCCCTTTCATGGAATGTAATGTAGTGATCGTAACAACTACTGATTTCATGGCGAAAGTTGTTCTGGAATATACATTTTACATACGTTTCTCAAACCGCATCTCACGTTAATACTACTGAGTCTATCCTTTTTATTCCAGGATGAAGAGATCAACCAGCAGAGCCAGCTGGCCGAGAAACTGAAGCAGCAGATGCTGGACCAGGAGGAGGTGCGTCCTTGAGACTCAAAAACAAATGCCCTAGCATTTTTTGTTAAATCGACTTTATCTTTGTCCAGCTGCTTGTATCATCACGCCGTGACCACGAGAACCTCCAGGCCGAGCTCAACCGCCTGCAGTCGGAGAATGAAGCCTCCAAGGAGGAGGTGAAAGAGGTGCTGCAGGCTCTGGAGGAGCTGGCCGTCAACTATGACCAAAAGAGCCAAGAGGTGGAGGACAAGACCAAGGAGTTTGAGGTCATCAGTGAGGAACTAAGCCAGAAATCGGTGAGGAAAAGACCAAAAATCCAATATTTTATTCTAAGTTTGGTGCATGAAATCATTCTTGGTCATCTTTGAAACCTTTTTTTGATGTAATTCTTAAAAAAAAAAAAAAAGTCATGGTCTGGATTTTTTGGTGGGCTTGGTTGTTTTTCACCTTTTTATATTGGGTCTTCTAATGGGTTCTTGATGGATTTTTTTCATGTTTTTTTTTTTTTAACTGTCTTTTTTCCCCCCACTGTTCTTGGACCGGGTCATGGTGTTTTGGTTTGACATTCTTTGGTCTTTGACTGTGTTCTTGACTTTGGGTCATTGTTTTTTATTTATTTATACCTTAGTTTTGTTTGTTTTTGTCTTTGTTCTTCACTTGGCTATTGTTCTAGACCAGGGGGCCACAGTAAGTGTTAACATAAACACTTGCCCACCAAGAGCTAATCAGAGTGAAGAGCTTAAATTCGAAGGTTAAATATTCAAATTTGACCTCTATCCTAGTCAGCCAACTATAGCCTCTTTTGTTGTTGTTGACCTCCTCATATTGCTCTTTGCATTCACATACTATGAATTTAAATATATTTGTACTCGTGGACATCCAATCACTTTGTACTAGGAACTAGGAGTTTTTGCAGTAATGAACATTCCTTTACCACCATCAATGGGAGCCAGTTAGTTTGTGAGAATAAGGATGTTTGCAGAGGCGGACAAAAAGGGGACAACTACTAAAATAGTGCAAATAAGAACACCCCTGTTCAACAACAAAACCTATAATGAAAACAATACATGGAAGATCAGTTGTGAATGTTTGTTTTCGTCTCTCCAGTCCATCTTGTCATCTTTGGACTCTGAGCTACAAAAGCTGAAGGAGATGTCCAACCACCAGAAGAAGAGGATGACAGAAATGATGTCGTCACTTCTCAAAGACCTTGCAGAAATTGGCATTGCCGTTGGCAGCAACGACATCAAGGTGAGGCGAAACGGGAAATAAAACAGTGGGGTGTTTTGCAACCGTGTCCATCGTTATTCCTCCCTTCATAGCAGCACGAGGGCGGCAGCGGCTTGATCGACGAGGAGTTCACCGTCGCCCGTCTGTACATAAGCAAGATGAAGTCTGAGGTGAAGAGCATGGTGAAACGCTGCAAGCAGCTTGAAGGCACCCAGTCCGAGAGCAACAAAAAGATAGACGAGAACGAGAAGGAACTGGCTGCCTGTCAGCTGCGGATTTCTCAGGTCAGTATCACTTCCACCACGATTTGGGTTTGAGAATGCTGCTGAAGAACTCACGGGTTCCTCCATTTTGCAGCATGAAGCCAAGATCAAGTCCCTGACGGAGTACCTGCAGAATGTGGAGCACAAGAAGAGGCAGCTGGAGGAGAATGTGGACTCTCTCAACGAGGAACTCGTCAAACTCAGTGCTCAAGGTACATCACAATCTTTCAGGCCGCACGATTGTGCTGAAGTTGGATACACCTGTTTATCTGGAAAGCTTTCCCAAATTCTGGTGTTTATTCTCAAAATTAGAGGAAATGAAATTAATCGGTAACAGATGCTACAGATTTCTTTATTATTGTGGGGTGAAAATAAATGCTATACACATTGAAAAGTCCCAAATCACAATGTATTGTTTTTGTTTGTGTGCTTCAGTGTGTTACTTTTTCAGAGAGGAAAAGAAAACAGTATTTTGTTCCTAGAATGTGTCTCAGAAATCCTTATTCCTAGGAATTAGTCATAAAAAGCAAGGTCAACCAGGCTAACAATTATAAGATGGTGTTCTTTCTGAGCGATTCAGTTTATTGAGACATTTTTAGACTGATTAGAAATGTGCGTATGTGTATTGTCTGTGAATCATTCAAATAATATTTTAGAAAGGATTCTGGACTCGTGCTGTTGGCTTTGTTTGCCGGCCATCCAGCTATTTTTGTTATCTCAGTGTCAAAAATCCCTGCAGAAAATATAATGAACTTCAGGCTATCATACATCACCAATTATTCAAAAGTAATTGGTAAAGTCACTCCAATTGCGCACTTTGCTGTTCTCTGTCGACGTGACGCACCTTCTTGTGTATTTTGCAGAGAAAGTGCACGCCATGGAGAAGGAGAATGAGATCCAAACCGCCAACGAAGTAAAGGTGCGCAACTCGGCTCTTGGAAATCACCTCAATTCTCCCCAATTATTCCCCCAAACAGTAATATTTGTTGTGTGACAGGAAGCCGTGGAGAGGCAGATCCACTCTCACCGTGAGACTCACCAGAAACAGATCAGCAGCCTGCGGGATGAGCTGGACAACAAGGAGAAGCTCATCACCGAGCTGCAAGAGTAAGAGAGACTACACCGTAACTTACATCCTCGTTAGATGTGGTACTTATTAATAATGCTATATTTTCCCAGCTTGAACCAAAAGATCATGCTGGAGCAGGAGAGGCTGCGAGTGGAGCATGAAAAGCTCAAGAACACCGACCAAGACAAGAGCCGCAAGCTACATGAGCTCACGTAGGTTTTTATATATTTTGAAAGACTAAATCATGGATCTTACAATGGATTTATCATGGGTGACATTGTAATTATGGTTGCCCTCCAGGGGCCTGTTGGCATGTTGAAACCATGTCGATGTATGATAACATATCAGTGGAAAAGTTCTTGCTGACAATTCAGGAAAAAAATATTTAAGTATTCAAAGGAATGAAATTTCAACTGGAATATGCGATCCATGTGAACCCTGGCACTTTTAGTTCGTTTTTTAATAAGAATGTCCGAGAAGGCATCCAAAAAAAACTTGCTCCGGAAGATAACCTTTGTCTTTAGAAATGTTAGGGAACTCTTCCTCGACCTACCATGTTGCTGCCTGTTCTGGTTGGGGTCTGGTGGCAAGATAGAGGGGCTTTACATGAACTTTGAGATCCTCTGTTCAACCAGGGTGATGCAGGACAGGCGGGAGCAGGCCAGACAGGATTTGAAAGGTCTGGAGGAGACCGTGGTGAGTTCTTACTTCTTTCTCATATTCAGTCTTTTTTTTAAACCCTTCTAAATAAGGCATATTTTGTTTTTCCATTTTTCCTTCCAGGCTAAGGAGCTACAGACCCTTCACAATCTAAGGAAACTTTTTGTCCAGGACTTGGCCACACGGGTGAAAAAGGTGAGGATGTGACTAGAATAATTACTTGCATGTTAGTGTTTTAGTAGAAACTGCACCAAACTGCAGGGTGTGGTGAAAAAAATACAAATTGAAATGCTAATGCTGTCGTTATCTTCCGTTTGTGTGCAGAGTGCGGAAATGGACTCTGACGACACTGGGGGGAGTGCTGCCCAAAAGCAGAAAATATCCTTTCTTGAGAACAATCTTGAGCAGCTCACCAAGGTTCACAAACAGGTAAGTTTGGAAAACCCTCCCATCTGCTCTCCTGTCTAACACTATTCATATCCACACAATTAATCCCACCACTCCCCCCTGTTGTCAGCTGGTTCGTGACAATGCAGACCTTAGGTGTGAGCTTCCAAAACTGGAGAAGCGCCTTCGCGCTACAGCTGAGCGGGTCAAGGCGCTTGAGTCTGCACTGAAGGAGGCTAAAGAGAATGCTGCACGTGACCGCAAGCGCTACCAGCAGGAGGTGGACCGCATTAAGGAGGCCGTCAGGGCCAAGAACATGGCCAGGCGGGGACACTCGGCGCAGATCGGTCAGTGCAAAAATTGAGTGGCAGTGCAAGAAAGTCCCTGGATTGAGATCCTTTCTATTAGTGTCAGCAGCATTTGGACAAATGACAAAATAACTGAAAATTTGGTTGACGAAAGAAGCTGCCAAAATATTTACATTACCATGAATAAACAGTATTAAAAACATCAATATTTGGGATGATAAATAAGCTTCAAGATGGAGACTTTTTGTCTTGGTAGAATTAGGATTCAGATCTCGGGATTTAAATACGATAATGTACCAAATATTAATATTATAATTTTAGGACAATGGGAGAAAGTTGGGTTTGATTTAACTTGTTATATATTTGTTATGTATACCCATATTGAGCTTTTCTCAAGGTTAGTATTGTGCTTGTACAATTCCAAGTTTAATAATCTTTCTCCCTCTGTTGCTACAGCCAAGCCAATCAGGCCCGGGCAGCAGCCGGTGGCGTCCCCCACACACCCCAACCTCAACCGCAGCGGAGGAGGTTTCTACCAGAACAGCCAGACGGTGGCCATCAGGGGCGGTGGCGGCACTCCCAAAGGAGACAAGAAGTACGCCCAGTGCGGCCATCACTCACACATACAAAAAGGTTTATTTGACTTTCATGATCGATACACAATGTATTGACTCCTCTTCTGTCTCCATTCTTGCACATGCAGCTGAATCGAGCAGTAAAGACGAAGGATGACACCAGACGAAGCCAATATCATCCAACCGCCCCCCACACACTCGGCCCTCTTAGCGCCCCCCCCCCCCCCCCACCCCCCCCCCCCCCCCCCCCACCCTCGGCCCGTCATTCCAATACAGCTTCACAACCGCACAGGAGTGAGTGTGCGGACTATGAATACGTATAAATAGGAAATATTCCTGGCTGTACAGCTCTGACCCGCTTACCCACAGTGCATTGAGTTTACAAAGTGAGCAACTAAAATTGAATATAACATCCAAACATGCCAAATGTCTCAGTGAACCGCAGCGGCAAAAACGGCACGCTGATTGAATGTCCAGCCTTCGTCTCTTCGTTTTTTTGCACATGTCTGTCATTGTAGTCGTCGTGCCAGTAGGTGTGCACTGCTGCCCCCCCCCCCCCCCCCACAACACTACCGCACTCTTCGCCTCCCCACCTGAGCTGAATGTAATACAAAATGTAATAAATAATCAAAGAAAAAAAGGAAAAATCCTACGACTGCACGTAGCAATGTAGGCTAAATAACGCCGCCTACATTTTCCTCATTGCGGGACATGTTCTCAACTCTAAGAAAGAAGAAATACAGTGTGTATACAGGGTGGGTCAAAGTGGACGCTGACATTTACAGGACCTTTTTTTTCAATTTACGCTGACCTAAAAAAAGATGATTATTTAAGTATCCTTTCTTCTTTAATTCAAGTTACTTGATGGCATTCCTTCCTCATTTCCATCTTACGTCCCTCATTTTTTCCACCCTTCCTTCTGTTTTAACACCACCCTCTCCATCCTTTTCATCCCCAACTTCCCTACCCACCACCATCTTTTCCTCCCTCCCATAATCTCTTGTTTCTCTTACCTTGTTAATTAAGTGTGATTGTCTGGTTCCTTTTTGTCCCGCAAAAGTTGTAGTACAGAAATTTGTCCCTACTTGTCAGTGCCCCGCTCATTTTGTGCTCACATGTTCGTGAAGGCGGGCCAAAAGAAAAAGCAGCAGCAGCCATGCAAACATGTACTGTAGATGTATTTAAGTGGACATGCGTGGACGCCATTTGTTTTTATGCTTAACTTAAATCTGCAAATTCGCTATGTCACAAAAAAAAAAACAACGGAACGGATGCCCATGATCCAGACCATGCTTTTTAATGCCGGCAAAACACTCTGTCAAGCTACTTGTGTGTTTTTACTCATCATGATGACTATTTATAGCTGCAAACAATTCCCCCCCCACTGCTCCCGAACATTTTGAATGCCCTGAAAGTGACCCACAGACCTCACGTGTTCACCAGAGGGGACATTTGCCGATATCAGGCAGGGTTCAAAACACAAGTTGACAAGGTTTATTTAAGTCAATACAAAAGTGTCGTTTTTTTTTCTAGTGATGATTGTTTATTTTGGTTTTTCGGGTTATGTTGTCTCCTTTTTTAAAAACCCATTGAGGCCCCAGTGCGTTATTACGGAGGACTATTAAGCCCACACTACTGAAAGGAAAATGCAAAATAAATGCACATCATATAAAACTGGGAAGAATTAAGGCCAATATAAAACTCATTGTTAAGGGAAACATTTCGATATTTTATTAGGTTAAAAGTAGTAGTGGCATTGTTCTAAAAATGAAATAATTAAAAAATTTATAATGCATACTATATATTTATTTTCTCATTAATTAAATTAACGTATTTGACAGTTCAATGTATATTCCTTGATTTCTTTTTTTTCTTGACAGTAATCATTTTATAATTTGTTTCCCCCATATATTATATTCATCCTGGAAATTAATTTTTCTCCTTTAAAAACCACTCTGATAAATGGCTTCTATCTTAAACAAACTCCAACAATATTGATTGTCTCTCATTTTTTTTATATATATTTTTCTTTCTGGGTGTGGCCTTAATAATCCTTTGGTGCGTTGTAATCCCAGCATGAGGACGCTAACACCACGTGCAAGTGCAATATATACTGTAATATACACTGAACAACACACACACCCTCATGTAATATTTACCATTTGAAAGAAAACAAGATCCACTTATTTAAAGATGAAAATATTTCAACCTGGACTTGACAAGTGTACAGCAAGCATTTAGCATCCAGTTTTGAAAGCACTCCATCTGTTTAGGATTTGAATCCCACATTAGGCTGGACGCTAGCACTCCCCTACGACCCCCTCTGCGTCTGTGAAAGGACTGTGTATGTATAGAGGCGCCCCCTCCCACCCTATTTGTAATCCCCCCATGAATCAGTAGATTAGCATGGACCTCCAAATGTTTCTCCTGTCTTTCACCTTCCACCAAAAACTGGATATGAAATGGAAACATAGATTAAAGAGTAAATAAATGACTACAATTAAAGCGTATTTGTGGCTTCCATTGAAATTCTTTCGAAATTTAACGTAAAAAAATGCCACTTTTTTATTACTGTGTAATAGTTGGTCCATTTTTAAAGGGTTGTTGTTGTTGTTGTTGTTTGTTGCTCGGGGGGAAATCCATTAGTGGACAAAAGGTACTGGATCATTCCTGGCTAACTGGGGCACAAAGTTGGAGTTGTGACAGATGCAGATGATATCGCCCGTTTTTTTTGTTTTTTGTTTGTTTTTGTTTTGGGGATTGACTGCATGATGTAAATGTATGTGTGATTAAATAATTATCAGTAAACATGTTCAGATCTTGTCTCTTTGATTCTTTGGACAATTATTCATGAGGAATTTGTGGATTTCATATTTTATTCTTTTGGAAAGAACTCTATAGTTACCTTATTTTTTAATATTATTGTTTATAGATTTCATTAGAATGAGACATTCTTGACAGATTTTTCCTTGATTGTTTTTCAGTCCTAAATATATGTTTGCTTAAGAGATCTTTCCTAAAAGTATTTTCTTCAAGGGGAAAATATTTTTTAAATACTATGATTAAAAAAAAGATTTAATTTGGCTCAGTGAGTCAATTTCTGAAGCCTTTTGAACAATGTTCATTAAACAAAAGCTAATATAGCTCATAATGTGTAGTTTTTGGTGGGATATGTTTCCAATTTGAATGTGTGTATATATATATATATATATATATATATATATATATATATATATATATATATATATATATATATATATATATACTAGTATATATATTTATATATATACTAGTATATATATTTATATATACTAGTAGTATGTTTTTTATGCCTAGAGGGGCGCTATAATTCAGTTTGCGTCAAAACACCTGAGGCATCTCAAGAAATGAACGCAAATTTAGAGCGCCGACCTCCTGAAACAATTCTCCACCTGATCACAACCGTTGTAGATTGACATTATTCCGGCTGTTTTAAAGACTAAAAAATATATATAACACAAATATTTTAAAGGAAGGGATCATATTAAAACCTAAACTTCAATGCGCAGGGTTTCACGTGGAGAACTGTGACGTAGACGAGCTACAGCCTCTCGTCAGAGTGAAGCTGTTGTTTAATAGACGATCGTTGCTTTGTAGACGATCTTGGGCCCAGGAAGGTAAAGAGTGACTCACTTGGCTAAACTTGTATCGGACAGGAAGTGACTTTTTTTCTGGCGTCAACACAAGCAAGTGGACAGCTTCTTTTTACCATCATCCAGACGTCCGCCATTAAGGAGCAACTTTAGTAGGATCTAAGTACCTCTAAATTGCAACCTGCCAGCTGGGACCACTGTTATGTGTTCCCATTAAGGTAAGCGACTTTGACGGGACACCCACTCCCCTTGGCGCAATGGGAATTCTAGTTAGCTCTTATGCTAATTAACCAGTGGCTAACAAATTAAGTCTGTACTACGGTTTCTGCCGCGATCTTATGGGCGCCCCATAAAAAGACAACTAAAAATTGTGTTTTTAATGTGGAGAAATTTTGTTGGAATGTTTCAGGAAGTGCACTGTCTCAATCCCATGAGGAATTCAACCTAGCAGGGCTTCATGCGCTCAAAGGGATCAAAGTTAACTTTTTAATTTCACTCTAATTTAGTTTTATCAATACGCCCATCTGAAATCATTTTCTGTATTATTAATTATTGTCTTGACCGCCTTCGATGAGATGGAGCCAGAAAGACTTGAAATACACTGAGAGGAGCTAAATGATTGGTCGCCTGTCATGTCAAGGGACATCTAAATACTCACTCTTAAATCAACAGTAAACTGGTCGCCCGTTCCTCATGAATGCACATAATGACAAAATATGCAAAATACTGTTTGTTCAGGTAGGGCACAAATGGACAACCAATTGTCTGTTTGCCAATCAATTTTAAGGGCGTGCGCTAATACACTTCATACTAAAATTTCCCCAGTTTTTTAAAGATTCAACCCCTTACCTACCATATTTACTCACATAAGCCACCCTTGCGTGTCAGACGCAAACTTAAAGTCGCATTAAAATCATTGAATTTTACAATTTCTCACGTATTAGCCGCCCCCTGATTCACAATTTTCATCTCCATATTCTTGGTTTTAATAGGGAGTACAAATGTGTTACTTTGAAGGGAAAATCTTAAGAAAATCATCGGATGTGGTTTTTCTGAGATATTGTATGAATAAAAAAAACATTATTAGGGTCAATATCATAAGGAATTATTCATCCAGTTATGGTTGTTTTCTTATTGCAAACCAGAAAATAACCAACAAATAGTAGATGTTACTTTGCCGATATCTACTAGTGAAAAAGAATATAGCAAGTCTTGTGCGCATATAAGCCGTACCCTTGATTGACCTTTGATAAGTTTTTGTTACAAATGCGTCTTCTATGCGAGAAAATACAGTACTCAATAATAAAAAAATGTTTTGGGTCACTATTCTGACTGTTGGTTTTGACATCGGTTAACCAATTAAAAAGCATTTATAGACAAATCCTGGTCTCTTTTTAGGGAATAAATAGTAAAATAATGGTCAGCTGGGAAATCTATGTCAGATAGACATAAACAATTAATGGTTTCCTGGCCAGTCGTATAAAGATGGAATGAAATGGTGTACAATGTAATGTAAGGTCACAAAAGGCTAAAAAATTGATGATGTATAATTCCGATTTGTACAAAAAGTGGACTGGTTGCAAGACAATGCCAGTGTTCCTGTGGTAGAACAATGTAGCTGTATCTATTTTTGTCTAATTGTATTGCTTTGAGTTGATGTGTATGTAGTATAGAAGTTGAATGGCTATAAAACATGTCACTGACGGTAGTTCAAGGTGTACCTACCTCACCTTAACACCCGTGTGAGTGTTTATATATTATTTAAGCAGGAAACTATGCCAGCTATTCAACAAATCAGCAGCGACTTGTCGACCGACATCGTGAGCGTCAACGGTGTGGCAATGTGCGAGTCACGTTATTAGCATTAGCGTGAGTGCCTAATCTTCTGCACACAGTGCACTACAGCCTTTCAAAAGGATTTACGTCTCTCCTTATTCACTTCCTCTCATCAGGTTAGGACCATATTAGGATGTCTTGTAAGACACACTATTGCCTTTCGGCTCTTATTGTTGGTGATGGGTATTAGAATTAAAGGGGTGTGTTGGGATGTCCTTGGCTGTGTGGCCGGATGCTGAAACTGGGGAGGAGAAATTGAAAGGTAAATTAAAGACTGGATGTAGAAGGCAGTTTTTTTAATGCACATGGTCAAATTTTAATGGATTGTCTTTGATTTGTTCGACCGGGATCATAAAGGGAGTGCTTCTGGGGGCGAACGGGTTCTGTCAGGATATTTGAGGGGAGTGTGTGTCGTGTCAGAGGCGGTGTTTTGTGATTGATTATTAGGTTGTTGAAAGCTTTCAGAGTGAAGACGCTCTTAAAAGTTTACTCTGTGTCAATCCAAGCGTTGAGTTAAAGTGATGATATTTACGTCAACTTCCTCAATTAACTCATTCACTGCTATTAATTGTCATATAGATGTCTAATCCATTTGAATTGGCAGAGCTGGTAGAAAGTGATTGCTGCCAGCTGCTCTCAGTTTAAATGGATTGAAGTTTTATCGCTGTCAGTGGCAGCGAATGAGTTAAGGAGATGTGCATCTGAATCAATGTCTTCCATCTCCTTATTTTTGTTTCCATCAGTTTGTCTACGGAGGCCATGTCGGATTGTGTGTAATTTAATCAGAGGAAAGCATCACGGACGGCGCCATGTCGGCGCTGCCCATTGCGCCGGGCCAGGTCTATATCGAGGTGGAGTACGACTACGAGTACAAGTCCAAAGACCGATTGATTGCCATCCGCCAGGGAGAATGCTACATGCTTGTCCAGAAGACCAATGAAGATTGGTGGAAGGTGCGCAGGGATGAGGGCAGCAAAGCCTTTTACGTACCCGCCCAGTATGTCAAAGAGGTCCGCAAAGCCCTCATGCCACCTCCCAAGACTCTACCGCACCACCCTGTCTCCACTGGGAATACCCCGTCTCATCACCCCGTTTCTGCAGGGAGTACGCCTCCTAATCATCCTGTCTCTACTGGGAACACCCCACCCCAGAACACTGGTGCTGTCTGGGTAAAACCAGGCACTCTAAATCTCCAGGACGTGGAGAAACATGAAAGGCCCGAGTCTCAACCCGCACGCTCGCCCTCGGCTCATTCCGCCTCATCAATCCATTTGACTCCACCTGTCCAGCGGCGGAACAGTAACCAGCACGTTCCCGTCACCCCAACTGATCCCGAGTGCTCAATTGCTGAAATCCTAGCCCAAAATCCAGTGCCCGCACCTCCCCATCGAAGAAGCACGTTGCCCCGTGGACGGGCGAGGCCCCAATCTCCAGAGTTGGTCCGGGCTCCACTGGACGTGGACAGTCCCCCGGTCTCAGCAGGCGAAGACCGACGGACCAACGACTCAGAGTCTGGAGACGAGTTAAGCAGCAGTTCTACAGAACAACTCCAGGTAAAGAAACTTTAATCATCTTGATTTGAGGCAATTACAATTGTTTTTGTGCAGCTCTAATACCCCCTGGAGATGTTGTCATTGCTTGACTGTCAGTGCAGTCAATGTTTTTAATAGACTTGATAATTGTCCTTTATGACATAAGAACATTTATTCTTTAGTCCGGCCTCTTGTCGAGCCGCCTGCTATTTTTTACATTTAGGCGTCCTGCTGATTAAAGGCTGTCTAAAGGCAAGGCAAACATAGTCTAACATTTTCATAACCTGACTTTTATGTGAGAGTCCCAATGGGCTTGCTTCCTTCCTCCCTTTCTTCATTACATATAAACCGAAGCACATAAACAGCAGTTTAAAGGCCAAACTACAAGTTGCTTGACTTCCATGGAAAGGCCATATTGGCACTATGGGATAATATCACCATTGGTGTCTTGTGTTGTTGTTGAGCTTGCTTAAAATTTATTTATTTTTGTTTGGGAGGGCCTAAGTGTGATTTTATGAAATCCTGAGGGCACTTAAACTCTCTAACACACACTGTCTTTGGGTAGTGCAGCAACTGGTCCACTCCTTTTGCTGTCTATGCTTATTTTTCTTCATAAAACCCTGGTCCAGTCATCCAGAGTTGACGTTTACTGATGAGCTTTACCTCCCCGAAACACTAAAAAATATAATGTGCAGTATAATAAGTCCTTGATATTAAAATAATATATTTAAAATAAGCAAGCATGTGCAAAATCATTGGATTAAAACCTGGGAGATTTGCATACATTTGCTAGACTAGTTGAAAACAAGAAGTTACTAAGCCGTGTGGATATTGGTGTGTGGATTCATCCTTTGCCACTATTATTTGCGTTTATTCAAGACTTAGTCAAATGAGGAAGACGAAAATGAACACATTAAGGAGTAAAACTGGATTAGCCAAGACGGTGAAATGAATTGCTGCTTTTAGTTATGACTCCCCGAACTTAGGTAGGCAAGAAAATCAAACTGGTCAATGTCTGGCCGTTTACATTACCAGCGAAATACAATTGTTTCGTATGATACACACTTGGCTTGTTTCAATGACTGCAAAAATATGTTTGTCTTTAAATGAAAAACTAAACATTATCTGCTTTAATTTCCTGCCACCGTTCAAAATTCAGTAATCGAATTGATATTCTTGTTTACACTGATTTTAGTTTTTCAATTTTCATTAATTTCAGCGGGCAGCCACTCTTTTAGTACTGTCCTCTGCTTTTGACTGAATTTAAAGCCACAGTGTGAAATACAAGTTGATGGTTTAATGATTATTTGTACAAATAGAGGCTTTTGGGGCGCGGCCCGGTGGAGCAAGTGGTTAGTGTGTCGGCCTCACAGCTCTGGGGTCCCAGGTTCAAATCCAGGTCACGTGCGTGGGTTTCCACTGGGTACTCTGGTTTCCTCCCGCATTCCAAAAACATGCATGGTAGTCTGATTGGACACTCTAAATTAATTGCCCCTAGGTATGTATGTATGGGTGTTAGTGTGCATGGTTGTCTGTCTCCTTGTGCCCCAGCACCCCCCGCAACCCTAATGAGGATGAAGTGGTTCAGAAAATGAGATGTGATGAGATGAGAGGCTTTTGGGGCATCTTTTTCACAATCCCAAAGTTCGGTAAATAGTCAAAAGTGTGTGTTGTGAATGGAAGAGAGGATGGCGCAGAAGCATTGAGGAAGCTCATGCTAAAAAAGGCGCTAACATTCACCGTGAGCCAGTGTCACCCATAATGCATTTCCTAACTGTTTACCTGTAAATAAATGATGTTTTGCCATCTTAAGCCCTTTCCATTCTTGTTTGGGTTGCTTTACAGTTTAACACGTCATGAAAGAAAGAATATTGACGTCAAAGTCCTTTCACAAAAAGCTGAGAAATTATGCCGGCATTTTGGTTGAAACCAACCCATGTTCTACTTCTTTTTTTCCCCATTCATTTTCTGAACTGCTTATTCTCACATGGGTCGCAGGGGTATTGGAGCCAATCCCAGATAACTACGGCACCAGACGGGGGACACCCTGAATCGGTGGCCAGCCAATTGCAGGGCTCAAAGAGACAGACAGCCATTCGGGCTCACACTCATACCTAAGGCAAATTTAGAGTTTTCAACCAGGTTACCCTGTCTGTTTAAAGAAAATAGTCGGCATTTCCTTTTTATAAGTTTGGTGTTCATATTATTTCATAAAACAATATCTTGACAGATGAGCAGAAAAGCTCTAGATCAAGGGTGTCAGACTCGGGTTGGTTCGTTGGCCGCTTTAACGTCAACTCGATTTCATGTGGGCCGGACAATTTTAGATATAATATTTAGATTTTTTTTATATAAATTGATTAAAAGAACTGGATTAAAAGCCCTGAATATTCAGTTTTCTATAGATCTAAAACAATGTTTATTGTTGCTTTTTTTTTTAATATATTTTTTGATTTTACAAAATGATTTATGAACTAAAAACAGAAAAAATGATTAAAAAATTACAATTATTGATTTAAAAGGGGGAAAATCAGGAAATTTAATATACATCTATACTCTTCATTTTAATTTGATCCTAAAACAGAAAGTCGACACTCATGATTTACTTTCCCGGGCCACACAAAATGATGCGGTGGGCCAGATTTGGGCCCCGGGCCGCCACTTTGACACATGTGAACTAGGGCATGATGTGAGCTTTTTTTTGTGGGGAAGGGGAAATTAATTCTCTCTATATAACCAGTGTAGTGATCCCTTTAATAGAAGACTAAGAATAATAGACATTCTGTGTACTGGTTACGAGGAGATCATCTGATCATCTGCTGTGTCTTTGATTAGACACAAACAAGCGTGTGTGTGTGTGTGTGTGTGAGAGAGAGATTGAGAGGCACAGTTCTTTACACTACATAGAGCTTTTCATGTTAATCCCTCCAAGCGCTTCAATTGGATATTTGTGTTTGTGTGTGCGAATATTATGTCAGAAGAGCACTGCTCTGTCACTCTCTCCCACTCTCGTTCTTTCTCTCTCTCTCTTCCTCTGTGTGTGCGTGTGTGTGTTTACATAATAGTTGAGTGTGTAGCTTTTCCCATGTCAGTCACAGCGATGAAACCAGCTCAATGCTAGCCGACATCATGTATCCCGATGACAACCACACGGTAGGTAGGACAGATGCTTCATGCTCCAGTTTTTTATTTAAAAAATAATTCAAGCCTTGTAAGTGTTTTTCCAGGCAGTGTTGTTATTGTGAAGAGATGTAAACAGTGTTTGTAGCAGCATGGGCAGTGTTTCATAATACAAACAAATAATGAATACTTTTGTCGATATAGCGGTCGGTGCGTTGATATTATGAGTACCACGGCTTGTTTTTTATTCAGTACAAGGTGCCTTTGGACTGATATATATATATGGGTTTTTTTGCTTTGACTTTTGAGCAGAATACGTGGGATTTGAGCTTTGTATAGTGGCTGTATATACTCAATTCAAGTCACAACAAGCAACAGTTTGACAGATAGTGAACAGTTCAAAACAGTCAAACAAAGTCAGTTTCTTCTTTTTTTATGGAAACAAAAATTGCAACATGCCATAGCAATCATAGTTTCAAGCTTTTATTTAGTAAATCTGGTATTTGCACCAGAGTTTCCGGTCTTCATTTAGATTGGGTCATAACAATAGCTGAAATTCCCAAATGAGATGACCTCTGATAAAAAGTGATAAAAAGTAGTGATATATATGAATAATATAACAAGTGTGGAAGAGTTCAATTTTACATCACAGAGGTACATTTTCCAAGAGTTAATAGATAATTACTTTTTTCCAACACTTTTATTCATAAAATTTATAGACGATTTGGAGATGCAGGACCAGTGCTGATTTGTCAAGTAATCGATACATTCTGAAGGTGCAGTTTTTCCACTGACCCCATGTGAACATTTACAAAATGTTTTGCCCTGAAAAATGGGCATGCAGCCATGTTTCACTGATTTAACTTGATTATAGTTGCCATTGAATCGAAGTGGCCACCACACAGAGGGAGTGCAGCAACCACCCGGCATCCTGTTTAGTTCACAGTGATGCCGGCTGAGTCACTAGCCATGCTAAATTACATAAGAGCTGGCCGGGTGGCAGCAACATAACATTTGTTTGGACAGCTGGCTGCTGCACTGAACTACTACGCCTATAGCCCAGAACTGCAGCATCCTCACAAAGTATACATCAATTTATGAAAGGAAAAGTGGCTGGATGTATTTTTCTTTGCTCATTTTTACCTTTTACTGATGGGCTTTTTGATCTGTAAATAAATCCAGCAAAATAGTGGACAGTGGATGTAACACATGGAACAATTGTTTCCTTTTGGCCATCACTTGATTCTACAATAATCCTTAATATTGAGATATTGAGTATCTTTGGTACATTCCGCTAGCATCTTGGATTATTTCAGTCAATCTGAAACACTGTATTGGTCATCTACTGGCGTCATTTGCACTGAAACAGGAGGGTTCACTGCCAGATCTCCCTTTTTGAGTGAATCAGACATCCATTACCACCACTGACAGTGAGATAATAAGAGTTTATGATGCTCAAATGATTTATATTGCATCTCTCACCACTAAATGGATGTCCTTATGCACCGCCCATGTGTACGCCCTGCTAAATGTGCGTGGCTGTGCAGTGTCATTTGTCACTTTCTCCCAGAAAGACCGGTATTTATTTGACTTTTAAACCTCGCACCCCTTCCTATGAGCAATCCTGCTGGTTAATCATTCACTCTGTCAGTTAATTTGCAATGGAATATAACTACAATAATTTTTATTTACATGACTTAATGTTGAGGAATATACATTAATGTTTCCATTAAGTAATTTTTAATGCTGGCAAATTCTTGCCGCTTAAAAAGAAATATGAACTGTTAGGTCAGTGTTAAAAGAACTTGTTCATTGTTTTTCTATCTTTTATTACACAGTAATAGTAAAATTGGCATTTGGACTGTACAGTCAGATGGCATAGGCTCTGGCACCCCCTGCAACCCTAGTGAGGATAAAGCGGTTCAGAAAATGAGATGAGATATAAATATGTAATTGCTGCATGTTATTTTCAATTCATGATTCTTATTATTAGTAGTATTTTATTTCTCGTGTTTGGATTATTTTTACATATCGAAATTATTTTTCAAATCAGTTAAAATGAATAACATTTATACTTAAGATTGGGGTATTTATAGTTTTTTTCTTTACAGCTTGATTATTTTTATAATGTTTGTCTTTTAGGAATTTTCAGACCTCAGTGGGACCTGTTTTTATCTTTGTTTTGAAATTGTTTTTTGTGCAAGGCACACGTCGTCAAACTGGGCAAAATGTAATGCCTAACCACTCGCGTAACATTTGTAGACAGTAATTGTTTTCCTGTGTGCTTCTAAAGCTATTTATTGTCCATTCCAGAATAGACTGTGAATGCCTCACTAGTCTACTTTAACTGTCACATTGGTTAATATTATGAGATCAATGTTGCATTGTCGTTGGAAACAGGGGCAACCGGTCTTTGCTCTTTTTGAACGGGTTTCATCTCGGCATCGTGTGTGTCGCCGTCTTAAAAGTAAACTTCAAGACGAGTAAGATCAGTTCATGACCAAAAATGAAGCCATGCTATTCCTATCAGGAATTTTTTTTCTTTTAATATTGAAATAATTAGTAGTAGTTAAAGTTGCACAATCATCTCAAGGGGTACTTTACTGAATTTGATAAATTGGACATTGCTGAACCACAACCCATAGTCCATTTCTTTGTAAAATGAACTAGAAAATCGCCCTTTTTTTTTTTATCCCTTTTTGCTGTGGGCCAGTAAGCGAGATCTGCTAATGGGAGACGACATGGGCGGGCGGCGTCTTAATTGTGTAAAAATCTGCGATAGTTAGAGGATTGATCAGTCGTTGTCGGTTATGATAAAGTTGCATTGATGTGGTTGTAAGATATTCCAAATATAATGTTACAAATAGGGACGATTTATTCTAATGTGACAAAAAATTGTTGACTGGTGGGAATATGTTCACTTAAAACAAGATAAACTGGTTGTTACGTCTTAACAGTTAAACAGGAAAGTGTTTGCAATACCTCATCTTAGTTTGCATTTTTACATTATGGTGTTTGCACAGGAAAACGCTTCAGGTAGTTTTTGCCTTTGACCTTTTTTTGCATTTACGCGATAAAATACATTTCTGCCACCAAGTTTTAGCTTTTATGTTTTGTTTTCTCTTTTGCCATTTGTGCAGAAATCTTCCATTAACTTTCCCAGACCATTTTTTCCTTAGCCAAGTTTTAGGTTTCCATGTTTTCTTAAGTCTTTTCTGCATGCTAATCAATTTTTGTTGTTGTTTTGATGGCCTGTTTTTGCAAGGCATAGCATCAAACATTGTTTCCCTGCACTTTAAAAAAAAATACACTTTGCATGTTTACAATCTATTCATTTATCATTGGTGAAAATACTGAGCACATGCTTAACAAAATGTCCTTCATACATAATATACGTAATGTCCTTCAAACTAAATGGGTAAAATGGACCTATAATTGAACATTTTAACTAATGCACAGGCTGCCATATTTTGACTAGATTTTAATTGAGGTCGAACTCCTCAGTACGGAGATCATTTTGTGGGCTACCGTGTGAAATATCATTTCAATTGTTTATGCTGAAGTATCTTCTAATCGCACTTGACCTCGCGCGGACACATTTGCGCATATCGTCAAGTGTAATTACCCAGCCCAGCTGTCCTAATAACCTCATCGTTGCCGTCAAAGTGATGACTACTAACGGGGTGAACGGCCCTCCGTGCTAATCTGCATGCATCAAATATGTTTTTTTCGTTCTCAGCCTTGAATTCTTGCCGAAAATTTTGCTCATTATTGTCAACGTAAAGCAAGTATTGTTGTGTTTTTTTCTCATTACCTGTGTAGAGCATGAATATTCATTCTGGGCAGAGTATCTGGGCAGTGTTTTTCTGAACGAATGCTCACTTCAACAGTCTTGTCATGTCTGTGTATGATAGATTGTTTACTGATATTACCTTTATTTGCAATTGAGAAGATAATTTCAATTGAAGCCGCAGTTTTCCTTGAAGATTGAACACATCCTAATTGGTCATGCAACAAAAGACCAGCCAATGAGCTTCATGTGGGTGTGTGCAGGTTGTAACTTTATATAACTCACCATTCCAAATCCTTGTAGAGGACAAACTCCAGCGGCTCACTGCTAAGTCCAATCACATTGCATTATCTGGCAGCACCTGTCCAAATGCTTACATCTTTACGTAATCATATGCAGCATGCCTTGAAATGATCACGTGTGAATGCGGGCAGCATTTTTCACATAGTAGCAGTAGTGGTGTGAACCTTTACACACCTTTCGCAGCTTCCCAGCATCCCTTTTCACACTGTCTATCAAAGTCTGCAATTTGAAAGGGGGTTGATACACAAGAAAGTGTTGAAGCGTAGCCAGGACTTTTCTGACATCGGAGGTAGAAGGACGGTTGTGTGTATGGATGGAGATTATTTATTTATATATTTATTCATGTATTTATTTATTAACTTTCTTATTACCTATCTATTTATGTCTAAAATGTCTTTACTATTCCTGCATCCTCACCCTCTTGCTACTGTGACAACAAAATTTCCCGAATACGGGATGAATACAGTTATCCAATCCAATCCAATGCAGGTTTCAGAGTTTGACACAACCTAGGAACTCACATAGTACAACAACCCAGGAAAATGTTAGCATTGATGTGGAGTTTGAAAGACTGCTACGGACTAGTCACTTTCTCATCCATGGCATAATCCCAGAACCATGACTTCTTTGTGAACAAGTGCAAGAAAAAATACAGTTGAACAGTTTGAGGACAATGTTTCTCCAAGTACAATTGCAGAGAATTTAGGGATTTTGTCTTCTACAGTCCATAATATCAAAGCTTTAAAGCACATGTGTCAAAGTGGCGGCCCAGGGACCTGATCTGGCCCGCCGCATCATTTTGTGTGGCCCGGCAAAGTAAATCAATTTCTTGATTTTTCCCCCTTTTAAATCAATAATTGCAATTTTTTTAATCCATTTTTTCTGTGTTTTTAGTTCAAAAATCATTTTGTAAAATATAAAAATATATATATAAAAAAAGCTAAAATAAACATTGTCTTACATCTATAAAAACGGAATATTCAGGGCTTTTAATACAGTTCTTTTAATCCATTTATATAAAAAAAAATCTAAATATTATATCTAAAATGGTCCGGCCCACGTGAAATCAAGTTGACGTTAAAGCGTCCCGCGAACCAACCCGAGTCTGACACCCCTGCTTTAAAGGATCTGGAAAAAGTCACTGCATGTAACCGTGGCGGCCGAAAACAAACATTAAATGGCTTTTACCTCCAGTTCCTCAGGTGACAGGGCATCAAAATCAAGATACATCAATGTGTAAAAGGATATCCCCACACAAATCAATGTCAGTGAAAACAATTTGAAACGCTGACACCCTCTCCGGTGGAGAAGTGTTTTGTGGCCTGACAAGTCTGACTGTTTTTGGCTTTTTAGACATAGTGTCCTGTAGGCCAAATAGGGAAAGAACCATGTGGACTGTTATGAATGCAAAGTTCAAAAGCCAGCATTGAGTTTGAGCCTGATTTATTTAATAAGTGACGGGACATATTAATGAACATATTCATTACGAAGTGATGTAGTATTCATCCAACTGCTTTAACTGTAAGAGTAACGATGAAATTTAAAGTGTTCCTCACCAAAAATTGAGGGTTTGGAAATCTCATCTCATTATCTGAACCGCTATATCCTCACTAGGGAAACGGGGGGTGCTGGAGCCTATCCCAGCTGATTTTGGGCCAAAGGCAAGGGACACCCTGAATTGGTGGCCAGCCAATCGCAGGGCACAAGGAGACAAACAACCATTCATGCTCACACTCATAGGGGCAATTTAGTGTCCAATCACCCTTTGGAATGTGGGAGGAAACCGGAGTACCCGGAGGAAACCTACGCAGGCCCGGGGAGAACATGCAAACTCCACACAGGTGGGCTGACCTGGATTTGAACCCAGGACCCCAGAGCTGTGAGGCCGACGCGGTAACCACTCGCCCCACCGGGGCGTCCCCAATTTTTGTTGTTAACCATAAATAAACCCTGCCAGTGTTTTTGGAAGCATTCCTGGCATGCTTGTACATGTGTAACCTCGCTGAAGCAAAATGTGTGTGTATGTTGTGTGTTTGCTCGGCGCTGCACTATGGTATGTTGTTTAGCAGGTTTGTGTGTGTCAGAAAGAACCCAAAATGGGATAAAACATGCGGAATCCTGAGCCAACTTCCGAAACTAATTTAATGGACTTTGATGTCTAGTTCATCCACACACGCGCACACATCCAACCCCCAATGAGCAAATGCAAGCATATATATTGTTTATCAAATACATTCTTAAATACAAAAATAGGTCTTCATTGATTTAATATCATTTTAGCAAAAAAACTCATTTTGACCCAACAGAAGAGTCCAAATGTGCCAACATAAACACTAATATTAAATGCACAAACATTGAACCACAAAGAGAATAGAATCAATTTAAAAAATGAAATTTAAAATATTTAACATCATTAAAATAAATTATAAAAAATGAAATTTAAAATATTTAACATAATTGAAATAAATTATAAAAAAATGAAATTTAAAAAATTTAACATAATTGAAATAAATTATTAAAAATGAAATGTAAACTATTTAACATAATTAAAATTAACTATAAAAAATGAAATTTAAAATATTTAACATAATTGAAATAAATTATAAAAAATAAATTTTAAACAATTACCATAAAACTAATTGTGATTATGGTACCGTAGATGTTTTAGATTTATTTTGCCTTTTTTTCACTAAGTTGCATTGAATGCATGAAAATCATCAACTACAACATCATAAGAAATTTGTTACAGTAAAAAAAATAGATTGTGACACTTTGTCAGACGTTCTACGCTGCTAACTTGACGTGCAAATGACAGATAATTGTCTAGACAACTGGTAACACAACTGAAAAAGAAATTAGGGAGGGCTATCTTGCACCCCAAAATAGATTAGCTGCTCAGTGGGGAGTGTTTCCACAAGTGTGCTCAAACTGTTCACGCAAGGAAATGAATATAAAATAATGATTAAAAAAACAGTAAAAAGCACAATACTGACTGACAATGGCCATAACTATATAGTATGCTTCGGTGACCCCGGACAAATGAAAAGTGCAGAATGCTTTTGATTGCTGGTTTTTATTTTTTTATGTAAACATTCAATCCACCCTATTTTCCACTGGTAATGATCACGTGTCTATCATTTCTTTCAGTGTACACAATCTTGTTTCCCATTGCCATAATTAATTTGGCTACTAAAGTTAGAAACACAAAGGTCAACACTAATTGGCAAACTGGTTTGTCACTCAGTAAGAGCATAGTTAGTATGAAAAGAGCTTCAATGAGGTTGGATAATGGCAGGAATTAAAAACCTCAGTCATTGTGATGTGGGTCATTCCATCAGATCACAGATTTATGTTCTAGGTATTTTATTTGAAATTTCTGCTTCAAAGCTAAATTCACATGGACATGGATTTTGGTAATTATGTCTGTCAACAAAAATCTAAAGAACACATAACTGAAATTACAAAATAAAAGCAATTCTGCCATTTGGGGTGGATCACTTTGGGGTAATTTCATCCATTTTCCAGTATTCCTTTTTGTGTTATTATTTTTTCAATTAGTTCCTACTTTCAAATTCGTATACTGGCCAAATGGTTGATTAAGTGTCCTGGAATGACTTTCCCTCAAGATGCAGTTTTGTCATAGCACAGAGGTTAGGTGAGCATGTTCAGTGTTCTGCTACACCTCTATGCTTTATGAACTCTATATTGATCAGCTGGTAGCAGCAGATGTCCGCCAGTAGCAGCTGTTCTTGAAAAGACAAACGCCGTTAGTGCCATCACGGAGGCCACAGTGTCACCATGGACATTTAATGAAACTGTAAATTTCGTAACTAACTTCTCCCCTCCCTTCCACATTTTTTACAAACTCTTGCTAGTGTTGGTTGGGAGCTTGAGCAGACATTAATAATTTTTCCATTTATGTAAATTTTTGGGAAGTTGGACTGCAAGATTATTTAGGTCAGCGGTATGACAACAAAAAGATGGAGACGGCTTATTTAATAAGACCACTTGTTTCCTAAACTGCTTTCAAAACATGTTAATTCAGATTCAAAGGCACAATCTCGAAAGGAATTTAAGTGGGGCACAGAAAAATCACTCCACTTGTACCGCTTTCATGCAAAACTGTTGCCAGAGCTTGCTCACATCTTGTGACCAAATTAGCAGTGGTCCTTTGATACTGGGCGCTTTGCAGGGAAAATATCAAAGAATATTGTTAAAGGATTTTAAGTCATGTTGTGAAACTTCTTTGTATTTGCGCTTAAGAGAGCGTCCACACAACCTCAAGAGCAGGATGTGGTCATGTTGGTTGAAACAGGGATCATGTCGTCCTCTCTTTCTTAGCTGTCGAAGGGTCGGACTTTCCCTTTGACATCCGCCCGTTGGGTTAACTTGCGTGGTCGATGTGGAGTCAAGCAAAGGATGATGTCAGTCATACAGATGAGTGGTAAATTATTTGAACATACGAGTGTCCCAACATACGAGACATTTGAGATACGAGGAAAATTCTGAGCACATTTTTTGCCTTGATTTACAAGACAAATTTGAGATACGAGCATAAGAGATGGTTCCCGATGCATGGCGTCCGGGTAGCCTAGTATGCAAGAAGCTGCTTATGAGAACAGCATTGCTCGGTCTTTCTCGCCGCATCTCCCTCGCATAAAGATATCTACGAGCACCGGGCCGTACAGGTTGGATTTTTTTTATTGGCAATAGCGGGACCGAATCTGGACTTGAAAGCAAAACATGCATCTGAAAAAACAGCAGTGAAACCCTCCGAAGCGAGTTGTGGCTGGCTCGATAATTTTAAAAAACGAACACTCGCTTCTGAGGCATGGAGAAGCCAGGAAATTCCGACTCGAAAGCCGCGGTGGAATACATTAACATCTTTGCCTCGGTAATCGCACAAGGTTTAAATTTGGTGTAACGTAAGATCAAAACTTATTTTCAAGTGTGTGTGTGTATAGTAATCTAAGTTCATTTAATGTAAAACTTCTTTAAAAAATAAGACAATCTTGTTTTGGAAAAAAAAGTTCTCCCTGAATTAAAATACTGCAATTCTCACCATTCGAATAGGCTCAACGTAGGATGAGTGGCGATTTTTCCATTGCTATAAAATACTTGTGATATTGAATTGTTAATGCTCGTTCAGACTCATGAGGTCTGAAGTCTTTCAAGATTTGCTCAAGAATCAAGTTATGATAAACATGTACTCCTGTCAACTGTCAAGATTTGTCAACTATGTGCACATTGTATTTTCAGCTTGCGGCAGATTTGCGTTCGTGCCTCTCGATGTCTGGCAGTTTCATTTCCTCATTTGACACGTGTCTTCTTGTCGACTTCCTTCCTCTGTTCTGCCCTCGTCCCCTCTTCATGATTTTCTCAATATATGACAATGTCAAGTGAATAGAGTTAGGTTAAAGGTTTCTAGTCAGGAATTTTGCTACGCTGTACTTGTTTTAAATACGATCGTCATTTTTGTTTTCTTGAGGATTAACTCAGAAATATCGCATTTCCTTTTTATTCTACTATCACCATTCAGAGCGTTTCCTCATCGGGCCGTGGTCGACCAGACTCGCCTGTGTACAGCAACCTGCAGGAGTTGAAAATCACGCAATCAGCGGCGCCCCCCCTCCCGTCGGGCGCTCCCTTGCAGGTTCTAGGCGACTGGGAATCGCATAAGGACCAGCACGGCCGCATCTTTTACTATAACCGCTCCAGCCACGAGAGGACATGGAAGCCCCCTCGAGCCCGCGACAGCAGTAACTCCCGTGGAGACGGGGCTAGCACTGGAGAAAGTGCAGAGGTAGGCGGAAAAACACACCCTCTGTACAGAGATCCAACACATTAGGACATTTAGTTGCCCAATACAAATTTTTCAAGATATGGTTGACAAGCTGATGCCCATCTTTTTAGACCAGTAAAAATACTGCAAAATCTGATCTCACCAGTAAATGATAAATCATTTTGTTTGTGCCAAAGTCAAGAAATGCATTGTTTACAATATTACCTGATCTGTTACTGTCATTAATTTCTAAATAAATTTCTCTGGTTTGCTTTACAGCTGCCTATAAGCACGATAATACTGAACACACACGGCTACTGGATTGAATCCGGTTTTGTGACCAAATCTAATATTGTGTGATACTCCAAACACAGTCGTATCAGCCGGCAATTCTGAGGAGACACTAAGGAGGACTTTTCACAGGTCCACTAAACATCCCACAACGTTTTTAGGCGGCCTACACTAGGATGGTTAAATGCTTAATCATATATAATTTAGCCAACACCCCATAATATGTCATCTAAACTACCCTATCGCTTAAGAATCACCTGTTTACTCAACAGGCCACCAACAGGGCTTGGAAAGGAACACATTTCAGATGGCAATATTTTTATGCTGAACAGTGGTTTTTAGTTATGCCTGGAGGAAAGGTAAAAGCAAGGGTTACAGTAATTTAAAATTAAAAAACAGAAACTGCATATGAGACTGTTCTACAGAATGTATTCGCAATAGCTAAAAACCAGAGTGTTGGAAAGTCACACAGCAATGGAAATCGCAGTGTGAACAACTGTATATTGTTGGCAAAGAAATGGTGTAACTCCAAACGAGTCTCCTTGATAAAGATTTGTTTGGTTATAAACATTCAGTGTAGTATTTAGCAATTCTTCTAATAATATGATAAGACCAATTTTTTTGTCCTGCCAAAACTAATTTTTGACCCATTCTTGTTTCAAATTTGCATTCTATTTTTTTATGGTTCAAGGCTATAACGCAAGAGCCACTGTTGCTCGGTTCATTGTAACGGCTGAGCGCAAACTCAATACGCATTGCACAATATTTGTTCAGTGTGTAGGGCAAACATCAAACTGTTAACGATACTGAGATCAATAGTCGATTGATGAAAAGGTTTGCGCGTCGATTGGCCGCTTTAGATTAGGTCCACAACGGTGTGCGAGATGTAATAAAACACTAACACCCGAGCCAATGTGTAGTCTCTGGTAAATATAAATAATTGTCCCCTGATCACCTGTTGCTATCCTCGGTGCTAATTGTTTTGTGTTAAAAATTTCCCCCTTTGTCCATTTAACACAAGTCATTTAACAGGCATTCATAAACTTTAGTCTAACCTCCAAACTTACAAAAAATGACAGATTAGTCCCATAATTTTTTGTTGCTATACAAGGTACAAAGTAAGGTGTTCAATTTCCCACCGGTGTCCTAGTATTGTAGCACAGCCTTTGACACAGGCAGAGTTAGTACAGTGGTACCTCGACATACAATCTTAATCCGTTCCGGGACTGAGATCGTATGTCGAGCTTTTCGTAACTCGAGCGAACTTTTCCCATTGAAATGAACTAAAAACAAATTAATTCGTTCCAACCCTCTGAAAAAACACCAAAAACAGGATATTGGATTGGAAAAAATGTTTTATTTCTTCTAATTCGCCATCTATTAACAAATTAACACATAACTAGTGGTTTAATAGTAATAAAATGTCTAATATAACTAAAATTGGGGGATTTCTCCGACGGGAGAGACGTACAGAGGGGGAGGAGTTGGGTTTTCGACAAGCCACTCGTAACGGAACAAACAAATTTAAATTAACTTGGATTAATTTATACAGACAGACTCAAACATACGTTTAATGTAACTTTACACAAAACTGAATTCTATTTTTTTTTAAATTTATTTTTTACCTTCGTTCTGGGCAGGTTAGCTGTTTGCCACGCATCGGTGTTGTGTGCACGAGTATACTTCATTATCCAGAAAGCCCTCTTTTTGCCTGCGCATGCGCGTTATGCGTTTCCTGGTCGATGCGTAAGAGAAAGACGTCTGAATAAATCGTTCAGTGCTTACCTTTGTTCTGGGTGGGTTAGCTGTTTGCCACGCCTCCGCCCTCACGTTCGCTATCAATGGGCTGTTTGCTGTTGTATTCCCTTCAAAATATTCCGAAAATGATGCACACAAATGTCCTCACAATAGGATAACGCATGACCACTTGCCAACGAGAAGGAGTCTTGAATGAGCGATCGCGGAAGCTAACAGGCTAAGGAAGGAATAACAGCCTACCCACGTATTGATTGTGGGTAATGAAGTTTTATTCTGAGAAAGGGTGCCATTGCCTATCGGTGTTGTGTGCCCGAGTATACTTCTTTACCCAGAAAGCCCTCTTTTTCCCCACGCATGCGCGTTGTGCGTTTCCTGGTCGATGCTAGGAGAAACGCGTCTGAATAAATCGTTCAGTGCTCGTAGATATCTGTTATACACGAAAGAGATGCGACAAAAAAAGACAGTGCGCTACAATGATAAACAGCCTCTCATGTCATGGCCACCTGGCTTGGTCGCATCTCGAAATTTTGATCGTATCTAGGGCGAATTATTCGATTTACATTTTCATCGTATCTCGAGGATGTCGTAGGTAGAGCTGATCGTAGGTCGAGGTACCACTGCACCTCCAAAGCTAGAAATGTGTTTATTCCAATTGATGTGACTCTTACAGCGCTGTTACTTCGTGCTACACCTGTGTGTTTAATGGAGCAGTGACATAGGGGATGATAATTGTCTTATTTGCACTGTTGAAAGGGGGTAGTATGAGATGGTATGCAGTGTTAAAAAGTAGCGCATAACTCAATCTTGTTATAAAAAGAACACTTGAGATCTGTTAGGACAAAGCATTACTGAAAATATCACAATGATGCTGGTAATAAACTGGAAGTAGCAACTTGTAAGGTGCAAATTAGTAATACAAATGAATAGAAAGACAATGTTTTATGCTTTCTGTCCTTTTATAAACCCACACACACGCCCACACACACACTCACACACACACAACTGGCGATACCACAGTGCCCCCTGCAGAACAACTGGCTTTCTCACTCTGCATGCTGTGCTGTTCGTTGTCCTTGTGTGTGTTTTTATCTTTTGTGGAGGGCGTCAGATTTGACATGGGAATTCTTTTTACACTATACATGAATAATTTGTTTCTTAATCATATTTTGTTTTATGTCTACAAAAGTGTTTCTTGCGCTTGTTTTGTAGCTGCAAATCAGTATTTTGAGTGTACATTCTTAATTTGCGACTGAATTCGTTTATTATGTTCATGTTCTACACCAGGGGTGTCAGACTCTGGTTGGTTCGCGGGCCGCTTTAACGTCAATTTGATTTCACGTGGGCCGGACCATTTTAGATATAATATTTAGGTTTTTTTAATAAATGGATGAAAAGAACTGGATTAAAAGGCCTGAATATTCAGTTTTTTATAGATCTAAAACAATGTTTTAGCTTTTTTTAAAATATATTTTTAGATTTTACAAAATGATTTTTGAAATAAAAACACAGAAAAAATGATTAAAAAAATTACAATTATTGATTTAAAAGGGGGAAAATCAGGAAATTTAATATACATCTATACTCTTCATTTTAATTTGATCCTAAAACAGAAAGTCGGCATTCATGATTTACTTTCCCGGGCCACACAAAATGATGCGGTGGGCCAGATTTGGCCCCAGGGCCGCCACTTTGACACATGTGTTCTACACCTACTATTAGTGATGAATTTCCCATGTCATGTATGAGTCTCAGTCCAATGTGGGAGAGAGGGGGGTGTTTCTGCTGGTGAAAAGTGACTTCTGCTTTTTTCCCCTTCTCTCTTCTTTCTCCCTGTTCAGAGCACTCCCCTGTCGCTCTCTCCGTCTTTCTTCCCCTTTCTGTCACTTTCGGTGGGCCGTCTCGGGCCCCTGTGCTCTGAGGATACGTGCATCAGTGCCGACTCCAGCTTCTCTGACAGCCAGTATGGCTCGCCGCCTCGCGGCTGGTCGGAAGGGATGGACGAGTACGGTCACACACTGTACGTCAGTCACTATACTAACGAGAAGGTACTCCATCACCTTCCACTCTATTTGGGGGCTTGGCTTGGCTTTCCTGGCAAGAACTTTCGCTAATGTGACCATGCATAGCAACATTCATTTTTGCCTCTTATTGTTAATTTACCGTGTGTCCGTATGTGCACCAACAGTGGTTAAAACACATGGACGAGCAGGGTCGGCCATATTACTACAATGCAGACGGTTCCAGGTCCGAATGGGAGCTGCCAAAGGTAAAGATTTACCAGCAAACAAAGAAGTATAATAAGAATTTGTATTGATATTGAAGTTTCTGTAGTACTGATGCCACATTAAAAAGACATAATTGCAATCAAGGAGAGAGAACAGGGGGTGGGGGGGGGGGCTACAACAGTGCCGACGCTGCACAATATTTATTGTGGTCTGGTTTCAAACCGTCAGCCGCCCTACTCAAGTTGGCCGCCAGCCACCCGAGGTGCCATAAAAAAAATAGAGCACTGGTGTCACTTCTTAAGACGATGATAGATGTCCAATCATCCTTCTGAAATGAGTTCATCACTAGTAGACATCCAATTTATTTGACGTAGGAGTGTGGCAGTGATAAACTTTCTTTGAACAGACTTTAATTTGCTGTCGACCCTCCTTTAAATGGCATCAACACCAAATGCTATCAATGGCGGCCAATTAACTAGGCAGTGTCTGACCCAGCCAAGATAGCAATTACTTAACATTCATTAAGTATGCAGTAATGTGTAACTTTTTTTTCCAAAAATGTGATATTGGTCCAGATATCACACAAATGGTGAATTTTGGTGGACATTTTGTTCAAGGCCGTCATTCAACTAGTCCTACAAAGACAAGCATAGTGGGAAAATTCATTTTCCCACTATGCCATGAAATTTGGAAGGCATGTCTGTGTTGGATAGACTCACCAAAAAGTCTAAAAAATACAAAAAAAAAACATGCAGCAAAATAAACATTAAAATTGCCATGTTGATTTAAAGCCACTAGTTTATTTATTTTTTCATTTCTAGGCTTCCTTGGAAGCTACTCTAAAGAGGACTGCATAGTTTTAAATGTGGACAATTGACATGAACTCCTGTTTTTCTTTCTTTAGTACAACCATTCCCCACCACAGCACCTTGCAGATCCCACCAAAACTCGCAGTTTAGACAGGAAGAGTGTGGAGCCTATCGTCCTGATGAAGTGGAGACACAGTGCTTTTGTCCAAGAACCCAGTGACAAGGTGGGTTACCAAAAAAGACAACAGAATTTCTGAATAGATCACTAAATCAATAATGCAACCCATTTGCTGCGCTCATCACTTATCATCCCTGATTAGGCCTGTTATTTTGGGAACTAAATAAAGAATTCAGTTGTAGATTGGTTGCTTTGCAGTGGATGTTAAAACTCAGACCAGTCCGGACCAGTTCTGCCCGCCTTCATCCGTACAAGCAGCAAGTCAGTCTATGTCAGCATGTGCATGGATTACCCTTCTTTTTTTCCTGACTAAAAGGCCAATCATTTCGCATGATGATAATCTTTCCCTCCCTCTGACTTTTTAGCAATCATTTCACCATCAGAACTATGGGTAGTTGCAGCATCTACGGTCAGAGAACATAGCACACTTTGAACGCGCGCTTAAATGTATGAAACAAATGAAATCTGGGATATTATAGTCAATGTTTTATCACCAAAAACTTGCATAAAATGACAGTGGCCTTGTGAAAGCCTTAAAAATACTCATGGTGTCCCACAAGATCTTTAAAAAGTACTTAACCAACTTACAAGGTCATTAAATGTACCTTGACACTCTTACAGTATCTTAATATATGTATCGGGATTCAAAATAACTGGGTTTAAAAAGATCTTAATTGGTCTAAAAATCAGGAAAAAAAGAAATTGCAACATTTTTAAAAGGTCAAAGTCTTTAAAAGATTCTAAAGTTTCAGGACTCACTCTGAATACTTATGTTTCAAGTGCCATTGACTGCGCTTGACGTCTAGTCCATTTTGAGTGAGTATTGACACTGACTATTCGCCATGGAATGTGATAGTTCAAACAAAGCCAGTCTTCAAAGTTTTATTTATTTGGATGTCTATTGTCTGTTTTATTCATTTTGATTGTATCGCCTGGTATTCATGAGGTTAATCCTTTCTTTAAATTACCTAGAAAAACAAGTCATTTACCCCATAAATGGTTTAACGCCTTTAAAAATAAAGTATTTAGCTGGCTTACAAAGACAGTCTCAACAAGAACCACAGTCTTTAAAAGCCTTTAAATGTCCTACCAGATCTTAAAATGAATAAAATATGGCCCAAATGGTTCTGAAAACGTCTTTAATGGTTTAAACATTCATTAGTGTACATGCCAAGGCCTTGAACAGTTTTGATTAAAAGTGTTTCTAAAATGCTAGTTCCTAAAAGAGTCAAACAGGGTGTTAGGGGATTAGGGTGAACCTCGAAAAGACCCTCAAATAATGACAATTGGTTTGAACATGCAAATAAATTAAAACAAGCATGTCCTGAGCTCTTTGTGGTCATTATTAACCCATGTGTTCTCCTCACTAGGATGCACCTCAGAGCCCCAAGTCCCCCTCTCCAGACTCTGACTCCAGCCTTTCCTCTCCTAAGCGCCCCTCCTCCGTTAGTAAAATCCCCTCTGAACAATCTTGTGTCACACTTATGCAAGGTTTCCACATTGGTTGGGAAAAGTGTACGCTAAAGTTTCATCATTTAAAAGGAATGGAACCCATGTGGAAACCTTGGGATTTTTGGGGGGCTTTGAGTCAACCAAGGAGAAGGTTCTTCTTTCTTTCTTTCTTTTACTAGTATTATTTTTTAATTAGCAGAAGCAGTCAAATTGACTGGTTGGGCTTTGTGCTCGGATGTGACAAATTAAAGGAAAAGTACCAAGTAAATGGGATTTATCGGGGCCCTGCGAGCAATCAGATTTTCAGTATTTTACTAGTGGGAGTAATAAAATCTACAGATGATAATACAATTCTCCAATTTTTGTGAGGGAATTAAAAAATATATATTTTGTAGATTTTTTTTTAAATGAAGGAAAAAAATGTCATTTGGTAATTGAAGTCAACCATGTTGATTTCGTTACATTTAGGAATCAAATGCATTTGTGCATTGTAAGGAATTGCAACAATGAGGATTAGATTAGAGTGACTATTATATGATCTTGTTTCAAATGAATTCTTAATGAATAAAAATGTAGTTTATCTATTGAATTGTATCAGATTACAACTGATAAATTATTAATAGGTGTCTATTATTGTTTGGTGTAGAATACTGTATTTTCTGGACTATAAATCACACTTTTTTTTCGTAGTTTGGCTGAGCTTGCGATTTACACAAGTGCGACTTAAATCTTATTTTTTTTTTCACTCTGACCGCCAGCAGTTTGTTGTTTTTTAGGCTATAGTTATAAATCAAATGTAAATATGTTACATTAACATGGAGTATTTTGTCAATCTCAATTTTATTATTACTTTAATATATAATGTTTGTTTTTGGTTTCTGATAAATTAGAAAACGTGTATTTTCCGCGCTTTGTGCATTCTTTGTCGAGTACGACTTGTACTCAGGTGCGATGTATAGTCTGAAAAATATGGTAATTGTTTTTAGAGCAAATTTTGAGTCATTTATTTATGATTTTTATTCATCTCCTCATCCCAGCGCTTTGTGGTGTAATTGGATTGAATGGTATCAGATTTTAATAAAATAAGACGAAATGTCACTCATATTTTGAGTGAAACATTGTAGAAATAACAACAGAATTAGAATAAATCACACTTTTATAGGACTGAATTGTATTGAATCTTATTGTAATTGATCACAATTAGAGGTTATTGTATTAATAATTCAAGTTTATTCTAAAAGATTAAGTCATCATCATAGTGAGCCATAACATGATTGGAGTAAATCGTATTAAATTTGATTCTAAAGCAATTTGTGGGGTGTATCCTCATCAGTCTATCTGGTTGGGTTTGACCTTTTTATTTCTTTGAACAAGTGAGCATGTTTTTCCTTTAAGTTGCTCAATGGTTTGTGTGTTTCTGTGTGTGTGCGCCATTGCTGTTGTTTTAGCCGCTTCCCTGAATGTGGATCACAGAGCAAAGCTTTTGTCTGGTGTGCTGGTGTTGCTGTTGTTATTGGTGTTGAAATGCAGCAGTCCTGCTGAGATGATCAATGCTTGTTTTTGGGAAGCATGCCTAACTTGCACACACGCAGTGTTTCATATTTTTTTTTCTTCCCCCCCTCTCTTTTTTTGTTTAGCCTTCAGAGAAGTGTGGTGTGCTCAATGTGACAAAGATCACAGAGAATGGCAAGAAAGTTAGGTAAGTGCAATTTGTCTTATTTTTCTATTGTCATTTTCTAAAACTCTTTTTAATTATCGAGCATAGAAAGAACTGGACATCCTCGTGGACCGTTTTACAAGGTTCCACACTGCTCTTCGCTAAAGGACAAGGCGGAGGGAGTAGTTGGGTGCGTCAATGTAACTTTGAATAAAAATCTATCATGATTAAGTGGCCGTATGTGATTATTCATTCCCTTCTCTTGCATATGCGCAGTTTGGTGGCGGTCAATCAAAACCGGAGTTCACTGTGGACCTGAAAGGCAGCTCGGTGGACTGGGCCACCAAGGACAAATCCAGCAAAAAGCACGTGATAGAGGTGCACTTTATTTTGCTTCGGGCTTGAATTCATGGGGATGTATTATGGGAATAGGAATTTAATTTTTAAATACTATTATTTTGGCTGGAAGGCCCCAAGTTATTATTTTATTGCCTTTCTGAAAATGTCTGTGAAGAAGCCTCTAACAATACGGCTTCAAGTACAAGCACCCTCTACACCAGCGCTGTCCAAATTACAGCCTCTGGCATGCTGCACACTTTTTATTGGTCTCCAACAAATTATTACAATAGCAATGAACATGGCCCACAAAAAAATCTTGACTTTATTTTACATTCTGTTGCATATCTCAGATTTAACACTAAGTGGAGTTTGTCACTTGAACAGTGTTTCTTAATTACTTCCAATCCGTATGGTAGCTCAGCTCACCCAGCATCTACCTTCTTCTGTCCAATTCGTTGCAATGCGGAAGTGCGTGAACGTATTTCCAGTGTGCCAAGAACCTTTTTCATTTGTATCATTAAATATCTCGTGCATTCATTATTGAATATGGTTGGTAAAAAGCGAAAGGCTTCGATTGAGGGAGTTGCAAGGAAGAGGCAAGCCATTTCATTTGAAACGAGTGGCAATAATAACGAAGCTTGATGCGCGTGAGAGTGGTGAGCGTTGCACATACGTATACAACTTGAATCGTTCGACCGTTAGTACCATTTATAAACAGAAAGATCGAGCAGCAGGACCCAAATATTGAACGTTGCACAAAGTTTGCAAATCAATTGAATGATGCCATACAGTGCTACCGCATCATTTATGATGAAAAAAAAAGAAAACTGTGCAATCGTCGTTAGATCGCTTCTTTCGGCCAGTTTCTAATACATAAATCTTTCTCTCTCTCTCTCTCTCTCTATACAGTACTGTACATATTCTCTCCATTTTATTAAATGTTTTTTTCAGTACAAACCAATGCGTGTTACTTATACAAGCCTTAAACATACAAATGCACTTATATAAACCTTCAATATACTTATATAGGCCTTAAACATAAATTATAATACAAAATATAGCACTGAATCAACTTACAAACAAATTCAACTTATGAACAATCGCTCGGAACCTAACTCGTTCGTAAGTAGGGGAGCGTCTGTACATCAAAGCGGTCAAGAATGCTTACCTGTTGAATATTAATTACAAATCTAACTTTTGGCAGGTTCGCACGCTTTCATTGTTTTATTCAAACCCGTATGTAAGTGATCACTCGTGACCTCGTATACATTTCAAGATGAGCAGATAAATGCTTTTATGTTATAGTTATTTGAAATCACCGTGCGCCACTCTAAATCCTGAGCGACAAACAACCATCAAAAACGATCAACCACATGACTAGAAGCACCAAAAAATGAGCAATTACGGCCAAATTGTGGAACTCGTATGGTAGCTTGAAGGACAAAATCATATTAAGTTGTGGATATCCTATTTTTAAAGATTTGTCCAATTTTTACGGAACTCTGAACCGATTCCTGAAAACGACAAACTCAAAAATTTCCACACACCTGATTCTGCAGTGGTTGTTGATGTCTAATAAAACTTACACTAGACGATCTTCCACTTTAGACGGCACAGTAGCTCAATGCTAAATAATAAATGTTTCCTGAAAAACAACATCTGAAGATGATCCATAACAATATTGACGATGTTATTGGCTCTTATTCAGTATTAAAAAAAGAGATAGACGTTCAGCAAACCAATTCGGGTGGCGACGAGACTGAAAAAAGTAATTTCGAGTAGTAATGAATTCGTTCATGTCTTCTTGACATAATCCTTCCAAATTTGCGTCAACGTGGCATTAAAGCGCGTTGTACTCCACATCAAGGACCAAAACCATAGTCAAGATATTAAAAACAGTGAAAAACAACATCAAATATTCATTAACTCTTAAACCAATTGAAAAACAGCTGTTCTTAGACTTCACTTGTTATGCAGGTGAAGACCCGGCAGGGCATGGAACTCCTGATCCAGACGGAAAATGACGTCCTCGTTAACGAGTGGTACCGAGCGTTGAGGGAAACCGTTGGCAGCCCGGTAAGTACTGAACACACTGGTGCCAGTACTAACAGACACCATCCTCAGACGCAATCATTTCAGTCCTTGCTCAATTTCTCCCAGGCGAATGAATCAGTGGCGATGTGAAAATTAATATTTAATAGCCACATCAAAACCAGTTCAAACCAACTCAACTATAGGCTTTTCATTAGCTCCCCCAAATCAGCCTATTTGTTGTTCAAGTGCTTAACGAGAATACATTTTGGAGATGGTGTCTAAATTCAATAAAGCAAGTAAAATGCTTTTTGAAGAATCAGCAAGTTTTATTGAACGCAACAAGCCATATCAAATATCCCTTGAAATTAAAAAAAACCTTTCAATTTCACAATGCAGATTAGAAATTCAAAAATGTACTGTGTGCTATGTATATCATTTTTACTTTTATTTCTTTCAATTGAGAATTTTTTCCCATGTATCTATGTCAAAATTTTGAGATATTTCTCCCAAACACTTCACCGCATCTGCGTTACCATAATATGAGCAACATATAACATAAAACAAACTTAGCTATACATTCTCTGGAGTCTGAAACTTTAGAACAAGGGTGTCAGACTCGGGTGGTTCGCGGGCCGCTTTAACGTCAACTTGATTTCACATGGGCCGGACCATTTTAGATATAATATTTAGAAATATTTTTTAATAAATGGATTAAAATCCCTGCATATTCAGTTTTTTATAGATCTAAAACAATGTTTATTTTAGCTTTTTTAAATATATTTTTAGATTTTACAAAATAATTTTTGAACTAAAAACAGAAAAAAATGTTTAAAAAATTACAATAATTGATTTAATAGGGGGAAAATCAGGAAATTTAATATACATCTATACTCTTCATTTTAATTTGATCCTAAAACAGAAAGTCGGCACTCATGATTTACTTTCCCGGGCCACACAAAATGATGCGGCGGGCCAGATTTGGCCCCCGGGCCGCCACTTTGACACATGTGCTCTAGAAAGTCATATTTCCTTTGACGTTCTGCTTTTAATTGTGAATATCGAAAGAAGTCCTGTCTCGGGAAGCGAAACGTTTTCAATAATGGTTCAAACTAAATTATCTTATTGACAAATATTGGTATTATTATGAGCATATGGTGTTTTTCAGGCATGCGAGTCAGATGAAGCTATCGAAGAAGACATGCCGGAGTCACCCGGTGCACAAAGGGAAGAGAAGGAGAATGTACGCAGAGACTCCAAGAGAGGCAAATGTATGTTCTCAGATTTCCCAACACCACCTTCATGTTGAGAGCCTGAAAAATGGCTGCCAAAGATCTGACCTTTAAAGCTGTGCACCACATCGATGTATTCACTGTGACCTTACCATTAGATGATGCTTGTCTCAAACCCAACATCGCCAAAATATCCTTCAGTCCCATCTCCGTTAATAACTCATTCGCAAGATATTGGTTGTGTTGACTTCAACACCCACCATTGCATCAGTACCTTTCACAGAGAATAGCAACTTACTTTGATAAATAGAATATGTACCCAGAGCCCAGAATTATATCAAAACAGAAAATCACATTCAAATGTTGCAAAGACATTTTGAGTGAAACAGTGCAAAATATGCACATAATATTGTCCGATTTTGATATATATTTAAAAAAATGTGAAGGTGATGAACTTAACGTTCTTGAAACAAAATGCCTGGATTGCTATCCAATAATTCCACGGTACACTTTTATTCTTGCCGTGTTGAAAAGGATCTGATGTCGTCTTTCTCTCCCTGTGCAGCCATGAAGACCTCGAGCAGCGTGGAGGGAGCCGACAACAAGAAGACCAAACACAAGCTCAAAAAGTTTCTCACACGCCGGCCCACCCTCCAGGCTGTCAGAGATAAAGGATACATCAAAGGTAACATGACAATGCTTGTTTGAAGCTTGTTTATAATGAGAAGATCCACAAAAACATCCGTGAAGCTAGCTATTTTCATTTGAAATGGCCATTTTCATTTGATGGCCACTAAATAAATGACTGCTCTTTATTTGGAGAAAAGTTCAGCCTCTGAAGCCAGTCTCATTCAGAGTATGAAATTTGGTCGGCTGCTTTAGGCTCACATGGGCCATTTTTAGGAATCTTATAAAAGTAATAACTCAGCTCATTAATAATAAACTAAATCGTGAAGGTGAAATATGGTAAGCAAGTCAATGAGTAGACTCATGAAAAATCTCAATGCAATTGTTGTAAAATGGAAAAAAGTTTTCCACTGATATTTGGAGTGGCCATTTTGTACTCTGTAGGCAATTTCTAACCCTTTTACAGAAGCAATAACGTGGCTCATTTATTTTTAAATGAAAATTTAATATTTAAAATTAGACTCTTTGCTCCATTTGTTCATTGTACGAGAGGGTCGATTACAGTATAGCTGAAAAGACCCTCAGGAAGGAAAATATGTTTAAACATGCGTTGCCCCTTCCCAGATTGGAGTCACCAGAGTTCCCTTCTGTAGCCAAGCCCGGAGGGAGGGTCTCGGTGGGAGGCTTGGCCCGACTATAAGTCGATTTTTTTTTTCATAGTTTTGCTGCGCCTATCAATAATACTCAAGTGCAACTTATATGTGGATTTTTTTGTCTTGTTGACCACTGTCAGCCTCTTTTTTTAGGGTATAGTTATCTGAAAAACTTAACAAAAGCCTGTTGTTCTCCATTTTTCTATTGTTACTTTGCCCTGTGCTAGTTCTTGGTTTCTGATTTTTTATTTATTTATTAAAAATTGCACTCCAGTGGAACTTGTATATATTTTTCTTGATTGGGCATTTATTGTTTGGTGCGACTTATACTCAGGTGTAACTTATAGTCCTAGAAATACGGTACATATATTCGGCTTCACCTCCATGTACGGCTTGGGCATCTTTTGGACGAGGACTGGATGATTTTGAGAATGGATTTCTTTTAAATACATACAGTATTTAATCGAAGAGGAAATACTTCTCATGGTATTGATAAAAACTGCGTCCAGCTAGATTGTCTTCAAAGATGAACGTAAATTGCTACCAAATTTTAAAAACATATTGACAAATGTCATCAAATTGTAAATAAGTTGTTTGTTATTGCATGTTGGCACTGGTGCAAGAAAATGGGATGTTTTGCCGTAATACAGCAAAGTTTAACAGTCAACTCCAAACTTGAGTGAGATGAGACAATTTTTTTCTTTGTTTTCTTATCCAAACTTTGTGTGTGTGTTTGTGCACACAGATCAGGTTTTTGGAGGCAGCCTGACCAACTTGTGTCAGAAGGAGAACAGCACGGTGCCCTCCTTTGTCAAGACGTGCATGGAGCATGTGGAAAGCAATGGTGCATATCCCGCGGCGCCTCCTAGCTGCCGACACACCACGTAACCCTTTTTATAGAGAGCATATACCAAAATAAAAAATGCCGGTCTCATTTTCCTATAGGTCTTCATGTCGACGGTCTCTACAGAGTCAGCGGGAACTTGGCCCTCATCCAGAAGCTGCGTTTCGCGATCAATCACGGTGAGTCTGCCTTGTTGCCGGGCAGCTCTTATGCTTAAGAGGCTGTTTATGTATGCTGTTGTTGTGGTGCCGCCTAGATGAAAAGGTGAACCTATCCGACAGCAAGTGGGAGGACATCCACGTGACCACTGGAGCTCTGAAGATGTTCTTCAGAGAGCTTCCCGAACCACTTTTTACCTACACGCTCTTTCACGACTTTGTCAGTTCCATCAGTGAGTCCAAGGCTACTTTTTTATCACCTGAAATAGTATACTGAGAAACGCAGACCAGGTTTTTATATACAGTGGTACCTCGATATATGATCTTAATCCATTCCGAGACTGAGATTGTATGTCGAGCTTTTCGTAACTCGAGTGGACGTTTCCCATTGAAATGAACTAAAAACAAATTAATTCGTTCCAACCCTCTGAAAAAACACCAAAAACAGATATTGGATTGGAAAAAATGTTTTATTTCTTCTAGGGTTAGCTGTTTGCCACGCTTCCACCCTCACGTTCGCTATCGTTGGGCTGTTTGCTGTTGTATTCCCTTCAAAATTCCGAAAATGATGCACACAAATGTCCTCACAATAGGATAATGCACGACCACTTGCCAACAAGAAGTAGTCTTGAATGAGCGATCGCGGGAGCTAGCAGGCTAAAGAAGGAATAACAGCCTACCCACGTATTGATTGTGGGTAATGAAGTTTTATTCCGAGAAAGGGTGCCATTGCCAATTGGTTTTGTGTGCACGAGTATACTTCATTACCCAGAAAGCCCTCTTTTTGCCCACGCATGGTCGATGCTAGGAGAAACTCGTCTGAATAAATCGTTCAGTGCTCGTAGATATCTGTTATATACGAAAGAGATGCGGCAAAAAAAGACAGTGTGCTACAATGATAAACAGACTATCATGTCATGGCCACCTGGCTTGGTCACATCTCGAAATTTTGATCGTATCTCGGGCGAATTATTCGATCGAAATTTTCATCGTGCCTCGAGCATGTCATAGGTAGAGCTGATCGTAGGTCGAGGTACAACTGTAGTATATATTGAGTACATAATTCAGAGTGAAACTGGGAACGTACCCTTTTATTGACCTGAATTTCATTGAGTTGCGCTGAAGTTAAGCTCTCAAGAGCTGTCTTCCAATTAGCCTGATTTGTTGAGCAGAGAGACTAGACGCAATCATGAACACAACCTTAGCAATTATTGCACATGTAGCGCTCTTGTTTTAACTCCATGGCTCGGTGGGCCGGTCATTAATCATGTTTTCATTTTTTGGGGCTGGTGGGGCTGACGTGCAGAGATCCCAGACTACACACAGCGAGTGCACGCCATTAACGAACTGGTTCGACAACTGCCTGAGCCGAACCATGACACCATGCGGGCCCTCTTCAAACACCTCCGCAAGTAAGGGGGAAAAAGTATTCATTTGTTTTGTCTTCATTTCATTGGTTCTGTCCACTTTCACATTGGTCATTTATAGATTTTTAATCTATGACATTTAGAACTTTAACCCTTAAAGGGCAAGTTAATATTTTTGCTCAGTACAAAATATATATGTGTATATATTTTATCTTTTATGATTATAAAAAAACAAGCAGAGGGGCCCGGCTTTGCCGGTCCCACCTGCTTGGGCGACAAAGCCTCTCCACTTCTCTGCAGCTGTGCCGGCAGTTTCTCATGGTGCCTCTACTTATGTCCTCTCCCTGGTCTCCGTATTGAGGTTGATGCGAAACAAAATTGGCCGGGTACGAAGCCATGTTTGCACAATTGCTCCCGAGCCATAAAGGCCGCCAACATTCCTTATTGGAAGTGGCCAGAAGAATGCCGGAATGTTTCCCAAGTGGATCCAGCAATAACGACAAAGTAGTTGACTCTCATAATCCCTAACGCTTAGCCCCCACAAAACGAAATAGAAGGACGCCAGTGTTCGCATTTGACCAATTGGTTTTCAAGGTGAGCAGTAAGAACTGGACTAATGCGTGCCCAAGTGTGTGCATACACGGGCCCAAGTTAAAAAATGTAGCACAGTAACATCCTAGAGCCGTACATTTGCAATTGCATTCAAATCAGATGTACGGTGTTGTCTCCATTTTTTCCGATGTTAACGGACAATCACACTAACGCGCACACATTCTCAGAAATAGTAATATGTATAGATGTATAGATTAGATTAGAACTATATTTCATCCCGTATTTGGAAAATTTCTTGGTTGCAGTAGCAAGACAGACAAGACACACAAGACATTGTAGACCTAGGTAAAAAACTGGAGCCACACAGGAAGTCCACAAGGTCGGGACCTTCTGCAGACTGAGACTGAGGTTACCGCACAGTCCCTCAGTAGTCTGGAGGTTTTAAAGATCATCTTAATTAAAATTAAAATTAAAATTAAGATTTTGATCATTTTGATTGCTGCTTTTCTGTCTTAATGATTTGATTTGGTTATTCTCAATGATCCCATTTACTTTGATTTGCTTTGTACTTTGTGCTTTTGCTTTGTTGTTCTGTCTAATCACCCTCTTGCTACTGCCACAATGAAATTTCCCAAATACGGGATGAATAAAGTTATCCAATCCAATCTAATCCAAAAATAAAGTTAAATTAAGACACTGTTAATAAAAACTAAATTGATTAAATTAAAATGAATAAAAGCAGAAATACACACGGCTATGGCCCCAATTAACACTAAGTACATTTTGGCTTTAATTTCAAAAAGATCCAGGTACTTAGGAAAAAAAAGTCATATTTTAAGAAGTCTAATTTGTTGCCGCATGCTGTGAGACAATGGATTTTGTGATTCAGGGTGATCGAGCACGGCGAAGAGAATCGCATGACCAACCAGAGCGTGGCCATCGTGTTCGGCCCGACGCTGCTCAGGCCCGAGACCGAGATGTGGAACATGGCCGTGCACATGGTCTACCAGAACCAAATCGTGGAGCTCATTCTGCTCGAGTACGACAGCATCTTTGGCAGGTAGAGGTTGACGGTCAGGTCTTCCACCAAAACCACTCTTTGCACTTTGGACTACCTTTGGTCGGTTTCAAACTAAAGGACCGAGAGAGAAAAACAAATTCCTGCTGACACCAAAAGAGCTCCTCATTGTAGAAGAACCAACATGAACTTTTAAAGGAACACAAAGGGAACACGGCTTATTTCCGGTTATTTCCATCAAATGGAGGTGTGCCAAAATTCTAAGCATTTCAACAAAATAGGACAATCATTCAGTCAATTAGCAGCAAATCCCTCATTGGCAGCCATTTTACAGCATTTTGACTTCATTTTTCGAGACTCATCAAATGTTTTAAGTATGGGGTGTTTAAACTATGGCTCGGGGGCCAACTGCAGCCTACTGCTGAGTTTTTATTGGCTCGCAGAAAATGCTGAAAATATTAAATATGTCCTGCACAAGAAGCTTAAATTCAGACAGCAGTGAACTTTTCAATCTATATGGACATCGTTATTCAAACAGCATTTCTCCATTAGTTGAGGAGTCGAAACCTGACAATATGTTGAAACAAATGTAAAAAACGGTGTAGAATGTTTGCAGTACGTAGTGGATAAGTATACATATTTTGGAATATCTTTATACCTTTGCATTATTTTATTGCTTGTAGGCCTTAACTCATTCACTTCCATTGATAGTTAACAACATCAAATCCTTTTCAATTTGGAAAGCTTGTACGTAGTCATGTCTCACTGCCATTGACGGTGATAGGCGTCCATTCCAATTTGATTGTGGTGCATCCTCACATTTTTAACGTGTCCCTCGGGGGGGAAAGTTTGGACACCCCTGTTTTAATGTGCTCCGTATACTTTAAATCTAACAAATGGAAGAATAGACTATACCTTCTATCACCAGGGCAAAAAAAGTTTGATTCTCACCTTTTTTGTTCTTCGTAAACAGTAGAGAATTGGTCATTAATTATTATTAATTATGCCCTAATTGCATTGTTTCCGTATGGTGACAGTTTTGTGCCAGTAAAATTGTTTTCTGGTTTGAAATTCTCAGTATGTATTAATCCTAAAATTAAATGCCACCGTATGGCCAAATTGACAAAAAATTATATAGTAATTCCAACAACTACATGCCTGAAAAAGCGGGTTTAGATGAAGAAAAAACTAACTTAATTTAAAAGATGCAAAAAGATAAATATGATGGAAAATTACATGTAATGGGATAAAAGAATGATTCAATCATTTAAAAAAATACATTTTTAAAATGAGTAGAAAAATCACATATTTCTCTTTAATTTTCAAATTCGCGGTTTGAAACTCAGCTGTTTGGAAATTGCTTCTCTTCTAAATTATAGCAAACAGTTTTCTATATAAAAAAAGATTCAACTTACGTTTTTCATTATTTCCTATTTTCACAGTTCATATTTTTCTTTACATTAAACTTTGTACAGTGGTACCTCAGTTCTTGACCACAATTCGTTCCAGACGGGATTTGTTCTAAATCTTCATCGATTTTTGCCATTTACAATCAATTGAAAAATAAATAATGCGTTCGAATCCTAAAAACAAGGCTTTTTAAAAGCGTTCTTTGTTCCTCCTGATAATAAACTCCATAGTAGAAATTCATGTAAAGTTTAAATACATAATATAATGGAATAATTTAAGAAACATTTATTTTTTGCTTAAAATATATACTTCTAGCAGTAGAGTCGGCTCGGCTTGGGAGTGCTTTGCTGTATCTGTATCGACTCGACCCCTAGCCTTGTAAACTTGTTTTGTTAATTAACAAAAGTGCAGAATAACTTTTAAACTAGCAATAATGAGGGGGAAATGTTTGGAGCCCTGATGGTGGGTTAACATATTCCTCAATATGAATAAAAACAGTCGGTAAATGGAGCTAACTGTTATGAGTCTCGGGGTGAGTCAAGTGGAGGTGCACGTAAACGTAAAATTTAATTACAACATGGTTCACAAAATAAAGCCTTATATATATATATTAAAAAAACTGGGAAAAAGTAACAAGACAACGAAACTATCGTACTGGGGTTCGAACTCCGATTTGTTCAAAGTCTGAGACGTTGGAAAACCGAGGTACCACTGTAAGTGTTGAATTTTGGCACACATGCAAAAACACTGCATAGGCATCATCTCTATTTTTCTTGTTATTTTTAACAGTCTTTGACTGGAATTCCTGCCTGACTCATCCAAGTTCGCCTTCAAAACACTTCCATCAATGTCTCTCAACTCTTTAGAAAGTTTTTGTGTTTGTGACGGGGATTTGAAAGTAAAGTTGTACAATGTGGAACATTGAACTCGTTCTTCCATAGTGCCGAGCATCAAGGAAAGAAGCTACGGTGGTGAACGTGGAGCTCAACCGTCAACGTTTTATCTGTTAATGGACGATTCTGACTTTGGCCATTTGTGACATTATAAATCATGCCAACTCAATAAAGTGCTGCTGCTTCCATTTAACTGCAATAAAAAACCTCGATGCCACATTTGAAAAACCTACTAACATTGGCAATGACTTTAAAGTTTGACTTTTTAACTATTACTTTGCATCTTTTATTGGCTTTTGCCGCAATTTTTTTATTGCATTGACGACAAAGATATGAAGTCGTTTACTAACTCGTTTGTTTTTATTGGCCAGTCGATGAGCGAGGAAAGCATCTCCAATTTTTACTCTAATCGCAATTAACACTTTGAACCAGCGAGTGGCAACACGACATCGTCAGCGTTTGTTCATCAGCGCTAAAAAAAAGCAAACAGATAACGCTTGGATGCTTTTATGTTTTTTTCGTCTTTGCCGAGGTCGGCCCGGCCCGGAATAAATGCTAACCATTTTCCTCGGCTAATTAGTCCTAAAGGAGTTTGTTGACCCGCTGTTATTTAGCACACGTGCGTGCGAGATGAATTAAAAAAGTGAAATTAAAAAGTGTTGGAAAGGTTAAAAGGGAAACAAAACAATAAAGAATTTTCGAGATTATTTGGGGTGGCATGTGGGCGTCTCGCTAAAAGTTCGTTAGCCTTTTGATCCCGGAAGCTGCCCAAGCGAGTCGAGCGGCATCTCGGGTTGGTTAGCGTTGATCAGCTGTTAGATTTTGTTCCCGCATTTATTCCGTCTTCATGTGGAAGTGCATGTGATGGTTTTTTTTGCAGCTCCAAAGTGGACACGGACGGTACTGCATACTCTTTTTGTGGCTTTGTCGATTTCATCTGGACGACCGTTATGTCTTCCAACTATCATTCATCCATTCATTTTCTGAACCGCTTTATCCTCACTAGGGTCACGGGAGGTGCTGGAGCCTATCCCAGCTGACTTCGGGCCAGAGACGGGGGACACCCTGAAATGGTGGACATCCAATCACAGAGCTGTGAGGCCGATGCGCTAAACACTTTTTCGCCGGGCCGCCTTGTCTTCCAACTAGGCTGCCAAAATTAATCGATTAATGAACTGACAGCCCTTCCGATCGTGCTGATCAATAGATCATTTTTGGACATTCAAATTAGTACAATTTGATTTTTTTTTTTTTGATTTGTTTACTTTTTTGTTTAATCAGAAAAGAGGGCAAATGTTAAATCTATCATATATTTCAACCTTTTTATTTAAAAAGGAAAAGCAAAAATCGTGTTTTTAAATCAGTTTATTTACAGTGAAATAAGGAAAAAGGAAACATTTTAGATTTCATTAGATATTAAAAAATATGGATTTAAAGAACTGGATCAAAAGCCTTATGAATATTCCATTTGTTCTATTTGTTCTAGATCTAAAACAATGTTTATTTGAGATTTTTTCTTGGTAAGGAAAAACATCTTTTAATCATTTGTTTTTCATTTTAAAAGGAAAGAATTTTCTTTTAGTGCCCTTTGTGTGTGTATGTAAGTGTGTGCGTATGTAAGTGTGTGCGCGTGTTTGTGTGTGTGCCACTTTGCATGTTGACCTTTGTCATTCTACCCACGCTGAAAAAAATGGACTCAGTGACATTTTTGTTAACCCGAGGCAAAAAGTCAACATTTTAAGACAATTTCTATTTCATGCTATGATGCATTTCTTATCCGTGTAAATTCACACGTATGCAAATGTACTGTATACGTGGATGAATGTGTATACGCTATACACAGTCCTAACTGAAAATCTCAAATATCAAGTCAAATTTGTTTAATTTTGACAATTTAATACAAGATGAAACAAAATTTTATTGATCCAGAAATATATTGATTTGTACTTTATTCATTCACTTAATGTCAAATTCACCTAAATAGAATTGCAGAAATACAACTATTCATGATGGTGTAATTTTCTTTGTAGTACTCCCCCGGTTTGCGGGGGTGCTGGAGCAAACCCAGGCAGCCGTGGGGAGAACATGCTAATCCCACACAGGAAGGGCGGATCCTGGGATTGAACCCAGATCTCCACACTGTGAGGTGGACATGACAGCGGAAAGCAAAGTAAAGCAGATTTAAGTATGAGTAAGCCCTCTTTTTATCATTGTTGCTTCTCATCTCCATTCTTGACTTTATCTTCCGAGCCCTCCAGCAGGAAATGTTTTCTTCCCTGACAAGACGTCGGCGCTGGGCTGTCAGCCAGTACTTTTGAAACCTCAGCTCAGGGGAAACAAAAATGCCATGATGTCATCATCTCTTTTTTTGCACCACTTTGCCATCTTGCTTTTTCCTTTTGGAGCTTCCCGTAAGCCTTTTCATAAAGAAGGCATTATTTAGCAGCGGCTTTCTATCTTTTGGCTCTGATTGCCATCGTTGGAGTTAATGATATGGAACAAAACAATATTCGTTAATGGAAAGTGCACCAGAAGAAGTGGAGGCCGTTTTGGGTTCGGGCGTTCATCTGGATGTTGTCAAAATGACGCCGTTTAATCAAACCCCTCATGTCGAATGGTATTATACTGTTAGCTTTTGCCTTGCATTTGTCAGTGTTCTGCATCTGGAATAACTCTCATTCATACAGATAAATATGCATCATTAATAATTAGCAACTACACTGTCTGCAAATTAGATGGCCATACTGTTATGCTATTTTCCTAATAATTTTTTCATCATTTTTTCGTTTCATTTGTAGACCAGGAGAGCTTATCCTGGGGGTCCACGTCACGGACAAGCACTCCTGGTCTACAAACACCACGGCAGTAGTGAAGAAGGCCCAGAAACGACTCGATAACCTTCTATAGAGCCACTGTGGAGAGCATCCTAGCATACTGCATTACAATGTGGTACGCTGGAAGCACAGCAGCAGACAAAAAGGCCATGCAGAGAGTGATTAACACTGCCCAGAAGATCGTCGGCTGCTCTCTGCCCTCACTGGAAGACATTGCCAGCCCTCGTTACCTCAGCAGAGACATTGTCGGGGACCCATACCACCCTGCTCACAACCTGTTCCAGCTGCTGCCCTCTGGTAGACGCTACAGGTCTCACAAAGTACAGACAAATAGGCTTAAGGACAGTTTTTTCCCACAGCCATCAGAACTTTGAACTTGCGGTAGCACGACACACAATCCCTTCTGTGTAATAACTTCGGGGTGAGGTAACATGAAGGATGTTGGGCGGTGATCTGCCTCCTGCTGGCTGACTGAAGGTAAGTGAGAAGACAGTGAGAGGTAAGTGATCTGTTTTTTCTCTTTGTTGGCATCTGCGAGGCAAACTTTTCTGCAGTCGCCGGGATTTGGTTGCGCTCGGGGGGGGGATGCGATGTATCCATCACGGCAGAGTGCCAACGAGTCTGAAATTATCACTTATTTGGGCCTTTTGCCGGGAAGGCGCACTTTGTGGAGAGACACCACCAATTTCGTCATACGCAGCTGGGTATGATGACAATTAGGCTTTTGTCCAGTCAATGATGATGACAAAGCCTATGTCAAATTATTATTATTATTTTTCCAGTGTCCCAATACGCCTCATAATTTTCACATATTGACAATGCTATACTGTATGGCTTGTTTGAATTATAGGAGGTACCGCAATACCTTTTCTCGCCTTCCGTGAGCAGCTTACGGGCTCGCATAAAGAAGTCGCTGGATTCTGTGTCTTTCTTCACAGGTTTCCAAAGAAAATAAGACTTAGACATAAGACGAAAGCCGCGTTGAGCATTCCCAGCAGAGCCAAATCTGCACATATGAATTTTTAACAGTTTGAGGTTTTTGATTGGGGAAAAAAAACAGCCAGAAAAAACAGAATCCACTTTTTTTATGCATAAAAAGAAAAGATTCTCTGCCGGGAAAGAGGATTACACCTCTTTCACAATACGTGCTTATACTGCACCATAAGCTTATCATTCAAACACGCGTGTTAGGCGCATGTAAACAAGGTGCTGCGGAGGAGTCAAGACGGATAATTCAAAACAACATCCACCGGTGAAGAAACAGCACAGATAACGCATGCCGCTGTGTGAAGTCTTCCTGCATTGATAATGCCCATATGCATAATGCATGATAAACACATTGCATAATGTATATACATACACAATGCTTAATGTTGTGTTTTAAACCTCCAGCAAAAAAATCATATTTCGCCTTTTGGATCTCATAACTTGGAAGCAATTTGCGAGGTTATACATTGATGTTGTTAAGGTTGGAATTCTGCCTGCTAGATATGTTTATCCACAAGAAAATGTGTAACCTAATCATTATTTATCTTCCATTGAGCCATAGGTAAAGACATGAATGGCAAAGATGAGTCTACAATCTACCTAAACCTATCTGGTCTTCATAATGTCCTGACATCAAACCAATAGAGCACCTTTGAATGAATTAGACGTAAAAGTAGTTTCAGGCCTTCCCTGTTTGGTCCAGTGATTGTTTACTGCCCTTTTTTACCCGCTCACACCATTTTGTCCAATGATTGAACGATATTTGCAAACTATTGACTGGTGTCAATACTCCCTAAATCTGCGTAAACTCAATTTCACCTTAAAAATTTACATAAATCTAAGTACAGTGGTACCTCGACATACGATCTTAATCCGTTCCGGGACTGAGATCGTATGTCGGCTTTTCGTAACTCGAGCGGACGTTTCCCATTGAAATGAACTAAAAACTAATTAATTCGTTCCAACCCTCTGAAAAAACACCAAAACAGGATATTGGATTGGAAAAAATGTTTTATTTCTTCTAACTCGCCATCTATTAACAAAGTAACACATAACTAGTGGTTTAATAGTAATAAAATGTGTTTAATAAAAGTAAAATTAGACGCATTTCGCGGAGGGTAGAGACAGCGACATACACCGAGGTGGGGGATGGGGAGGTGTTCGGGGGGGACTATCCACGGCAACAACGCACTCGTAAATGAACAAACAAATTTAAATTAACTTGGATTAATATATACAGACACTCAAACATACATTTAATGTAACTTTACACAAAACTGAATTCTAATTTTGTTTTAATTTTTTTTACCTTCGTTCTGGGCGGGTTAGCTGTTTGCCACGCCTCCACTTTCATGTTCGCTATCGATGGGCTGTTTGCTGTTGTATTCCCTTCAAAATATTCCGAAAACGATGCACACAAATATCCTCACAATAGGATAACGCACGGCCACTTGCCAACGAGAAGTAGTCTTGAATGAGCGATCGTGGGAGCTAGCAGGCCAAGGAAGGAATAACAGCCTACCCACGTATTGATTGTGGGTAATGAAGTTTTATTCTGAGAAAGGGTGCCATTGCCTATGGGTGTTGTGTGCACGAGTATACTTCATTACCCAGAAAGCCCTCTTTTTGCCCCCCGTGCATGCACGTTGTGCGTTTCCTGGTCGATGCGTAGGAGAAACTAGACTGAATAAATTGTTCAGTGCTCGTAGATATGTTATATACGAAAGAGATGCGGCAAAAAAAGACAGTGCGCTACAATGATAAACAGCCTCATGTCATGGCCACCTGGCTTGGTCGCATCTCGAATTTTTGATCGTATCTAGGGTGAATTATTCGATCGAAATTTCTATCGTACCTCGAGCATGTCGTAGGTAGAGCTGATCGTGGGTCAAGGTACCACTGTATGGAGCTTCAGTCGAAAAACGGAAGACTAACTGGTGATTTCCCCGGACAAGGGCGATTCCGATAAGGGTTACTATTCCAATTTTGGCTGGCAAGCACGTGGCTTCGGAACAAAAGTGGATTCCAAGCAGAGTGACGGATGTTTGTTTTAGCCACTTCCACCGCCGATATATTATTTTGGGATAGGAGGGTGTGACTACGGTCGTAAAGAGAAAAATATCATCTGCCCATGAGAAGAGTGCACAGGTGGGGAGAGCGTCTGCGGCGTCAGCAAAATATTTGGAGCGTGGCGGGAGCAAATGGGATTGTTATTCCAGCATCTGTTCATTCCCTTCTCATTCCAGCACGTTTACGACTCTCATTTGTCAAGTTGGTGGCAAAATACTCATTGGCGCCATGAATTGTTATTTTTATTCATTTATTTTTTTTACGCTTGCAATAAATCTTCATATTGAGAGAGATATATGTCCTTGTTAGTGTGTAGCATCTATTGAAATATATTTTTTAATCACTTCTATAATTATCTCTGATCTGAGCCACGGTGGTGCGAGTGGTTCGCATGTTGGCCTCATAGCTGTGGGGTCCTGGGTTCAAATCCAGGTCATGTCCACCTGTGTGGAGTTGGCATGTTCTCCCTGGGCCTGTGTGGGTTTCCTCTGGGTATTCTGGTTTCCTCCCACATTCCAAAAACATGCATGGTAGGCTGATTAGACACTAAATTGCCTGTAGTTATCTATCTTTTTAATTATTTAATCCTTGATTTCGGATGGAAACTTCGGGGTTGTAGTCCCAGGGGTCATCAAAATTTTATTTTTGGGCTTTAAATCTATTTTCCCATTGAAAAATAATAACTAATTTCTCATGCTGATTGCCAATACAATTTTCACTAAATTATTGAAATATATTTTAATTAATTCTTTACAGTGGCGTACTGAGGGATTTTGTGCCCCGGAGCAAGTTCTAGACCAGGGGCGGTCCTCGGGGGCCGCTGTGGGTGCAGGTTTTTGTTGCAACCGAGCCAGCAAAGGCACATTTTAACCAATGAGATTTCTGTAGAAAACAAGCACCTGATTGCAATCCACTGATTGCACTTGCAGGACACCAGATTGGTGAAAAGGTGCTCTAGACCCGGGGTGTCAAACATACGGCCCGCGGGCCGGAACCGGCCCCCAAGGAGGTTCGATCAGGCCCGCAGGATAATTTGAAAGTGGAAAAAATTCATAAAAGACATGGAATTAATATTTTTAATTCGCTGCAATTCATGGATTATCCGCTAAGGGGCGCACTCTTTCCATCAGAGTAGAAGACAAGCCGCATCACTGAGACAGACTGAAAACAGCAGCAACTCCATAAATTTTCAGTATGTATTGTATGTGTATGTATGTTTCATGTATGAAGTTTACAGATTTACAGGACAGGCGAACACTTTCTTCATTACACATTTAAAATCACTCTCCTTAGTTTGTAAGGTGCACGCAGGGATTACATTTAGATTTTATATGCGTATGTGTAAGTGGTTTAAAAATTCCTTCCTTTAAAAGTCTCATTTAATCTTAAAGTGCATGACTATATTTTTCAGTACCAATTAAAGTTTTGTGCCTTTGTACAATCAGTGGGATCAGTTGCAATGCATATTTGTGAATGATAAAAGTCAATTGCACATTTGTCTAAGGAAATATGAGGTGTTTCATGAAATGTTTTGTAAAAGGATAGTTCATTCAATTTCAATATTTTCCTAGTGTTCTTGTGCTTCTTTACACCAAAACAAAGGAAAGACATGATATTTTGGTTATTTATAGCAGAGCATGGTATAATTTTAATGGTCCGGCCCACTTGACATCTCCCTAGGGCGTATGTGGCCCACGATGCGAAATGAGTTTGACACCCCTGGTATATAGTAAGGCTTTTTTTCTTGAAAAAACGACATAGTATAGTAAGGCTTTTTTTCTTTAAAAAACGACATAGTATAGTAAGGCATTTTTTTCCTTAAAAACGACATAGTATAGTAAGGCTTTTTTTCTTAAAAAACGACATAGTATAGTAAGGTTTTTTTTCCTAAAAAACGACATAGTGTAAATAGTAAGGCTTTTTTCTTTAAAAAAAAACGACATAGTATAGTAAGGCTTTTTTTCTTAAAATACGACATAGTATATAGTAAGGCTTTTTAATTTGTAAAAAATGACCATGTAAAGTAAGGCTTTTTTCTTTAAAAAATGACCATGTATAGTAAGGCTTTTTATTTTTTTAAAATGACCATGCAAAGTAAGGCTTTTTATATAAAAAAAAAAACGAACACACTCTTTTACAGCATCAAGACTACAAAAATGGCGACTATAGTACGTCATCTTCCAAACATGGTCATTGAGTCGGGAGGACAAATCACCTCCTATGGGCGTGGTTACGCCCATTGGTGACGAATGTGCTTAAATTATGCACCTGCGCAGCATCTCGCCCTTTAGCGCAGCCATTTCCATGCCGTCGGTCGAACGACTAGCACCCAAACGAGGTAAGCCCTAGACTAGAGCAATTTACTGGCCTATGTGCATTTTTAACACCCTACCGGGAGATTTTTTTAGGAATCAATTGAGCCAAAACGCCAACAAATCTGTTAGTTTATTGCCAGGTCGAACACACCGTCGACATTTGAAGTATGGGCTCCTTGGCATGTCGCTAGCTAGCTTAGCATTAGCCTCACGACATTTGACTTCAAAAGTATTTTGGCCGTATTCTCTCCATTATTGAGTCGTGGGGGAAGACTTCATTTTATCAAACAAAGCCGAGATATCAACGGTCAGTTTGCCAGGTGAAGGTGTGTTGAATGTAATGATGGTTTTCACTGCGATTACTAAACGCCCTTTTCCAATTTGTAATTCTGTTTTAAACAAAAATCATTGATACCAAAATGGTTAAGCCGACTTTCTCCTAGTTTTTAAACATCAGTCTGTATATTGAATCGCTTTGTCTGGAAAGGGGAAATTAGCACCGAGCACTCACTAACTTATTTTCATTCTTAATCTTGATCATTTACTTTAAGATTTCTCTTGCCTGTAATAATTGTTTGCACTTCCCAAATAGCTTGGTTAAATCAAGATGAAGCTGTTCCCGTGTATCCAGAACCATGCACACCCTTGAGGGGAGAGGAGACTGGGCCAAAGTATCAAGGTAATACTAAATAACCCCCCCCCCCCCCCCCCCCCCCAAAAAAACCCACCTAAACCTATCTGTTGAATCTCCAGTCTCTGTATATAACTTTTGCTCTATTTTTTTGCATGCACCAGGTCCATGGTGATGTCCAGACCCTGGAGGACCAGGTGATCTTCCCAGGTTGCCCACTTGAAGATGATGCATCGTCTCTGAGGTTAATACCGTATTTTCACACCTATTTGGCGCATCGTTTCTTACGCCGCAGTGTCAGTAACGAGTGCTATTTCTGTATTTTAGACACACAAAGCACGCACTATTTTGTCAGACGCATCGAAATGCGATAGCGCTGGCTACCGGAAGCAGCTTATTTCCGGGTTATATTGTAATGTATCCAAGTCAAAACATTCCAATCTCACATTATTTTATTGACTAAAGTTGCAATTTACTAACCCCCTCTTATTTTATAGGTGATGTCCCAATCCCTAAGGTGAGGAGGATTTCTTTTTTCTTTTCAATCAGAAATTTCAATAAAAGAGATTTGAGTGTCATTTGTCTTTGTTAAAACACTTGGAGAAAAAAAACCCAAGACCCTCAATGGTCTTTTTTTTTTTGGTGTTTATTCTAAATGTTGCTTTTGTCTACAGTTGGGGAACACCAGCTACGCGATTCTAAGTGTGCAAGTATATTTCTTTGAATAAAAATTCTAAAATGTCATGTTGCTTGCATTCCTTTGCTAGTTCTATGAAGAAAAATACATGGGTATATTTCAAAGGTTTTATTTTCCCACAAAATGGGGTAATTAAGAAGTTCATATAGGTCTTCCAGCATTTAAAGATGAATCTCTTCTTGGCACTGGATGGAATTCTGGGGAGAAAAAAAAGAGGGTCAAAGCACAATAGACTAAGTCCAACATTAAAAAAAAATAGACTGGGAGCCAGTTAGGTCAAAAGATTTGACCAAAAAACTAAGTTAGGTTTTACCAACATCAGAAGGACCCATCTCTCTTTTCAGATGTGGTGGGAGATATGGAAAACATACTGGATAGGGGCCCTCAAGATGTTGGTGTCAAAGCCTGTGCCACGCTCCAAAGTCACATTGATTGGGTGTACCTTGAAGAGAAGCTAAATAGAGTATTTTTAGTACACATGACATGAAAATAATAAATCAAATAACCCGAAAAACAGGTCTTACGTCATACACGACTTCTTTGGTCTTGTAGATTTGGACAGCTTGCACCATCTCCGTGGCTTTAAACCTCTGCAAAACACCACAGCATGATTATGTCATTGCTTATTTAACCATTTTGATGCACAAATGACTCCCATTCAATCAAAAAAATAAAATACGTCTTACAAAGCTCTTAGACGGAGGAAAAATGGTTGTTTAAACGAGTCAAAAATGACCCCTGCGCTACGGTTGAATGAATGTCTCGCTTAGGTTTTGTCAAAACCACAATTAAAAATCAAAAGGTCCAAGCCCTGAAGTCTTCCTTTAGGAAAGGGAAGGGCAAAGGTATATACGTATTCTAGAAGTGTACTGTTTATTCCTTACACCTCCACTTGATGGCACTAGTGTGAGTGTGAGTTACCCACACAGGATCTTGCTATTAAAAAAATCAACGCCAACCCAGTTAAAGTATCTTCATTCAAAATTGGAGTGTATCGTGATGCTAAAAATGCTAATTTAGGAAAGCCGTGAACACTGGTCGCTGATATCTAAACATTACTGTGACAACAAAATTTCCCGAATACGGGAATAATAAAGTTATCCAATCCAATTACACGGGTAGAGGAATTAGAAGCTATTAAAGACTCACTTTGCCGACAAACTGCTCCTTTTTGGCCGTTATGGCCACATTCTTGATGTTTCCCAGCAGTCTGTCCTCGTTGAGGGACTGAAACACACAATGGAAGGGTTTCTTTTTAAACATTAAGAGCAATAGGTGACGCAATGTAGCCAACTTGCTAGCAAACATTTGTGTTTGCATCCACGTCGGGGCTACATCACGCCAATGAAGCACGTTCCCGTCAAAAAGCACTCTTGAAATGAGAACTGGGGCTACGAAATCCCTAAAAGACAAAGTACCGAACGCGCTGCATTGTCCTGGAAGAAGTTTGTCGGGTCTTTCTTCGGGAAATCGTCAATTCTGAGCAGCTCAGCAGTCCAACGCGCCCAGCCTCCGGCCCATCCGCCATTTTGAAAAATGGCGGCGTGGGGGCGGGTCTTTTGAACTCTGACCACAGCCACGCCTCGGCCACGCCCATTACACATAGACACAAAAAAAGAGATCGTTTTCATCATAGAGTGCATTAGTCAGGGGGCTGGGGCTGCAAATACTTTTAGGTTGGGCATTACCTGGAGTCCTTCGCAATCAGTTTTGCAGGTCCTGTAGCATAAAATAAGCATGGATATAACGGTTGCTTTAACCAATCAGAGTACCCAGAGAAAACCCACACAGGCCCAGGGAGAACATGCAAACTCCACACATTGTTATACATCTGAATAAAAACATATTGGTAACACTGAATTTAGTCCATCGTGGAAAAAAGGCAGTTATTGTGATGTGGAAAAATCAGATTTGGACTGAAGGCATCTTCAAGATTGTGGAATATTGGTAATCCGATGTAGCAAATAATAGGGTTTTTATCCGTGATTAAAAGAATCAAAATACATTTTGTCAATATGTCTTTCATGTGAAGCACATTCTTTCGCTCTCCGTACCTCTTATGCTCACTTGGTGATCGTGGGGGGTGCTAGAGCCTATCCCAGCCAACTATGGGTACCCACAGGGGATGCCCTGAATTGGTGGCCAGCCAATTGCAGGCCACCATGAGACACATTCATGCTCACACTCAGGAGTAATTTAGTGTTCATCCAGTTTATCCTCCATGTATTTGGGGTGTGAGAGGAAACTGAAGTACTTGGAGAAAAGGAAAACTCCACACAGTAGGGACCCAGCTTGGATCAAATGCTCAACCCCAAAATTGTGAGGCAAACGAGCTAACCACTACCCCACTGGGCCACTGTGAAGTACATAATGACAGTAATTGGGGGACCTGGGTTCAAATCCAGGTCGGTTCACCTGTGTGGAGTTTGCCCCGAAGTCAGATGGGATAGTCTCCAGCACCCCCTCGACCCTAGTGAGGATAAAGCGGTTCAGAAAATGAGATGAGATGAATGTGAAGGAGGAACAAGTCACCTCCACATCATGCAGAACGCACGATTACACGGTTATTCGAGTCACTGTAAACTACTACAGAGCCATAGTTCCATTATGTTTATATCGGATTATAATTTGTTGCTTACCTCACATATCCTGGTGACAGTTGAGTCGTTTTGTTCAGGTCGTTGTTGCAGAAGTTGTGGAGTTGTAGAAGCAGCTGGCAAGTTTTAAGCATTCGCCAACGTAGCTAGTGTCCCATAGATGACCAAATGTACCAAATGTTCACCGTATAGAGGAATTAAATTTGACGGTGGCGGCCGCTGGGTAAAAGATGGTCTTACGGGTGCTAGCAACAGCAGTCAAAATAAATGGCAGGGTACAACATGTTTTTTTCGCCTACGATCTTGTTTCTTGCTTGAACCCAAATTTACTTAACAGCCAGATGTTACACTATTTTAGAAAATCACTCCTGGGGAAAAAGGCAATTGGCGTGGATTAGAATAGAAATGAAGTGCAGTTTCGCAAAAATGCAAACCCCTCGTGTGACGTTGCAATATGGTCTTGAAATTATTGTAGCGCAGTGAGGGAGGCACACTTTTGATGTCAAATTGTGTCAAAACTACAACAGATTTGCTATTATCATTACAGAGATTAAGGCAGGTACATTTTTGATCCGAACAACCTTTTAAGTTAACTCACTAACTGTTATTGAGAGCAATAGAAATCCATTCCATTTTAAATGGAAGGGCTGTCGGTTAATGGTCACGTTTCAGCGCCATTGCCACAATCAATCCAATCCATTTGAACAACCAGGTCTTGTTTTTTTTCCATTTGAGTCCTTCTGCTTGTTACTCAGATGATTCTGTTTTTCACCCTGCTTTCTAAGAATGACAAATGGATTCATTAGTAGAACTGCTCCACCTGAAACTGCATCAGCCCTTGTGGGGCCGAGTGTGAGTGTGTGTCATGAAGTGTTAAATTGTCTTTTAGTACAGTTTTGCTTCTTTTTGGAACACGATTCAATGTGGCTCCAAAGTTGGGCGGTGTTTTTGAAGCAGAAAGTAGTAAAAAATATTGTTGGAGTAATTGATGCTAATCCTTAATATGGCAATGAGAAAGTGTATTTAAGTTTCGGGGAAGTTTGATTTTGTTTGACGTTTCGTAACTTGGATTGTGTATTGTATCTTGGATCATTTTTTTGTATCTTGGAACAGAAGGTTTCGCATCAAAGCTGTTCATGACCTCAATATTTTGTATGTAGAGGTACCGGTTTTTCATGGTGGTCGCTATTTCCTTAACTGTGAGCAAGTTTGTTGCTTAACTCACGTTTCCTGGTCATAGTTCAGGTATTGTTAAGGTTGTTTATTGCAAGAGTTGCGGCAGTAGGAGCAGCCAACAAGTTTTAAGGGTTGGATGACTAGCAGCATCATCATTCGCTGGCAATCAACATCTTTGTGATGTGCTAGGGTAGAAAATAAGCAGTTCAACATTCACTCTTGATGGCTTTGTAGAGTAAATGAAGCATGTCGAAGTACCAGCACTTTTTGTTAAAATTGTTATTAAATTCGATATTGAAATACTCATAAATGGTTGGGAAACACGGTAGTAAAGCTTTTATTTCATTCATTTCCAATAGCACTTATCCTCACAAGGGTCGCAGCCAACTAATCTAGGCAACTACGGGCAGCAAGCGGGAGGCATCCAGCCAATCACAGAGCACAAGGAAACAAACAGGTATTCACCCTCACATCTGAGGGCAAAATAAAGTGTTCAACCAACATGCACATTTTTGGGAAGTGGAAGGAAACCAGATATCCAGAGAAAACCAATCTACTCCATTAATGATGATCCTTTGCCCCCCAGGGGGCTCAGCCTCCCCTTTCCTCAGAAGGAGCTCTGACCTCTGCCGAGGCTAAACAAAGCATTAATACGTTCAAGGCCGTGTCAGAGTAAAGTCGGCGTCATTTTCGGGTCTCTGAGGCTTAAAGTCCACCTTATTTTTTCTCTCCCATCCTTCCCTGTGAGCTTAATCCTACCAAATCCCATTTTACACTCAGTGGCGCTCCATTTGTACATCCCCATGCCTCCACCCGATATCATTTAGACGGAGCGTGGCAGGTGGCAAGCCAAGAAGCTTCTTGAAGAACACGCTGGCGTCATTTTGCTCGGACTCATCACGGAGCGGCTGCGCCTCGCGAGATAAAACATTGGGGGCCATTTTTGCAGCATTTCAAAGCCTGAATCCTGGCCATTCAATAGGTTTAAGGACACGCAAAGTCATTGACTTCGTCTTTACCACTTGTTTCACCCTACTTATTCTTACTTTTTGTATTCTTTTTCATATGCATATTATGTAACTGGTTCTGCATGTCTGTTGGTTTGTATTTAAGATATAGTGCAATAACAATGTGCAATATCTTAGACTGTGCAATATTTTAGAATTCACCTAGCTGGGATGTGACTTGTTATACTTTTTATATTACTATTTATGTTTTTTTTATATTTTTTTTTATTTTTTACACTGGGAAAACGCACTTTGTGGAGTAGCACCACCAAATTTCGTTATACGCAGCTGTGTATGATGACAATAAAGGCTTTTGACTGATATCTAAAGACTTAACAAAAGGAAAAAATAATTCAATGAAAAAATGAAACATTACTAAATATAAAAAATGGAAAAAAAATGAATTAGATAAAAATTAAAACATTAAAAAATTAATGTATAATTGATTTTTAAAAATGAACAAAGACATTATCAAACCAACAGGATAAATTTGAATTTTGAAGCAGAACAGGTGATTAATATTTTGAGGTCAAACAGGTCTGAAAGGGAATTTCACAATAATGGCTTAATTAGGCAATATGATGAGAAGAGAAAGGGTCCAAGATGTTAGAAATAAGTGCTTTGAATTTGTATGCTTAGGCGGCAGTGTGTCTCATATTGCACTGGCCTTTTCATCCCTTATCACTTTTGCTCAGAGTTGAAAGTGGTTAGAATTTCTTGCCGGAATTCCCTGACAAAGGTCGCCAGGCATCCAGATTTTTTTTCTTCTCTTAGGGGGTTCAAACCTTCTAAAATCCCCGAACTGCAAAGAAAACCACTTTTGGCACAGTTATACCTCAGCACAACCAGGAATACACGATTGGCAGCTCGCAATTCGTAGTCGTTTGCTATAACCTTGAAGCCTGCGCGTGTGCTGAGCTACAAAATATTGGCTCTCTGGCCGTATTTTTTTTTCCCATCGTTGTGCCGCAGTCGTTGCCAAATTGATTGGAGAACGCTGAGCGGCACGAGGCTGATTAGCTGCCAACAAAGGCGGGACAGACTCATCCGTAAAATAAAAAAAATACCAACGGCGGCCGTATTGACTGGAGTGCGGGCTGAACTGTAAGTGAAATGTCTGCCCTGAGCTGATAAAAGCCTATAAAACACATTTGCGGCTCATAAATATTCCTGGCATGGTCCATCTGTCCCGGCCAGAGAATGCAAATCTTCTATGTGCGTTTTAGCAATTATCTCTTGAAAACATCGGGATGGGAGTCAAACTGCACCCCAACCAAATACAACATGGACAAGAAGAAAAATAAATTAAAAACTAACATGCATAATTCAATAGAGGTCTTACGGCGAAGTGTTAAGACTAAACAAAGAAAGAAAAGAAACAGAGGCGATAGTAAAGTCTTAATATTACGAGAAGAAAATCGTAAGTTATACCTCTACGTACGAATGCCTCTACGTACAAAAGCCTCTAGGTTCAAATGCCTCTAGGTACGAATGCCTCTAGGTACGAATGCCTCTAGGTACAAAATTTTCAGGTTATGAAATGTTTTATGTACAAATGAGTGATTCGAGATACGAAAAAGATCCAAGTTACGAAATCCTCCAAAAAGTCAATGCATTTCCTTATCCGTTATTTTATTTTGAAAATATTGTCACAAATTGATTCTCACTTTAGAACATCGCTACCCTCTACTGGGCTCTCATTTCATTGCTCTCATTCCATCTCATTTAATAACAATAAAAGCAACCAATTCAATTGGCGGTCTTATAACAACCACTATCAATGTTTCAAGATTCTCTCCTACCTACCTGTCCACCTCGGCTAAATGCTCCCCTTATTAATGATTGCAATTCCCCAATTTAAGCGATTAAAAACGGTATAAATCCAACGCGGCACATATTTTCACAGACACACACACGCATAGGGCAAACCTAAAAGTCTAAAACGTACTACAAAGTGGACGGCTTTCAGCCATGGTAGAATGGGCTCTTTGCGCCATCTGGCGGACAAACACTGGTATCACATCTCTTATTATAACGGCCGTGGGGGGAACTATTTCAGCAGGGCAGGGCACATTTTCATAGGCTATATTTATTTTAGGAAATTAATACATCATTTTGTTATAATTTTCTAATTTTTGTGTGTTTCCTCAAATCTCTCGTACAAAATTGGGACACTTTGACCAATTTTAAAGGATTTAGTTAGTAGTTGTGTGAGGACCGTGGAACGAATTAAAGAATTTACATATAAAGTAAACCTCTACTTACGAAATGTTCAAGTTATGAACAAAGTTCTAGAACCGGCTAATTTCGTAAGTAGGGGCACAACTCTACAGTGGTATTTCTACTACAGTGGTATTTCTACTTACACAATTACACAGTTCGGAGATTGACGGTTCGATTCCTGTGTGGAGTTTGCATGTTCTTGGTTGCGTGGATTTTCTCTGGGTACCCCGGTTTCCTCTCACACCCCAAAAACATGCAGGGTAGGCTGCTGTAACCTTCTACATTGCCCGTAGCTGTGAGTGGGAGCGTGTTACCCACTAGGGTGCCCACAGTTGACTGGGATAGGCTCGAGCACCCCCCCGCGACCCTCGTGAGGATAAGCAGTTCAGAAAATGAATCAATACTTTTGACTTGCTGTAGACATCCTACTACCAATGGTGAAAATATACCACAATAATGAGATTTTATACCAGTAAAAGTATTGCAATAAAAATCTAACAAGTAAGAATGTGTCATTTAAAAAAATACTCACAGAATTCCACATCACACAAAAGAACTACTAAAGTAAATGGGACAAATGTCATTTTTGTGAAGCTATAAGGGATCTCAAAAGTTTAAAAAAAAATTGCAAGAAATGGATTCTACTCCTATTTTTTTTGCATCAACAAAGTAGTCATTGAAGTTTGACTATCTAAATTCCCCCAGCTCTACACCTCCACATGACAGCCTCCATTTTTTGACAATCTTCAGTCACCAGGCTTACCTGACATTTTGCCGCATCTCCTGCCCAATTTCGCTGTGAGCAGTGAGGATTCTTTTTTTCAAGCTGTGACAGATCACTGGGCTTAGTGGCATACAGCCTACTTTTGATAAAGCCCCGCAGAAAATAAAGTCACAAGGTCTGAGGTCATGGGGGGGCGGAAACCCTGAAAAATGTCAGCTACTCGTCTAGACTTTGTAAAGTACGAGAGAGAATTTAGCGGGTAAAACGGCAATGAATAATTCATTTTTCTATGTGATTATTTTGTGATAAGTATATATAGTGACAATACATTTGTCAGTTTTCTTCACTCACGTAAAATACATTTTCATTTTGTGCATACTCAAAACACTTGAATTTGTCTTACTTTTCCTACTTCCTTCAAGTATCCCAATATTTCAGTCCCACACTACAAATAATTAATTCAATAAATACACATAACAATACCAAATAATTTTCTCTTCCCTCTGTTGTCAACATTTTGGCTCAAATTACACCTTTGCTGACTATGACGCAAATGTGCGAGTGTAAGATTGGATACGACATTTCCGTGGCTCTACATTCATATTGTAATACCTTCAGGTTCCCAATTTATTACGTGAATATCGTTTTGACAAATACTTCATAATCATCCATGTATTTTCTTAGCTTATTTTTGTAATCATTTGAAACAAATTAGTTTTAGTCATTTTAAAACTGGTTCGCGGGCCACGTTAACGTCAACTCGGTTTCATGTGGGCCGGACCATTTTAGATATAATATTTAGATATTTTTCTTATAAATGGATTGAAAGAACTGGATCGAAATCCCTGAATATTCCGTTTTTTACAGATCTAATAAAGTGTTTATTTGAGCTTTTTTTCTTAGTAAGGGAAAATCTCTTTTAATCATTATGTTCCATATTAAAGTGGAAAACAGAAAATATTTTTATATATTTTTAGATTTTACAAAATGATTTTTGAACTAAAAACAAAAAAATGGGTTAAAAAATTACAACTATTGATTTAAAAGGGGGAAAAATCAGGAAATCTAATATACATCTATACTCTTCATTTTAATGTGATCCTAAAATAGAAAGTCGGCACTCATGATTTACTTTCTCGGGCCGCACAAAATGATGCGGCGGGCCAGATTTGGCCCCGGGCCGCCACTTTGACACCTGTGGTCTAAACAGTTGGCAATGCAAAAGTGAATTGTGGGTGACATCTGACCTCTGCACTGAAGTTAACTGTTGACTATGTCAACAGTCATTTGAACCAGAGAACAACAGATCAGCCCAGATTTTTTTGGTGTACTGAAGACATGGTGGGGACAAAAACAAGCGAGTACTAGACATTGGGAGGACTGCAATATTGGAGGTTTCATTGTTAGCTTAGCGAGTGGTGAGTGGAGTTGGACCAAAATGCAGGGACTGGGTTTGCATTCATTAACAAAAACTAAAAATAACCTGGACACAAAACTCGGGGAACAGTAAAGAAAAGTAGTAAAAACAAACTTACAGAGGGAAAACACGAGGGTCACAATGAAGCCGGGACATGAGCATGGCAATTGCAGATGATCCGGTAATGGCCAGACACTGACAAAGCGTTGGAATAGACAGCCGGGTTGACGAGACAATGAGGAACAGCTGGGTGAAAAGAGAAGCAACGAATAGGGAAAGACACAAGGGCAACAACAGGTGAAAGCGATTGGAAATCACAGGGAAAATGGAAAGAATATAAAAAAAAATCTAAATTAACCACAAAGGAACTTTTTTTCCATTTCTCACACACACACACACACAAATTCCTATTCTGTGATACATAGATATTATGTCATTAATAAATTTTAATAAAGAACATAGCTTAGAGTGACTATTATGATACAATTGTTATCATGTACAAAGTTCTATTGTGGGGAATACAAGTCTGCTGGATGTGTACTTTTTATTTCCACACTAAATACCAAGTGCGGCCTGGTGGGTTCACCTATGTGGAGCTTGCATGTTCTTCTCTGCGTGGGTTTTCTCCGGGTACTCCAGTTTCCTCCCACATTCCAAAGACATGAATGGTAGGCTTATCGGACACTCTAAATTGCCTCTGGGTATGACTGTGAGTGTGTATGGTTGTTTGTCCCGCTGTGCCCTGCGATTGGCTGGCCACCAATTCAGGGTGTCCCCCGCCTTTGGCCCGAAGTCAGCTGAGATAGGCTCCAGCACCCCCCGCGACCCTAGTGAGGATAAGGCAGTTCAGAAAATGAGGGAGAGACTAAATACCAATGTGTCTCGGTTTTTTTGTGTTGTGGTATTAGCCACCCAAGCCCCATAGCAGTCATTTTGTCCACACCTTTTCCCTTGCTGTTGCCAATTTTCTTCATTTTCCAGTACTTGGTGATGTTACACAAGTGTTGTCCTTAGAAAAATCCACTTTAATTCCCTACTGTTGTCTCAATCATTTTGTCCACCTTTTCACTTGTGGAGGTGTTCAATACTTTTACCAATTTGCTTCGCAGTACTTTTTGTCATTGAAAATTCCTGTTCTTTAGTTCAGTGTCCAAATGTTCTATATTTTTAAACTGTATCTGTCTGTAATAAAGCCCACAATTTACAGGACAAGACCTGTCACAAATATGGTCTTAGACGATGTAAGACTGCCCCCTGTTGGATGTGACGAGCTCTGATGATCTCAACAAATGGTCTTTATATTTGGCATTTATGTTTGACCTTTGACCATATTTTCTTCACTTATCAGTTTAGTCCGACCTTTTATTTTCACTTCCTTGTTTTTTCCATACATGACTAATACTTACATAACACAGAAAAGAAAAACTCGAGTCATGCGTCTTTTTTTAAAATATATATCTTACTTGTTTTGTTTCTTTTTCCATCCAGTAAGTCAGTGACCTACGGATAGTGTTCTTTGTCACGCATTAAGTTGAAAAGCGGCGGTGTGAAACTTGGATCGATGTAGCACTTATGTTTCACATTTACTTTGAAATGTCAGCCTCCATTCTGTCCACACCGAAAAAGCTTTTTAGTTGTCAGCTCTTTGAAAAAAACGTACGCAAACAAAACAACACAAACGCTTGGAATAAACAGATGTTTCTTCATAAAACTTGACAAAAAGTTGTACTGGACAATTTCATTCATTTGCTCCAATTGATGGAGATAGATGTCCAATCCATTTGAACTGGGAGGGCCTGACAGTGAATGATTGCTTGACAGTCTTCCCATCTCTCATCTCATTTTCTGAACCGCCTCACTAGAGAATACCCAGAGAAAACCCACGCAGTCCCAGGGAGAGAATGCAAAATCCACACAGATGGACCGACCCGGATTTGAACCCAGGTCCCCCACTGTGAGGCCGATTCGCTAACTACTCATCCGCCGGGCTACCAGATAGATATTTATATTCCAAAATGTTGATTCAATGGAAAAGTTGGTCATTTTTTTCCATAATGTGAACCCTTTAATATTTTAGTAGCGTGACAAGACGTGATGCTATCAATGAGCCTACAATACAAAGAAAGCTGGTGGCTAACACTAATTTCTTTAACACCAAAAAATGAAAAACATATCCAACTGACGCGTTAAATTTAACTAAGAATAAAGACGCTTGAAATACTAACTGTTTGGCTGTTTAGCAGATCCAACATGGTGGTCTTCTCACGCACTGAAACACAAAAGTAGTAGTAAAATGACAATGAAATTTCCTGAATACGGGATGAATAAAGTTATCCAATCTAATCTAATCTAATCTAATCTACAAACAGCGTAAATAATCAGCAAAATAAATATGTGCAAGTCTGTATATTTAGATTTTGTCTGTAAGAAGTTGAAATAGGAAATCAAGTAATAAAGTCATCATTGGGTGGATGACTGACTTTTAAGGTCTCGCTATAATTTTTTTTCACCTTGAGTTATGCGTTTCCATCTTCCCCCATTTTGTTCTTCACCTTCTTCTTCCCTGCAAAAAAAAGAGCAAATTATGCATTATGACAAATTGTTATTGCTACCTCAAGCGTCTAACCCAGGGGTGTCCAAACTTTTTATGTTGTAATTATGCCAAGAAAATTACGATCACAATAGCTCAATTTAGCTTCAAATTGGATTACTTCTTATATCAAATTATTTTTGTAAAACAAAATACTGAAATTCTATAGTTTCTGACATTGATTTCAGCATGTTTGCAAGTTTTGGCCGATCAACGAAGCTATAGGCACTGTTTAAATCACTACCTCCATCTGCTGTCAAAGCTCAGAAGTGCAGCAAAATATGGGTTGAATTTAATTTTCTTGTGCGGACCATATTAGATATTTTCATCATTTGTTAAAGCCCAATAAAAGTGGACAGAGTTGGCTCACTGGCTGTAGTTTGGACACGCCTGGCCTTACCACTTCGTGGCCATTATATGAACGAGCCAATCAGGTGAAAGAGGCAGGAGCTGCATATGTGACATCAACAGGAAAGGATATTTGTTGGGTATTATTACCGTATTTTCAGGACTATAAGGCGCACATAAGTCTTACATTTTCTCCAAAATAGACAGGGCACCTTATAATCCAGTGCGCTTTATATATAGAGCAATACTAAAATTGTTATCACGTTAAAATAAAATAAATCAGTTAATAGGGTACACCATCCTCTACAGCTCTTACAACTACGGCAAGCAGCCCCCGACTCTACTATTTTCCCCGTGGAAAAAGTACTGCGCAGTGACTGCTGGGATATATAGTTCTTTTGTCAATACACCCAATGGATTATGGCCTGGACATCGACATCAACACAGCTATACGAAGCATGGAAGACAGCGTTGGAATAGTTACGCTAGCTACTATTTGCGAATTGATTGTGGCCACCTGGACAAATGTATAAAACTCATCGTTTTCGATGACTCATTTGGACAATTGTTCAATTCGGACACAGAAAATTCGGATTTAATGGATTTGTGGGTGATGATGACGTGAGTACATTGTAAAATGGCTAAATAAAGTACAACCGAACTCAGTTTTGCTTCCGTTGCCTTTTTAAAAACGTGTTTTTAGCGTGTGGGTGTAGCGTGTATGTTTAAGCTGGTGTTTGTTTTGCCATGCCTGGCTGCGTCTATAAAAACGGTGCGTCCTTTGTGTGTAAAATACAGAAATAGCTCTCGTTACTGACACTGCGGCTAAAAATATGATGCGCCGTATAGTCGTGAAAATACGGTAGTTTTAAGAGTATGGAAGCATACCGTATTTATTCGAGTATAACGTGCCAATTTTGTACGAAAAAACTGAAACAAAGTTTGGGTGCGCGTTATATACAAGATCTTTGCTTTTATGACCAAATCTCATGCTTTTCATTTTAACTCATGTGGATGAAGCACAGGCTTTGTTTTCATTGTAGAGAAATACACTCACTCTTTTTCTTGGAGGTACAATCGCTGGTAACAAGAGTCTCATCACCATTCCCAGATTCCATCCTTTTGTTCACCTTCTCCAAGGACTGGGTACCATTTTTGCCATTTTCCACCACCTCTTCAACTTGCTCTTCATGAGTGGATGCCTTCCTCTTCTTCTTCAAGTCTTTGAAGGTAATGACGTCGTCTTCAACGGCCTCCCCGTCAGGGGCCGGCTTCTTTTTCTTCTTCTTGTTTTTCTTTCTGGTGGTGTCAATGGGAGGCAGGTTTTCTTCCGGGGGCGTGACTTGATGCGTCTTCATCTTCTTCTTCTTTGGTGCCTCTTCCTCCAAGATGGCGTCATCCATATCTCCCTTGAAGGGCTCAGGTGGAAGAGTTTGCTCTTCCTCAACGGCGAGCTGCTTCAGTCTTTCAGCTCGATTCTTCCTTTGACGACGTTTCCTAGTTTTCCTAGAGTCGCTGACCTGCAGGACGGCGCCATCTTGAGAGGAGAGAGGAAAACAACCGCTGAGATAGGAAATATCAGTGATACCTCGACTTATGAACATCTCTACATACGAAACAACACCAAACGCCCTTGTAGGAAAATTTTGTCACGGGATAGTAAAAAAAAAAAATCAAGTCATGAAATGAAAAATATCCCCAAAAATTTAAAAATAAAACATCCACAGATGTATCCTGTATACTATCTTGAAATTGATGTGATAGATTTGCTCTCCCTTTGGCTATCTCCCAATAACTTACTGGCCTCTCTTTGGCTAGAAGGAAGCTGCATCTCCATGATGCTTTTTGAGTGCCTTTCAGTGCCATTCGTCGTCACGTCACCACGTTATCAGTTTGTTTTGTGACATTTTAAAGTGTGCGTGAAGAAACTTTTTTTCTTACTGCTCACCATGGACCCAAAGAAAGTTATGTTCTTTTGAATTCATGATTTTAAGTTGTTAGGTTGTGTTTACATGCATGTATTTACCTCCTCCTCTCTCACCTATGCCATTCAACAACAATAGAAAATGTATTTGCATGTACTTGTTATACATTTTAATGGCTTAATATTTTTTAGTTTTTTTTTTTAAATAAACAAAACTGCTTTACACACCGTGTTCTACATGCTGCACACTATTCATTGATTCATTCATTTATTTTCTGATCTCCCAGAATTAGTGCCCAGCCAATGGCAGGGCACAAGGAAACAAAGGACAACCATTCACACTCACACTCATACCTAGGAGCAATTTAGAGCATTCAATCAGTCTACTCTGCATGTTTTGGGGATGTAGGAGTACCCATAGAAAACCCACGCAAGGCCGGGGAGAACATGCAAACTCAGCACAGTAAAGACCGACGTGGGCTCGAATCCAAAACTGTGAGGCCGACATGCTAAGCCCTTTTCCACATGGCCGCCTGATGCACACTTACTTCGGGCCATTGACTTTGAGCTTAACATATAAAATAAATTGATAAAGTGCTGCAACATGGGTGCATGAAATAATGAATTAAATTGTGAAATAATTCAATCATAAAGTTTTTCATTAACTATAATTAAACTGTTTTACTGACACTTGCAAGAATTTAATTAACTGTATTTAAATGGCAACTTTTAAAGACACATTTTGGTATTTAACGGAGGTAATATTTTTCCCCATTTGGTCCTTCATACATGTCAGACAATATTTGTACTCTTAAAACAATGCTCTTTCAAAAAATAAGTGATGCTTTAAACCTTTAAGCTTTAACCCTCACCCACCATAAAGTCATGTTTTTGGGATATAAAGTTGATTTTTGTCAAAGATAACGACTTGAAGAAACATCATCGGGGACCCATACCACCCTGGTCACAATCTGTTCCAGCTGCTGCCCTCTGGCAGACGCTATAGGTCCCACAAAGTACGGACAAATAGGCTTAAGGACGTTTTTTTCCCACATCCATCAGGACTCTAAACTTGCGCTAACACGACACACAATCCTTTCTGCATAATAACTTCGGGGTGAGGTAATATGAATAGACGTTGGGCGGTGATCTGCCTCCTACTGGCTGACTGAGGTAAGTGAAAGACAGTGAGAGGTAAGTGATCCGCTTGGAGGGTGATGCGATGTATCCATGACGGAAGAATGCCAAATTACGAGTCCAAAATTATCACTTATTTGGGTCTTTTGCTGGGAAAACACACCTTATGGAGAAGCACTACCAATTTCGTCATACGCAGTTTCTGGGTATGATGACAATTAGGCTTTTTTGTCGAGTCAATGATGACGACAAAGCCTATGTCCAATTATTATCATTATTATTATTATTGAATCAAATTACTAATTTTATCGTAAGAGGGTTTTTTTTTGTTTATTCAACGGGTAAGTGGAAGACAGTGAGAGGTAAGCGAGAGGTAAGCGACCTGTACCCTCAACAGCGGAATGACAAATTACAAGTCCGTAACTTACACTTATTTAGGTCTTTTGCCGATTATACGTAGCTTATGGAGAAGCACCATCAATTTCGTCACACGCAGTTTCTGCGTGTGATGACAAGTAGGCTTTGTGTTGTGATAATGACGACAGGGCCTATGTCCGATTATTATTATTATTATTATTATTATTTTTCTTTCTCAATGTTGTTCAAATATCTTTTGATTGCCCTACCTTGCGGCACCGTCTTCTTTTGTACTTGTGTTGCTCCTTTCTCGGACTGTAGCTCTTGGTCTTGATTTTTACCCTCACTTTCTTTTTCCTTCTTCCTTCTCTTTTGCGTTTTCTTCTCGTCAACGCTTTCCTGCACTTCTTTCCCTTCCTCATCCTCCATTCCATCCTTCTCCTTTCTCTTCTTGGCCTTCTTGTTTTCTGCAGGATGGTTCAACTCAACCTTTGGATCCTCCTCAGGGTCGGTCTTCGGTTTCTTTTTCTTTTTCTTCGGAGGCGCCTCTTCGTTGTTTTTGCAGACATCAATGTTGAGGGTGATGGCGACGTTCAGGTGATCTCGCTCTTCTGCAGGCATTTTTTCTAAGTGAAAAAAAGACACACACCTGCTCTGAAATAGCGGAAAATTATAGAAAAATGTCCACGCGTACGTCAATCCTGTTTGATACCATCAGCGGGAACATCTGGAGCCTCCGTCCTGTGGTCCTCCTGCTCCAACTGTGTTTTGAAATACGCGCTCAAGTAAACACCAAGTCTTTGATATTCTTCAGTTTACATCCAAGAGGTTTTTTTTTTTTTTTTTACCTGAATGCTCTCCTCTCGGACTGGCTCGGGCGAGACGTCAGAACCTATGCGTGAGGCCCGAGTGAAGGAGAGGAATATTAAAGACTCAATGGGAATGTTTAAGAATTGTGATATTTACCATATTTCTCGGACAATAAGTCGCACTTGAGTATAGGTTGCAGCAGCCGAAGAATACACAATGAGGATTGTGTGTGTGTGTGTGTGGTGTGGTGTGTGTGGTGTGGTGTGTGTGGTGTGTGTGGTGTGTGTGTGTGTGTGTGGTGTGTGTGTGTGTGTGTGTGTGTGGTGTGTGTGTGTGTGTGTGTGTGTGGTGTGTGTGTGGTGTGTGTGTGGTGTGTGTGTGGTGTGTGTGTGGTGTGTGTGTGGTGTGTGTGTGTGTGGTGTGTGTGTGGTGTGTGTGTGGTGTGTGTGTGTGTGGTGTGTGTGGTGTGTGTGTGTGGTGTGTGTGTGTGGTGTGTGTGTGGTGTGTGTGTGGTGTGTGTGTGGTGTGTGTGTGGTGTGTGTGTGGTGTGTGTGTGTGGTGTGTGTGGTGTGTGTGGTGTGTGTGTGGTGTGTGTGGTGTGTGTGGTGTGTGTGGTGTGTGTGGTGTGTGTGGTGTGTGTGGTGTGCGTATGGTGTGTGTGTATGGTGTGTGTGTGTGGTGTGTGTGTGTGGTGTGTGTGTGTGGTGTGTGTGTGTGGTGTGTGTGTGTGTATGTGTGTGGTGTGTGTATGTGTGTACGTGTGTACGTGTGTATGTATATACATGTATATACATATATACACACATACATATACATATATACATGTATACATATACATACATATATACATATATACATATATATATATATACATATATACATATATACATATATACATATATACATATATACATATATACATATATACATATATACATATATACATATACATACATATATGTATATATATATATATACAGTACATAGTAAGTCACACTCACAGTGGGGGACCTGTCTTCAAATCTAGGTCGGTCCACCTGTGTGGAATTTGCATGTCCTCCCTGGGCCTGTGTGGGTTTTCTAGGGGTACGCCGGTTTCCTCCCACATTCCCAAGACATGCACGGCAGACTGATTGGACTAAATTGCCCCTAGGTATGGGTGGGATAGTGTATGGTTGTTTGTCTCCTTGTCCCCTGCGATTGGCTGGCCACCAATTCAGGGTGTCCCCCGCCTCTGGCCCGAAGTCAGCTGGGATAGGCTCCAGCACCCCCCGCAACCCTAGCGAGGATGAAGCGGTTCAAAAGATGGACAACAACAGGCACCTGTTAACATAAGTTTTTCACCTAAAAAAACATATCAGGTTTTTGATGGTCGGCCCAGCCAAACTATGAAAAAAGTGTGACTTATACTCCAGTAAATACGATATTTCAAGAGTGAAATATGTTTGTGGACCTTGAACTCCTAACTGCACAAGTGCAATTTCATTTCCATTTTAAAATGTCTAACTTTTAAGAAAAAATTTAAAATTAATTTTATACTGTGATGCAGTGGTTGAATGTTTATATTATGCGGCAAAAAATGCCCAAGTTAATTGTCCTGGGTTTGAATCCAACTATTGACATATGACAGTTTTATTTTGAAAACAAGGTTTCTAATTTTTGAGAACTAATTGGTAGTAGCAAACCTGCCTCAGATGTGTAATTTACCTTTGCCAGTAAATGATCTGTGGCTCTACCACCGGGTTTTGAATGTTGTTTCCAATAAAAATCCAGATGGTTCTTATTTGGCCCCAAGGACATGATATCCGGAATTTCCGAAATCCACCAATTTGAAACGTGGACTCAAGCCGCAAACCACATTTCTACTTTGCATCAGTCCATCTAGGATGACCAGAGAAGCCGGCGGCGTGTCTGGGCGTTGTTGATAAATGGATATAGCTTTGCAAAATAGTTTTAAATTGAAATTGTGGACTCAGCACTGAAGTGTCTTTAGTGAAATTGGTTTCCGTAATGTATTCCTAAGGCCAAGTGGTGATATCCTTGACACATTGATGTCAGACTGTGTTAGAGAATCGCCAGATGAATGAAAGGTCATAAGCATTCAATGATACTATACGCCCTTGTCGCTTACATGTAGCGTGATTTCTCTAGATTCTAGATATTATAGACCATAGATGATTGGTAACATTGTCCTTAAACTTCATGTGTATTTTCTCATTCATTTTTTTCACAAAGAGGTGAACCCTGTCCCTTCTTTGCTTGTGGATGATTTATTCAAATCAGGGAAACTCATTTTATACCCAATCCTGGCACCCACCTGCTCCAAATGATCCCACAGGCGAACCTTTTAGGATGTTCCAAACTTTATCTTCTTTTTGTTGCGACCAATCCCAGTTTTCAGGAAATATGTTACAGCCATAAAATTCTATGTTCATGATTATTTGCTTACAACAATCAGATTTACCAGTTTGTACATTAAATATCTTGCAGCACTTTGTGCAATAGTTTGGACACCCCTGATTTAAATACTCACCAGTGGCTAAATGTTTAAAAAAAAAACTTTCTAATCCTACTGAATACAGAAGTGTCTCAACTTTTTCACTGTGGATGTCGGTTGATCAATTATTAATGTATTTTTGTATTGTTTTCATTCATGTTTAATGCAATCCTCCATCTTTATTTAGAAGAGGGTCTGTAATAAGAAGAAATGTACAGTCTTCCCTCGATTATTGCGACTTCACTTATTGCGAATTTACGTCTTTGTGATTTTTTTCTGCTAGTTATTTTTAAAAAAGTTATATATATGTTTTTTAAGTTCATAATAATGTGAAAATGCACACTGAAACTCGTAAGTGGAAGCCAAGGTAGTTATAATAGGAGTGACCCTACTTCGCGATTTTTCGATTATCCATGTCTGGTCTACATTAATCGCGATATTCGAGGGATTACTGCAATCAGAGGAAAGAAAATCGATATTTGCTCATTTGCTGCCAGCCCTCCTAGTAGATTTCACAAAAAAACAATGGAAAGAGCCACGTGATTGGACATCTATCATCGTAAGTGGCACTGAAAGCGTCCAGTTACGGACTCTCGCGAGTCTTTGGCTCTTTAGGACCTGATCTGCTCGTATGTGTGCGACTCTGAAATTGCAAGCCTGGAATTAATCAGACATACCTGCAGAAGGCGGGACCTCAGCTTCTGCCACTTCCTTGTTGGGATGAAACGTTTCTTGGTCTGTCAAGCAAATACTGCTAACTTGCGCCTCGTCTTCTGAGCAATCATTGGCTGCCTCCTCCACTTTGGGCGTGGCCTCTGTCTGATTGACGTCGTCCTCCGACGGCACTTCACCTTTGAGGGCCGCGTCATCCATGACAACTTCAGGCTGTCGTGGGAAAACGACGACGAACACCAGTTAACGCTCACTGCTCTGTAATAATCACTGACTTTCTGCTGAAAATACACACTAGTATTCTCCGCACAAGCCTGACAAAGAAGCACCGAGTTAGCCGCTTGAAGAATACGGCGCCGTAACTTTGGCGCTTGCCGCCATGGGGCAAATGACGGTGATAACGCCGACACAAAGGGGATGATCGGCAATAAAAACGGAGTTGACAAATGAAGCGTTGCGTATGAACGACATTATCACGGCGGCTGGAGCGCAGCTATGCGTGTGCAACCAAACGGAACTTCCTACTTTAAGGCTGGCCCGCTTCCGCCTGATGAAGCCATAGTTATTTGAGCATTTGTGTGTACACTGCACTTTTGGGTCAGGGAATGAACAGGATGTACTTTGTAATCTGTGATTGGTAGAATAAATGAAAAGTTTCTGTGGTGGGATTTTGGATCGCAATATCATTATTCAAACCAGTTATAGGAATTCATTTGCCGCCAACAAGGGCAAAATATCCATGAATCCTTGTCATATTTTGACTGCCATTATTTACCTGTTGTTCTTCAGATTGAGTTTCGTGGCAGCCATTTTCGCCGTGTCCGTTGGTGCCTTCTGCTTCCAGGGCTAAAAAACAAAGAACTTTTACAAATAAAACTGTCTAATTGACTGTAAACGAAGAAAAAAAAAGTCACATACCACACATAACTTGCTCATCCGCATTGTTTCCTCCAGGGCTTTGCACATCACATTCATCAGGTTCAACTCCATCCAAACATTTGGCAGGCTGGCCAAGGGAACACAACCTACTCACACACAAAACAAAAACTTAATTTGTTGCCTTTGTCGCCCCAGCCATTTTTTTGTCAATATTAGCTTAATGATAACTTTTCTTACTTCAACCATCCTTTGTAGATGTCTTGTAGGTTCAAGCTCATGTTTGGGATCTCTATCTACATAAGAACACAATGGCATGATGTTAATACCTCTATACAAGGTCAGACATATCAAATTTTCTATGTAATTTTCAGCTCAGATGTTTATACATTCTTGTCCTTCCTCACAAGAGTTGCAGGGGGTGCTGGAGCCTATCCCGGCCAACCACGAGCAGTGGGCGGGGGACACCCTGAATTGGTTCCCAGCCAATTGCAGTGCTCAATAAAACAGACAACCACTCACGTTTCCAATCACACGGCCACCGAGTGGGAATCGAACCCAGACTCACCACAGCAAAGTCAGGCAGAACATCTACTGCCCCACCGAATGTCCAAATGTAATGTATAGATTAAAGTAATGCTTTATTTATATGGATTGATGCTAAACATGGCAGATTTTAGAACCAGGAAGTGGCAACAGGACTGCAATTAAGTTAAAAATGACATCGATAACAAACTTACATGAATTATTCAAGAATTTGGGGAAATTACTTTAGTGCCTTAAAAAAGCATTTTCATATATTTTATCTGAAATGCTTTCGCCATACACCTGAATAAATTTAAATTCGATTTACATAACGGGGACATGTTATAACAGCATATATCAACAACAAACAAATGTGCAATTTTGTAACACAAAATATTTGGGGATTTGATTATATAAGCAATGTTGGCAGTAGCTGGAATGGGACTCCAGGGGGCTTGTGGTGGTGACCCGCACACACCTCCAACCGTACATCATGTTCTATTCCTTCTAAACAAATAATAATAATAATAATAAATAAAGGCATAGTAAATTCACGTTGACACTTAAAATTCACGTTTATTTTTGCTGTCTTCTTCAGCAGTAGACAAACGGGGAGAAGCAGTCATGCTCGCAAAGCGGATATTAAAAAATGTTTGGCATTTTTATTTATTTAGACATTTAGATTTTAATACCTTGCTAACGTGTTCTTCCAGAACGTCTGCAGCAGCCTGCAAGCCTTTCATCTTCAAATGTTGGGAAATGAGGAAGAGAAGCGACGAATCTTCGTTGCACGACATGGCGAACGCCAAATCTAATATGAAATGTTAATAGGACTGCAGCGCTTCACTTTGGATTGGAACATGCCTCATTGCACTTCGCGAGGTGTATCATGGGAGTTGTAGTCTTCTGAGGCACAAATGAATCCGGAAATAAAATGTAGCCGCTATCTCAAACCTTTGTTATACAGTATTTCATAGTAATATAATATAAGATTTATATATATATATATATATCCACCGACTATTATGAAGTCAGATTTTTTTATTATTATTATTTGGATTTAATATGAGGAGTTCATGTGTCATGTAAACAATTTAACAATAAAGCAAGCTTGCGAGCCTGTCTTATTGCGATTTTTTTAGTTTATTATTTAATTATTTGTGAGGATAAACAATACGGAAAATGAATGAATGAATACATTCATGTAAATGTATTTACAAAAAGATCCACCATTAAACAAAAAAAGTCACAGTTACTTGGTTCTTTACATTTTTTTAATTGCTGCATAATGAGATAATTACTTAGCATTGAATTAGTGAAAAATAATAGTTTTAAAAAAATCATTTGAATATTGACAGGAACTAGTCTTTCACATATTATATTTGTGCATGTACAATAAACATTCTCTAAATAAATTGGATAAAAGTCATTTCTTCAATTTAACTCTAACCTAAAATTGGGTATCTTATATAAAGCAAATATTGAATAAATTCCGGGATTGTTTTTAAATGAATTGTGCAATTAATGTTTATTGAATTTCATGGAGGGAGCCCAGCGACCAAGTGGTTAATTTTTAGTATATTTAAGGTTGTGTTGTTTTTAAATTCACCAAAAATAGTCACTTGGCCTATATAAGATTTAAGTATCATGTTTTGAATAGCGATCCACTCTAGTGACAACTTAAAAGCTTAATAAACATGGAACTTTAAGTTCACAAGGCAACTTTAATGTAACGCAACAATCCTTTAAACTTTTTTTGACATATTTATATAGTTTCTTCTGCAATATTTGTGTTCATTGACACTATGAAAGATGAATTATTCTTGGAATATGTCTAACAAAAATCATGTTTGCTTTTTGAAATGAGTGCTGCAGAACTCGAGTTGTTTTTGAAAGCAAATTTGGTTTTAATTAGAATGGAACTCTTTATCATTGCACGAAAGAATGATGCATTATTTATCTCTATCTATCTATTATAATCTAATGTCTGGAAAAGGTTATGAATCAGACAATAAAGGAGAATGTGAGACCTGAAAGGCGTCAAAAGGTTTGGAGCGTCATTTTCGACTCAAATTTCCGCCCTAAGAAAAAAAACATTGAGATCTGCGGCGGATGTGGTCTGGTTTACTTTTCAAAATAAAATCAAAATGTTCGCTCTTGGTTTGTTAGCGCGAGCGCAAGGATCGTGCAACAAAAAAATAATATAAATATTTAATAGCAAATACAGTCAATGCGTTGTGCATTAGATTTAATATGCCACCGGTGACTAATACATGTGCTAACTTGTAGCTAAATGCTAACCGTCCTAGCTATCACTGAGAGCAACTAAAAATTGTATTTTTTTTAAATTCCACGATAATTCATGCTTTAGCAATAATTACGTTGAGATTTTCAATTTAAATTACCCCGAGGAACTCTTATTTTTTGGGCTCAAAGCGGAAGTTTTGTGCAACGACTACGTGGACACTTGACGAGTGTGTATTTTTCCCCTTTAGGAGATTTTTTTTCTTCTAGTGGGAGTGTGAAGAAAGCCCTTTTGGAAACTTGGAGACATGCGGCGGCGTCCGAGACGAACAACAAGACCAAGAATGAATTAAATCGGAGTGAACCCACATCGAGGTAATGTTCATACAATAACTGACATTCTTTATTAATTGATTGACAGCTGCCAAGATCCCACACATACCAGACCAATGGTGTGTGTGATTTTTCTATTTTTTCTTTTCTTTCTTTTTCTTTAACTCATTGAATACCACTGACTGCGATAGGTGTCTAATCCACTAAAACTGGGAGAAAAAAATCATGTTTTAATGCCATTGACGGCAGTAGACGTCCATTTCACTTGCAGTGGGAGGTTTGGCAGTGATCATTCAGTTCAAGTGGATTGGACTTGTGTTGACGTCAATGGCAGTCAATGCATTATACAGTCATGCCTCTACTTACGAATGCCCCTAGGTACGAAATTTTCAGGTTACAATTTTTTTTTATATGCAAATGAGTGACTTGAGATACAAAAACGACCCAAGTTATGAAATCCTCCAAAAAGTAAATGCATTTCCTTATCCGTTATTTTATTTTGAAAATATGCATTGATTCTACTCATTGATTCTTACTTTTTGGAGGATTTCATAACTCTCATTTAATGATAATAAAAGCAATTAATTCAATTCAATTGGCTGTCTCACAACAACCACTATCCATGTTTCAAGATTCTCTCTTACCTACCTGTTCACCTCGGCTAAATGCTCCCCTTATTAATGATTGCAATTCCCCAATTTAAGCGATTAAAAACGGTATAAATCCAACGCGGCACATATTTTCACAGACACACACACGCATAGGGCAAACCTAAAAGTCTAAAACGTACTACAAAGTGGACGGCTTTCAGCCATGGTAGAATGGGCTCTTTGCGCCATCTGGCGGTCAAACACGGGTATCACATCTCTTATTATAACGGCCGTGGGGGGAACTATTTCAGCAGCGCCTTATTAATGATTGTAATTCCCCTTATTAAGCGATTTAAAAACCGTACCAATGCAATGCAGCACATTTTCTCACACACACACACACACACACACACATACATAGGGCACACGTAAAAGTCTAAAATGTAGTACAGTGGTACCTCGTCATACGACCGCTCGTCACACAATATTCTTGTCTTACGACGGAAATTTCGATCGAATAATTCGCCCGTCATGCGATCAAAATTTCGTGATGCGACCAAGCCTTTTTTGCATATCTTTCGTGTATAACAATATCTACGAGCACTGAACGATTAATTCAGACGAGTTCCGACCAGGAAACGCACAACGCGCATGCACGGGCAAAAAGAGGGCTTTCTGGGTAATGAAGTATACTCGTGCACACAACGCCGATAGGCAATGGCACTCTTTCTCAGAATGAAACTTCATTACCCACAATCAATACGTGGGTAAGCTGAGCTGTTGCATTCCCTGTTATTTTTATTATCTAATACGAGGAGTATTATATTACTTCTCGTTTGCTGCTCCTAAGAACATCAGCGGCACTGGCTCACAATTCCAACTAAGACATCCAAATCTCATGAGATCATCTTTTTTCCGAAGCCAGATGGGAAAAAAAGACTCATTAAACGGGCGTTCTTCGTACACGGATTTGAACATTTCAACATGCTTCATTGACATATTGAACAGGTTAAAAGATTCCTATGAAAACATGAATATCAACCATTACCCATTGAAATGCTTGGCCTCAAGGAAGTGGCATGGGAGGAAGAATGTGATTTATGAATCCATATCTGAGGGAAAGTTAAAGAAATTGACAAATGTGGTAATGATTAAGAAAGCATTTAGAGACTAGTTTACTTCAAATTGCCCAAATCATTGCGATTTCATTCTTCTAATAGTGATTCTCTGATTGCAGTATTGCTAAATGAAGAGAAAATGGTGATCTTTTGTTTGCAAACATCTGCTTTTACTTTGGCAAACAGTAATGTTCAATTTTCTAACAGATCTTTTAATCCTGATATTACGGGATTGAAGTTATAATATGTTGAGAATAAAGTCATATGTTGTAATACAACAAGAATAAAAGTCGTAATCTTATAGAATAAAGTCATATGTTGTAATACTACAAGAATAAAAGTCGTAATATTATGAGAATAAAGTCATGCATTGTAATTTTAGGGAAAAATATTTTGTGATTAAAGTCATGACATTACGAGGAAGACTTTGTAACATTTGGAGATTGAAGTTCTAATACTGCGCAACTAACAAGAAAAAGTCTTTAAATAACTACATATGTAAAATTACGAGCAATAACTTGTAATGTTACATAACATTACATAATTCACAAGATTACAGCCGTAGTATTACGAGATTAAAATTGTTGTATTACGTATTTTCATGTAATATGTAGTGCGCTGTAGTGCGGCTAAACTAACTGCTTCGTTCTTAACGTAACGCTGAAATATGTTTTTGTTCTACTATAGAAAAGCCAGAAATTTCACAAGTATTTTTTTCTTTTGGCTGTTTATTTTTTTACAAAACATTTTTTTCTGAATAAAAACAACCTTTTTTTCCCCTTTAAAATTGTACTCCTATTTGTGCAAATGCAATGTTTCACTTTTCCAACATTCTCTGCTTTCGTACAAAAGTCAAATGTTTACTAACCAAAAAAATATCTTTGCTAGCGTGGTAAGATGCGGGCAGCGGCCGCCACAACGCTTTTCCTGACGCTTTGTTTCGTCCGACCCGACCGACACAACGGGGACGTCGGCAACGATGTCTCCGACGGCGATTTCAAGGACGATAAAGCGGCGGCGACTAAGGGCCGAAGGAAGCAACCCCACATCATCTTTATCCTCATCGATGATCAGGTGGGCCGATTTGTAGAAAGCCCACTCGATAGCGCCACTTGAAAAAAACACTCCAAAATGCCATCCTTGGTAACTCATCGGCTGCCATTGACGCCTAATTCATTTTGACCTACCGTATTTTCACGACTATATGGCGCACCGCATTTAAAGGTGCAGTCTCAGTAACAAGTACTATTTCTGTATTTGACACACACACAAGACGCACCACACTAATACACACATTTTTGTGACTTGGTTTTTCACCGCTACTGTGAGATGGGCACCCAGGGAGTCGCAAATCAACTCAGCTCCTTCTTCTTGACTTGGCTAAGCTCGTTCTCCTGCTTCCTCCATTTGCTAACCATGGATTCGTTGATCTAAAATTCCCTCGCGGTTGCTCTATTCCCATGTTCCCCTGCATAATTGATGGCTTGAAGTTTGAACTGAGCTTCATAAGCGTGTCTATTTGTATTATTCATTTTCGGGGGGCCTTAGAAACCAAACCAAAATTGTTTTGCAATAAAGCACATGCCCACACTATATACGGCGTACCTGGTAGGGGCATGACTTTAGCATCTAGCTCGTATCCCGAGGTACCACTGTATATACATATATTATAATAGGGGTGACCCTACTTTGCGATTTTTCGGTTAGACCATGTCTGGTCTACACTAACCGCGATATTTGAGGGATTAAAGCACAACAGGTGTGCAACTGAGGCCCACCCACTCAGCCAACCCAGGTGCTGGAAAAGAGAAAAAAAACTGTGAACAACACAAAGACATGACAAAATGAAACGGTTCAAAAAGGATTGCTCCTGTAGACCAAAGTTGACTATACCTTTTCCACTTGAAATCAATAAAAATGGCATATTTTTCTATTCTAGGGCTTCAACGACATCGGCTACCACAACCCGAGTATCAAGACGCCTACATTGGACAAGTTGGCGGCAGAGGGCGTCAAGCTGGAGAACTACTACGTACAGCCCATCTGCACGCCATCGCGGAGCCAGCTCCTCACCGGCAGGTACCGGCACTTGGCTCGCGGGCCACCGACACCGTCGCACCCATTTGGCGTGGTCTGTTTCAGGTACCAGATCCACACGGGGTTGCAGCACTCCATCATCCGGCCCAGCCAGCCCAGTTGCCTTCCGCCACACATGGACACACTTCCACAAAGGCTGCGACAAGCTGGCTACGCCACGCACATGGTGGGCAAGTGGCATCTCGGATTTTACACGTGGGTAACGCGCACTTCCCTACCATTGGCCGCTGTGGACGGCGTTAGACTGCCAATTGTATTTTGTTTCCAGGAAGGCGTGCCTGCCCACCAGAAAAGGATTTGACTCCTTCTTCGGATCGTTGACGGGGAGTGTCGACTACTACAGGTGTCCGCTTTTTAACTTCTCAATAAATTTGGGGCCATTTCTTGAGCAATTGCTCAAAAAGTATTACAGTAATCCCTCAAATATCGCGGTTAATGTAGATCAGACATGGCCGCGATAATCGAAAAATCGCTAAGTACCGTCACCCCTATTATAGCTATTTTTTTTTTTTTTATTGCTGAGTCCTAATAGCAAGAGTGGCTTCCAATTACGAGTTTCAGCGTGGAATTTCACATTTTATGAACTTATAAAAAAAAATTAATAGCAGAAAGAAATCGCAAAGAACTGAATTCGCAATAAGTGAAGTCGCGATATTCGAGGGAAGACTGTATCTAGTTCTTCTTCCAAATGTTATGACTGTACAATATAAGTTAGAAAAAGGCGAATCTGGTCAATTCAGATAAGATAATATAGCCAATTTTTTGCAACTTATTTTTCATCATTTTGCCACCCGAATTTGCACAGCAGTTTTTTTTAAGGCCAAAAATATTGTATTTTCTGGAGTGGTCGCAGCAGTGATGTAATGTGAGATGTTTGTGTCTCACTTGTGCGTACAGTTACGGCTCGTGCGACGGTCCTGGCGTGTGCGGCTACGACCTCCACGCCAATGAGAGTGTGGCCTGGGGGCACCAGGGAAAATACTCCACCACTCTATTCACGCAGCAAGCGCGCAAAATCATCCAGAATCACGATCCCTCCCAGCGACCAATCTTCCTGCTTCTCTCCTTGCAGGTAACAACAAAAACATGAGCAATACAAAAAAAACGTCATATGTAATATGACTTTGAAAAAGCTTCAGAAATTGAAGCTTTTTTATATATATATATATATATTTTTTTTTTAATTTCAAAGTTCTTCACCAAAAATCTTTTTTTTCCCCTCAACTATGCGTCCAAAATTTTATTCATTGATTCATTTCACGTACCGCTTAGCCTCCCAAGGGTTGCGGGGGGTGCTGGAGTCTATCCCAAGCCTGGGGACATCCTGAATCGGTGGCCAGCCAATCATAAGCAATTTAAAGTGAAAAATCCCCCTGCCAACAAAAAAGAAATAATCAATAAATTAATGAATAAATAAAATAATAAATATGTTACATAATATAAATAATAACAATAATAATAGTAATAAACACAATAAAATAATAATGAAAATAAATACACAAAAAGTAATAATGAAAATAAATACACAAAAAGTAATAATGAAAATAAATACACCAAAAATAATAATGAAAATAAATACACCAAAAATAATAATGAAAATAAATACACCAAAAATAATAATGAAAATAAATACCCAAAAAGTAATAACGAAAATAAATACCCAAAAAGTAATAACGAAAATAAATACCCAAAAAATAATAATGAAAATAAATACACAAAAAATAATAATGAAAATAAACACACAAAAAATAATAATAAAATAAAACTTGTCTTTTGAATGAACTACTTTTCCCCTCAAATTTCAATGTCAAAAAAATTATTTGAAAACTTTTTCAGAAATGATTTTTCAGTCACGTTTGTTAAAAAAAATACACTGTTTTTTAGTCTATAAACATAATATTTAAATCACAACTATCTTCAATAAACAAATATTCAAAGAATATTTTTGGGAAAAAAAACCTACCTTACTTTTAACATTCAACTTTTTTTAAAACACTATTTATTAAATAAACAAATCACCTTTATCTGCACGTAATCAAAATATATTACCTTAGCAAATGACTTTAATTTTGAATCCCCTCCCGCAAAATTTGGCCGATTTTAGTACTTGAGCTGATAATATTACAACTCAAACATTTTTAAATGCTCGTAAAAGTGTCCAAAATAAAGCTGTAAATACAATTTTTAAAAATTCTATGACTAGCTTTATCCATAAATAGAAAAACGTCTCATTATTCTCACATAAATGGTCTGTTTTTCTCTTTTTTTCACCATCAAAACTTTGACATAAATTGCAGAGACATCATAGGCTTCCTATCAAACAAAAATGACTGAACAATAATAACCCCATTCTTCCCAGAAGTAAACATGTGTTCTCCTTGAACTAAATTCAAGATTTGAAATGGAAAATGCAGCTTTGAGCAGATTGATATCCGTCATTTTGCGTAGGCGGTGCACACGCCGTTGCAGCCGCCTAAGTCATACATCTACCCGTATCGCGACATGGGCGACGTGGCACGCAGGAGGTTCGCCGCCATGGTGTCGACGGTGGACGAGGCGGTGCGCAACGTCACGTATGCCCTGCGCAAGGCCGGCTTTTACCGCAACAGCGTCATCGTCTACTCCACCGACAATGGAGCGCAACCCTTTACCGGGGGGAGCAACTGGCCACTCAGAGGACGAAAGGTAATGCCGACTCCCTCCAGCCAACACAAAAGACCACTTAGTACTACTGTACTGTACTGTACTCTACTGTACTCTACCGTACTCTACCGTACTCTACTCCAATAATTTAATTTGGAAATAAGTACAGTAATAACTCGATACTTTGCGTATTCACCACAACATAGTTTAGATCTGCCAAATATATATGAGAAAGTATACAGAAGATCTACAGTTATAGATCTAAAACAATGTTTATTTTAGCTTTTTTTTTAAAATATATTTTTAGATTTTACAAAATGATTTTTGAACTAAAAACACAGAAAAAATGGATTAAAAAATTGCAATTATTGATTTAAAAGGGGGATAATCAGGAAATTTAATATACTTCTATACTCTTCATTTTAATTTGATCCTAAAACAGAAAGTCGGCACTCATGATTTACTTTCCGGGCCACACAAAATGATGCGGTGGGCCAGATTTGGCCCCCGGGCCGCCACTTTGACACGTGTTCTAAGGTCAGAAAGCTCTAGATTGCTTTGTGAACCTAGAAAACTGTTCTTTTTGCTGTATTTATGGTTCTGCCGAGAATTTGATTTTGTCTTCAGTGAATGATTGTTGTCAACGGCAGGGCACATACTGGGAAGGGGGGGTGCGCGGCGTGGCCTTCGTCCACAGCCCGTTGCTGCGACGCCGGAGGCGCGTGTCTAAAGCGCTCATTCACATCACCGACTGGTTCCCGACCTTGCTGGCGCTGGCCGGAGGAAACGTAAGCCAGGTAGTGCACCGACGCCACGCTTAAAAAAAAGAGAACATCACATTCAGAACTAGCATTGCACGCGTATCTTTTTTGTGTGCCTCCCGTTACTGCTTGATTTGTTTTAGTTTGGTTCGTGTTGTGGCTTAATAAATGGTTTTCTTATATTTTTGCTGTGTTTCTGCATACATGTGTATATGTGCATAACTACTGGATATGAAATTGGTTTGCTTTTACAATTTTTAGTGGGTAGTATCAATGATTGTGGAATGAATGCTGCTTACGAAAAATTCAAGTTACAAAAAACCTCTGGAACCAATTTTGTATGTAGAGGTATCACTATTTTTTATGGGGACAATTAAGGATTAAACTACTTTAAAACCTCATACTTAAAATTCTCTCAAAGGTTATTTTTTTATTTCAATTTGCTATCAATTTAGTACATTGACAATTAACTAACAATGTGCAATTTACTAATTACACAAATTGCTAGCCTATTGTTTCCCATTTTCCTTCTTTCTAACAAAGCTAATCTCTTTCTACATGCTCATATTAATGTGTTTATAAAATCCTGGTGAGTATTAACAATAAACACATACATTTAGCCACAATTTAAACTACAGGCCTATTTATCTAAAATATGATTGCTAAATGAACACATTTAGCTGAATATTTTATTCTATATTATATTTTATTTCTATACTTGTATCGGCATTGGTGTAACACTAAAAAGAACCTTTTTATTTCACAGATTTATATATGAAAAATTACTTTTTTTCAGAAAAGATAAGTCTTTGTCAGGAAATGAACCTTTTTTCTCCAAAAATCATTTTGTAAATGGCCAAAAACATTTTAAAAAATAATAAAAAGTATGACTGTTCTTAGAAAATGATTTTTTTCTTTAGTAAATTACCCAAAAAATAAACAAGATTAAAACATAGAATTTAAAAAATATCTTCCTTGAGAAAATGTGATTTGGCTTTCTTAAAAAAAGATCATTATTTTTGCCTCAAGTGGTTTTGCTGAGTGGAATTTTTAAAAAAAAATGTATCTTTGTTTTTGTGGTGCAGAGCCAAAGTCTGGATGGCTTTGACGTTTGGGGCGCCATCAGCGAAGGCCAGGAATCGCCTCGTCACGAAATCCTTCACAACATCGACCCCCTGCACAAAGCCCCCGAGCCCGCACGTGCCCGGCAAGTGCCGGAAAGTAGGACCTCCGGTCCAATTCAATTTTTTTCCCCCCCAAGTGAAGTCTGGTCAACATGTCAGTTTTGTTTTGACAGGCAACTCGCTCTTCAAGAAACCAAAGAAAAAAGGGAGAAAAAAGAAGCAACTGAAGGCACGACCTGAGCAAAAGTCAGCTTTCACAAGCTCAAAGAAGTTGAACTCTTATCTCAAAGCCCATCTGAAACGGCCCAAAGCCAGAAGGACGGCAGTCCCCGAGGACAACTTGTCCTGGACCCCCGCAAAGGTTCACTCGCAACACAAGTCTAAACGGTCTCCGTCAGTCGCCAACGCAGCCGATTCTCCCTCCCCGGCGGGCGAGACAGCCGTGTGGGACACGTCCATCCAGGCGGCCATCAGAGTCGGGGACTGGAAACTGCTCACCGGGGACCCCGGACATGGAGAGTGGGTCCCCCCGCAGGTAACCTTTACTTGAGTGATGTTTACCGCACGTAGTTATGGGCGCGGGCTCAATTCCCGCTGGTGGCGGTATGATTGGGAGTGCGTGTGGTCGTTTGTCAGTCTAGGGCACGTGTCAAAGTGGCGGCCTGGGGGCCAAATCTGGCCCACCGCATCATTTTGTGTGGCCCGGAAAAGTAAATCATGAGTGCCGACTTTCTGTTTTAGGATCAAATTAAAATGAAAAGTATAGATGTATATTAAATTTCCTGATTTCCCCCTTTTAAATCAGTAATTATAATTTTTAATTCATTTTTTCTGTGTTTTTAGTTCAAAAATATTTTTGTAAAATCCAAAAATATATAAAAAAATCTAAAATAAACATTGTTTTAGATCTATAAAAAACTGAATATTCAGGGTTTTTAATCCATTTATTAAAAAAAATCTAATCTAAATATTACATCTAAAATGGTCTGGCCCAGATGAAATGGCGTTGACGTCAATGCGGCCCGCAAACCAACCCGAGTTTGACACCCCTCATTTAGAGTGTTCAAACTACCTACCCTGCATATTTTTGTGATTTGGGAGGAAAACTGAGTACCCGGAGAAACCCCACGCAAGCCCAGGGAGAAAATGCAAACTCCAAACAGGAAGGCCCGAACCTGGGATTGAACCCTCGATCTCAGAACTGTGAGGCCGATATGCTAACCACTCGGCCTCCAATGTATAATTATATTTTTAGGGAAAAAAATCGGTTTTAAAGCAAATATTCCAAATTGGAGGGGTGGAGCTTACATTTTCTCTTTTGAAAAACATTTTTGGTGGTGTGGACATAAAAAATAGCCTATTTTCATCCTTTCAATTTTTTATTCCCTCACCAACTACCGTATTTTCACAACTATACGGCGCATCGTATTTTTAGCCGCAGTGTCAGTAACGAGTGCTATTTCTGTATTTTACACACATAAAGGACGCACCGTTTTTAAAGACGCAGCCAGGCATGGCAAAACATACACCAGCTTAAACATACGGACACACGCTAAAAACACGTTTTTTTAAAGGCAACGGAAGCAAAACTGAGTTCGGTTGTACTTTATTTACCCATTTTACAATGTACTCACGTCATCATCACCCACAAATCCATCAAAGTCCTCATTTTCTGTGTCCGAATTGAATAATTGTCCAAATGAGTCATCGAAAACGCTGAGTTTTATACGTTCGTCCAGGCGGCCACAATCCATTCGCAAATAGTAGCTAGCGAGTAGCTAGCGTAACTATTCCAACGCTGTCTTCCATGCTTCGTAAAGCTGTGTTGATGTCGATCTCCAGGCCATAATCCATTCGCAAATAGTTACGCTAGCTAGTAGCTAGCGTAACTATTCCAACACTGACTTGCATGCTTCGTAAAGCTGTTGATGTCAATGGCCAGGCCACAATCCATTCGCAAATAGTAGCTAGCTAGTAGCTAGCGTAACTATTCCAACGCTGTCTTCCATGCTTCGTAAAGCTGTGTTGATGTCGATCGCCAGGCCACAATCCCTTCGCAAATAGTAGCTAGCGAGTAGCTAGCGTAACTATTCCAACACTGTCTTCCATGCTTCGTAAAACTGTGTTTATGTTGATGTATACAGGCCACAATCCATTGGGTGTATTGACAAAAGAACTATGCTAAGAAATAAATGCAATAAAATAAAATAAGTTCACTTGAGGAAGTGGGAGGGGGGCGTGCGGGTCTACTGGAAGCAAGAAGGGGGGCGTCAGGTAAGATAGTTTGGGAACCACTGCTGTAGAGGATGGTGTACCCTATCGACTGATTTATTTTATTTTATCGTGATAACAATTTTAGTATTGGTCCATATATAAAGCGCACTGGATTATAAGGCGCCCTGTCTATTTTGGAGAAAAATTAAGACTTTTATGTGCGCCTTAGAGTCGTGAAAATACGGTAATCAGCGATTTCTGTGACCCAGGTCTTGCCAACGTTGTCGGGCCGATGGTGGAATCTGGAACGAGCGTTCCCGTCGCTGCAGCACGGACCGAACGCGGAGGCGGCCAAAAGCGTGTGGTTGTTCAACATCAGCGCCGACCCATACGAACGGCACGACCTCTCCCGGACACGCCCCGACGTGGTGCGCCAGCTCCTCACCCGCCTGGCGCATTATAACCGCACCGCCGTGCCAGTCTACTTCCCGCCTGACGACCCACGCGCCCACCCCGACCGGCACGGCGGCGCCTGGGTGCCCTGGATGGACCGGGACCAAGAGACGGTGTACAAGAAGAAAGTCTATGCGGGCAAGAAGAAGAAAAAGAACAGCAAATGTCGATTGTGCAAGCTGAAGGCTTTCTTTCTGAAACTCAACACGGGCATCATGTCCAGTCGTATTACAGATTCGTCGTCCTAATGACAACAACTCGCGCATCATCTGCAACGACGCGAGATAATTCTCAAGAATCTCACTTTTTGTTTGCCCACAAAACTACCGACGTTTTCCCATAGGGGGATAAAACCTTGGAAAATGTGACTTAATTGACAAAAATGTCTGTTTTGGTTGAAAATACACTGATTTTACCCCAACAATATCTTTGCTGTAAAATTGTTTTAATAAAAAATATTTCTTGGGGGTGGATGGTGTTCTTACAAGGTCACTGGTTTTATTTTATGCTCGAGAAATTGGTGGTGCAGATTAAAAGATGAATTTGTGGTATTTAATTGTGTTTATTTGCACTGGTGTTGACTTTTAGACAGTGGTTAAAAGGCGAGATAGAATAGAGCAAGTGACTAATTTTGGTCAATTAGCAATTTTTAAATGACTATATAGATACATTTAGGAAAAAAATGAAAAAATTAATTGACTTTGGGGGTCCAATGCTTGTGAGATTTGTGTGCTATCAGTTGATGCCAAACTGATTTCAAATGTACAAGAACCAAAAAGGATGACATATTTTACCGATTTAAACAATGTTTGGGTGTTATTTTTGTTAAAACATTGTAAACCAAAGTGAAAATATGACAAAATAAAAACTCACAAAATAGCGGTGCTGTTGCGTAGTTCATGCAACTAACTTCAAGCGGAAATAACTCAGCGGAAGCACTGAAGAAGGTATGGATTTTACGAATCTGCAGAGTGTAATGCTTAAAACTACCACAAGAGAGCAGCAAGTTAACCTATTTCTGGAAATAACTCAGCGGAAGCACTGAAGGTATAGGTTTTTCGAATCTGCAGAGTGTAATGCTTAAAACTACCACAAGAGGGCAGTAAGTTAACATATTTCTGGTCGGGCATACTCTGATAATCCCTTGGAAACTTTCTAAACTGGAGTTTACACACTTAGAGAAGGTTAATGTTGTTGTGAGGAGAATGTTAACATAAAACATCCACCCATCCATAAATCACGCTTTATCTATTCTATAATCATTATAAAGCGTGATTTGTGGATGGATGTGTGAGTGGGTGGGTGGTTGGTTTTGGTGTGTTTGCACATGGAGACTCGCTGGAGGAAATTCTTCCAAAAATGACGTGGAAAGGCGTCCTACCTTACAATTAAATTGGGTCAGCGCAGCCAGCAGCATCGTGTCTCGCCGTCTTCCCGTCACGACAGAAAAAAAGTGTTTCGGGGAGCATCTGGAAACTCGCTGGCGGAGTCTTCCGAAAATGTCGTTTGTAAATGACGTAGAAAGGCGCACTACCTTACGACCAATCAGCAACGCGGTGCGTTTAGTGACATCATGTAAAAACAATGATTCATACATCAACTCTGCTTTCAGCTTTAACAAATAAAAGTGAGTTTACACACTTAGAGAAGGTGAAAAAATTCAATCACTTGTCTATTAGGATCCGACAGCCGTTTCTGGCCACAATAAAAAAAAATCAACTCACCACAGTGGGATTGTTTGGAAAAAATATTTGTAGATTATTATTTAAGTATTCTTTCAAGAACGTTTTCTGACAGAAATTTATCATTGTTATTAAAATTGTCTATAATTACTTTTAACCCCTAACTGATTGACACCTTGGCATTTTTAAACAATTATGAAGTTTTAGATATTAAAATAAGGGCATTGAAAAATGTTGACCGCCAGACGGTGCCATATGCCAAAATTATGACCAGGTTTAACTTTTTTTTGGGTCAATATTTTGTGAAAATTCACTGTCCTATTCAAACGAAGGCTTTTACTAATTTCATATATTAAAAGAAAATACATTTTTCCCAAATATTTGTAATTAATAAACATTATTTTCAGTGTTTTTAAATGAATTTTCAGGGGAAATGCAGAAATATTCTCTTAAGTAAGAAAAGGATCTAAATATTCTTCATTCTGCATTGCCAAGATAACCAGTCTGTTGATTACTTGTATGTAAATTTCTTTTGGTCATATAATTCCCCTCTGAAAATTACTTCATTACATACAAGTATGACTTGTTCAAGAAGAAAAGGACATACAACTGCAATAAGGGCTCATTTTGTTTAAGAAAAAAAAAGACTAAAAAAAGTATATATATTCTTTCCTTTTTAAAGTTCCACGCTCCAGATTGTGAGTGGTGTGAATTTTGCATGAATAGAAAGCAAAATATATAAAAAGGAAAACAAAGACAATCAAGAAGACAGTTGATATAATGCCCTGGATGTTTATTTCATTGAGTGACACTTTTTTTTAGGAGTCCATCCATCCGTCCAACATCTCTGCCGCGCACCGCCGACATGTCCACACCAGCTTGCACACACACACACGCACACACGCCACAAGGGAGCACTCAACTTCCATACACACGCACAAAAACAACTCAACAACACAAAAAAAAAACCTACGAGAAGCCGCCGCGTTCAGTACCAAACTCTTCACAGAAGAGACGAGGACGCTGAAGACCGCAGCGCCTGTCAAGTGGCAAAAATCAGCACTTTTCTCCCCACTTTGTTTTGGTGTAAAGTGGTCAAACGATTGGTCCTTTTTCCCACCACGTCCCGGCACAAAAACAAACGACAGAAAACAATGTGTTTCATTTGCGGGAAGTCAAATTACCAAACAAATTAAGAAAAAAAAAAGGTACAAAAATATTTATTGTAAAAAGGAAAACTGTGTGAAATGGCGGCCGGATGAAGCACGAGCGGTCGCAACATAGGATCGGACGTAAACGCGGCACAATAAATAGACGAGGGGAGAAGGGAGGGGGGCGCGTTGAGACTGGTCGCAGCGGCTGCAGTTTGTCCTTTCTCTCTTTAATTTTTTTCCAACATGTCGAGTGCAAAACATCACAAATGAACAATTGTGTATTCAAGTCATGTTATATACAAGAGGGGCGGGTGGTCGGGGCCTACAAATATTCAGTACTGTACATTTCTTAATTGCCATATTAACAATTTACAGACAATCTCTTATTAACAGTAACAAACACGGTGGAGGAGTTATATAGACGGCGAACGACGAGCTCGCTCTTTGGAGCGGTCGCCGCCACGCCGTCCAGTCCAGTCAGTCCGCTAACGTTCAAGCCTAACGGACGATGCATAGCACCTAAATAAACCCCCCCCCAAAAAACCCCAACAACAAGGTGCCATAGTCCCAAGCGCCGGCTACGTCACCTCCATGGCCATTGTGTTCTCAGAAAGACTGCTGAGTGACGCCGCCTTGTCTTGCTCATGGTTTTCTCTGCGCAATAAAACAAGACCAACGTCAGCACGTTTCCTGGTTTTCTTGTAAAAACTTGAACACAATTGAATGCTCAGATATTTGCATTTTGAAAGATCCTGAGTACCTGATCAAGACATCACTAGTACAAAGTAGTCATATCCTGATACTAAACATTTGTTGCTATTTTTTGTATATGACATTGAAAAAAAAAATCAAAATGGACATAAAAGTACATTTACATCAATATATTTCTGAAACTAGGTTTGGCAATAAAGTAAACATGTTTTATGGAAGAACATATGGCCTTGATTTGATACTTTCTCGGGCTTAGTGCAAATATTTAGTCCAAACCTTAAATGCAGGATTTTAAATATGGAAAAAAAAGTCATTAAGTTATTAAAAACAAAAAATGGGCAGGTCAAAATATTAGCTTGAGCATTCTAGTTAGACCAACCACCACAGGGCCAAAAGACAAACATAACTTATTCAAGCGAGGTAGACCTTTTTTATTTAGGCATAACTGTCCACTTATTGAATAAATGTGGTATTTAATGAAAATTTGATCAGGAACGTGAGCTGTGAAACAGCGCCCTCGCTCGTTCAAGCACGATTACTACACAAGGGCAGAGCGGCTGACTGCTTCTGACTAATGGACGCGTGAGGTAGTGCTATTTCCACCCAAAACACGTGTAAAGATCGAATCAGACGGATTTTAAATGTCATTTCCATCTTCCAATTATGATTGAATACTTTTGATTTGTTAAGAAATCAAAATGCAAAAATTGAGAATCCACTAAGAAGGCAGTGTGACGGTCTCACCTGGGCACAATGTCCAGCGGTGAGGCGGCGCTGGCTGAGGGGACCTTGGGCTTTTGACAGTTGGCGGCGGCGTGGGCCAGTTTTAAAGCCGACGCCGACATGGCACCGCTTAGCGTTCGGGGGGCGTGTGCCCGTTTGCTGGCTGGCACGGCCAGACGGAGGCTGTTGGCCAGCGGGACCTGAGTGGCGTTAGTGGCTGCGGGGCCGGCGTGGCGGGCACCGCCCGCGTTGCTGTTAGCGCCACAGCCGGGCGCGACGTTGGTGGCGCTTCCCGGATGCAGAGACGCGGCGCCAGACAGTGTGACGGGCGGGGCCGGGGCAGCCAGGGAAGGGGACGCTGTGCTGGAAAGGTGCAAGCCCTTGTAGACACCTGAACCACGACAACAGAAGCGTCACATTAAAACTAAAATAAGAATCACTTCCCTTTACAAAAGCAAGATAATACCGCAAACAATAGTCATTTTTCTCATCCATTAAATACCTTTAAGTTCTGGCAGATTTTATTTTATTTTCGCAAATTTGAATTCACTCTTGATCACTTGTTTTAGTAATAGCTTAAACTGGCACCACATCAACAACGCGCAAAATCTGTGACACCACATCGGTCTGATTCTTACCACAAAATATTTATTTTCTTGCAATGGTTGCAATACATTGCATCATTTTTACTGGGCTAATACTTAGTTACATTTAAGGGCAATATTGTGAATAATCAAGGAGATCGGCGGCGGCATACTACTCCCAGACATCGCAGATGAGACAAGTTTTAAGGTTATGTCACTTCTGGCGAACGGTACACGGTCGATTGGTTGCCGATCTTTTGGTCGCCCGGAAGGTTATTGATCATTACCATTTAAATTGTTGCTCAAATTCCCTAAATACAAACTGTGAATTACGATTTAGTCATACTTAATGCCCTATTAATTATTAGGCTAAAGAAAAGCTCAAAATTTCCCGGACTTTTATTGTTTTTTGTTGGAGAACTTGTTAAGACCCTGACAGACGTAGCTTCTTAAAGGGACAACGCATGTACATACAAACTCTTATACACTCACACGTCGGCTCAGTGAAACTGCTCATGGCCATTGTTGGCTTTTATTGATGCGTAGACCGTGTTGTTTTACCTTGTTTTGTCGTCGGTCTTGTGGTCGCCCGGACCGCGACAACGGGCGACCAAAAGACCAGCGACCAATCGACCGCACACGCTAGCGAACAAGGCTTCAAATTATTTTCCGTGTGACTCGTTGCCTGCCATGGACAACAATAGACGTCAAATTCATTTGAACTGTGACCGCTGCAGGCCCTCTTAGCCAAAATGGATAGAACATCCAGCACACGTGTCAAAGTGGCGGCCTGGGGGCCAAATCTGGCCCGCTGCATCATTTTGTGTGGCCCGGGAAAGTAAATCATGAGTGCCGACTTTCTGTTTTAGGATCGAATTAAAATGGAGTATAGAGGTATATTAAATTTCCTGATTTTCGCCCTTTTAAATCAATAATTGCAATTTTTTAATCATTTTTTTCTGTGTTTTTAGTTCAAAAATCATTTTGCAAAATCTAAAAATATATAAAAAAGCTAAAATAGACATTTTTTTTAGATCTATAAAAAACTGAATATTCAGGGCTTTTAATCCATTTATTAAAAATATATATCTAAATATTAGATCTAAAATGGCCCGGCCCACGTGAAATCAAGTTGACGTTAAAGCGGCCCGCGAACCAACCCGAGTCTGACACCCTTGATCTAGCGCCTTTGAGTTAACTGTAATGCTCGTAAAGAAACCGGGTCCTGGACATATGATTGCTTTTGCAGAGCAAGGTGACATACCTGAGGGAGACAGAACGCCATTGACTCCTCCACCCAGGCTGAGCTCCTCCTTGGTCTTAAGAGCCAAAATTTGCTCGGGGGTAACAAGGGCCGAGGCGGCGAACTGAGCGCTGGCCTGGTCCAACGTGTTGGCTGACACCTGAGGGGGATGGAACGGAGCGTCGAGAGCGGAAGGGAAGGACGGAGGGAGCGCCGTGGGGGCGGCACTCACCTGTGCTGTCGACGTTGTGCTGTGGGCAGTGGCTCTGCTGGCTTGATGTTGCTGTTGCTCAAGCTGCTCTTTCTGCATCTGCAACAACTGATCCTGGTGAAGCTGGAACTGCTCGGCTGTCAGTGCTGACATAAACACATGTGTGGGATACGACATGTTTCATCAACACGTGGACTTGTACAATGATGCACGCCTTTGAGTGCTTATTCAGCGCGCGCGAACATGATTGTATGACACTAACTACAACAAAGTTGCTGGTCAGGTTTCCATTACGCCTTTACGAAGGCAAATGTTAATCCCAGCGCGTAAAGACTGGGTGTCGACAAATGTGGACATCACATTTTGGATCATGCAGGTGACAGTATTTGATAGACAAGTGTAGTTAGTCTACACGATCCAGGTCTCATTTTGCATTAGGGATGGGTGACGTGGGCTAAAATTAAATTCGAATTTTGGTAAGAATTTTCCAGATAAAAAACCCCCTCTCCCCACTTTAAGACAAAAACAGTGAGATCTTAGAACAAGAATAAATATAAAATACTAAGTCATGGAAATCAAAGGCAAATCTGTCGGCCCCCAAATAAAGAGTAATAACTAAACAAACTTTCTCATGGAATAATCTATTAAATGACTGTCTTCTATATTTCCTTTCAGTGTACAAAAACATAACCTATTATTAAAAATGTGCAAAACTAATCACAAATTAATCATTCGTAATGCCAATCTACATAAATAAATCATGATAGAAAAAAACAAACATTAAATCAAATAAAAACAAATAGACACCTTAAGATTCCATTGTATTGAACTCATCACCCGTCACTGAGAATGGCATGCTTATGTTTCAATGGCAAAAACGGCGCCACACGCCCGAGAGCTGGCAGCGACCATTTGCTGCTGCTCTGAGTCAAAATTTATTGGACATCTAACAACGTCAATGGGAGCCAATGAGTGCCCCGTAAAGGGTTTAAAGCAGCGGATGCACACAGTGGACTTACCAACATGAGGTTGGGGTGGCGGCCCGGGCCGCAAGATGCGTTGGGCGCGCGGCCCGATGTTGGCGAGCGGTCGCTTGACGCAACGACTTAGCCTGCGGAACAACGGGTGTGCGTTGTCCAGCTGATGCAGCGGTAGTGTCCGCGGCCGGAAATGGCGCCACCGGCAAGCTTTTATGCTCAATAGAATCTGACTGAGGTCCGAGGGTGGAGAGGGAGAGTCTCTGTCTGAGGTATTGGTTGGTGAGGTACTGGCAAACTTGCTGGCCGTTGGCGAGCGTGGACCCGGCGGGGATGGCGTGCGGTCCAGCGTCTTCGGGTCCAGCTCGTGGAAAACATTATCGTAGTCTGAATGTGCTCGGTCCAGTAGAACCCTGAAAGACGAGGACGCGACGGCGGTGACAATGTGGCAGGTGCGAAGGCTCCGACCAATCCGAAAATAGCCCGGGAATAAGCAAACGTACCTGCCCCCTCGTCCCAAGCGTCGGCGGGCCAGGCCCTGGCAGCGTCGTGGCACGGTTAGCGTTGTGAGACTGTAGCGGTATCGAGCGTGTGCCAGGCCGCCTTCCCATCCCGGCGACCACGGCCAGGAGCCCACTCGATCCTGATGAGCCTGCGTGGAGAGAAAAAAACGGAAAAACATTCAATCCACTTCTCACAAAGATTAAAACATTCTCTACGATTGTCAAGAGATACTATGTTCCAGTCAAGATGTATTAGGCGTCTATCACCATCAATGGCAACCACGAGTTAAATTATAAAATAGTTTTAGGTGCAGTGGGACTGATTTCTTAACTTTCGGGGGATTGGCCCAAGGCTTGTAATCAGTGTGCCTCTAGAATAACACAACACCCATATAAAAGTACTTGTAATTAGTTTTTAATCAGTTTCCTGGAGTGTGTGTTTCAACTGCTGTGTCAATTTGCCAGAAATACTGTGTGGTCAATGGAAAGAACATAAAAAGAAGTACATTTCTAGAGCAATTCTGGTTCGTTAATCATGGTGAAAGGCAGCAAATGAGTTATTTTACGAAATTACATTAAAGTGGTTAGAACATTAGCAAGTTGTTGATCTGGTTTTTTTTTTTCAGTTTCAGTGTTCCCACTGGCAATATACAAGGTTTTGGGTGGTCGATGTAAAAAGTTTCATTTTAAAACCAAAATCTGATATATCTGCGAAACTTACAGCATAATACTGACAGCCCGCCTTTCTTCGAAAAGCATAGGCGCCGTCTGGGTCGTTCTCTTCCTCGGCTTCCGACGAGCCCGAATGCAGCTGCGGATAGAGGAAGAAATTTTTCAGGAACTGGCGGGTTCCAGGGTGGCCTCCGGGTGGAGGCAGAGGACAAATACGGGGCAGGCTGCATACCTGGGGCTCTTCGTCGGAGCTGGGGAAGTCGTACTGATTGAGGTCCTTGGCATTGAAGACGGCCGGACCGTGGTGGTGTGCGCTGGCCGACAGAGGAATGGCCTTCTGCTTTTTCTCGTATTTCCTCTTCTGGCGGGGGGCTTCCGTCTTCTCCGGCTTGAGGGCAAAAGAAATCAGGGGTTCAACTTGAGGCATGGTAAAGAGTTGACCTGATGGACTGACTGTTTTTAAACACACGCTCACCTTGGACTTGTAGTCCTTATGGTCCATGTGGTACTGGTTGGTAAGTGGCACCAGCGGGATGATCTGCGGCCTTACCAGGGCACGCTCCGCCAGGACCTCAGCAAGAACCTCACCACCGTAGTCCGACATGACATTCCTGATGCGGGAAAAACTATTGTGAAACAGTGTAGCTATATTATCAGACTAAATATATGCTGTACCAAAACAAACTCTTAAAAATGTTGCAAAATCAGTCAGACTAAGTTGCCTTATTGTTGTATGCAACAGTCATTATCATTCATTTCTATTAATCACATTTCTAAACAATCAAGAATGTTCATGTACCTTGTTGATTATATTGTTTTGATTCAAAAACAGAAGGGGGAGCTTTGAAAAAAATAATGTTATTAATGCTAGTTTATTATTCATCAATTCAAGAGTATTATTGGGGGTCCTTAACCAGTGTATTTCAGTTTTTATACATCTTAATCGTTTTAATAAGATTTTATGAATTATTAATTGTATTTATTCATTAAAAAATATTCTTGAAAATTGTATAAAGTGGGGTAGTACAAGAACTCAAGTATTGTAGGATGATGGCATATAAAAGGAAATTGTAATCCAAGTTAAACATTCTTTCTGGTCACATTTGGACAATGACCGGAAAAATATTCCGCCTAAACAGTCAATGTTATCATGCAAACTGCACTAGTTGGGTAATCTCTCCGAGACTGGGAATTGCTTTATTGCTTACTAACCTCTTCTCAAATATCTCTAACGTGAGGTGTAGCAGCTCTCTTTTGCTCTTTTCCCGTCTCTTGATCATCTCCAGAATGGTGACCGCCCGGCTCAGATCCCTGCGGAGTTTCAGCATCTTCTCGTAGGACGCCTCGTCGTTTTTGCGGTTCTTTCGATGGACGAGGAAAGAGGGCGAGTGAGTACGGACAAAGCCGAATTCAAAAGGAATGGTTGCGGATGCAAGAGGAGACCCACCTTCCTGGTCTGCATCTTCTCCGTGCGCCTGCGGAAGGCCACGTACGGGTCGCTGGTGCTGGAACCGTCACGCTTCTCCTGCTTGATGATGTTGATGAGCGAGTGCGCCTTGCTGTTTTTCCTTTTGCGGCTCCAGTAGTCAAACACCTCCTTGATGAGCTCGTCGTCCTCCTTGAGGAGCAGCTTGGCCTCGGGGAGACTCACCAGCTGAGGGGCAAACACGGATTTTCCTTCAGGCACGAACGATCATGTGACAAAGCCTAAGTGTGCCCTTTTTATTTCGACAAACCTGCTGCCCGCTGCCCTTTTCCAACCGGTCGATCATCTCCTCAAACTGCAGCAGGCTGATCTCCATCTTCTTTTTTAACTTTGCCACGAAAGCGTCATCGTCCGAGTCCAGGTCGTAGTCTGGCTGCTCTGTGTCCAGGCTGAAAGCTGAATTAGAATAACATGACAACAATTATTAAAATTATAAAGCGTCTGAAAAGGACAAAAATCCCCTCATTTAGATTTTAGACTAGCAAAAAGAGAAAAAGAAAAGTTTGAGAGACACAAAGTGACTTACGCTGTAGGTGAATGAGCTGCTTTGGCATTTTGTAATCTCCAGGGTATAGCATTTCATAGTAGGTGATGTTGCTCTCTGCCTCCGGGACCGGGATGACCATGTTGTCCCGCTTCTCGCCATAGACCTGCTGTGCCGAGATGGCCCGCTGGAGGTGGTGTTCCTATGTATGCACAATAGGACTCTGATTAGTAAACTAGCATTGCGTCCAGGTTTCTTGCTAACCTCCATGGCAGAGCGGCAACATTAACTTTTTGTGGTTTTGTGCAAACCTTTACAGTACAGTTAAATCAGACTCAGAAACACCTGTTAAAAACCTATGTAATACAACATCTTAAGAGAAATGAGCAGTATTCTGGTAAGCACTACAGAAGAATACATATGACCACATTATTAATAACAATACAAAGTAAATCATTTTTGAAAACACTACCAGGCGGCACACGGCTGCCAAAAAGCATCATTTTTAAGGGGCAAGTGACTACTTTGGAGCAATTTCAAAAACAACCCCTTAAAGACCCGACGTCAACATACATGGACATTAAATTTTGGCTCAAGTATTGCATATCTAAGGATAATTTAAAGTGATCAACCAGCCTAGCATGCATGTTTTGGTGACGTGGGAGGAAACTGATGTCCAGCGAAATCCCACACAGGCGCATGAAGCACACAAACTCCACAGAGGAGAGGAAAGTCTGAACCCACTGGGGATTGAACCCTCAATCTCAGGACTGACCCAGGGGTGGGCAAACTATTCCACAAAGGGCCGCAGTGGGTGCGGGTTTTCATTCCAACCCATAGAGAAGCCACCTTTTCACCATTCTGGTGTCCTGCAAGTGCAATCAGTGGATTGCAGTCAGGTGCTACTTGTGTTCTGCAGAAATCTCATTGGTTAAAGTGCCTTTGCTGGATCGGTTGCAACAAAAACCCGCACCCACAGCGGCCCCCAAGGACCGGTTTGCCCACCCCTGTTGTAACCATTCCTCCATGCCACTGTTAGCAACTCATGGTTTTTTAAGTTAAAAGCAGAATGAGACAATATTGTTCAGTCCATGAATGTTTTCAGCACAGGCAAATCCTTAAAATGACTCAAGTGTCCCTTTAGTACTGACATAGGCAATCGGGTCCACGAGGGCCACTGTGGGTGCAGGTTTTGTTCCAACCGATCCAATACAGACAGTTTAACTAGATTTCTGCTGAAACAAAGAAGCACCTGACTGCACTTCTAAGATACCAGTTTGGTGGAAAGGTTTCCTCTTATGGGTTGGAACGAAAACCTGCACCCACCGCGGCGCTTTGTGGAATTCATTGCCCAGGTCTGCTATAGAAGTTATTCATATAACTACGGCTTAAGCAGAATAACTTGGTTCAAAACACCAACTCTAAATCACTAACAAGACAATTAAAGTATTCATCTTCAGCATCACCTTTGGCCTAGAGGGCCCTTCTCAGGACCGTCAGTCTGGAACAATTATTTTTGTTTAACATGACCAGCATGTAAGCAGATGGCCCAGCCAAACTATGTCACTAGTAGTCTAGAAAATAAGTTTAAATAGGAGATATGGAAAAAAAGAGCTATAAAGTGGGAGGATTAAGAGGGTCAATGGACAAAAAAGTTGAAACATCTTGAAGCATCAACATCCAATTGATGTATAAAACAACTGGTGTGCTTTTACTTTACTGTTACACTATTTAGTGCTAACTAGCGCACGTGGGGGACATTCCTATATGAGATTGTTTTCAATATATACAGCGGTAACTGTAGTAGTAGGTGTGTGGGCGGGCGGATGCAGGGCAACCATGAATGAACAGTGAAAAGAAATAAATGTAGAAAGAACATTCATTCATAGAACAATGGATCCTCCACAGAGCGGAAGACTGCAAACACACAACAATAACTGCAATAATAAAATATATTCTGGCACAGGAAGCAATACCGGTTCATCTAAAAAGGGACTATGTAATACTACAAGTGTCTTTAAAATGGGAGCTGATCATTTTTAACACCAATTCATCAAAAAAAAAAAAGACATTGGAAAGGCTTCATGAGCAGGCCAGTTAAATGGCTGTTTTCTCAACAGCGACATCCCAAATATTTAACAACCACACTTGTCAGAAACATAAAATTGTTGACAGAATATCTACACATCTATAATATAAAGCATTAAATTGACAAGATGAAAAGTATCGATTCATTCATCCAGAAAGGTAGCCATCAAGTCATGTCCCAGGAGAACTGGAACGGTTACATATATTTTCAACTATCAAATTAAAGGATTATATTGTGGGTTTTCTGTAGTTTGTGCCAAATAAAAGCTATGAGAGGTGTAAATCCATAACCATCCATTAATATTGACAGCAGCGATAGATGTTAGGATGCTTTAAAAATACCCAGTCGTTGACGCCAAGGTTTCCCATTAGCATTAAAACAGTGCTATAAGATAGTATCACCACATTTTCTATTCCAATCACTTTTATTAGCATCAAATAAACTGTAGTAAGTGCTAGGGCAAATGAAACATCAGCTCACTACCTAAGCAAGAAAAAGTTTGTCTAAGACCAACTAAGAGGGTTTTGCATTTAATTTTTCACTATGTAATCACTTTTAGTGGTCTTCGAAAAGCTACTGGGAGTTAGAGTCAAGCGTACAATACATGAGCAGCTCCCCTCAAGAGGTTCTGGTAGCAGTTGCACACAAAGCGATTTAAATTGAGACAGTGGTGCTTAGCTTACTAACATGCTCCTCTTGTAACTACTGTCAACCTTCACCTCTTTGCGGCTTTAACATAAAGCTGTATTTTATATTAAGTACCGAAATAAAAAATGTTTATGAAAATGTCAACATTCACAGTGAAACTCAAGAGGAAGACGGGTTACCGCCACTCAACTCAATGCCGAAGAAGATAAATGACGGACGGGCACCAGGTGAACGGCGTCGGTCTGATCCGAAAAGCCCTGACCAGACAGCCAGGAGCCCTGGTGAGGGTGGATTTTTCCAGAACTGCAAACGCCGAACAATCTTACGGCGGACACAGTCGCCCTTATCCCAATATAGAGTGATCTTGGCCTGACTTGGAATGAAGGTCTCAATAACCTGTGCACTTAATCATCACCATCAACTTGAATTCACCGAAATCATACTGCACAGCTCTCTCATTGTCATTTATTTTTAGTAAGATTAAGCAGAAAAGAGCTATCGTCTGAGGCGAGTACAGTATTTACATTTATTATATATATACACTTAAATATTAATACATTACAGTAATTACATGGGTATATAATACCTACACTTCTTGATATTGTAGACGCAAAAACATGTACATATGGTAGAAATAATTACGGTGATCCTACTTCGCGTTTTTTTAATTATCTGGTCTACTAAATTTGTGAAATTTGAGGAAATACTGCACTGTGCATGTTTGCAAATCAAATCAACCCCAGGGCTTTACAAGTTAAAGAAAAAAAGAAATGTTTACATTACGAAAACGCTGCTAGAACATGCGCAACAGAGCAACAGCTGAAATATTATCTGCTTACTTGGCACATAGCTTACTGAGGCAACTCAAAAATGCCATTAGGCACAGCATGCTCTCTTTTTTATAAGCTATTTAAGTGGTCTTTCCTATTCATAGTCCAGATAACACATTCAAGTCCATGCGTTGAGACACATAAAACGTATACATTATCAGCCCACCCCAACATCTCTTAACAACATTATGTCCATGGGCAAGACACGTACACACTGACTAAATCAAACAGCCTTGGGCTAAAACAGAGTAGAGCCGAAACCAATCAAGTGCTTGTTTACTTGGCAGAGCGGCCTGGCTATTTGCTGGAAAACAAATTTAAATTTGCAGTGGAGTACCGAAATAGCTTGACGGAAAGAATCGCATCCATCACCGTCACTATCCCAGACGCCTTAAGAGACACTCTACATGATGGACAGCCTCGAGTGGTAGAGACACACCCACCTGGTGTTGGGGGTGGGGGCTAACCTCAGGAGGAAAAAGTTAATACGATTCATGAGTAAACATGGTTGGAATACAAACAAAATGCTAATACTATTTTTAAAGCTCCCAAACTGACAAGTGAGGAAGAAAGGGAGAATGAACAAGAAAAAACATCCTGCATCTACATATACAGCTCCCGTAATTAAAAAGACAGGTGAGGCATTTCCTATTTTTTTTTCCCAGAAAGAGATGGCAAACATCACGAGTTTATTTTATTCAGAATCTCATATAAACTGAAGGAAGCCCATTTCCTGTCTGTCAATGAGAATATCTTGAACAGCACTAAAGAAGGTGCTCACTTTTTCAGCACGCACGCTACTAAAGAAATGCTCAAGTCAAAAAGATGTGCCAATATGTTGATTAATTCAGACAACCTATTTTTTATGTATGTTGCATAACCACATATGTGCAATTCAAATGTGTTTGTATAGCATCAATTATTGATAAAAGAGGCAGCCAATAACTTATTTTTAATATGATGTTTAGAACAAAATAACCGCATAACGGGCGAATTATTCGATCGAAATTTCCCCCGCAAGACGAGCATTTTGTATGACGAGGTACCACTGTAGTTATTTAACTCATGGGGTAGCTATTGACAGTGCTATACGTTCAATCCACAGGAAAATAGAAAATCGACGAGATGACGTTCATTCCATTTTGGTTAGTTAAAAAAGGAAGTTAACCAAGTGTGGATGATTGATTGAAATGATTGTGAATTGATGATCATCAACCCCAAAAATAACTACAAAATTAATTTTAAAAAATCAATTGTTGGCCTAATCAACTAATCGTAAAGATAGTTGAGAGATCAGTCAAGAAAAAAAATGTTTGGAGCAGCTGACATTGGTTTAAAACAAAGTAGTAAGTATCAGACTGTCTAACGCACCCTGATGTCATTGGTAAAACAATAAAGGGTGGCGAAGTTGAGGGTGGTCTTTTAAAACGTATCTAACATTTCTTCAGTGTATTTTGCAATTTGGGACAGCCTTAGGATGAAGTATTCTTTTATATTAGTGGACATCTGCTGTACCTTCAAAATTATATCATGTGACAAAATAAGACTAAAACGTTGAACATAATGTAAATAGTGCTCGGCTGCACAGTATTTTCAATGCACATACCATTCAGGGCACACTTGTTTTCCACTGCATTGTAAACATCGCATTAATTTTGTCCAATGGCTAACTGAAACAGCCTCAAATGGGAAACAAAATCTAGTCGTGTTTGCCCTATGAAGTCAAATGTAACATCAATTTATAAGGTCAAACTTTTCTGATGTCTTGGCATGTATCAATCAATCAGATAATCTATTGTACTTTTCGTAAAGAAAAGCCAACAGCTACACATAAAATCGTAGTGAAAGCAGAACCAAGGCAATGTATATACATGTATACACACACACACAAGCATATATCTTCTAGCAAAAGATACAATTTGGTGAAATGAATTTCACCTTTGCGGTACAAAATAAATGACTAAAACTGGTTTTGATGGCTTAACACCTTATTAGTGAAGACTGGGAAACGTCACCCACAGGTGAATTTTACTTTGGAAAGACAAATTCTCAGATTGGCTTGCTACCAATTGAGTTTTACCACCGCCTTGTGCCGATAGTTGGCTGGTATAGGTTCCAGAACCACCCACGACCCTTATGAGGATAAGTGGTACAGAAAATCAAAGAATAAAAACAAAATCAAATAAGAAAGCAAGCAGAAGAAGCACCTTATGTACAAAAATAAACCCATTGATAATGTGCCTTATAACATAGGTATTCAAGATCAATGTATCACTTCACAAGCAGCTGTCAGCATTCATTTATGTCACACAAGGGGCAGAAGGCAACAAGAAGTTGTAGTCAGGAGAGAGGATAGAGCACTCTTTAACGACCAGATATGCCTTTTAAACAATAACCTCTAATATTTAAAAAAATGCGTCCTGTGATGTGGATATTGCGCATGTGCACATTGCGATGTCGTACTTCAAACGGTACATTGTTCAGGCCCAATTAAGTGTCAGAAAAAATTTAATTACAAAAACAAAACAAAAGCTTAAGCGATTTTTTAGTTTGTGGTTATCCAGCCACTTTCTCCTGGCTCAGAGCCAAAACAGATTTTACAAAGTGGAGCTTGACAGAATGTACAAGTTCAGTTTAAACATGGGCATTTCTTTTCATGTCCACATTTGAGTCCCCTTCACCAGTGTTTTAGGTGGAAAATATTCATATGGTCGCTTAATGTTTCAAATCACCTTTAGGGAAGCGGCGAGTAAACGGCTCATCGAACACAATTCCTTTGGATATATTCCACTATTTTCCCCATTTCTGTAGTCTGAACTGTTGTTTGCATAGGATACATTTGTCATGTAGCAGAATTACAATAAAATTTATACAACAGCAGCACTCAAGGCAATGGAAAAGGGGCAAACCTACATTTAATGTTTTTATTTAGTTAGCCAGGCCATTGGGAATGGATAACTTTGAACTAAGGGACATAGGGTACAAATAATGGTATGAGATTTTAAGTGTTTTTGTAGTTTGGTGATGGCATATGGCTGAGAACATTTTTCTTCTAGGAATTGTCACAAATCATCAATGAGTGATTGGAATGGAGGTGCAGACATTTGTCTTGACTGTTGCTAAACCTTCACGACATCAAATCCCTTGCAAAGACTAAAACATGTACGAAATTGTAAGCGTGAATTATCAGTAGGGTCAGCTGTATAACAAATGAGAGAAACACTGTCACAGTCTAGTGCACATGTGTCAAAGTGGCGGTCCAGGGGCCAAATCTGGCCCACTGCATCATTTTGTGTGGCCCGGGAAAGTAAGTCATGAGTGCCAACTTTCTGTTTTATGATCAAATTAAAATGGAGTATAGATGTACATTACATTTCCAGATTTCCCCCCTTTTAAACCAATAATTGTAATGTTTTAATCATTTTTTCTGCATTTTTAGTTCAAAAATCATTTTGTAAAATCTAAAATATATAAAAAAGGCTAAAATAAACATTGTTTTAGATCTATAAAAAACTGAATATTCATGGCTTTTAATAGAGTTCTATTAATCCATTTATAAAAACATCGAAATATTATATCTAAAATGGTCCGGCCCACGTGAAATCAAGTTGACGTTAAAGCGGCCCGCGAACCAACCCGAGTCTGACACCCTTGTTCTAGTGGATGGAAAAATGTTTGAAATATCCACATTGAGTCTGTGTACACCGCCTTATTTTTATATTACAGTTCGTCAGTCATCAGGGGCCAATGCAAGCGACATGTCGAATACAAAAAGCACCAGCTGCAGAAGACTCACTTTGCCAACAGTGACATGATCCAAATTTCAGCTCAGTCAAGGTCATTGGTTGTGAGATTCTCAGATGCTTGTGGATCACCAAACAGACCGCAGACAACCTCTCTTATGAGCCAAGCGTAAACACCAAAAAAGACAACGTGGCCATACACAAACAAACATCGACCACGTGCTTGATCCGCTGTCACTCTCACACAAATGTCTATGGTAACTACACAAATGCAATAGCAGACACGTTACGCTACTAAACTTTTGAACAGTTTTGAGCTACGCGATTACCTCAATAACACATGAGCAAGCCAGTGGTAATTATATGGCAAAAAGGTGAAAAATATTGCAGAATAATCTAGAGATGTCCAACTCAAATAATTTTTTAACAACCTGCCGATACTGAGTGATGTTTTTTTTCACAATGGCCCATTACTTTTGAAGTTTTGGCTGAAACAAACAGCAATCTCTATAGAAGTGAATGAGCCGCTGTTATGCAATATAACTCGGCCAACAGAGCAAACGAGCACAGCTCAGACATGAACACAAACCATGCCAACAGGGCTACTTTGCTCTTTGGTGCACGAAAAAAAAACATTACAAAAAACCCACCCTTCTCAAATTGAGACCAAAAAGAATTTGTATTATGCAAGTAATAGAGAGCTCCAGCTGAGGAAGCAAATAAGTGACAGTATCAACAATTACACCCCCCACTCTTCACCTCAAGCTGACTCTACTTTCTACTTCCCCCTTGCCACGTGCCTGCCTGGCGGTCTGCAGACCTGCTGTGCCATCTGACACACTGAACCCCTGACACCGAGCGAGCAGGCAGGCAGATGACAAAAGAAAAAAGCAAACAGGCAAGTAGTAGTAGTAGTAGAAAAAGGTCCGACCGGCACACTGGCGTGACACTTGAGTCAGCTGCACACTGAGCATCCTTTAAAGGCGGTGAAAGGAAGAGAAAGAAAAATACACACCACTGAAATGCAAATTTGGATAATAGAAGTCACCTACTGGGGCAGGTAAGCAGTTTAAAGCCAACAATTATTCTTAAAAAAATACGCTGTTTGACAGTTAAACAACAAAATAATGGCTGGAAAGGAAAATTACAACACAGGTTTGAAACAATAACAATCAGCTTACTGCCATATGAAAAAAAGACAATTTCTAATTCCTAAATTATGAAATTGGTGTTAGTTTCAAAAGATCAAAATACATTTCCCTAATATTAAATGTGAACACAATACAAATCAAGATTGTCTGAATCATGGAGTTGAATTAGAATACAAATGACAAAAAAATTCCCCAATGAAACATAAGCAAAACCTCTAAAACTGTAATAATTAAGACGTGTTCCAAATACAAACCACTACAAAGTACTACAAGCAACAATTCGCAAAAATGCACATTGCTAAAATTTTATTTGCACATTATAGCACCACCCGTTACTTCCTCACCAACCACAATTATTTATTTATCAATACTATTTAGTGATTTATTTATCATTAGTATATATTGATTTTCTGTGTGTTTGCTTGTTGTTGCATCCATGTATAATGACAATAAAAGCATTCAATTCAATAATTAACTACTACCACCCACATAACTATATAATAAATCAAAATATTTTGAAAAGCTGCTAACCGTCATGCTTTCTACAGTTTTGCAAAAAAAGAATTCAATCTTATTAACATATCTGAACAGTGTCAATGAAAATCCTTAGCAAAATGCAGCAAACTATGAGGAATTTCATATTACACAAGGTAAGAAATACCACACTTTTCAAATGATGCCCGATATGCCCTCCTATTGCTAACATGTTTGTTTGTGTGGGGATAGAACATTATTGTAAGATATGGGTAGCATCCTTACATATGACTAAAAACAAATCAAAAAGTATATGACGGCTTACCTAACCATTCTCTTAATGAAGACAATAAAATTGCATTGCCATGCTTGTCACATTGATATGACTTGAGTTATATACACACCAAAAATGGACACTGTACACTAATGGTCAAAAGTTTTGAGAATCAAAACTAATCAGTGGGAGAGTCAAATTACAACATTAAACACACTACTCAAATAAAAAATAAAAGACATATATCATTGTAAACTTAAGTATACTTGACAAACATTAGGACATTGCCTAAATAAAGTAGACTTCAACACACGGCTCTGTTTACCCGAGTACATATTGTTGAGTTGTCAAGTCATAACTTTTTTTAATGCAAAGTTAAATATGCAACCATCTACAAGCATGACGTTAATGAGCTGCCATTGACAGAAATACATGTCCAATCAATGTGAACTGAGATGACTGGCAGCGAATCAACTTTTCCAGTTCAAGTTGGACGTCTACTAGTAAAACTAAAAAAACAACTATAACACAGGAATGAAAAAAACCACATAAGAGTTTTATTATTCTCAATGACACTGAAAGAACTAAAACTTAGGACAGTAAATTGTCTTGTCAATCAAACATCAACATAGTAGTTTGGAAGCAATTTATGATCCCTGTTACACAGAAGCCCAAACATCTGTACATAAAAATCTATAAAACAACAAAACAGAGAACAATAAAACATAATTATGCAGCCAATGTGGGCATACTGCATGCTAAAAAAAAAATGCAGTAGCTAGCTACCTTCCATCTGTGCAGTGTTGACATTCCCCTCGGGCGCCCTCTATGGCACATCCTTCGCCACTACGCCAACACAAGGCCCCAACACAAAATGTCCGCCGCGCCGAAGTCACATGATCCCTTTGTACTCGGAAAACGGCTATACGCACAAATTTCCACCAGAAAGCGGACAAATGTTTCCAAAATAATTTCGGTCCTTTCCCTAGATACCCAGAATGTGACTCAAATGCGGACTAAACGCCGTTTAGGGCAAGAATTCGTCGTGTTTCTGTCGGGAAAAAAACGGGCGGCCATTTTGAGAAGGCTTGCGCAGAATATAAAAGAAAGCGACTATGACGGAGACAAAACAAGCAAAATCCACAAATTCAACATGGAAGGATGGAATAAATTCAAGCATACCGATTCTTCCTCCTTCTCCATGCCCGTCGGCATCTGCGGCACGGCACGGTTAATAGACGCATACTCGTGCAAGTCGGGTAAATCCTCACAACGGAAGACGGGCAGCGGCTTGGTGGCGTCCAGCGCCCGCGCCCGAAACGACAATTTACTCATTTTTCCTCCTTTTTAGGTCCCCCCTCTCACAGATAATGTCTATCCGAGCTCCTAGGGTTCACCGCGGTGACGAGTGAAGCTTTCATGGATGATTCTGTGGCGGCTAACTCTGACGTTTTTTTTTTGTAAGCTTGTCAAGCGCTAGGTTAGGGCGTCGCCAGCCCGGAGCCGCGGAGTGGAGTGGTGGGGGTGGGGGGGATGGAGGCCCGGATGTCGGTCGCTGTGTCTTGGCCTGCTTTTTCCCGACGCTCCGCTTCCCCTCCGCTTTGGCGGCTCAGTGCGCCATGGGCAACATGGCGGACATTTAAAAGTGTTTTGGCGTGTTTTTGCTCGGCTCGGTCCAACCCACCAACCCTCCTACCCCCTCACTAGCCTGCTTGCTTGCCTATCCCCCCCACCCCCCACCAAACCCGCCCAGCTACCCCGGCGACCATTCCCGCGCGGTTCCGAGCGCGTGCGCGTTGCGGTCACGGGAAGTAAGTTCGCGGAAGGGCATGAAAGTGTAACAAATACTTACTTGTGATTTATGTATGGATTAAGTGGGTATATTTGCGTGTCAACTTATTGGCAGCGACCGATGAATATGAGTTGCTTTAAAAAATGTTTTAATGTGTATCCTAAAGGAAGGAATTAGCTGCCATTTAGGCGTCCAATCTATTTCGACTGGGAGAGTCAAAATTGATTGGACGTCTATTGCCATCAATGGCGCTGAAACATCAGCATTAAATGCCAACCACTCCCGTTCAAATGGATTTGAACAATGTCAGTGAACGAGAAATGGAAAAAAATACACAATCAACGGTGATGACACCAATCACAATAATTGTGACAGCACAAATAGATCCATATCACAATTATATTTAGAGATACTGTTTGTATTTTTTTCCTCCAATGCACATTTACAAAAAAATGATTGAACATTTCTCATATTCATTTTAATTAACGTATTATATTTGAATATATAAACATTTTGACCAAACTATTCACCTAATCCTCTGATAATACAAAAGTAACAATCAAATTAATAAATATATAAAAGGTAATACCACAATCAAGCCAAAACCAACCATCAAAATAAATCAATAATTCTCTATTGTACCATAGTTAACTAAGGACCCCTGTACTTTATTTTACATGACTCACGTCACCCACCAGTTGCAAATCACTGATTTATACACAGCAGCCTAATCTCCATTGTCCAAACTATATGATAGTGCACCACTTCTCCTCACAAGGGTGCTGGAGCATACCCCAGCTGACTATAGCCAGATGGTGGTGTACACCTGAACTAGTTGCCAGCCAATTACGGGAGAGATTAAGACAAATAACCTTACACATTCACTTACAGACAATTTAGAGGATGTTTTGGCCATTTTGGAGTAACCACATAAAAAAAAACACGTTTGAACCCTTGATTTCCAAATAGTGAGGCAGACCATTCACTTAATATGAATCCTTCACTATTTCGCCATCTAGTGGACATAAGCGCAAACTCCCCTGAAAAATCTCGCACATGCACATGCAAATAATCAGCAAATCAACAAGTAAAGTTAACTTACCAGTTATACAAGAGTTAAAGTTCATCCAAGATCTCGCCAAGGGAATTCCACTTCTCCTTTGGTAAAATCCAATAAATCCAATTTATCCATCTCGAACACCTGAGAGAACACCATAATTAATTTTTCCATGAGTAATTGATGCCTTCCTAAAGTGTTGTTTCGGACTGGTAAATACTATTGCCAATATTTTTAAAAGATAAACGCCAAGTCTAAATCAAGTTATATTTCCCCCACGAAAACAAATGCGTATAAAATATGGTTAATATTATTGCCACACATTTGATGACAGCATGTAATATATTGGCTTTAAGTGGCTTTGTGTGATCTATTGAAACTGGAGCATATTTTAGTGACAATATATTAAACTGGACAGCCAACCACTTGCAGTTCAAATGGATTAGACGCCTATCGACGTCAATGGAAGCCAGTGAACTAAGACAGATGTCTAAAATTGTGAATCCATCCATAAAGGATCTAATTTGAAAGGAAAAAAAGGGATGAAAGGTCCATGAAGGCAGAGGCCATGCAGTTCACAAAGCCACCACTAGACGCATGCAAGGCAATGTTGAGCCACACGCCCCTTTAAAAAAACTGCAAACCAACAATGTTTTCAGCTATGAAACCGAGGACAAGGCAGCGAAAAAAAATACATTTTGGGGCCTAGAAAATGACTGTGCGACGAAATAATAATCGACAACGAGGAGCCGGAAGAACTTACGATGATTTATTTATTTATTTATTTTAAACAATCGACCGTCCAGCAACCAAATCACACATGACGTTTGCGACCTTCTGTTTTTGTCAGTCATGTGAAGGGGGGGTGGGGGGAAAGTCAACTACATGTCGTCGAAACATTGATTTCAACATTTATTGGCCATCGCCCAAGCCAAATTTAACAACTTTTTCCCCATTTGACTTGCCATCCAAAGCTGGTCCAGCTCGGAATTCGATTGCGTTGTAATGAAATCATCAGCAAAAAATACACTTTCGAGGCAGGAGTGCCTTTTTCACAACAAATATAACAAGAGAATACTTACGGGACACGAGCTTTCCAAATGTGATTTTTAATCCTCCAAAACTGGCGAATATCCGAGTTTAAAAAAAGAAAAAACAGGGTAAGAAAATCGACGTTGCTACTACTAACCCAAAATCACATGAAGGCGACAGCCAAGCTTCACTTCCCTTCTCCTCGCCACCTTCATGTTCGGGAAGAAACACCTCATTTGCGTCCACTGGCTTTGACAAAAAGTATATATTAATCGCGTGAAAATGTTCATTTCCTTGTCGCCGTTGAAGCAGGTTGAAACTAGAGGTGGCCACCAAAAAGTGCTACTGTTGGGGGTTAACAACTTTACTGTGAGAGACGCTTTCTGATTGGACCACAGCGACTACCAATCAGCAGGGGGCAAGCTGGAGGGGACTGTGACGTCATGCGCCACAGGTCAGAGATCACGACATGATTGGTCGGGAAGGTCTCGAGAAACATTGGGTTTATATAAAGGCGTTAACTTTTACTTTTTAGTGCTTTACTTTATGCTTTTAAACAATTATGTCCACATTAGCCACATATTTGTATTTTAGGTTATATTACCCGTACCTTGTAAAATGGAAAAAAATGGATGAGAAAATGCACATTGAATGGTTCCACGTTTTTTTTAATGTCTGTTCAAAACCAAACAGTATATAGTGATTATTTTATCAATTCATTTGTCATGTTACAAATCTAGCAGTATTTTTCCAAAATATTACACACAAGCAAATTACAAATAATTTGAGCCCCCAACCCCAAGTGATTTTGAAATGTCCTTCCTTAAGAGAAAAAAAAATACAACACTTTATATTTTATTTAAAAAGGAAATGTGATACAAAAACATTTTAATTACAGTAGCAGGCAGCCCGAGGGGTTAGCACGTCAGCATCACAGTTCTGAGACCGAGGGTTCAATCCTAGGTATGTTCCAACATTCCTGTGTGGAGTTTGCATGTTCTGCCGGCTTGCGTGGGTTTTGTCCCGGTACTCCGATTACTTCCCACATCTCAAACTCAGGCATGGTAGGCCCTAGGTTTGAGCGTCAGTATGAATGGTTGTCTATCTCATCATGCCTTGCGATTAGCTGTCCACCAATTTAGGGTGTCCCCCACCTGGTGCCCATAGTTGGCCGGGATTAGCTCCAGCACCCCCCCTTACGAGGATAAGCAAAGAAAAAAAAATAAGAAAATGAATGAACAGTAGCATTTGTGTAATCCAACAACTATGATCAACTATATCACCTTTTTTGGCATATCATTGATTTCATTTCATAGGATTTAAAATTTATATTGTTTTTAAATCACACCCATTTTAACAATAATGATCCTAGATATGAATAAAACACAAAAGGATGGGGGACATTTTTTAAATGGTACATTTCAATTTTTTATTCAATAAATAATATTGGAAATACACAAATGCAATTATGGATGCCATTTTGTGTTGTTAAAAAAGATATTACAATAAAGGCACTTAAAACAAGTGGAATCATATGATTATGATTATTAACTGAACAGACGTTTTTCAAAAACAAACATTTCCATGCCATTATTTTCACAATCCACTTCCTGCTTTCATTTGATAAAATTACCCTCATGTTTTCCTAAGTACAACACTCGTGTTTAGTACATCCCACTAAAATCACCCTTGCGAAGCATTTTTTTTGTACCTATGTATTCGATGCCCTGATTTACTTGGGAGCCATTGTAAAAATGATCTCCACAGATGTGATTTGATTAAAAAAAACATATTTTTTTTAAGAATTCCAAAGAAATGCTACACTCACCGATGGTCCGAATCACAGTAACTAGCGAAAATGTTTTCACGTGAATTTTTTTTAACTCTGCAAGTAGGTAGATATTACATTTTAAAATGGAATAAAAGTAACACTTTTCAAAAGCCCTAGTTACTGTGAAACCACTACACACTATGATATATTTTCTTCATTTTTCTTGGCCCCATTTTAAGACAAAAAAGAAATTTGCAAATTATACACGAGGAATTACATTAAAAAGACGCTTGTTATGTGTATATTTGGCAATGTTCTGCACCTGAGCTGGATTTAGAAAGAAAACATTTAATAACAAGTAATGTACACTGACTGACTGATGAATTTAATGTTTAAAATGATTGTTTTCATCAATCAATCAATGTAGCACCAAACCTACCTGTTCAATGCATATGGCTTTTTACAAAGAACCCAAACACACTGGAAATAATTCATTACCTCCATAAGGAACAACATACTGTACACAATACATGCCAATTTTCACCTGTTTTTAAAACCTTTCGTCCCCTATCATTCTGTAAAAATACACATGGCTTGGTCTGATTTAAAAAAAAAAAGGAAAAAGGCAGAGTTAAGGCTACCAAGTATCATGTAAAAAAAAAAAACTAAATCAGGATCAGTACCGCACATTTGGATGAAAACAATACAAAATAAAAAGCTCACTTTTTTTTTTTTTACAAACAAGACTGTACACATGGTACACAAAACATAGTGTAAAGTGAGCAATAGTGGGACAAAATATTAGCTTGACAAAGCAATAAAACCCATAGGCCCCCACAAAAATCCATTTTTTTTTCTCCATACAGTGTTTCCTCGGGAGAGACGAAGACGCTCCATTATTTACCTTCATACTTTGGATTAACCACCGTGGTAACGGCACTTTTGTAGATGGGATTCTCACCCTGTAGAAGGAGGATAAATTAAGTATTTACTAACAATTCACTAAAATGCACAATTACTGTCATACACATGTATAATGTTAGTTTGATTCTTTTTTTTGTGGATGTCAATGTAAAATGTTTTCAATAAGAATAAATGAGTATAAATCTTGGTATAAAAATTAATGCAGTCAGTCACTGCCATATTACGGTTTAGATTTGATTGCATTGCAAAAAAAACTGTACAAACTGGATTCCAAAAATTTGAACTTGAAATGTGAAAAAAAACTGAATGCAATGATGTGGAAGCTACAACTTTCAATATTTTAGTCAGAAATGTAGCCTTAGAAAATGTATAATTTCTATGAAAAAATATATCGATGTAAAATTCCATGGTATCATAAATCCCCAAAATGTTGGGACAAAGCCAATTTTACCACAGTGAGGAACCCCTTCTTTTCAAAACAGTATGTAAACGTCTGGGAATGAGTAAAAAAGTTTCTCAAATTTAGAAATATGAATTCTCTTCTTAAATACAGCCCTTCAACCATTTTGGTCCTTTGTTGTTGCACTTTCCTTAATGATGCACCAAATGAATACTTCTTTACAAATAAAAGGTACCAATTGTCCTAGTTATGTTTGAGAAGGCGAGCGACTGACTGACCGTGTCCCACTTGGCATTCATCTTCTCTTTCTCAAACTTGGCGAACTCGCGGCGGTCGTGGATGATCATGAGAAGTTTGAGGATGAGCAGAAGAGCCAGACCAATCAATACGATGCCGGCGACCACCCCCGCCACAATGGGGATGATGTCGGGACCCGTCGGACATTCTGGAACAAAAATCAAACAAAAAGTCAACCAGAGACACCTCGACAAACATGGAAAGAAAGAAGGTGCCTTTCGTTGTCATTTCTTCTATGATGTCGCTACAGAGGAATGCTAATAACAGCAGCACTTCACAAAAATAGCATCATAAAATTCCTTATACATAAAGTAAAACGAGCAAAAGCATTTAAAACCGCAAAATTAGTTTTATTTAATTTAGGATGTTAAGACAGGGGTGTCAGACTCGGGTTGGTCCGCGGGCCGCCTTGACGTCAATTCGATTTCATGTGGGCCGGACCATTTTAGATATAATATTTAGATTTTTTTTATAAATGTATTAAAAGCCCTGAATATTCATTTTGTATAGATCTAAAACAATGTGTATTTTAGCTTTTTAATATATTTTTAGATTTTACAAAATGATTTTTGAACTAAAAACACAAAAAATGGATTCAAAAATTACAATTATTGATTTAAAAGGGGGAAAATCAGGACATTTAATATACATCTATACTCTTCATTTTAATTTGATCATAAAACTGAAAGTTAGCACTCATGATTTACTTTTCCGGGCCACACAAAATGATGCGGCGGGCCAGATTTGGCCCCCAGGCCGCCACTTTGACACGTGTGTTAAGAAATAATTTCCTATCATTTTTGTGTTTCATCACATCCTTTATACAAAATTGGGACACCTTGACCAATTTTAAAGGGTTTAGTTGGTAGTTGTGTGAGCACTGTGAAACAAATTAGAGAATTTACATATAAAGTACACCTTTACTTACAAAATTTTCAAGTTACGAAAAAAGTTCTGGAATCAATTAATTTCGTAAGTAGAAGTACGACTGTATGTATCTTTTGGGTGCATCTCATTTCGTACCCAGTGTCTCGACGACGTAGACTTCTTTGGTGTCATTGCGGATGGCAAAGGTGTAGTAGAACCAGCAGTCGTTGGCGTCTCTCTCCTTGCAATGCGTGAGAGGGAAGCTCTGGTCGGTGGGCTGAGGAAGCTTCTCACGGTCCTTTACTTTGATCAGCACGAAGTCACTGCAGTCACGCATGCACGTATCCTTCTTCTCGCCCGCCTGGAACGCTTGGCACTGGACGCACTCCCTAAGTCCCCACCCAAAAAAAACACACTAAGAAAACCTTTTGGAGATAGCAGACATTCATACTAGGGTAAAAACAGTATATTTTGAGAAAATAGTTCTGATTATTCTCAACAAATCAACAATCTGATATGAATGAAATGAAGAAATACTTGAATTGTGTCCAATTCATTTTGACTGGCATGGTTCCTGCTGACCCACCCAGTCAAGATGGATTGGATATCTTGTGCTGTCAATGGCACTGAAGCATGACCATTCACAACCAGTCCTCACAGTGGGAATGAATTCAACGTCTATCGTTGATAATGGAAAGCATCGAGTTAAATACTATGAAATATAAAAAGAAAATCAATTAACCAGAGTGTTATTGGGCCCATAACCAGAGTGCCCTTCATTTCTTTACGTGTGTTTTAACTACCATTTAATTATTTTTTAATTCATTTATTTAAATAAAAAAATGATAATAAATAAAAACTATTATATGTGGACGCCAGGTCTTAATTATAATTGTAATCAAATGTTAAATAAGTGACCCAAAATGTGATGTCCATGAACAGGTATTCAGGTTTTGTTAATTTTTATATTAAATGACAAAAAAAAATCACTTGGCCTATGAAGGGATGAAAAAAATATAACAAAAGGTAGAACTAAAAGTCATCTCTATTCTTGGATAAGTCCTTTTCAAGGAAATGCTAAATTTTTAGTTCTGGCAATTACATTTATGATTGTCAACTTTAAAAAAAAAATTGCATCAAAAACTCCTAAAAAGAGCTGTCCAATAATGAAATAAATAATTAACTAAATAGAATTAATGAACTCAGAATCTCACTAAATTCTTATTTGAATACTTCCCCTTCAAAGTCAAACCATTTTGCAACCTATACACAACCCCACACCAGTGTGCTATTTCTCCACTTTAAAGCAAAATTTGAATTGCTTGACTTATACTGACTTGTGTTCCGCACAAACGCCAGGGCAGGTGGGACATATCTCGCAGGTTGGTCCCTGGAACTTTGGGTTGGTACACTTGCAGACGCCACATTCACAAGTTCCTCGCCCGTTGCAGATCTGTCCATTCTTGGCCAGGCAGGTGGACGTGTCCAGTGAGCAGTCGCATGCGCTGCCTGTGTAGTTGTCGTCGCACACGCACACGCGACACTCGCAACGACCGTGGCCTAAAAAACACATACATGAAATCTATTCAACATCAACTTACACACACAGTTGTACTTCTGCTTAGGGTTGCCAGAATTTTTTTACTTGAGCTGAATTATATTTTAAAAAAGGAAGAATAACCGGACCCAGCATATATTTACCTCCACAGAGCTTGTTGTTGGAGCGGTCACAATTGAAGTTGTCGCATTCGCAGTATTTTCCACTGTAGATCTCAGAGGGATTTTCCCTCTTTTTGCACTCACACGTTCCGCACACGCAGTCCCCGTTGTTGCTGCAGATGTCAGTGCCGTTGTCCTTGCGACAATTTGCATCCAGATCCTCCGTACGGACCTCATCGGTGCTGCACTCGCAAAGAAGTCCAATGCGACCATCATTGCACCTAAAGGGAAAATATTTTTGAAATCTGATTAAATAAGGTCTTACAGGAATCAGAAGTCTGAGTACTTCAGCATCCCACGACAGTATCGCAAGTCATTACTCGCATTTTAAGGAATAAAGACTCTTTTAGTGACACTGTTGATGATATTTATCCTATTATTAGGCTCCTTTTATCTTCTGTGAACATATCGATGAAGATTTATTCATTTTCTGCCAACTCTTTAAGTTCAATTGGATTGGACGTCTATTGCCGTCAACGAGTCAACGCAGTCCCCAAAAAATACTACCGAGGCGTCACTCACTTGCAGGCACCGCACTCAAAGTTGCCGTGACCGTTGTCGCATTTGTTGCTGTTTGGCTCCCCCTGGGCCGAGCATTGACAGTCGCAGATAAAGTTGAGGACCACCTCCACCTCTTCGGTAAAGCCGAGTGGTTTGATTTTGATGCTTTCCTGCTTGCCGTGCGACGGGCACTTCTGGGACTCGATGGAAATCTTGAAGGTCACCTGAGAAACACGAGGACGATGTTACACAGTGTCCAGATGCATATGTATGAAAAATACGGCATGATATTACACATACCTCATCACCAATGGAAATGTTGGAGCACTTCCTCCCGTTCTCGCCAGTCCCCTCCACGCCATTTTTACAGATTGATTTGTAGGTGATGGAAACTCCTTCTGGAAGCCGTCCATTTTCTAGGATGACCTCGGATGACAAAGACTAGAAAAGGAACACAACAACTTAGAAATGCAATAGGAATGAAGACTGGTGTGAATGGAAAGTTGAGCTTTGCACACACATTGTAGGCGTCGATGATCAGTTTGATGACATTGCTGGAATTTGACGACAGGGTGCCCACGGCCGATTTGGGAATCAGATTTTTCAGCTCCTACAATACAAAGGCAATAGCGTAAATTGCCAGAATTAAGCGAGCATAAACGTGACCTACTGCCCAAAATGTTGCTCATTGGTACCTTGTAAACGGGTTGGAATTCTTCTGTGACGGCAAAGATGGTCTGAATGTTGTGGTCGCTCAATTTTTGCACTAAATGTGCGATGGAGGGATAGTCCTAAAATATAAATAAACAATATTAGTGTACAGGTTAGGCTAAGCTCACAAAAGCACAATCATAGACTTACAGAAAGCAATTGGTGGAAAAGGCCCAATTCTTTTCAAGAACTGAGGTTGCTAAGAGCCCAATACTGAAGGGGCATCGGATATATTTCAAGTACCAAAATCCAATAAAATCAGATTTTCCATTATTTAACAATACAGTGGTACCTCTACTTACAAATGCTTCATCACACAAATTTTTCAGGTTACAAAACACTGTGATATGCGAATGTTTGTTGCAATGTACAATGATTTGTCCAAGTTACGAAACATCAAAAGAGGTATCGCATATATATTTAACAAAGAAGTGTCTGAATGCTTGCCATTCTCACATTTTGCAACCATCATACAAGCCATGCTCAGCAGCTACACTCCATCTTTAAGCCACACCCCACACCAGGTAGCTGACATCACAACCCTTTACACTCACAGTGCAGTTCATTAAACCCATCATTTTTTTTAAACGAGGGTTTAAATAATATTTTTGTCCAGTTGGTGTCACTATGTTCATATTTGACTTAGGTCCCAGTGACCTTTGGCTGTTTGGGTTTAAAAGACAGGGTGTGGCCCAATGTGGATGTCAGCTAGTAAGAGTTGGCTGACTTAATTGGCTTACCTGTGCCACAACAGCATCATTACTCAAAGTAGAGAAGTCATACACGCGAAAGCACAGATTTTAAGTTGCCATTTTTGTATGGTGAATTAAATTGTGTTATGTCTTACGTAGTAATGACTCATGGTGTACATGTTGTTCTCCAGGTGACATTTGCCATCATTAGGGAGCACAATACCGCCCAGTTTTCCATCGCCAGCAAAGTGGAATCCTGCGTCAGTGGAGAAGACGAGGAGACGAGTGACGTTCCTCCAGCCGATCTGCTCCTCGCACACGGCCACCTGCATGATGGCGTCGAAGCCACCCTCGGGAGAATCCAGGTTTCCTGAGATCTGCTGCTGGCTGACCAGACGGTTGAACTGATCGCCCTTGTTGGTCAGCTTCAAGACATTCTTGTAGCTGAAGGGGCTGGTGCAGTTCTGGTTCCCAGTACATGGGTTCTTGTAGCGTGCAGGAGTGGTGCTAATGTATGGCATCACTGTCTTCTCCACGAATGAGCCAAACCCTGGAGAAGAAGACAACATTTACTGCAAGCAAAAGGAAAGTTGTGTCCTAAAGTTATCTAATGTACTGTTGAATAAATGAGGTAAATGTCCTGTCCTTGCTCACTGCTAATTAAATTGTCCCTTGGAGATAAATACAATTATCTGAACTGAACTTATACTTTGTAGCTAACACAACTTACTATTGAACTTAGGGTGCATTTCTGGATAGAGAAACTTGGTGTCCATATCAGATATGAAACTACCACTTATAAATCTGGTATCAATCTGTCTCGCAGACATCAGATTTATGTGCTTTGTGACTCTTCAGAACACAAAAATCTTCCAGTTTTAATCTGGATGTGCTAAAATTTGGATTTTGAGTGCCAGTCTGAACAAGGCCAAACTTCCTCCACAAAATTCCTGGTACTTATAGCTCAAGAGGCTGCAATTCCTATACACAGATCCATTTCCCTTACAACATCGGAATATTTCTCCATCTTTAAACAAAGGGCACATTCTCGGCCAAATATTTTATTAATTTACATTTTTATCTGTTATTATTTCAAGGAACTAAAGCAACTGTTCCACATGAAAGCCCACGAGTGTTTGGTCATTGCTGTATCTGGAACTAAAACTTGTTTGTACATTAATAATTCCATTTTTGGTACATATAACTAACCATATTATAAGTGCTTCAGCCTTTACTTTAAAGTTCATTGTACCTTTAGTGGCTGCAACTAAAGGGTTAAAATTAAGTGTCTGTTCACCACTGTACACCAAAGGACAAAGGGTCCCGGAATTCCACCAAACACCAAACTAGAGGGTCTTCTTTCACCCCCAGTAGACAGCTCCACAACTAAGTTATGGCAAATATGCCTACGGTCCAAAAACACACAACCGACTTCCAAAAACCGTAGTTGTATGAAAATGTGACAGTCTCACCAATCCTGAAGTCTGATGTGATGGTCTGCATTTCAGTCATGAGGTCTGTGCCGAGGTTCTTAACGTTGTCCAGATCATCCTTCATGGAGTATGAAAGGTCCATCAAGTAGTAGAGGTCGATGGGATAGTCCTCAGCTCGCTTGAACTTCAAATCAAAAGTCTGCGGCTCGCCTGCACACCCATTTCTCCAAAAAGTCAGTATACAGGAAATGCCTTTTTAATATATTATTGCAAAAGTGAATGTACCGGATCGCAGGGTAAGAGTGAGCTTTTGAGGCTGGATTTGCGTGATTTGCTCGGGTTTGGGTTTGTCTGTCTCGTCCTTCTTGCGGTTGGTGACGGGTTTGTTCTTGTTGATCACGATACTGCCGCGAGGGTTCTCGATTTTGGCCACGTTGCACTTCCTGGCCTTCAGGGACTCCAAATCGTCACAGCGAGCGGACTTGGACTCACCCACTGTGAGGAAGTTCTACCGACCGACAAAACATGGCATTGTTTTAACCAACCATAAAGGATCATAACATAAATAGGGACGTGTTTAACCTTTTGATTATTTTTGAACCGTAATGACCATATGTGATCACTTAAGTGCAAATGAACTCTAGAAACCAATTATTTATGAAGCAACAAAACGGTGTGACATCTTCCAGGCAACCAGAGGACGCGTATTACACGACGCTCTCCTAGAAAATAAAAATTTTCTGACAATCTTAGATTTTACCCACCCTGAGCTCAAGATATTACTTGTCTAATATTAAACTATTGCTTTATATTGCAGTTCAAATCCAGTGTAACACTGCTGGGCCATGGTGCAGGTTTACGCTCTATTGTGCTTATTTTCCCAATATGAAATTGTTGACATAATTTGATGTATCAAGCTGCTGGAATTTGCCTTGCTCGGACAGACAAGAAGGAACATGTACGAGGATGTACAGCTTGCAGCCTGTAATGACTATAACGAGTGACAGAATACACTGAAGTTTAATTTAGTCAACCAATGAAACGATAGTATCCTTAAATTTTTTTCCCGTGCTTTATTACACTTTAAAATTTTAAAATTAAATTAACACTTGACAGTCATGAAAAAATGTATTGAGCAATCTGATGAGCTGTATACCTTAAAATGAACAAGGAATCTGTATCATATCTGTATAGGCAATACAGTCACGTGGACCAGGTCGATAACAAAATATGTCATAATCTATAATCATATTGTCCACACTATGTGTGTATGTGCGTAAACCTGCATCCAGCATCTACTTAACTTAAAGAAGGAGCGAAAGAGAGCATGGATAAATGTTAATGAGACGTAATTTCCCCCCCAAAACAATGAGTAGCCATTTTATATATTGCATCCAGCAATAAGCCAAAATATGAAATGGCGAGCAATAAATTTTCGGCCTCATTTCCATTTTTATCCATTCCTACACATAAGAAAAATGAAATGATATTTACTAGACAAGCTTAAATCCTTGAGGACCCACACGTAAAACGTGTTTGTGTGTCCCTTTAATGAGGTTTTCTTGTAGAAAAAAAAAGTCTAAGGCTGCTACAGTATTGTACCCTTGCTTTGTGGTTTTAGGACCAAAGCCGTATTTCTAGTTCGGATGATGACATATTAGCATTCTAAAGCAATTTCTTCCATCAGGCAACTCACCTCATCTGTGCACCATCCGCAAGACTCCGCCACTTGGATGCACTGACCACACGACTGAGCGTTGGCCTTGATACATTCACTTCCCTCTGGGGGCGGAGAAAAAAACCTCATGGTAAAAAAACAGCTGTGAATAAGTATTGCTAAACCACTGCCCAAAAAGTATTACACTTGTGCAAAACATTATTGTATCAATAAACATGGTTGAACAACCAACCGAGTTAGAATTAAAAAAGCATTTCATCTATGCAAAACCTGGCGCTACAATACAAGATGTTATTAGTACATTAAAGTGCCACCAGTTGCCTCTGAAAACTCACCTTGTTGTCCTCGAATGAAGCTCAGGAGCGCTAACGACGACGCTAGCACAATTAATCGCAGATCCATCTGGACACAACAAAAATGAGTTATTTAAGATAAAGATCAATGTTTTACATTTAGTATGGACTAAAGTATTGAATAAACACCACAGGCATGATACAACAAAGTATGTAATGGACAAAAGTATTGTCCAAATTGTTGTAGAAGTAGTTACATAAATGATGTAACACGACCTCATTAGCCTCTATTAAGCCTCCATTAGCCTCAGGTGTCAGGCTCTTTAACAAAACAAATGGCTGAGTGTTAAGACCTACCGTATGCATGCATGTACATCTATGTGTATGTATGTATATATGTGCTTATATATCTATATCTATTTTTTTAATATATGTGTATGTACGTATGTGTATGCGTATGTGTAAGTGTATATGTCTATACGTATATGTACATATATATATTTATATATATATGTGTATGCGTGTGTGTAAGTGTATATGTATATACGTATATGTATATATATATATATATATATATATGTGTGTATATATATATATATATATATATATATATCAGCAACACACTTATTTATTTATATATTTATTCATGTATTTATTTATTAACTTACTTATTACCCATCTATTTATGTCTAAAATGCCTTTCCTATTTCTGCATCCTCACCTTCTTGCTACGGTGACAACGGAATTTCCCGAATAGGGGATAAATAAAGTTATCCAATCCGATCCAATAAACAGTAGAGAAGCAACTTATCCAAAAAAGGAGGAAGTAGGACCCTGGAATGCATCATCTGCCAGCTCATCCACACCACCATGATGATGGTGATCCAAAATAATAATAATATTTATTGTCAGACATAGGTCTTAAGTACTTGCATCAGTCACAAAGGAAACAATGAACAACAGATCACAGGAAGAAAAAAAGTCAAGGTGCCTAAAGTCCATATATGGTCAGACTGAATCTCAGCCATCCTAGTGGGACAAACAAAATGGGCCCCTTCCCTGTGGAGTGCGATACTAACAGCTGTGAGTTAAAACAGGAAACCGAAGGCTGGATGATGATTCACATCCTACTCAATGTTGAATTCACACCTCATATTTGCACAGCGCACTCACTGCTGATGTGACCTCCAGATTTACCGAATTACTCATGTTAGAGAACAATTTTCACACAGACAACATGAACACACTTTTTTTGGGTGCTAAAATACAAAGCTACGAAAGGTTATTCAATTATAATTTTTGGCCAAGCACCCAAACAACATCACCTTTAATACTAAAATGGGTCTATTTTTTTTTAAATCACCCGTGAAACCGGGGTGTGTCTTTACTAAAAATGAAAAGAGAATATGTATATTGCACTCAATAACAAACAGTAATAATAAAATTTAAAAAAAAAACGCCTAAAGACAAAAAAAAATCTTTTAGGTACAATAATACAGATGTAGAACACTGTTTTCTAAGGGCATCTAAATTTTATGTTGTCTTTTGGCTTTAAATTCTATTGAAGAAACACAAGTTGGTCAACATGCTCAGCTTTCAGCACACTCCTTTGTGCAATTATCTCGACAGATTGCAAGGCAAGGCTATGACGTGCTGCCAACTAGTGTGGAGGAGTGGAATTGCAGCCACTCTATTTTTTATCTCCACCAAAACCACACGTGTAAGGATCGTTTCAGAGGGATTTTGAATTGATGAGATTTGCACAACATGATACTCCGATATATCACAGAATGTATTTTATTTAACACAGTTAATTTTGAAAAGACTTATCATTAAGTTAATAACTAACATTGTTATAGTGTGAATGAAATAAGTTCACTCTACCACACAAGTGACTCATTGAGCTTTTATGTTTTTACACTACCTTGTCTTTGTCAGCCAATTCCTGTTACGATTGTTGATTAACTCGCTCCTGACACAGAACGTCTGATAAAGTAGACGCTTACATGACTCACATTTAATTTTTTCTTTTTTTAATTCAAATATGGTAAATTAATAAGAGAAAAGTGGCTGTCCTGTTTAACAAAGCACATCTGCTGCTGTTTAGATTTTGAACCAAGCAATCTAAACATGACATGTTTGGGTATCAAAAATATCAACAAACATTGAACAATAAACTGGTGCATTTGGTTGTTTCCCACAATGCCTGTTGTGGTTTGTGTAGCTTCCTCATTTACAAAAAAAAATATAATACGATATAGAAGAAGTACATGGTTTTTAGATTGTTAACTTTGGGGAGTTGCGACACACTGCAAACCATTTATGCACCCATCCCCCTTCACGCTTTGCCAGCCGGTCAGACAGACAGCACACCCCCACCTGCAGGCCCATCTACTAGTCCACTTTCAATCCATTAGGACCCCTCCCACCCAAACAAACACTGCTGACTACACAATCAATCTCCACATTAAAACCGCACCCTTTACCAGCTACAATTTGTCATTCCAGACTACAAACAGTCGTTATCAGTTGTTTCGAGGCCCGTCGAAGTTGGCTCACAGGTCTATCAATCAGCTAGATAGAGCCCAAAATTAAAAAAAAAAAAAAAAACGGTCTGTTATTGACATATGTTGTTGTCCATGGCACTGAAATACAAATAGTATTTAGTGTCAGCGCTCTCTCGGTTCAACTGTTTTTTTATATAAACACTCCCAGTTCATATGGATTTGCCATCTTCCGCCACCCGTGATAGCCATTGAGTAAAGTTGACATTCCTGTAGCAGATCACATGGAGATCCCAGACCTCCAGGACTCTCCACGATAATGATCTCATACATACCAAACAAACCACAAGCATATTACAGATGCTGAAAAATAGCAGATTTTCCTTCTCAAGAGTTGACTGTGTCACTTTGACATTCACACCAAGTATCTTGATGTTCAACATAAAAAAAACTAGCATGATGCAGTGGGACTACAATGACATCATTTTTTTCCAACGCCAGATTTAAAAAAAAACAGGCAAGATAATTCACTTTGATGTTGAATTAAAAATGTGACCATTGGGGATTTCACTGTATTGCTTCATGAGTTATCAATCAACATGTCAATTCCGATTAAAAGGTGACTGTTGGGGGGAAGAGGAACGAGGATGAGTTGGTTGTGTAACAGAAAGACACTGCGGACTTGCGTACGCTGCTTCTGGAAAAAGTGTTTCAGAAGTAACTGTGGCATTGACTCACTGTTCACATGTCTCCAATTAACCAGACAAATCCTTCACATTTGGTGTGGACCTCGATAGATTCTATTTTCTATTGGTTGCTAGTCAGTGAGCACAACACAAGATGAAGAAACAAAACCTCAGGCAACAATTCCTTAGAGGGAAGTGAGCCAGGCGTTCCTGACAAGACTCATCTTGTCGTAGAAGAAGCCAACATCTGCGGTACCGTCTAAGCAAAAGATTTTGGTTAACCGTTCATTTGGAAGCAAAACCAAGTGGACCACTGAAAACTGGACAATATACACAATGAAACAAAACCGCATTGTGGTCTCTCATAAACTTTCAAAGCACGCAGTGTCGCAACCATGTCAGACAAAAGGAATTAAAAAAAGGATTTTTTTTTAAATTAAGGGATTCTTGGACGAAATGGAAGTTTTAACACTAAAACATCAGTTTAAGTGTTCAAAATACACCCTTGATTAATTTGTAATAAGCATACTATAAAGACAATCAATGATGAACTAATACACAACTGAATTTAAAATAAAACCATGTTAAAATTTACAAAAAAATCTTGTAGATGGCAGTCGTCTGCCTTTTTGTCTTTGATTCCTAGTTTTAAATTTAACTCTTTCGGTGACATTAACGCTGATAGACGTCCAATCATGAAAAAAGAAACTACACATTTTCTGCTATTATGCATTAAAAGCATCAGTGTCACTTCTTCTTCAGGTCTAAAACTGGGACTCAACATCACCTACCATGCATGTTTTTGGAATGTGGGAGGAAACCGCAGTACCCGGAGAAAACCCACACAGGAAAACATGCAAGCTCCACACAGGTGGACCGACCTGGATTTGAACCCAGAACCCATGAGCTATGAGGTCGACGTGCTAACCACTAACCACCGATCCACCCAAATTCGAAATCATAATTACAAAAATAAATAATTGTCGACAATGTTAAAATAATGAGTAATACTGTGTCATATACTTTTACAGTAGAAAACCGACAGCCACATGCAACAAAACAAAAGTGTAAAATGGCACAAAAAACCATGTGAGACACCAAGTTAGAACTAATAGTCTTGAAAAAGGCAAATTAGTAAAGGATAATCAGATTAAAGAGGAAACTTATTTTTTTTTAGAATAATTCACATTCTTTGAACAATTAAGTACTGTTTGCTCGACGCATTGGCCTACTTTCCGTTCTAACTTCACATTCTTTTGGGGACCAGATTAAATCAACAAAACAAACACTTAACATTTTCAAACGAAATGCCATTCGATTAATTATTACTTGTACATTTCAAATGTTAACCCAGAGCTAAAAAACATCGCCCGAAGTCACACATTCTTTCTTTTGTCGTGCACGGATGGTAACAGAGCGAACTTTAAAAGTGAAGAGTGTATCAAAATCATTTATAATGATCAACACCTACCTTGTTTTGTTACTCAGTCCTAGTGGAGTCACGATGACATTTATTATCCCCCCAGAAAGTCTTAATTTATTTCCAAGAAAGAAAGAAAAATTACAGAATAGTAGCGGGGCGGAAGCTAGCTTAGAAAATTGCCAGGCGTCGCTTGGTTTGCGTGAGACAACTTCTAAGAAGTTTTTGTACCGTTCCCCCACTATAATATTGAGTTCTGGTAAAAATAAAAAATAAAAAACCATATATTTATATCTATATTTATAGATACAAGCGAAGAGGAGTCTTCCTCGGCTGGTCAGGGACAGTGCTGCTCCCTTTCCTGGGAACGAACAATTTAGTTTTTTTTCTTTCTGAGGTGCCTGGACGAAACAAACCTCTCCTTCTTCTTCAGTGACAAACCCACCCACCGACCCGGATGAAACGGTGACATCTAGCGGTCAATGCAACGATTACATCTGAATTAGCAACTACCAGAACGCACAACTGCTTGAATGCGTTAGAATAGCCGCCATATTGCTACAGAATAGCAATTATGTACCTCTCCATCATTCATTCATTTTAATTCATTTTCTGTACCGCTTTATCCTCATTAAGGTATTATCTTTTAGTGGCACCGACGGCTTTCAAAGGCAGTCAATTAATAAAGTGACTAATATTATAAAAATCCCAATTATTAAATGAAAACACTTAACTGTGATATCTTGCGTGTAGCAGAAATATACAATTAAAGTGCCCCAAAACTAATTAACTTAAAAAAAACACGTCAACGTGACATTTAATGCAAACATTTATTGTTTGGAATGTGAAGTCCAAACAATCTGCAACAACATAGACGAGATGAATCTGGACGTCCACCGGAAAGTACAAACTTACTAGAGTATTTTTTATTTTTTTTTACAATTAACACTTTTTTAAGGCTGATCTACTGCTCTTCCATCTTTCATTTTTTTTTGTAATTGTAAAACAACAAGATGACAGAAGCAACTCTGAAAAACAAAACGACAAAATGTTACAAAAACATCAATTGACAGCAAGTCGTCATGTTGCCCTCCAGAAAGTAATTTTTTTCAGTGTAAAATTCTTCAATATGTGAAATCACTTTTTAATTAAAAAACAACATGACACCATCTTGTTTTTATACATCATAAAATCATCATAAGACTGTATTTTCTATTTTACATTTCAGTGCAACCTTTCTATTTGATCACATTCAGTGCGGCAGCATCCTTTCTCTCCCACCAATACGTTTGAGTTTATTATTTTGTATACTTGGGAAAAGATGTCATCCTAAAACCATTCAAATAATTTGTAAATGAATTGTAAACAAAGTGCACACAGAATATAACAAAAACCATGTGTTATTTTGATTAAAAAAAGAATTCAAACTGTCTTAATTTACATGACAAAATCTGTGATATGTAAGCATTTATCACATTGCACCCTCGATTCTTGCATTTATGTGTAACAAATATACATAAAAATATTGAGCAGTACATACAAATACATGAACATAATAAAGATATTTCAATTGAAGAATACAAAAAAAAAATTGAAAATCCTAGACTTAACAAAGGCATAAATATTAAATGATAAAAATATAGAAAGGTACTTAAAAATAAAAATGATTTAACATGAAATAAAAAGGACTACTTTATTCACAAAGTCCTTCTTTTTAAGTTATTTTAGAAATTCTTCCTAAAATATTTTGTTCAATATACTTTTCCATATTTTTTCCATCACATAATTTTAAAAAAGTATTCATGATTTTCAAATTTTCAGCCATATTTTATCAATTTAATTTCTCTATTTTTTATTTTTGTATACTAATACATAATACTATTTCAATATATTTATTTCATCCTACGATGTTGTATGTGTGTTAACTAAATCCAGGCATGAAGGGGTTAAACATCCATTTTATCACATTAAAAATTGAAATCTATGTATCAGATATGATATTTGAGATTATGGATTTTTTAAAAAAAATCCTCGTTTTCCATGGGAATATTTTTTTAAAAGTGAAACAACTTAAAATGTAACCACATGAAGTTTTGAATATGGGAGGATGACACTTGCATCCTCCTTGTCGGGGGTCCAGTGTTACCCTGTACGAAAGCAGGTTGTGCACACTTACATGAAAAGACACACAAACTTGTATGTGCTTGAATGCATTTGTGTAGGACAACATAAAAAAGGATACTGCTGCACTTTCCCGTGTAGAAAAACAACTTCCATAGAAATATATTAAAATTATGTACAATATGGTAGAACACTGTGTGTGTGCTTTCAAAAAACTCTCATACTCAAAGACACGTAACGACAACACAAAATTTGACCATCAATGTAAACAAACAGAAAAATATACACCTTATTTCTTGGATAATGTGTGTTTCTGGGACACTGTCTTCACATTTTGACTCACCTGACTGCTGAAACCTACTCGTGTGTGTATTTTAGAACGGTGGATGAGACACTTGTGGTAGTAGAAAGAAAAAAAAATTAAAAGAAATTGAAATAGTGACAGGAAAAAGGCACTGTTAGAACACACACACAAGCACACGCGCACACACTCACATACAATTGTGACTTGGTCTCGTCCCCAGCATGAGAAAATCAACAAAACAAATAGATCATCATCTTTTTTGCTGTACAGTTTGTACACAGTGCCTCTGCAGATCAGTCCGTATCACTGCAGCTCCTGAGAAAGAAACGCCCCGCCCACTAAGTCCGATACCCCGCCCCTCACGCCTCTGAGTAGTTGGCGTGCGCGTTGATCTTGTCTTTCTTCAGCTTGACGCCGTCTACCAGCTCAAAGTTGTAGTTCTCCAGCGCTGACAGGTTGCGCTCGGCCATGGCCGCGTGCGAACAGGCGCAATACAGCACCACGCCGCACACGGCGCCCACCAGGACGCCCAGGGCGGACATGGCGATGATGGTGATCAGGATGGGGTCCAGCGTTTTCAGTACGTTGTCCGCCTCACTCACACCGTTTGGCTCACTCGACTCCTCGGCCAGCGAGTCCATCGCTAAACAAAGGGGGGAAAAACGTACATAAATAAGCGAGGGGGGAACAGGGTTGCTTATCACACTTGCCATGAGTTGACCACCAGAAGGTGTTGTTGCACATTAAAAGTACCATATTTTCACGACTATACGGCGCATCGTATTTTTAGCCGCAGTGTCAATAACGAGTGCTATTTCTGTATTTTACACACACAAAGGACGCACCGTTTTTATAGACGCAGCCAGGCATGGCAAAACATACACCAGCTTCAACGTACACGCTACACCCACACGCTAAAAACACGTTTTTTAAAAGGAAACGGAAGCAAAACTGAGAAATTTTAAATTGAGTAAAGGTTAAGAACAATAGGTAGGATATGTTGAAACTCCTTGTCAGCAGAAAAAAAGGTTCTATTAACTCTTTCAGTGCCATTAACGATCATAGGCATACAATCATGTAAACTCTAAATTACAATTCTTTTACGATTTCATGAACATATGTTCATTCGCTGCCACCCTCTCGACTTCAATTGTATTGGACGTTTATCGTTGTCAATGGGAGTTAATGAGTTAAAATGGTGAAACAAAGAAAAAAAAACGAAATCAATTCCAATTAGTGTGGTCAATGTGTATTTTCTTCCGGGATTTTTATTTGAGTTTGATTTATTTAATAAGGGACAACGCCTATTAATGAACATTCATATTCATTCTAATGAACATAGAAATGTAAATATGTAAGATTGTAGCCAAAGGCTTTATTTATTTATTTGGTTTTCTGATGTCACATAGCTTAATTCGTTGGGTTCCATTAATTCATTGGCCTCCAGTTCAAATTTATAGAAGTGATAAACTCATTTGGAGTTCTAATTTAGGGTTTCTGAGCCACATGATTAGCATGACACACAATCCTTTCTGTGCAATAACAATGTTTAATACTCGGGTTGGTTCGCGGGCCGCTTTAACGTCAACTTGATTTCACGTGGGCCGGACCATTTTAGATATAATATTTAGATTTTTTTAATATAAATTGATTAAAAGAACTGGATTAAAAGCCCTGAATCTTCAGTTTTTTATAGATTTAAAACAATGTTTATTTTAGTATTTTTTATATATATTTTTAGATTTTACAAAATGATTTTTGAACTAAAAACACCAAAAAAAATGATTAAAAAAATTACAATTATTGATTTAAAAGGGGGAAACTCAGGACATTTAATCTACATCGATACTCTTCATTTTAATTTGATCCTAAAACAGAATGTCGGCACTCATGATTTACTTTCCCGGGCCACACAAAATGATTCGGCGGGCCAGATTTGGCCCCTGGGCCGCCACTTTGACACCAGTGTCTTAGATTGTGCAATATTTTAGAATTTACCTTGCCAGGGTGTGACTTTTTATATTTTTATATTACTTATTTATGTTTTTACTGGGAAAACGCACTTTGTGGAGTAGCACCACCAATTTTGTTATACGCAGCTGTGTATGATGACAATAAAGGTTTTTGATTTGATTGATTGATTTGATGCCTGTGATTGGCAATGGCACTCACTCAATCGCCCCTCCCAGTTGAAATTAATTGGACGTCCACTGCCATCAATAGTTGCTTTTATAATATCAATTTACCCTTTTACTAACTACCACAACACATACTCTATTACTTGAGCTGGGAGTGAATGAGTGACCATGGTCCCTGAAAAGATTAATGATAGTTATTTTGTTGTGATTTTTAAATGTTCCTTCTTTATCAAAAAGTTAATTGAAAACATACTTTTGAAAAAACAACAACATTTAACTAAGAAGTGTCAATAAACGTGTGACAACTAACAACCATTAGTAAAGTAGTAAAAGCAACCCCACTCTTCACTAAGTACGTAAGAAAATAAACATACGTAAGATGATGATCTGCGTGGGAGGAGAAGGAGGGACTTGCGGATCTAAAAAGGAACAGCAGGAAAAAGACAAAAATAAGTGTGTAAAAGTCTTCAAAATGGACTTTGTAATCCGAACCTTTACAGTGGTCTGCGTCGAGCGCGTCCAAAATACGGATGTCGTCCACAGCCATGTGACCTGTGCTCAGTCGGTCCGCCACGCCTTCCACCACCACCTGAAAAGGCCGCACATTATTCAAATATTCCAGATAGTCCCTTTGAATTTGACTCAATCTCCAGGCCAAATGGATTTGGATGGCTTTTGCCGTCAACGACTCTAAAACATAATTGCGCAGTAGTCGAGTTTTCATGTAAGAAAAATTCAGAGCGTCTTGAAATGTAACACCAGACGGAATCAATTGAAATAGAGTAATATGCTTTGACATACGAGTGTCGCAACATACGACAAATTTGAGATACGAGGAAAATTCCGGCCACATTTTTGCCCTGAGATACGAGACAAATTCGAAATATGAGCATACGAGACGGTAAGAACTGAATACAATACTGTGCACAATAATGTCACATTTTATTGCAGATCATAACCACTAGATATGTATTTGTTACGTTGTGAGTGTGGTGCATTAGAAAAAACATGTTTTTCCATTGATATATCCTAGTTTTTTTTTTCAGAGGGCGGGAATGGATTATTTTGTATTTAGTTAGTTATCTGATATTGGGCGGACTGTTGGAGCTAGTGGTTAGCACGTCAGCCTCGCAGCTCTGGGGTCCTGGGTTCAAATCCAAGTCACGTCCACCTATGTGGAGTTTGCATGTTCTCCCCGGGCCTGCGTGGGTTTCCTCCGGGTACTCCGGTTTCCCCCCCCACATTCCAAAAACATGCATGGTAGGCTGATTGGACACTCTAAATTGCCCCTATAAATGAATGCGAGCGTGAATGGTTGTCCATCTCCTTGTGCCCCGCCTCTGGCCCGGAGCGTGACCAGATGTTTGGTCGCCGGGATTTTGGTCGCCGGACGTTTGGTCGCCGGATGTTTGGTCGCGGACGTTTGGTCAACCGGACCCAAACAACAGGCAACCAAACGTCCGGCAACCAAACGTCCGGCGACCAAAAGTCCGGCGACCAAAAGTCCGGCGACAAAACAAGGTAAAACAACACGGTCTACGCATCAATAAAAGCCAACAATGGCCTTGAGCAGTTACATTGAGCGGACGTGTGAGTGTATAAGAGTTTGTATGTACATGAGTTGTCCCCTTAGGAGGGGACGTCAGTCAGGGTCTTAACAAGTTCTCCAACAAAACACAATAAAAGTACGGGACATTTGGAGCTTTTCTTTAGCCTAATAATTAATAGGGCATTAAGTATGACTAAATAATAAATCACAGTTTGTATTTAGGGAATTTGAGCAACAATTTTAAATGGTAATTATCAATAACCTTCCGGGCGACCAAACGTCCGGCGACCAAAAGTCCGTCGACCAAAAGTCCGGCGACCAAAAGTCCGGCGACCAAAAGTCTGGCGACCAAACGGCCAAGTACCGGCCCGGAGTCAGCTGGGATAGGCTCCAGCACCCCCCGCGACCTTAATGAGGATGAAGCGGTTCAGAAAATGAGAGAGAGATATTATCTTAGATGCAAAAAATTGATTTGAGATACGAGTAAATTGACATACGAGCTAGGCCCCGGAATGCATTAAGCTCGTATCTAAAGGTATTACTGGATTGTGGACAATCATCTGCTTGTTGAGTGAAGATAAAATGTGACTTTTGCCAAAAAAGGTCATTCACACAGAATTCACAGCTAAAGATATTAATTAATACAAAATTTAAAGATATGAAAAAAAAAATGAGCAGGTTGTTTGGTGAATCGAGTCGCCATTTCACACGGTTCGCCCTGATCAGCAAGATGAAAATGACCAGGAAATTGCAAACATTTCCGTAAAAAAAAAATCACACTGTGATCTCAGGACAACAAGACTTACTCTATAAGGCTGACTGGATCTGGGCAGTAAAACTCGGCCTTCCCTCCATCGTGCTCCTTGGTGTCCACTGACCGTCCACAGGATGCTCCTTCTCACTTCATCTAGCTCTTGATCCACCTCCTGTCTGATGCGGAGCACCCCTGGGTGCTGGCCCAGCATGTGGTACCAGAAGGACAAGCACAGGTCGACGTGGGGCGCCGTCACGGGAAAACTGGACAGCCTGGCCACTCGCTCTGCATCCTCATCATTTTCATATGGTGAAGTTGTCAGATGCATCAGGATGAAATTTCCCACATGACCTACAGAGAGCAGTAGAGAACAAGCAAACTAAGCACTAGGAAAAATTTTGCCACATAAAAGTCCTTCTAAAAATGTGGCCAGAAATATTGCAACATCAATACAAAGTGAAAGTAGATGCTGGATAAAAGTATTGGGATGCTAAGACACGAAAATATGGGCAAAAGAACAATTTGAAACGCAGAAAAAAATATTATAGACAAATCCTTTGGGGAAATTACGGGATGAAAACATTTTAAGCAAACAAAGGGACAGACAGAAAGTAAATATAGTATGTAAAATGGGAAACACACATACACAAAAAGAACAATATCAAAATGTCAGAAACAGTTTGGGAATTGTATAGCTTTTTTAAATATATTTTTAGATTTTACAAAATGATTTTTGAACTAAAAGCACAGAAAAAAATGATTAAAAAATGACAATTATTGATTTAAAAGGGGGAAAATCTGGAAATTTAATTTCATTTGAATTTGATCCTAAAACAGAAAGTCGGCACTCATGATTTACTTTCCCGTGCCACATGTGCATTATAGGATGGGGGTGGGGGGGGGGTTGGGGGGGGGGGGGGGGGGGGGGTAAAGAAAGAAACCAAAGGTTGAAAAAGTTAATAAAATGTCAGAACTATTGAAAAATGGACACAGGTTTTGGAAGACCTTACGGGAGGGAAAAAAATACAAAACATAATAAGACATTCGCATTTGCGGACTATTGCCGAATAGTAAATATAATCACACTTTCCTTTAAAATTATGTGCAGCTTTAGTCCAACCCTGTATATTTCTTCTTGCTGATTTTCAGTCAGCAGCTATATATATATTTTTTTCAAGTTTTGTTTTGAAACGGTTTCTAGTCGTATTCTTGACCAGCAAAAAGCAACACTGACAAACAACAAGTGCTTGCGTTACCCATGTGGTCCAGTGTGGGCACCCTGCGTGCGGCCGGAGTTCCCGAGCCGGTCTGGATCAGCCACTCGCCACCCGAGCCCGTTTCCGTGGTCCAACCACAGAAGGAGGCGAAGTCAAAATTGCAGGCGAACCACAAGTAGTCTGCGCACCACAAGAACAACAAGTGGTTACAAAAAGGAAGCTTGATGGACACTCAAACTCTGCTCACTACGCAATTAATTAGGTACACCAGCAGCAAATGTAATTGTCTCGTCATTTTGTACGCCATTTTACTAGAACGACAATAAAATTGTAACCTATTCCACTCCAGTCCAATAGGTAGCGGTAATACGCATTACAGCCGGTTTCTTTTCCTGAAATTTTATCTTCCAGATCACATTGCTTTCTCACTTGACAGAATGGGCGCTTTTGACTACGATAGACGTCCCCTCCATTTAAACTAGGGGTCTCAAACTCAGTTTGCGTAGCTAGTTTTTGTCCCAAAAGTTAACTTACTTGCTGTGATTGACGGCGCTAGCGAATCAGACCCTCCTTGTCAAAATTAATTGGACATCTAGTACCATCAATGCCACTAAAAGATCATTGTCAAATGCAATTTGTTAATTGGTTTTCCACTTCCATTTTAGGGTACTTTTGGATCATTTCCTATTGATTTTCTGGGAGGCTTTTTGTTACCAGGTTGCTTCCTGTTGGTTTTAAGGGATTTCAAGGTTCCCTTTTTAACTCACTGGCCGCCATTTAAGGCAGTATTTTGATGGCAGGGTCGAATGAACGAATGGGATTGCGGATAGGAAAATGAAAAAAGTGCAATAGTGCACACACGATCACAGAATTCGCAAATGTGTGGTTTTGCGGTGCCCATGTCGAAAAATTAATGCATTTAACTATGTATGTATAGTATGAATGAGCTACAAAGTGCCTATCAGGCAGAACAACCCCCGTGGGCCGAATCGGGCCCACTAGTGGACCACTTCCGGCTCGTGGGCCACACCTTTAATTTAATTTACTTTTAATTTGAACCATTTGAAAAATAAACTGGACTGAACATCAGGTGCGTCAATGGTAGCCAAATTTCTCCCCAAAAATTGTAAGGCGTGTCACTTGTATGTCAATTTTATCTAAAAAGCAGGGGAATCTATTATTCATATTCAGTTAGTGGTCTTTGTGTAGGTTCTCTACACTGTCGCACTCGTTTTTCATTTTTGCAGTCATGTTGGGAACGGTCTGGCCGAGACATAAATATTCCACAGCTGGTTGTAGGGAATGGGGTTAGGGAGCGTCGCAGTCAACTAAATCCTTTTGCAGAGGCAAGTCTAGGCCCTATAGCAGGGGTGTCAGACTCGGGTTGGTTCGCGGGCCGCTTTAACGGTAACTTGATTTTTATAAATTGATTAAAATAACTCGATTAAAAGCCCTGAATATTCAGTTTTTTATAGATCTAAAACAATGTTTATTTTAGCTTTTTTTATATATTTTTAGATTTTACAAAATGATTTTTGAACTAAAAACACAGAAAAAAATTGATAAAAAATTACAATTATTGATTTAAAAGGGGGAAAAAAATCAGGAAATTTGATATACATCTATACTCTTCATTTTAATTTGATCCTAAAACAGAAAGTCGGCATTCATGATTTACTTTCCCGGGCCACACAAAATGATGCGGTGGGCCAGATTTGGCCCCCGGGCCACCACTTTGACACATGCCCTATAGGTTGGCTTAAGCTTTCAGGAGACAACATGGCTACGCGTTAGCGGGCGGGGCTAAGGCACTACCAACGTGCTGATGCGCCATGCAAAAATACTCAGTTTAATTTGGTACTGTCTGTTTTGCAACAAATGTATTTTAGATTTTACTTTACGTATTTAGCTGGGATAGGCTCTAGCACCCCCGCAACCCTTGTGAGGATAAGCGGTTCAGAAAATGAACAAATGAATGAATTTAGTAGTACATTATAGGAGGTATCCAATGCATTGTAACTCAGCAACATAAAGTGATGAGCAAAATAATTTTGGAATTCACATTTTCCCATATTAGAGCTCTTTTGTTAGGTAGTAGGATGCAGAGATAAGCTCTGTGGGTCCAGCTGAATGCGAACCGGTGTCTTCCAGAGAGCCTGTGCTTGCTCTAATTGACACCCAGGAGGCTTTCATCCAGCTCTCAAGAAAAAGAAAAAAACCCTCACAGCTTCCTTTGTCTTTTGAATTTTGTTCACCTCTTTTGTCTTTTATTATTCAAGATTTTAAGGTCCACAAAATGCCAGGGTTGAACTCGGGGACACTCCATGTCCCGAGGGCTTTCCAAACTTCCTGTTGGCATCATTTGGGTCCCACTGGGACACATTCAACATGTTGTGGGTTTAAAACAGAGCGTTTCGAAACACAAATCTGGACCAAAAATGTCATCTAATAAGGTTTTTACCCATTCTCTCTTTTGGTAATTATCAAAGCTCGTTTTGTATGAAGCAGAGTTTTCCTAAAGTGGCACCAGATGGTTATGTGCTATGCCTTTAATGATAGACAATGCCATCAACTACAGTGTGAAATTTACTCGCCAACATATACCTTCTCTATGCATAGGTTGGTAAAGCATATTATACCTGGCTTCTGCATCTATTTGAAAAACATCTATAAGTTTGCTCATTTGTACTTTTAATGACCATTGTCCAATTTAAACGGTTAGGCGGAGGAGGCAGGAAGCTGACCTGGTATGAAGTCCTCTATGGGGTCAGCCGGTGTGACACCTTCTGCTGCATGCGCATAGAACACACAAGAAAGGTTAGAGGTCAGCGGGTTAGGGTTTCACACATGGGCAGTCATCAATGACTCATCTGTTTGCCTCACTTGTACTTCTGAATTCTAAACATCTGGAACTGAAAATAAAAACACAAATTTTTGTTCAACTATGTTCGGTTTTAAGATTCTTGACAATGAAAAAATGAAATATACAGTAGAACAAGGGTGTCAAACTCGGGTTGGTTTGTGGGCCGCATTAACGTCAACTCGATTTCATGTGGGCCGGACCATTTTAGATATAATATTTAGATATTTTTTTAAATAAATGGATTAAAAGAACTGGATTAAAAGCCCTGAATATTCAGTTTTTTATAGATGTAAAACAAAGTTTATTTGAGCTTTTTTAAAAATATATTTTTAGATTTTACAAAATGATTTTTGAATTAAAAACAGAAAAAAAATATTAAAAAATTACAATTAAAGGGGGAAAATCAGGAAATGTAATATACATCTATACTCTTCATTTTAATTTGATCCTAAAACAGAAAGTTGGCACTCATGATTTACTTTCCCGGGCCACACAAAATTATGCAGCGGGCCAGATTTGGCCCCCAGGCCGCCACTTTGACACCTGTGCACTAGAACCTCTACTTACGTGTTACATGTTACATGTCAGATATTCAGGTTACAAAAAGCTTTGATGGGAAACCCTCTTGTTCCAAAATACGAAAAACATTCCAAGGTACGTCGTACATATATAAAAACGTAATGAAACAGCAACAGAATTTGCTGACTATTGCCAAATAGTAAAGAAAATCACACTTTCCTTTGAAATTCTGTGCAGCCTATCCCAGCTGACTAGAGGCAGGGGACACCCTGAATTGATGGCCAGCCAATCGCATGGCACGAGGAGACAGACAACCAACCATTTACCCTCACACTCATACCTAGGGGCAATTTAGAGTGTTCAAACAGCCTACCATGCATGTTTTTGGAATGTGAGAGGAAATCAGAGTACCCAGAGAAAACCCACACAGAGAACACACAATTTCCACACAGGTGGACCGACCTGGATTCGAACCCAGGTCCCCAGAGCTGTGAGGCCGACAAGCTAACCACTCCACCGCCATCATGGAAAATGTACGAATGAATGAATAATATAGTTTTTAAGAGCCACTTGATCCGACACCAATCATTGTAAAGTGTATGTTTGAGGTGACCTGGGAAGTGGAGTTTTAATCTATCCTATTTTTTTTCTTAATCTTTCCTCAATTAAAAAAAAACGTTTGGAAGAAAAAGCTTGGATATCCCTGATTTATAATATAAATCTCCACTGAAAGCTTACCTGTCACAGAGTCGTCTTCTATGGGAGCCTTTGAATTGGTGTTGCTCTGCCCGGTGGTGAAGGGCACCGTTTGGGGAAACGTGGTGGTCCCAACCATTGTGCTAGAAGGAAGCGTGGATGGGACTAGCGTGGTTGGCAAGGCCGTAGTTGTGATTTCTTAGGGGAAGAACAAATTGACAGACAAAACGTGATCATGATGCCTGTGACGGTTAAAAGTGTTGATCTGAAGAATTATTGCCTGTGATTTTATGACATGAAATAGCGAATAGGAAAAGCTCTTTTCCAAGCACTTAATTCATTCAACACTTGACGTTCGTTCAACGCTTCGAGACAGATAAAAAAAAAAGCTAAATGTTCCCATGCAGACATTTCAATTTGAGAAGTGTGCGTCTTGTTTTAATCCTGCATCTCATGACAACACTTCCTTTCAATTTTATGCAAATGATTTTTTTTCTTTCTCGGAGCGCATTTATGCAAATCCAAGTTCAATTTGCGTAATTGAATTTACACACATTACACGAGTATCAAGAACTATTAGGAAAGAATGGAAGTATGTAGAACAACAATTGCGTCAGACACTCAGTAGTAAAAAACAAAAACCAAAAAAAACTATTTTTAGTTATAGTTAGTTGTATTAGCAAACTAAATTTGTATAGCAGATTGTGGAAGAAAAAATTAAAATCCTGCTTTCTTTTCCGACGTAAAAAAACAGTAAAATGTCATCATTTAAGATGAAGTCATTTACAAGAATGGACATTTTTTTAGAATGCCCTACAAAATATTACAATAAAAAATGCGATCTAAAGATGTACAAAATGAAAGAATGTTTTTGTTACATAAGGGGAAATACTTTTTTTAAATAAAAAAATGGTCCAGGAAATAAAAATAAAAATTAAGAAGAAAATATAAAAAAGGAGGAAAACCCCACCAAAAATAATTTTTGTTAAAAAAAATCTGTTGCAATTTTTGAAACGGATTAAACTCCACAAGCGCGTTTGTATTTTCAGGGGAAAAATATAAAGGAACAAATTAAAATAAAAGGTGAAAATATGATGTTAATTATTTGAACTTTGTTTGAATGATTAACACTTTCAATCTTGACAATAACCAAAGTAAAATGTCCAAATTTTAACTGCGGCGCAAGTTGGGAGCAAATAGAAAACTCTTAAAAGTTGAAAAGTGAGATCACTTAAAAAAGCCTACGAGAAGTTAACTTCAAGTCAAATGACACATTTTGTAACTAAAGACATATAGGTATCTTTTGTCTGAATGTTTGTACTTCATTCAGGAGAATCAAATATTGTAAATCAAGTATCGTACTCCATTGTATATGCAAGTGTTTTAATTTTTTTTAGATTTACCATTGTAACTGTCAGTTATTAGAGGAAGACTTGGGATTGAAAATCAGAAAGTGAAACGCGTAGGGTAGCTTCCCATTTCCCAATCCTCTGACCATTGATGAGCAGCGTCAGCAGAAAGTTGAGTATATAATGACAACATCGTGCTGAGCTTCTGCTTCCCGCCAAGCAGTCTGTGATCTCACCCTACTTCCAGTAGTTGAGACGACAGTGATATTTTCCAGACTATTCCGCACTCCATAAAAATGAAATCTATTCAAATATGATAACACGAATGAGATGGTACTGACGTAAAATCCTTCCAACTATGGGATGGGTCTCCAAGAAAATTAAAATTATGTTATGAAACAAGAACTGTCCAAAAGTGAGTATGTCCAGCTTTAATTTTAAAGTGTTTTACTGAGCTATGTATTGATTTGTAGAACGTCACAACATCATAGAGGAGCTTTAGCAAGCATCTGATACGTGTGCGTCCATGTGAACTCACCATCCACTTCGCAGCCCAGCAACTCCAACCGTAGACCAACCCCCTCCGAAGTAGCTCTTTCCGGGTAGATCCGGACGTACCGGGTCAGCACAGGACCCAGCGAACGCAGCTCAGGTGTGTCGTGGTTCTGATTGCCTGAGAAGACCTGATAAAATATAAGTAGACAATATTCAATTCAATTGCTGATCGTTTACTGTCCATGCAAGGTGAATTAATGAATAAGGTTAAGAAAAGTCAACTCTCTTACTAAATTATGAAATAATATGTACGAGTTAGGAAGATCTAACGCAAGGGTGTCAGACTCGGGTTGGGTCGCGGGCTGCTTTAACGTCAACTTGATTTCACGTGGGCCGGACCATTTTAGATATAATATTTCGATTTTTTTGTTTTAATAAATGGATTAAAAATACTGGATTAAAATCCCTGAATATTCAGTTTTTGATAGATCTAAAACAATGTTTATTTTAGCTTTTTTTAAAATATATTTTTAGATTTTACAAAATGATTTTTGAACTAAAAACACAGAAAAAAATTGATTAAAAATTTACAATTATTGATTTAAAAGGGGGAAAATCTGGAAATTTAATATACATCTATACTCTTCATTTTAATTTGATCCTAAAACAGAAAGTCGGCATTCATGATTTACTTTCCCGGGCCACACAAAATGATGCGGCGGGCCAGATTTGGCCCCCGGGCCACCACTTTGACACGTGATCTAACGCATTGAATGGAGTCAAGCAGAGGTAGTGGACCATCTAAGACCTCCCGCTAGTGGAGCCCTACTCTCCGCGACCATCTGGAAGGCATGGAGCAGGATGTGATTCCAAAGGGGCGAGCCCAAGAGAGGAAGTGGAGTGTGCAAAGCAATGATATAGATTTCCTCTCCAGGGTGAGAATGAAAGCAGCTCTAGAGACCCAAGGGCCTTTTTTCAGGGGTCCTTATTCAATCCATTGTGCTCATTCTACATTCTAAACACAAAGAGTACCTGTCAATCAAGTTGTGGACACGCCAGAATCTATACAGGGAAGCTACATGATGTACAATTACAGGGATAGCCCTGTCTTGACAGCAAAACAGACTAATATGTCAGCACTTGTTATCACTTTACCCTATGTAAAACGTCACAAGTCTTCGTCTTAAATTGCGTCGAACCGCTGTTAATTAAAAATACATTTAAACGAACACAGTGTACGACTTGAACACGTCTAAGATATACCGGCGTCCACACTAGTATAGATTTGTTTCGTTTCAATCAGCTTTAATCTATAATTGACTCCATGTTAGCATTAGGGTTCCTTTGCTACTTAAAAAAACATGAGAAGGATGAGATGATAAATGTGGTTACAAAAGCAGAAACACGACTACAAAAGTTCATGAATGTTTAATCACATACTAGCAGCATTACATTTTAACTCTGACATTGCAGGCTTTGTAAATGTCAGTCAACAACAGGGTAAAACGTGCTGCAGATTAAGTCTAAGGCTGAAATACAGCCAATAATAGGCTACACCACAATAAGGAGAACACCCAAACATACTAAAACAGAAAATGAAGCAGAAAGACCCTGACCTTGGGCTTTGTGGTGTTGTCCTCATTGACAAAGGTCCATTCTTCTCCGTCCAGACTGTATCCCACCTTGAATTTCTTCATGAAGACATTCTTGTCGTAGTGCTTCCCACCTTGAATCACCACGCCACTCACCATTTTGTCCTGTCCCAGGTCCACCTGATAAAATAATCATTAGCATTTGCATCCACTGGCGCCAATGGATGTCAATTGCATTTTAAATGGATTCGAATGGTTTAGACGTCAATCATCACCGACAATGGCAGGCAATGAGTTAAAAAGTCTTGTATCCTTGTAGCTTTTCTATTAACACTACTAAAAGAATTGGTTTTGGAAAATGCTTCTGGCCTTCTGAGTAAACTATACAACGGTACCTATTTTACCATTTTTTCTCAGTACAATTAAATGGTTTCAGAAGTTTTTTGTAACTTGGAATTTTCATCACAAGAGTGTAATGTAATTTTACATTAAATTAGCATAATTGGTTCCACAATCTTTAAGACTACCCACAACAAAACCTTTAAAAATGATAAAAGCATACCAATTCTGGAAGAAATATCAATGCAAATGTACGTTATGTTGCCCTGCCATTGGCTGTCCACCAATTCAGGGTGTCCTCCACCTGGTGCCCGAAGTCAGCTGGGAAAGGTTCCAGCACCCCCCGTTGTGAGGCTTATTGAAAATAAATGAAGGTATGTATGCAAAGAGAGCAATAAATATAAGAAAACTTTATTAAGCCTTTTAAATGACACCACAATATTGAACCAACACAACTGTTAAACCCAATCAATGGCCTTTTTAACGAGCAGGCGTTAAACTCAAGACCAAATCTGGCAAACCACATCATTTTATGGGGCAAATGAAGGCAATTTATTTGCAGCAACGTTTGTGTCTTGCTCAAATAGTAAAATTGTGCATTGTCACTTTTAAAGAACTGTTACCAGCCTTCTGATTTGAAAATCATTCAATTTATTGTGAATATGTAATAAGAATTTGTCGTGAAAAAATGAGCCTGCTTTATAGGCTAACCATCGTATAAGATACGAGAAAGTCTGGCATCTATAATGGCTTCTGGTTGAGATGGACCTGACTAACTTTAGGTGCTTACAAGCCCAAAGGTGGTATTTACCTGCAGCCATTCGTTCCTGAAGGGTTGCTTGGTCTGATGGCCTGTCCACCCCGACCTGCCCGTCAACAATCGGGAGTTCTCGGCAACCCAGCCCCGGTTGGCATAGGACGAGGCGCTGATCTGGCCGTCCGAGATCTGGCCGGACAACATGCCCAGCATTCCTGAACATGGGTAGTCTGCACAGAGAGGAAAGTGGACGAATTTAAAACTTGCCATTGTGAACCATAGACATCATACAGTATTTAATAGAGAACACCTTGAGCCAGTTGATCGATCCTTGCAGCACACCCACCATAACAAATGTTTATACTCATAACTCTCTTGATTTCTAAGGTAGATCCTTGACTTAGAACTTTGTATTTTTCAATTTCACTCAAAGCAAAAAATAATAATAATAATTTACCAAGTTATTGTTTTGTTTTTCCCCCAAAAAACGTAAGTATTACATCCGGCTGCATATGATGTCCTTGGTCTGGACGAGTATTCGTATGGTAGTGAACATGTTGCTAGTGGAAAGTGCCGTCTCAGAGGCGTTTGACTCCAACAGACTTGCTAGCTGTTGCATCCGAGACCAATCGACCTAGAGGCCATGCTGCAATCTGTTTAACCAAGTGGACGCTCCCTGCGCTCTCCAGGAAATTCACTCACACATCACTTGTGTGCGGAGGTTTTCTTTCCCCATGAAGCAGAATACAAAATTAGAAAATGAACTACCTGAGGTTCTACAGCCGTAGAGTTCGAAACGCATGCAGATCCCTTGTTCCCAGGACATGGGCCGGATGCGTACGTAGCGGGCTAGAGTCTGCTTAGGCAAGAAGGCACGAACTTCGTCTGTTGGATTGAAGTTACCCTGAAAAATCTGAAAGCGAGATGCAGGGATGAATTTCTATTTACCTTCAGGGATTAAAAAGTCACTTTGAATTGTCCATTAGTCAGATGAACATGTTTTTACTGTTTGTTGGTAGCAATTGCAAAAAAGAGCCCTTTGAAGGACCCTTTGAAATTGCCAAACGAGGCCTGTACTTGAGACTTGCAACAAAGATAACAGACTACTTGTTTGATTCTCGGCATGATTTCAAGACATTTTTTGCTGGCCCCTTAATGATGGATAAGTCTACTGAATTTCATGTTCTGAAGTATAATTGGCTGAGTGGGTAGTGAATGACCTCACTTGTTTTGCGTTTTGTAGTTATCAAACTTTGGCACCATGTTCTGATTTAAAGCCCTAAGCTTTAATTTAACAATTTAGAGTTATACACGTCTAGTCTATAAAGTTCCAATTTGGTACAATTAGATAAAAAATCTCCAGAGAATTTAACCCATTGTAGTGCGCTTATTTAACTTGTTAGTTTCCATAGGAAGGTGCTAGACGTGCAACTTTTTTTCATGTCCAATTCACTTGATGAACGTTCGCTCATTCGCCCCTTCCCGTCAAAATGGATTGGATGTCTAGCGCTTAACATTTTGGGCCACATTTTGTTATTAATGTTGCCCGTGAACCAAACAGGTTTGACACTCCTGGTTTAAGTCACTCGGACGTATATTAAAAAATGAATGCAGTGGGTGTTGACCTTTTGTTTAGAGCCATCTTTCACCGTCACCCAGTCCTCTCCGTTAGAGCTCAGGTCCACCTTGTAGGAACGAACAAAGTAGTGCTTCTTGGTCTCTTTGGAGATGGCTCCCTGTGTGCTGATGGCTGTTAAGAACCTCAGAAAGCCCAGGTCCACCTAAGGATAAGCAGAACAATAATTGTCGAAATGAAATACACTTGAAATTGCAAAATGAAATTTTCATCCAGCATGCGGACATCTACCAAAAATGCTTTGAATGAGAATTGGCCTTTAATGTTTCAATTGAGCATATTACGGTCATTTTGGTGATTAGATTAGATCAGAACTTTATTTCATCCCGTATTCGGGAAATTTCTTGGTTGCAGTAGCAAGACAGACACAAGACACACAAGACATTGTAGACCTAGGTAAGAAACTGGAGCCACACAGGAAGTCCACAAGGTGGGGACTTTCTGCAGACTGAGACTGAGGTTACCACATAGTCCCTTAGTAGTCTGGAGGTTTTAAAGATCATCTTACTTGCCTAGATCCTCCTAAACTGTCCTATCACCTAATCAGCAGCACCGGAGAGGCCGGTGGGGGGCTTCAATGCACACAAGCAGTTTGATGATGCGGTTTAACACAACAAAAACTTGTCCTTGAGATTTTATCCAATTACAGTGGTACCTCGACCTACGATCAGCTCTACCTACGACATGCTCGAGGTACGATAAAATTTCGATCGAATAATTCGCCCTAGATACAATCAAAATTTCGAGATGCGACCAAGCCAGGTGGCCATGCCATGAGAGGCCGTTTATCATTGTACCACACTCTTTTTTTTTGCTGCATCTCTTTCGTGTATAACAGATATCTACGAGCACTGAACGATTTATTCAGACGAGTTTCGACCAGGAAACGCACAACGCGCATGCGTGGTCAAAAAGAGGGCTTTCTGGGCAATGAAGTACGTATACTCATGCACACAGCACCCATAGGCAATGGCACCCTTTCTCAGAATAAAACTTCATTGCCCACAATCAATACGTGGGTAGGCTGTTATTCCTTCCTTAGTCTGTTGGCTCCCGCGATCGCTCATTCAAGACTACTTCTTGTTGGCAAGTGGTCGTGCGTTATCCTATTGTGAGGACATTTGTGTGCATCATTTTCGGAATATTTTGGAAGGAATACAACAGCAAACAGCCCATCGACAGCGAACATGAGGGTGGAGGCGTGGCAAACAGCTAACCCGCCCAGAACGAAGGTAAAAAAAAAAAAAATAGAATTAAGTTTTGTGTAAAGTTACATTAAACGTATGCTTGAGTGTGTCTGTATATATTAATCCGAGTTAATTTAAAGTCCCCCGAAACCCCAACCCGCCCCCTCTGTCCGTCTCTCTCTCCCGTCGGCGACATCCGCCCAATTTTCGTTATATTAAACACAATTTATTACTATTAAACCACTAGTTATGTGTTACTTTGTTAATAGATGGCGAATTAGAAGAAATTAAAAAAAAATCCAATCAAATATCCTGTTTTTGGTGTTTTGTCAGAGGGTTGGAACGAATTAATTCGTTTTAGTTCATTTCAATGGAAAACGTTCGCTCGAGTTACTAAAAGCTCGACGTACAATCTCAGTCCCGGAACGGATTAAGATCGTATGTCGAGGTACCATTGTACATTTTGAACCCGAAGCCATACCGAGTTGGATAACTCGCCACGAAACCAATTATATTACGTCGACGCCAAACTGACGGCAGCCTTCTTGCTGGTAGAAACGCTTAGGATTGTGGTGATGAAGTTGTGATGCAGTGTGCGAGTTTGCGTGTCACCCTAGAGGAATGTGGGTGTGTGTCACCTGCTACAACTGTATGTGCATGTGTGGGAACCAACTCGGTAGCAATTATACGGCTGTCTGCACGCATCACTAATGACTAGTGCCTGACCTCTACAATGTGTTGTTGTTTTGTATATTTGTGTGCGTGTTTATGTGTGTGTATAGAGCTTTTGTTGGACCAACTTTACTTGCTATGAGCAAAAAAAGAGCATTTATTTTAACAACCCCATCTCTCACAGAGTGCATGAATTTGTGAGCATAAACACATTAAATGAAGTATTTCCTGTTAAAACGAATGGTTCACAAGGGAGAAATGACATTATAGTGGCTCCAGGCTCCAATTTTATTGCACATGGAATGAAAATGTGATCTTCGAAAGCTGCCAGATATGCTGAAGATGTTTTATCTGCTTGTATTATAAGAAAGGGGGATGTTTATCTTCAAAGACCACATACGAAATATGTGAACGAGTGCAGAAAATGGTATGACTTATCTGAAATGAAGAATATTTCGCGAGGTGGGAAATGTGAGCTGTGTACTGGTCTTATCGCTGAACATTTCCTCAGATGATGTTCACGCTTGAGCTGTGGCTAATCCATTTTATGACTTGACATGAGTACCATACTGTGGAAGTGTCTCCAATGTGTACTCTGTCCTCCTTTTACAGGATTCCACAAGCATCACGTTTTGAATTGAAAACAAGCGTCGTACAGCCAACCTACACAACTCAACCTTTTTTCACAATTTCATTTGCCCATCTGTCAACCGTCTAGAAAATTGCTTCAATTTTCTTTGTAGCAATTGGAAAAAAACAAGTCTATCTTTGAAGTTTCATCACCTCCACTCAAAGCCACAAGGATCGCGGTGGGTGCTGGAGCCTATCCTGAATTTGTGGCCAGCCAATCGCAAGGCACAAGGAGACGAACAACCATTTACACCAAGGGTGTCAGAATCGGGTTGGTTCGCGGGCCGCTTTAACGTCAACTTGATTTCACGTGGGCCGGACCATTTTAGATATAATATTTAGATTTTTTTAAATAAATGGATTAAAAGAACTGGATTAAAAGCCCTGAATATTCATTTTTTATAGATCTAAAACAATGTTTATTTGAGCTTTTTTAAATATATTTTTAGATTTTACAAAATGATTTTTGAACTGAAAACACAGAAAAAATGGATTAAAAAAATTACAATTATTGATTTAAAAGGGGGAAAATCAGGAAATTGAATATACATATATACTCTTCATTTTAATTTGATCCTAAAACAGAAAGTCGGCACTCATGATTTACTTTCCCGGGCCACACAAAATGATGCGGTGGGTCAGATTTGGCCCCCGGGCCGCCACTTTGACACCTGTGATTTACACTCATACCTAGGGGCAATTTAGAGTGTTCAACCATCCTACCCTGCATGTTTTTGGGATGTGGGAGGAAACCAGGGTAGTACCCGCAAAAAAACCATCGATCTCTCAACTCTGAGGGCAGCGCACTAATAAATCATCCACCTAGCTGGATTAGATCTTAAAATATCACTTCTAATGAAAATGACAGATTTCCTGTCTTTGGGGATGGTTTCCTGAGACTTTTTTGTGGCCCCTGCATACCTGTCAACCTCGGCCACTTGCTCCCATTATTAATGATTGCAATTCCCCTTATTAAGCGATAGTAAACCATACAAATGCAACGAGGCACATATTTACTCACATAGGGCACACTAGTAAAAAGTCTAAAATGTGCTCTAAAGTGGACGGGGTGCCTAATTAGTATGCACAAAATTCAAGATTTTGTAGATGTCGCTGACTGTCTGGGTTCATTGGTTGCTGACGCGCTATATTTATATAGTGAAAAGGCGGATGTGTGAAAGGGGATTTCGCGTGTTGCAGATCATGCTTAAAGCATCACAATATTAGCCGTCGATGATTGGATTGGATAACTTTATCTTTTTGTCTGCTATCAGTGGCTGAGACGATCCGGAATAGAGCGGAAATGGGTATGAGATTGGTTTGACAAAAAAAACATATTCATAAAAAAAAAAAAAAAAGAAATCCCGTACAAAAGTTGTTATATGGCGTACACAATTGAAATGATCAAAAAACGTATGAAATACGGGAATAATGCATAAGTTGACAGGTATGCCTTTGGTAGCAATGTCTATAAATTTCAGGACTAAGGCAAACTCTCGGGGCTGATTTTTATTTTTATTTTTGACAAAACAGTTCTTAAATTTACTGAATAATAGGTCTGATCAAAGTGATCTTAAAACAGTCTCAAACGTGGCCTATTTACAGTAACAGGAACATCTTCCTCTAGCTGACAGCAGTTCCGGTTATTAACATTTCAGTGCGGTGGCAGAGCTCCATTCTGCACAGTTCCTGCGCCTACTGAGTCAGTGAAGCTAATTGATCTTCCATCTTTCATACACTTGGCAAGATCGCCACTCACATATGCACTTCTAGGAAGTGCAGGAAAGGGTCTGCATTCGCTAGCAGCGTGTCTAAATGGAATCGGAAAAAAAAACAATGCTACTTCATGTCAAAACAGGATGCTGCCTCAAATATAATAGTGACGGGAAAAAAGCCTTGGTTTAAAGGTAATCTCTCATAAGACCTATGAAAGTATCAGTCCCGATAGGAATGATGTGTGAGAATTCCAAAGTACGCTGCGACCCCTGTGAGTAGAAGCGGTACGAAAAATATACGAATTACAAAGTAACTCACGATAAAATATTGCCATTTTTATGTATCACAATTCACGATACAACAATAGCGCAAAATATATGGAACAAATAAAATCCTATTTGATAAATTGTGAAATCTAGGAAAAGAATTTAACCTTTGAACAGCTACCAAACCAATGTTTTATTTCTTCTGTTTTTCTCTGAGTTTTAATAAGACGCTTCTTACACCGGTACCGAACCTATTCTCCAGATGTCGACGTCTTCCTGATGTCGTCAAAGAGATCCTGAGGACGTTTATAAATACCTCTACTAGGTCAGCGGGGAAAGGAAGCCTTTCCTGGGCTTTCTTTGCAAAGTGGTTACAATGGCAATGTGCTACTTGTGTGATTGGAACTGGACAATACATTTTAAGACCTTATTAAAGTCTAATTGATCACAATTATGACTTCTTATGTCATTTTTGCTTTGTTTTTAACGCTTTGTTGATAAGTTCACAGCCAGCACGGTCCTGCTCAGATGAGCTCACCCACATCAATGTAAATTATTCACATGCTGCCATTCATGTTTTATGGAAAATATTTTGAGCGTAGCAGTCACAATGTTGCGCTGATGTCATCTTTAAAACTGACGAGCGTATTTAAAAGACTGGTTCTCTTACTTAAGGAATGTGTTTCACACACTTAAACTGTAACAGCAATAATGCAATGCATAGTGGCTTGTCAGCACTACTTTGACAGCTCTTACGTCGGTTGACGCGATTGGTTTGACATGGTGTTGATTGAAATTTCCTTGTCAAATGAATGTAAAGTTCAAAACAAAGATTTGAACGCACTTACTCGTGAAGGCGCATTAGAAAGTTATACTAATTATATAGTTATAAAAAAAATCACCTCCCTGGCCCGGTTGTAATGTCTGAAAAGCTCCAGTATTTGAATTTAATCATTAAATGCTGCTAGGAAGTGGATTTTACCCCATTTTTGTGCATTGATTTATTGATTATTTTTTATGTGTCGCAGCTGTAGCTGCAGTAGAGGTTTTATAGCCATAAAATAGTTTTTGCTGAAGGCGTCACTAGGAAATGCACGGACCGCCACTGGTCTATCGGTGCCAAACAAAAGGCCCGAGGGCCATATCTGGCCCTCCATTCCATTTTGCATCAACTTCAAAATTAAGTCATGTGCATTCATTTCCTATTTCTAGTTAGGATAAAAAAAATCTAAACACAATTTAGGCAGTTATGAAAGAAACATTGAAGATAAATATTGAAAATCTTATTGAAGACACCCTTAAAACAAAACATCCTCACTGTGCACCAACTACAAACAAATTTTTCCACCTGGGATTGTGCACTGGTCTCCCAGAGGAACGCTCGGGACTAGTAGCCCGTGAGAAGTCCCCAGACAGACAATAGAGCATCACCACTACCACTAATATTCTGACCACGCCGACTTCCTGCCTACTTCCTGTTTCCTCCGCTATTGTGCGGCTTCCTCGATGAGTTCCTGTGCAGAACAATGGGAGCAGCACCTTTACACCGACACCGAGACATGGGCCAATCATGTTCAAAACTATTCTGTTGGTAGCAAGCTGGACTTTTAATCTGTATTTTTTTTTTTTTTAAATAAATTAACGCAAATCTCTAGAGGTAAAAAGTCTCAATATAGTACAAGGGTGTCAGACTTGGGTTGGTTCGCGGGTCGCTTTAACGTCAACTTGATTTCATGTGGGCCAGACCATTTTAGACATAATATTTCGATTTTGTTTTTAAAAATGGATTAAAAGAACTGGATTAAAAGTCCTGAATATTCAGTTTTTTTATAGATCTAAAACAATTTTTATTTTAGCTTTTTTAAATATATTTTTAGATTTTACAAAATGATGGATTAAAAAATTACAATTATTGATTTAAAAGGGGGAAAATCAGGAAATTTAATATACTTCTGTACTCTTCATTTTAATTTGATCCTAAAACAGAAAGTCGGCACTCATGATTTACTTTCCCGGGCCACACAAAATGATGCGGCGGGCCAGATTTGCCCCCCGGGCTGCCACTTTGACACCTGTGATCTAGTATATTAAAGGACCTTATGGGGGGGGGGCTTTAACCCAGTCTGAATGAGACTACAGTTTAGTGCTCCCACATTCTACTCTATTTAATATAGTATGTTCTACTCTCGCTCTATTTACGGTAGCCTATTGTATTCTATTCTATTACTATCTACATCTATTCTAAATCGACCCAATATATAGTTAACATCCACTCTACAGTAGTTGAATTCAATTCTAATGTATTTCAGTCTACCTCAACTCAACATTGTTTGTATATCCTTGTTCAAAAATAAATGTATCTACTTTTTTTGTGCATTAAATCCTCAATTTTCTACGAATTTTTACGGTAAATAAGGTAAGAATGTAAACATTATAAAACTGGATTATTTATAATAAATATCAGCAAATGTTAACTTTTGCAGTGTTTCCACATTGCATGGAAGTATTTTATATTTTTAATGAGCTTTTACCAATGGAGTTTTGTCTGTAGAATTTTCAAGGGAAAACCATTTTTTTGCAAGTTAAAGAGTGGCACAACCTAACGTGACACAAGTGAGTAAACAGGGACAAGCAAAAGCACAGACAATGCGAAGGCGGTAGCTTCAGCATGAAAATTTCATGCTGATTTTACGCTCCAACGTGCTCGGGAAATGCTGCAAATGAGTGAACAATGTCCACGTTCACATCAGCGATGCATGTGAATGAAAATCTTGGCGCTGTTCTCCAGTTTAATCTTAGGACCAGCCAAAAGTGATGACGTAAATGCTCTAATTTGGTTTTGATATTAGATCAGGTCAGGAGAGGAGGCTCCCAAAAATAGCCACACCAAATCTGATTTGAAAACCATATCAATAAGTACAAATTTCTAACCTTGTGTATATGTATATATATATATATATATATATATATATATATATATATATATATATATATATATATATATATATATACACATTTATTACATTTACATTTAGTACGTGTGTGTAATAAATGTGTATATATATATATATTACACACGTACACACACAAATATATACATATATATATACACACACATACACACACTCACATACACAAACATATATAGACATTTCTAACCTTCATTTGAAGTTCAGCTAGAAACTTTAACCCTGTCATAAACTGTAAGCATGAAGGTGTAAACTTATTTTGAAATTGGAAATTCAAAAATAACACTTTTTTTTCCCCCAAACACTATCTTACTTAAAACCACCATTTTCACCTTTAAATCCAATGCCAGACAGTGTGCAAGGCTTCAAACCAGACAAATGTTTGTAACTTGAAATCTGTCTAGCATGCTAAACCTCACCTTGTGAACTTTAGGGTAAAGGTGGAACCACTGACCTGTATCCACTCACGTATGGTGTCGTCCGATGGCGTCCAACCGTTCTCGCGATAGTTGAGGCGCGAGCGTTCCGGCGACCAGTTGCTGTTGTACTGCGAAGAGGCGGTGATCTGCTCCGAGGAAATCTCGCCCGACTCCATCCCCAGAGCCTCGGTGCACGAGAAGTCTGTTCACACAAACAAATGGTGGCCAGGTTTAGATTTTCATTTTCAACTTGTGGCCTTTACTCTCTCACCTCATTCTGAAAACTTCGATTTGAGTGCGACCTTGGCCATAAACTATTTGAAACTCTAAGCTAAACATGACATCTTACTTCTCCCCTCGCGTGCATTCCAAGGAAGGCCAACGAGGTCCAGACAGCACGAGTCTTCTCAAGAGATTTTGTTTTTGGAGCACATGCACAGTGGCGTGCACGAAAAAAAAAACAAGTCAACATGACATGAATGAGATAAATGGCATCATGTGATGAATGAGATGTTGACATGTTTGAGACATTACAAAAACAGAGCAAGCAAGAAGGATGACGTTACTTTTACTTTCTCATTAAATAAACATGAAACAAAGGTTTCATGAACATATTCCGAGTTTGAAACCCAAAGACTGATATTAAAATCAAATGTATAAATCCTAAATGTGACTTGAATTTGTATTTTGAAATTCGCACACAATCCACTATGGCACTCATTTACCTCATTGGTTGACATCGGGGAGCGCTAGCCTTTGACTGGTAGAGGCTGGCAGCGAATTATCACTGCCAACCTGCCAGCGCACGCACGCACACACATACACGTGTACACACGTACATATATATACACACAAATATATACATACTACATATATACACACAGATATATACACATGTATATATACACATATGTACATATATACACACACATATATACATATATATATATATATGTGTATATAGGTACATATATGTGTATATAGGTACATATGTATATATACATATACATACACATGTACATATTTACACATACATTATATATATACACACATATACAGATATATACACATATACATAAATTTACATATATATACATATACATATATATATACATATACATATATATACATATATATATATATATATATATATATATATATATATACACATATATATATATATATATATATATACATATATACATATACACATATATATATATATACACATATACATATACACATATATATATATATATATATATACACATATATATATATATATATATATATATATATATATATATATATATATATATATACCGTAATTACTCGAATATAACACGCATATTTTTGCTATATAATTAATTCCAATAGTTGGGGGTGCGTGTTATAATCAATAACTAATTTTTTTTTTTTTTTTTTTTTTTTTTTTTTTTTGTGTCTTGTTACATGGCCCTTAGCCTGGTGCTTTTTCTTGCCAAATAAATTGAATTGAAATTGAATTGAATAAAATAAATTACAAATTTTCGATCGAAAAAAGCATTGTCAAACTCACTTTGACGCACGGATTTTACGTCATCTCGTAGAGCCGACGCACAGATTTTACGTCATCTCGTGAAGCCGACGCACGGATTTTACGTCATCTCGTAAAGCCGAGACCACCACTGCCCCCCTCTAGCCTCGTACCCGTCTCAGTTCACCCTCTCTCAGTTCAGTGTTATAATCAATAACTAAAATAAATTACAAATTTTCGATCGAAAAAAGCATTGTCAAACTCACTTTGACGCACGGATTTTACGTCATCTCGTAAAGTCAATCGGATGATGTGTTGTGGGAGGAAGAGGAAGTGGATGAAGGAAACGTGGACGTTGATAGGATTCTCAACGAAGAGATGTATGAGAGGACAGACAAAGAGAGAGAGGAACTCTTCATTTGAAGGATTCTAATGAATAAATTTGTTTGAACAAAACAATCGTGAAACGAAGAAAAAAAGGTAAGATTTCTGATTTTCGTCAGCGGGAAATTTTAGGTGCGCACTATATTCGAGTACTGCGTTTTTCCAGATTTTTTTGGCCCAAAATTACCTGCGTGTTATTTTCGAGTGCGCGTTATATTCGAGTAATTACGGTATATATATATGGTCTGAAATTCCAGTCATGCTAACACTATTACACTATTACTACTACTACTACTACTACTACTACTACTACTACTACTAGTGTGAGGGTACGCGCCCACCTTGTTGCGTGCTTCTTGTATCCCTAATGGTGTAGTTGGCAGAGAAGCCGTCCTTGGTGATGGCTGTGTCGGTCGTGATTGTCATGGACAAGATGCCAGTGTAGGAGAGCACACGGCCTGGAGTACTCTGCCCACAGTAGCGGCCGATGTGAGGACCCACTGACCAGCACCAGGAAAAAGTACACGATAAACACATTAATAAAGCAATGGTGACTTCGGGGAGGAAACATTTTGGACGGGTGTAAATAACCATACCCTTAAGTCCTTTTATTTTGAAGTTGCTATTCTTTATAATACATCATTATAAGGTTAAAAAACATTATCATCCCTGGCATGTACCAGTTTTGTGTCAGCTGGCGGCACCCCTTGTATATAAAGTCACACTAGCAACTCCACTAATCTGACAAATTTACCCTCGTTATCACCGCCATTTGTGAGCAATCTCTGACGGATTATATGACCAATTAAGACTACTTTATCAAAAGTACAGCATTAACACCGACAGTCTGCATAGCGTTGCTGATGTAACAATTACAGAGCAAAGATGAAATACAAGGCGCTTTCATTTCTCATAAATTACGACAATTAAATCTAGCTGTTTTAGTTCAACTAACAAACAATTGTATGTATGAGTGTGGGGAGGGATAAATTAATCGGAAAAGGAATAAGTCTGTTTGAGTTCATGCGTTAATTTAGGACAGAATTGGTCGACATTTGGGCTACAACATTCTTGAAAAGTTTTCAATGTTTTCCTACATAGTCATTATTGATATATTTATTCATTTTCCATACAGCTGATCATTACAAGGGTCGCAAGGGTAATGCTGGGCAAGTTATTTTCAATATATTTTTCTAGTATTTGTCAAATAAGAGGAAAATATGAGGATAAATAGGATGAGGATAGGAAGTTATGGCAAAAAAAAACCCTTATTTATGTGAGTTACACATACTATCTTGTTGTCTCCCATATGGCTTACAGAAGTAATATGTTTATTTATCTTGAGCATATTCACTACCCACTTTTGTTGAGTTTATTTGTTTATCTGAAAACTCCTGACCTGCGGGGTATCCATCCCAAATCTCCAGAAAGTCATAGCGGCACAGTGCCCCCGGTGGCGGCGTAGTGTCGGGTTCCATGTCGAAGCTGTCAAACTCCACCAAAATCTCTGACATCTTGGGGGCGAAGATCATGAAGGTGCACTCCAGGTTATTGGGGTATTTGTCGGGGTAGCCGGGCGTTCTGATGACCCCCGAGGGAGCGGTGAAGTTTCTGGAACATTCCTGACCTGTCGGGGGTACACAGTAAGGAATGTTTTGATTATGTGGAAGTGGGAGTTTAAAGCGTCAAAGTGTGTTTGCTGGGTAACAAATTGTCACCAGGGAGATGAAGTGATCCCCCCCCCCCCCCCCCCTCCCTGGGTCAACACATGTTTCCACATAAATGACACTTAGCCTTATAACTAAAAGGGAAGCAGCTCTTATTTATCTCTTTTGAGGTCAGAAATTAGATTGCCTGGTGATGAGTATTGCTACTGCCCGCAAACAAGCTGTATTTTATTGGAGTTTGTGTCTCATTTGCCTATATACAGTGTTAGTTAGAGATGTACAGTAGACATTTTTTCATAAATACTGTTGACTGTTGCTGCTTTTGCTTGTAATTACTGGTATAAATCTTCTAGTATCTTACTTTTTCAACAACAACAAAAACAAAAAAAAAACCTCTCCAGCGATAATTAACTGCATATTTCATTGTTTTGAACCCTGGCGGAGCGTCTGTGTTTTTGTTGACATTAAATTAAAATGTCAAGGCTCCTTTTTAAAAGCGTTGCTGACCCATTAAGATGTAGACAGAGCACAATAACATATCTGGTGCCTTGTGACCAAATGAAATTATGATGGAACTATTATCCCCATCCAAAAGTAATAAGAAGTCACATTGGGTGTTTTTTTTCTACCTTGTTATTGATTTAAAATGCTCCTTTACGTCAGACATTTGTCACTATATTCTAACGTTGGTACTCCAAATCCAAACTACATTGAGAAAGAGATTTTATGGGCAAAATAATCATATTTGTATCTATGAATTACACTGCTGCCTCATCGCACGGCTCAATTCACATTGACTGTCTTCACCTTTCACATGATAATGGCTCACACTTTTGACGTTTTGGACTGCGACACTATTTATATTATAGTCGTACATGCTCTGATTAAGAATAAGGTGCCAAAACTTGATTTCTTTTAACATGGTGCCATTTGTGTAACTCATAATCAATGTGACAAGCCATTTAATCTTTATCTTCTACTCAAATAGGTTATACTAATTGTTGTTAGCCATAATCGTTTTGATTACGGTAAACGAATATAAACGTCTAAACTAGATTCATTCATTCATTTTCGCTTTATCCTCACTTGGGTCGCGGGGGGTGCTGGAGCCTATCCCAGCTGACTCTGGGCCTGAACCGGTGGCCAGCCAATCGCATGGCACGAGGAGACAGACAACCATTTACCCTCACACTTGTACCTAGGGGGAATTTAGAGTGTCCAATCAGCCTACCATGCATGTTTTTGTGAATGTGGGAGGAAACCGGAGTACCCAGAGAAAACCCACACAGGCCTGATGACAACATGCTAACTCCACACAGGTGGACCGACCTGGATTTGAACCCGGTTGCCTCTAAACCAAGGGTGTCAGACGCTTTAACGTCAACTTGATTTCACGTGGGCCGGACCATTTTAGATATAATATTTAGATTTTTTTTTTAGAAATGGATTAAAGGAACTGGATTAAAAGCCCTAAATTTATCCATTTTTAATAGATCTAAACCAATGTTTATTTGATCTTTTTTTCTTAGAAAGAGAAAATCATTTATTTAATAATTGGGTTTCATTTCCAAAGGAAACCATTATTTTAAATTATGTTCTGTATTAAAGTGGAAAACAGAGAATATTTTTATATATTTTTAGATTTTACAAAATGATTTTTGAACTAAAAACACAGAAAAAAATGGATTAAAAAAATTCAATTATTGATTTAAAAGGGGGAAAATCAGGAAATATAATATACATCTATATCTATCATTTTAATTTGATCCTAAAACAGAAAGATTTACTTTCTCGGGCCACACAAAATGATGCGGTGAGCCAGATTTGGCCCCCGGGCCGCCACTTTGACACCTGTTGACTGAGTTAATATTCATGGGTGTAAATGATGTCTACAACCTGAAATTATACTCATCTCTACTAATTTATCTTATTTATTTAAATGGAGCTGTGAATATGGGTGCGTGTGATGTAATACGCCGGTTGCAAGTTGTGTTTATTTTGTGACCTTTCCAGCCCTCTGAGCCTGTTTGCTTGGTCGCTCCTTATCGTCATTTACCAAACTGCCATTTTAACGACCCCATCCGTGTCGTGAAGTGTGTGCATTTGAGCCATGTTTGCATGGAGGACACTTGACTGGCTCAGAGATGCTGAAGAGCAAAGTCACTAGGTGATGTCATAATATTTCGGTTGTGTTGACACTTTCGAAAATGTGTTGTTGCTGTGTGTTTGTTTAGTACTCGAGGAGTACTACTTGCAGTTTGTTTCCCAGTGGGGGTGTTCACTTTCAACCTGTGACCCATCATGCGTTAACAGAACGTCCGATTTAAATGTTGCTTTTAGTTAGTACTTACTTCAAGGCTCATTTGTTGGTAAATACTTTATACATTTTATGAGGCTCAGTTTTAGTGTTGAGGGTCTACTGCCAGTTGGCCTTGCTTCTTTCTCAATGAACTTACTACATGGCACATTTGTTGTGAAATACTCTATACCAAGGGTGTCAGACTCGGGTTGGTTCGCAGGCCGCTTTAACGTCAACTTGATTTCACGTGGGCCGGGCCATTTTAGATATTATATTTAGTTGTTTTTTATAAATGGATTAAAAGAACTGGATTAAAAGCCCTGAATATTATTTTTTATAGATCTAAAACAATGTTTATTTTAGCTTTTTAAATATATTTTTAGTATTTACAAAATGATTTTTGAACTAAAAACACAGAAAAAAATGATTAAAAAATTAGAAATTACTGATTTAAAAGGGGGGAAATCAGGAAATTTAATATTCATCTATACTCTTCATTTTAATTTGATCCTAAAAGAGAAAGTCAGCACTCATGATTTACTTTCCCGGGCCACACAAAATGATGCGGCGGGCCAGATTTGGCCCCCAGGCCGCCACTTTGACACATGTGCTCTATACATTTTATGAGGCTCAGTTTTAATGTTGGTGTTCTACCAAAAGTTGGTCTTGCTTTTTTCTCAATGATGACTTTTAAAGGTGATTTCCAAGGGCGACTTGGAATAAGAGTTTAATTCGTCATTGACCACACTGAATATTTGCAACTCATCATATTTCTCTATTGAAATGGTGGTTCCAACAATCTGTTCTAGCCATTTCGCCCCCAAAAAAGAGAATAAAAAAGGAAAAATCTTTGTGAATAGAACTCTGTATGGTACTTCATAAGATAATATACATATACTGTAATGACGTAATTTAAAAAAAAATGTACATAACCAGACGAAGTGACCTAAAATGAAGACAAGGTCACTCTGAATAAGTGTAGTAAACTGATAAAAACAGGGAGTGCCCTAAATTCAACAAGCTGTTACCTCAAATTAAAAGGAAGTGATCCAAAATGAACAGAGGGTGACTGGTCAATTCCCCTTAAATTAACAGGAAGTGACCCACATGAGCTAGACTGCGAGCAAAACATCCCTATGCAATTTCTCTAGAAACGCCATTTTCCAGTTTAATAAAAAGTCAGTCTTAGTCCTTGGGGTATTTTGATGAAAGCATTTCATAACATGTTGTTGAAGACATCAGGGAAATGCTGTGAATAGCGACAAAATTGTGACTGTGTTAGGAAATGAATAATACACCAAAAATTCCCTCCGAATGGGTCAAATTCAAGTCAGTCAGGAGCAGGGAGGCACATAAATATGGCGTGTACGAGCTCTGTGGTGAATCTGTTTTTTTTCCTGGGGCAAAGCCTTCAATTTCATCGTTGTTTTGTGGCGGCTTCCTTCCATGTTGACGTCTTAAATTCAAGCATGCAAAAGGGGTGGGGATGAGATATGGAAGACCACAAAATAGCTTTGGAATTGCTTTTTTTTTTTTTAAACTTGACTGTGACCTATTCATGTTGTATATCTGCATTTTATGCTCCAGGATATTTAAATTTTCCTTCCAAAATAACTATGTGCAGACTAAGGGTGAACTAAAAACTAAAAATTAGGCTTGGATATGTATAAGAGGTTTTTCCTTCTATTGCTTTACTGTTTAAATTTTTTTTTTTCAATTCCATTTGACTCATTCAGTCAATACAGTGGACAGCTATGCAAAAGTTGTCACTTTAAGACCTTTAACCCTTTATGGAGCAGGTTTTGTTTTCTAATGTTGGATGTTTTTCTAGAACACCATTTTCCATATAGATTTTTCCTCATGTTTTTTTAACTAAAATTTATTCACTCAGTAGACGTTATTCGTCATGTCGACCCCCCGGTGCAATGTGTGCAAAACTGAAATATGAAAGAGGAAACATAGAGAGTGTTTAAAACTAGCACTCCACAGCCACTGGCCTACTTCTACACCCCTGCATTCATTTTCAGGTTATCCCTGTTGCGTTCAAGGACAAACAGACCATTAGCTAAACGAGCCTGGGGTCCTGCACACCTGTCTGCTACATGGGCGTACGCTTCTTCATCAAGGACATAAAGTCAAATGCCAATCTGGAATCAAAAGGGAGTATATTAATAGCTTGGTAAAATCAGATTTTTTTTCCGTTATTGGATGCACACTTAATGAAGTGTCTAGTGCAACTTATGTTAAATCTAAGTATGCAAATGATGTTTAATGAGTGGCAGCACGGAGAATACAGGACGGATCCCCAAGGATGTAAAAAAGAGGAAAACCCGGCGGGGGACGCAACATTCCCTAGAGCTCGTTAATCACATTCACTCGGCGTGACCACACCAACATCGAATACACACAACCATGCCATCATCAACATTCTTCATTCTCTTGTTTTACATTATGTGTTACATTTTGGTTTTCAGTATTGTTTTCCTCGGCCAATATGGTTACAAATCACAGCTATTCTTCTTTTTTCTTGAATTATATTCTTTTCATCCTTATTTTGATTTTTTTTTCCTTATGTAGTAACTATTTTGCATTAATTTGTCACACAGACCTGTCTTGAAAACTTCGTAGCGCACAGAGAAACCGGCTCCGTGTGTCTCGTAGTCAGAGACAAACTTGATGAGGAGTTGATCGCCGCTGGAGATGATTGGCGAGGGGGCGATTTTGCCACAGAACTTGCCCACCATGGGTGCGAGATCATCCGCGCCGTTGTACACTTCAACGTAATCGTACCTAAGGGGGAAACGGGGGAAAATTAGTTTGATAATACAATGTGGTAAAGTCTTGACTGCAGGAAAGATTGGAATACAGTGGTACCTCGACCTACGATCAGCTCTACCTACGACATGCTCGAGATACGATGAAAATTTTGATCGAATAATTTGCGCTAGATACGATCAAAATTTCGAGATGCGACCAAGCCAGGTGGCCATGGCACTGTCTTGCCACATCTCTTTCGTGTATAACAGATATCTACGAGCACTGAATGGTTTCTTTCGCCTACACATGGACCAGAAAACGCACAACGCATGGGCGGGCAAAAAGAGGGCTTTCTGGGTAATGAAGTATACTCGTGCACACAACACCGATAGCCAATGGCACCCTTTCTCAGAATAAAACTTCATTACCCACAACCGCTTTTTCTTCCTTAGCCTGTTAGCTCCCACGATTGCTTATTCAAGACTACTTCTCGTTGGCAAGTGGCCGTGCGTTATCCTATTGTGAGGACATTTGTGTGCATCATTTTTGGAATATTTTGAGGGGAATACAACAGCAAACAGCCCATCGATAGCGAACGTGACGGTGGAGGCGTGCCAAACAGCTAACCCGGCCAGAACGAAGGTAAAAAAAAAAATTAAAACTAAATTAGAATGTTTTGTGTAAAGTTACATTAAACGTATGTTTGAGTGTGTCTGTATATATTAATCCAAGTTAATTTAAATTTGTTTGTTTCGTTACAAGTGCTTTGTCGTGGAAATATTTTTTTGAAAGATCTAGTAATGTGATTTTATTCCTTGCGACATTTCTTTTTCAACATGAAAATTGGTGGCTGCCTCACAGTTCTGGGGGTTTAGGGTTCAATCCCGGGTCGGTCGTCACTATGTGGAGTTTGCATGTTCTTTCTGGGCTTATGTGGGTTTTCTCAGGGTACTACGATTTCTTCCGAAATCCCCAAAACATGTAGGGTAGGCTGGTTGAACACTCTGAATTGCCCCTAGGTCTGAATGTGAGCATGAATTGTTGTCTGTCTCCTCGTGCCCTGTGATTGGCTGTCCACTGATTCAGGCGCCCCCTGCCTAGTGCCCGTAGTTAGCTGGGATAGGCTCCAGCACTCCCTGTAACCCTTGTGAGGATAAGCGGTTCAGAAGATGAATGGATGATAATTTGTTCTTTGAGAACTATTGTCATTCTATATTAACTTTTAATGTTATGATCTTATTTATGAAAAAAATCACATAAAAGATTTTTCTTTAAAATAAAGAAAAACATCTTGAGTGAGCTCTGAGTTAAGATGGAGACCAGTTCACAATGTTTTATAATTCTATGTTGTCAAAAGAACTGACGCAAAACCATTCATCAGCTCCAAATAAAAATCACAATTCTTAATAAACAAATTTTTTATCATCGCTGTCACTCGTGGCCTAAAAAAACATAATCTACCTTTTGAGAGAGCCAGTCAGACCTTTGGGCAAACCCCATCGTCTTATGACAATCCACATTCCACGAGAGGACAGAAAGTGCTATTCTTCAAATCAATGCGAAGTGTATAAATAATAATAAGAGAAGGCATGCAGGGCACCCAGGCCTCACTGGAGAAAAAGGGTGCAAGGGAGTCATAAGACAACCCCCGAAGCAACAGGAAACAATGGCCGTCTTAATATAACGACAAGGGGAAACTGTTTTAGCGGATTAGCAGCGGATTAACAGGCAGACGTGGCGAGCGGTATGAAGCCAATGAGGAAATGACAGATTAAACCCTTAAGCACGAGAGAGACTGCGGCTGCTCACATCTGGAAACCGTAAACACACATTCAAACTTAACCTCGTCAGTCACACTTTCACATTTACTGGAAAGGTTCGTAAAAAGGAGAGGCCTTTAGTTGCCAATGCCACCTTCTTACATTTGTAAACTAGTCCAAAAGATCAACAATGAACACCACTTGGCTCCATACACTGACACACGATACCATATTTTTCCCCCACGTAGCATTGCAACACAGTGCAATTGATCAATGAGATTAACAGCGCAATTCATTCATTGGCTGGCCACAAATTCAGTGTGTTCCCTGCCTGGTGCCCATAGATAGCTGGGATAGACTCCAGCACCCACCATGACCCTTGTACAGCACATATTAATGAACATATTTATATTCACGTGAATGAACATATGCAAATATGTAAGATTGTAGCTGAGGGCTAATGTCCATCTTTAGTCCCTTGTGTAGGTTGAAGATAAATGATGACACATTCTAGACACACACACACACACACAACACAGTTTTAGACAGCGTTGTGATCGAAATTTTGTTCCGTCTAACAGCCAGGCTTTAAGATGATTGGCGAAGAGGTTCCGAGACGGGAGTTCACGTATGTTAATTGGTATTGAGTTCAAGGTATGTGCGGCATGGACAGAGAAAGTACTTTGGCTGAATGCACTCTTTTTGAAGGGAACTTCACAGTCACCTCTAGAGCCAGCCCTTGTTTTTGTACAAAATCTTGCTATGGAGGAGAAGCTTTGTGTTGGAAGATATTGTAAACGAAGTTGAAAACTAAGAGAATGCAATTGATCACACACTATTAATGGATAAAAAAAGTTGCTATCAATGTCTAGTCTTAAATTATATAATATTATAATGATATTATATAATTATATAATACAACACTCCACTTATGATGCAACCCTTGAGATTGGAAGTTGTACACTGGCTGAGCTGCTGGCATTTCAAAGTGGCTTCTGTAAATCATTGTCCATGTAAGCCTTGCTGAGATGCTACAGATGGCATTTGTACAAGTTTTTTTTACTTGTGTGTACGTGTGATTACAACGCCGCCACCTGCCATCATATATAAACACACACACGTCCATCTTTCACTGTTTCTCACCCCCCAAAAATGTACTTCATTTACTCTCTATTTCAGAAACTCACACATGTGCAAGTGTGCGGGCACACGCACACACAAAATGATGCTCTCAGTTATTTTCCAGCCAATCCACATTAGTGGGAATAGAAACTCAGACATATCACGTACGGAAAAGATTGACCAAAATTCACCATCATTTAGAGTAAACTCGCAAGGGAATGACTAAACCACACACACACAAACACACAAACAATCAAGAATTATGACACACACGATCTGGAATACGATAAAGATTTCTCAAAAAATTGCTCCCACCCCCAAATAAAAAGTCTGCTGACTGTCCCTCACCTGGACTGTGTTCAACAAGACTTCTGGGAAATCAAAATGGGAACAGAGGAGGGGGGGAAAGGAGGGATTTGTTCTGATTGAGGCCTGCACGAGAATGCAATTCAAGAGCTCAACGGTGTCCGACATGCATTTTCAATGTTCTGCGGTACACATAATGAGGTCAAACATGACAGAAAGCGTACAGTGTAAGCTTTAACAAGAATTGTTCAGTCTCCTTTCATTATTCAAGCACAATGACTTCATAGAATACAACCTTGCTACGTTTTTTCTATGCATGTTGCTATTCGATAAATTGTCTATTTTGGTTTAGTGTATTTTTCAAACGCACCGAATTATAACACCACTAATGAAGGATTTTTTTTTCATACTTAAAGTGAAATGGAACAGAGTTCAATAATAAATCAATAATCGTAGATCATGTATTTGGTTCCGAATGTGTGTTGTATGTTTGTGTTTAAGATAACTCAATAACGAATAAAGGGATTATCACATTTTTAGGATAAATTTGTAGTATGTAGTGCAAAAAGTGATTAGATTTTAGGGGAATGAGGTTAAAGAGCACATATTAAATAAATCAAACTCAAATTATACTACTAATTTACTTTATTTGTAAATTGACTTATTAATAAATAATCTAGGACAATGTTTAAAGGTTTTTGCTCGTTCGCCTAACAATTCTGAGAACAGGAGTTCAATCTCCAGTGGGTTCCGACCTTCTTGTAAGGAATTTGCATGTTCACTTGAGCCCGTGTGGGTTTTCTCCGGGCTCTCCGGTTTCCTCCCACATCCCCAAAACATGCTTGGTTGAACATGATGATGAACCATGATGTATTTAGCATTTTGACATAACTCAGCGAGGACTCTCGTTTGGCTGCCCCAATAATGAATGCCAGATGTGGAAAAATCGAAAGAAAAGTTTCATCTAAAATGCTTCTAAAATTGCATTACACATTAAAATAATTCAGTTTCATCTGAAATTGACATTTCCCACAACTAATTTGCCATATTGATTCATGTTTACAGTAAAACTTTCAAAAAGACAAGTTAACAATATATTGCCAGAGTTGAGAACGTTTTTCTTTACCAGAAATAACATTGAACTTTATTCATTAATGTTCTGGAGTCGCATTAAAGAGAAACAAATTTACCACCACATTCTGAATTAATGAGGTAACTTTATATTCTAATAAAAGATGAGAAAGCTAATATGTATGCGTCTGTGTATGTTTTGTGAGGAAAAAGACTCTTTGTGCAATGACGCTCAGTCATTAGCTTCCCTCCAAAGAGGGCAAAGCAATAAACACCATATCACTCCTACTTTACTGTGACAAGTCTGGACCACCTCAATCCTAACCAACACACATCTACATACATAACATGTGACATGAATTAACTGGCTACACTCATAACAGGCACAGTTTTCAAGCTACCCGACTCGTAAATTATTCAAGTTGCGAGCCATTTTCGAAAGTACAATAGAGACTGCTGTTGTTTTTCTTTGAAAAAAAAGTATTTTTATTAGGAATGTCCAAATGGAGATTTTTTTTTTTTTACTTCCAAGCCAATTCTTTTCAAGACATATTTCGCCAATACCGATACATTACCAATCAGATGCCAGAATTTCTCATCCAGTAGAATAATGCAAAAAAAACGTATTAAAGTTTTAAGTATCAATGTGAGCCTTTGTGGTACAAGGGGGTATCACCAGGGATCATTTTAATTAGATTAGAACTTTATTTCATCCCGCATTCGGGAAATTTCTTCGTGGCAGTAGCATAGCAAGACAGACATAAGACACACAAGACATTGTAGACCTGGGTAAGAAACTGGAGCCACACACAGGAAGTCCACAATAAGACTTTAATAAGAAATGCTGTATTTTACACCATACTCTGTTACCAAGAGAAATTGTCCCACTCCTCAGACATGTTCGCATTTGATTTACTGCAGTCGACAAGCTCAGTGGTACTGAGAACAAATGCTACAACTGGATCGCCTTCGATCTTGTGGCAAAATTCGATGCAAAAATAGCCGTATTGGATCGAGACATCACTAAAGTGTACTGTATGTGTTTGTTACTTGTATATTTGTCTCTTCCAACACCCCTAAGGCATTCAAAAGGAGACAGACGCGACACATTCTTTTACTGAGGAAGCAAAAACAAGACTTAATTGTCCATTCAACTTGTTGACATCACTGCCTTCTTTCCCCCCGTCGCAGTCTTGCGCTTATTTTAGAGAAGTCAAGAGTTGCATTCTGGGCCAGATATGAGAACAAGAGTCTTATGACTGGACTAATTTTGACTGTTATAAGAGTGCAAAACATATGACATTGCTTTCTTAACAGCCCAGTTGAAGGCTGGTGCATTCCTCCTAATATTGTAAAGAGTTAGTCCATGAGGTCATAAGCTTTTTTTGTTTCTATCTTGGGCTAAAATACGTCTTCACGTGGAAACGTTTAAAAATTGCCGCTATGAGTGTGACTCACAATACAAACTCCATGAATTAATGGTATCTATTATTGATAAATAATGTTAGATTTAGAAGATGAAGTGAAGTTTAAGGAATTGAAAGTGAATTTAAAGGAGGTCAGCGGCCAAATAGGAAGTGAACTCATGATTGGTGAGGTCATTGAGGTTGCTTTATACTAAGGGTAGAGAAACTATGGCTCGCGAGTCAAATGTGGCTCTTTTGATGGGTGCATATGACTCTCCGCTAACCTGTAAACTAAAATGTACACAAATTTTCATTAGAATCCCTTATACATGCATACAACATTGATGCTCATTGATTAGCAAAAGTGTAACAATGTTTTATATACTTTCACTATTAAATTCTGAGTATGGTTGTCGAGGAATATCATTTAAAAATATGAATTATTTCTGGCTCTCTCTGTCAAAAACGTTCCCGACCTCAGCTTTATAGTCATGGTGAGTGTTTGTGATTATGCCCGAGGATAATCAATCCGCTTTTGTTTTAGTGTCCCTTGTCATTTATGTTGCATTGATACATCTCGTGGGAGAAAGCGATTGCTCGGCCAACACTGGGAGAAAAAAAAAGACATCCCGAATTATCCCGCCACCGACGCATGTTCCCGAACTGGCGCCTGCGTTGTTACTGTTTTTTTCCCCGCCGCTTGGAGAGGATGGACCCCTTGGCGGCGACGCTATTTCAGACGTGAGATGACACGAAAGTGTTACTTCTGCCGTCTGTTCACTTTTGAAGTTGACGGAATAAAAAGGGCATCACTAGAACAAGACAGACCTTGTGTTTTGTGTTTAAAAGGTGAAACCAAACATAGCACCTTGAAAGCTTCTACAAATATAGTTTAAACAAGTACATTAAAAATTCTCATTTTAAACAGAACCAGAAGTCAACACCAGTCATGCATGATAAGATGACATGATAAATACTGCACAGCGAGGCAGTTTAACTAAACATTGTAGTGACTTCAAATGATGAAACTGTAAATCTAAAATTTCCCATAAGGTAAAACTAAATGACTAAGTAAGAAATGCTATCCAGCAGACATAGGATGACAAATAGAGCAAATGATATATCTGAGGAAAAGTTCTGGTTTTCAGATTACCCCAGAAGGCAACACCATGTCAATATTTGGATGTACAGCAATACCTCGCCACTTTGCGGCTTCAGCACATTGTGGCTTGGATACTCCAAATATAGATGAAAAGCTCTTTGTATAGGAACAATAATACAAACCTGAAACGGGGTGGGGGCTAGTCACATTTGGAGAGTATTTCACGAGGGGACATTATCTAACTTCAGGAATTAAATAATAGTACAGAGAGTGTTTTAGAAGTCCAAATAATATTAAACACCCTATAAACACAGTCCCTACAACCCAGTGATTGACCCATTGCGCCAGGTCTTGGAACCTATTTACCATGATAAACGAGATATTACTGTGTACATCAGGGGTGTCAGACTCGGGTTGGTTTGCGGGCCGCTTTAATGTCAACTTGATTTCACGTGGGCCGGACCATTTTAGATATAATATTTAGATATGTTTTTTATATAAATGGATTAAAAGAACTGGATTAAAAGCCCTGAATATTCAGTTTTTTATAGATCTAAAACAATGTTTATTTTAGCTTTTTTACATATTTTTAGATTTTACAAAATGATTTTTGAACTAAAAAAACAGAAAAAAAATAAAAAATTACAATTATTGATTTAAAAGGGGGAAAATCAGGAAATTTAATATACATCTATAATCTTCATTTTAATTTGATCCTAAAACAGAAAGTCGGCACTCATGATTTTCTTTCGCGGGCCACACAAAATGATGCGGCGGGCCAGATTTGGCCCACGGGCCGCCATTTTGACACATGGTCGGGCATAATCACCTTACACCTTACACTAAAGATGGCGGCGCGCACTGACGCTGCGGCTCTAAGCTCTCCAGTTCGGTGTCGTTCGTTATCTTACAGTCGCCAGGATTTACTCACTATCCGAAGGATATGCGATACATCCGATTTCTTAACACACTCTCCGGGATCTCCGTGGCTAGCCAGCCCACCAAAAGCACGTCGCAGGCGGCGAAGGGATAGGAAACAGAAGCGAGGCTGCCGGGGGGGGCTTGCTGCTAAGCTCAAACAACAACCACACCGAGCTCCGCTTCCAAGTATCCTTTTGACCAACGCCCGATCCATCACCCACAAAATGGATGAGTTGGAACTTCGTATTGCTACCAACAGCTTTGTTAGAAACTGTAATATTATTATCATCTCCGAAACGTGGCTACATCCGCATATCCCCGACGCGGCGGTATCGCTAGCTAGCCGAACGCTTTTTCGCAACGACCGTTCTAAAGTATTAACAGGAAAAAGCAAGGGCGGTGGACTGTGCATGTATGTACATAATGAATGGTGTTGCGACAGTAAAATTATTGACACTCACTGTTCCCCGGATTTAGAGTTATTAGCAATACGATGTAGGCCCTATTATCTTCCAAGAGAGCTTACCGTCGTCATAGCAACGGCTGTCTATATACCTCCGAATGCTAACGTTAACACGGCACTTAACCTCCTGCTAGCGGCTGTTAACAAACAACAGCTTGCTCACCCCGATGGAGTTTTTATTGTCGCTGGTGATTTCAACAAGGCGTGTTTAAAGACTGTTTTACCTAAGTTTATTCAATACGTAAATTGTAATACTAGAGGAGACAAAACTCTTGACCATGTCTATTCTAACATCAAACATGCTTACAAAGCCACTTCCCTACCCCACCTAGCTGGATCAGATCACCTCTGCCTATCTCTCACCCCCGCTTACACACCACTCCGGAGGCAAACAACGCCACAAATAAAGACAATAAAAACTTGGCCCGACAACGCACTGTCTCAGCTGCAAGACTGCTTTTCCCGCACCAACTGGGAACTTTTTGTACACGACAACCTCCAGGACTACACGGACTCTGTTCTTTCTTACATAAAAAACTGCATCGACAACGTCACTATAGATAAACGAATACGGGTTTTTCCTAACCAAAAACCCTGGATGACCAATGAGACACAGGCACTCATCAAATGCCGTAATTCCGCCTTTAGATCAGGGGACAAGATAAAATATAGCGCTGCCAGAGCTGAGCTGAAAAGAGGCATTAAAAAGGCCAAGGCAGCATATACCAAAAAAATTGAGGAGCACTTCACAGAAAATAACCCAAAGAAGATGTGGCAAGGAATACGACATATAACCAACTACAACAACAATACTATGTCTGTTAATGCAGATGCCTCACTAGCGGAGAATTTGAACCGTTTCTTTGCCCGCTTTGAGACTGACAAATCAGGCCCAGTCTCAACACCCCCACCACCACCCTGCAGCAATACACTGACGTTCCGGGAACAGGAAGTCAGACTGGTAATGCGGTCGGTGAACACCAGGAAGGCTGCGGGCCCTGACGGAGTACCTGGGAAGGTGCTCAAAGCCTGTGCTGACCAGCTGGCTGGAGTCTTCACAAATATTTTCAATTGTTCCCTGCAACTATCCATCATTCCATCTTGTCTGAAATCTGCCACCATCATCCCTGTCCCCAAAAAGCCAACCATTGGCAGCATGAATGATTATAGGCCTGTTGCCCTCACGCCTGTGATCATGAAGTGCTTTGAAAAGTTGGTAGCCCGCCATATCAGGAATACAATCTCTCCCTCAATTGACCCTCACCAGTTTGCTTACAGGGCAAACAGGTCCACTGATGATGCTATTGCCATTGCTCTTCATACAGCACTGAGCCATCTGGAACACCCTGGGAACTACGTGAGGATGCTCTTCATTGACTACAGCTCAGCCTTCAATACCATAAAACCGGACATTCTGACTAACAAACTCTCCCACCTTGGACTATCCTCTTCAATCTGCTGCTGGATAAAGGACTTCTTGACCAACCGCCCACAGACTGTTAGACTTGGTCCCCACCTCTCTTCCTCCATTACACTAAGCACTGGCTCCCCTCAAGGCTGTGTACTGAGTCCTCTTCTGTACTCCCTGTACACCTACGACTGTGCACCCACCCACCAGTCTAACGCCATCATCAAATTCGCTGACGACACCACTGTGGTCGGACTCATCTCAGGAGGGGATGAGTCGGCTTACAGAGATGAGGTCAAAATTTGTCTTCGTGGTGCTCGGTGAACAACTTTCGCAAACACGGCACAGATCTGGCCCCACTCCTCATAAATGGAGTATGTGTAGACAGGGTCCAGTCCTTTAAATTCCTGGGGGTCCACGTCACGGACAAGCTCTCATGGTCTACAAACACCACGGCAGTGGTGAAGAAGGCTCAGACACGACTCCATTTCCTCAGGGTGCTCAGGAAGAACAACTTGGGCTCCAATCTTCTGAGAACCTTCTATAGAACCACTGTAGAGAGCATCCTGGCGTACGGCATCACAGTGTGGTACGCTGGAAGCACGGCGGCAGACAAAAAGGCCATGCAGAAAGTGATTAACACTGCCCAGAGGATTGTCGGCTGCTCTCTGCCCTCACTTGAAGACATTGCCAGCCCGCGTTACCTCAGCAGAGCCAAGCACATCATAGGGGACCCTTACCACCCTGGTCACAATCTGTTCCAGCTGCTGCCCTCTGGCAGACGCTATAGGTCCCACAAAGCTCGGACAAATAGGCTTAAGGATAGCTTTTTCCCCACATCCATCAGACATCTAAACTCGCGCTAACATACACACATTCCCTTCTGCGGCATATGAATAGATGTTTGGTTGGTGATCTGCCGCCTCCTAGCTGACTTGAAGGAAGGTAAGTGGCAGACAGTGTGCGGAAATCGAGAGGTAAGCGACCTGTATGTAATCGCGAGGTAAGCGACCTGTATCCACAACAGCGGAATGACAAATTACAAGTCCGTAACTTACACTTAGTTAGGTCTTTTGCCGACTAAACGTAGCTTATGGAGCAGCACCATCAATTTCGTCACACGCAGCTTCTGCGTGTGATGACAAGTAGGCTTTTTTTGTGTTGTGGTAATGACGACATGGCCTATGTCCGATTATTATTATTATTATTATGTGGTGTACATGAATAGATATTTCATCATATTTGGAAGAATTGCATTGCTTTTTTGTCGGCTAAATATGCTTTCAAAAACTGAAAAGTTAGGCAATAGTGGCCCAGTAGATGAGTGGTTATCACGTGAGCCTCACAGTTCTGGGGTGGAGTTCCACCAATTCAGGCTGGCCCCAGCCTAGTGCCCATAGTTAGCGTGTATAGGCTCCAGCACCCCCTGCGACGCTTGTGAGGATAAGCACTTTGGAAAAGGAATAAATGAACAAAAAGCTAGGACAGCCACCAGTAGATTTAAAGATAGCTATGTAAATACAAATTCAAGTCAAAGTCAGACCAATCACTCGGCTATGGCGCGAGACAAAATGTAATATAAAAAATGTCCCTGAAGGCAACACCAGGAAACCGATTAAAAAAATACTGAAAGGGCAGTTAATAGCTTATGATATGAAGACAGTTAGATCGGGATTTTAAACAATGACTTTATGAACAATCACTAAGGATCTGAGAATTCAGACTACCCCTGAAGGAAACACCAGATAAGATAAAGACATAAATTACAGAGCAAGGTTCTCTTCCATAGCCTTGTCTTTACGACACCCCCACTTTTCTCCACAGACATATTTGGAACGTTTGACTCACTCCCAAAAACAACGGTAATGCCGCCAAGTCAGAGAGCTTCGAGCTACACGTTGCCTTTATCATCCAACACAAACACAACAATGTAATCATGAAGGAGGCCTTCCCAAACCACACAGCATGGAGCTGCTGGGTGGGCTGCAACCATCACACACTACATAATACTCAAACAGCAAAGTAAATACTCTCAAAGTTCATCGGAATTGGGAAATCTGTGAGGGGGAAAAAATACAAATAGAAAATACACCTAAGTATTGTGGCATGAGAGTCCTTTAGTTCAAAACACCTAATAACCATTTTGGACATTAGATATTTTCACACACTACATTAACATTTTCTTCCCACTCTACTATCCAAATGCATTAAACAGTCCAAACAGCATTTATTTTACATTGCACATGGTATCCGAAAACATCCAAAGTCAACCTATACAGTTGTGGTCAAAAGTTTACATACACTTGTGAAGAACATAATGTCATGCTCTCTTGAGATTCCAGTTATTTCTACAACTCTGATTTTTCTCTGATAGAGTGATTGGAACAGATACTTCTTTGTCACAAAAAACATTCATGAAGTTTGGTTCTTTTATGACTTTATTATGGGTGAACAGAAAAAAGTGATCAAATCTGCTGGGTCAAAAATATACATACAGCAGCGCTAATATTTGGTAACATGTCACTTGGCCATTTTCACTTCAATTAGGCACTTTTGTTAGCCATCCACAAGCTTCTGGCAAGCTGCTGGTTGAATCTTTGACCACTCCTCTTGACAGAATTGGTGCAGTTCAGTTAAATTTGATGGCTTTCTGACATGGGCTTGTTTCTTCAGCATTGTCCATAAGTTCTCAATGGGGTTTAAGTCAGGACTTTGGGAAGGCGATTCGAAAACCTTAATTCTAGCCTGATTTAGCCATTCCATTACCACTTTTGATGTGTGTTTGGGGTCATTGTCCTGTTGGAACACCCAACTGCACCCAAGACCCAATCTTCAGGCTGATGACTTTAGGTTATCTTGAAGAATTTGAAGGTAATCCTCCTTCTTCATTATCCCATTTACTCCTGATTGTGGCAGTGACAAAACAGTGCCATGCACTTTATACTTACAAAAAATTGTTTGCACTGTTGCTCTTGGGACCTGCAGCTGCTTTGAAATGGCTCCAAGTGACTTTTCTGACTTGTTCAAGTCAAGGATTTGCTTTTTCAGATCCATGCTGAGCTCCTTTGACTTTCCCATTGTAGCGTTTGTGGGCATTTGCATCCAATGATCCCTATTTAAATGGCCTCAGATAAGTCACCAGCTCTAGTCACTCATAATCACTCACAAGATGTTAAGAGGCCATGCTATGAAGCTCATTTCACTGACACAACTTTCTAATCCACCAAAATTGCAAATTCGTGCTGCTGTATGTATATTTTTGACCCAGCAGATTTGATCACTTTTTCTGTTAACCCATAATAAAGTCATAAAAGAACCAAACTTCATGAATGTTTTTTGTGACAAACAAATATCTGTTCCAATCACTATATCAGAGAAAAATCAGAGTTGTAGAAATAACTGGAAACTCAAGAGACCCATTACATTATGTTCTTCACAAGTGTATGTAAACTTTTGACCACAACTGTATATGATAAGTGTCCAAAATGCACTTTTTCCTTCTTTCTGCATCAACAATACTATTTTTTTAAATTCATATTTCCTTCAGTTTTTTTAATCTCCTATTAGTATCCAAATACAGTGGTACCTCTACTTACAAAACCTGCTCCACTATCAGACAAAAGACCAAAAAATGTCCAGAAAAGGGGTTTTGGTCAGACTCTGTTGGCAGCCAGGTGTTGGAAAGCACCTCTAACACGACAATCAAAAAAATACTGGATGAATGAAGTATATTTGTTTCGGGGATGCTTGACTCTCTTCCGTTTCAGTTTTGTAACTTTTATTTTTATCATATGTTGGGACAAAGTTTTTCGCATTGAGGCTTTTCGTAACCTGAATGTTTTGGATGTAGAAGCATTCGTAAGTAGAGGTATTGTATTATGACAGACTCCAAATTTTCAGCTCTTTTACCGTCTGTCCCACCCCGAGATTTTGCTCAAAGGCAAGATTTTGTTCACTGTTACCTTGCCTGTATGTATCCCAATACTCTTTGTCTAGGAGTTACATTTTTTAAGATTAAAGCAAGCCTTGTTGTTATGTTGAGATGATCCAACATACCTTTACCTCATCTCCACCATGTTTTTATGGTGACTTCAAGACACACACACAGTGGATACAACATCAAAAAACAAATGCCCTTCTTTACTGCGTGTCACTGTGTGTGTGTCTGCGTGCATTCATAAAGTGGGCTCTTGTTTTTTTGACAGCGTCTCCTCTGTCTTCTTTAAAGTCTCCATAAAAGCCCGGTGAATAAATCACAGCTGCACAGATGGTCTCCTCTCTACTACTATCGGATCATGTTGCAGACCCGCGGGACTCATAAGTATTAGCGCTTTGTACTTGCGAGTACTTATTTGTTTTTTTTACATCTCTCATATTTTGCAATGATCGTGTGTGTGTGTGTGTGTGTGTGTGTGTGTGTGTGTGTGTGTGTGTGTGTGGATGTGTGGATGTGTGGGCGACACAGTGAGCAACAGTGCAACTATGCCATAACACCTACAATGTGATGATGACTCAAACGGGATTGATTTTCATTTTTAATGAATTCTAATGCTGTTCAGACAATAGAGTTTACTGCTGAGTTTTGAACTCTGTTGTTAAGCACATTCGAACTCTGTTGTTAAGCAAAAAGGAGCAATCAGGGGAAGCCCATAAAGAGCATCTCAGAGGAACTGGTAATAAAGACTATGTTACCCGAAGTCAAGGGTCACCAACCTTTTTGAAACTGAGAGCTACGTCACGAGTACTGATCATTTCAAAAAGCTAGCAGTTTGTAACATAGATCTGTCTTTAATTTTGTGTTATAATCAACAGTTGGCATATTTTGTGTGAAGTGATTTTTCAAAATCATGAAAAAATCTTGGTGAGTAAATTGTACACGAGTACATGCAAAATTAAAAACATTTGTCACATTACATTGACAATTATCAGTGACTTGGGGTTGTAAAAAAGGTTTAGTACTCCCACCTTGATATAATAGGGGTTGTTGGAAAATGCAACCTGACATGAATGACCTGAGTTTTATAATCTATTCTAGAGTAGCCCAGTTGATTAGAGTATAAAATTGAACAGAAGAAAAAAAAAATCACCAAAACGAGTGTGGGCTTTGGGAAGGAAGATATTGATTAGAATGCCGGGATGGAGAGTGAGGGTGGTAGTATTCAAGGGGACCAGTCATAGTTCCACTCCAAAATAGTCCCTTTTTACCCAGAGGCCTCTTCACAATGTTGTGTCTATCAATGTTTGTGTTTCTGAGATTGATAAGGTGCATTTTTTTACCTTCTTTCTTAATGTTCTGCTTTGTTTTTCCAAAATCATTGCTTTCATTTAGAGCACATGTGTCAAAGTGGCGGCCCGGGGGCCAAATCTGGCCCGCCGCATCATTTTGTGTGGCCCGAGAAAGTAAATCATGAGTGCCGACTTTATGTCTTAGGATCAAATTAAAATGAAGAGTATAGATGTATATTAAATTTCCTGATTGTCCCCCTTTTAAATCAATAATTGTAATTTTTTAATCATTTTTTTCTGTGTTTTTAGTTCAAAAATCATTTTGTAAAATCCAAAATATATATAAAAAAAGCTAAAATAAACATTGTTTTAGATCTATAAAAAACTGAATATTTAGGGCTTTTAATCCAGTTCTTTTAATCCATTTATTTAAAACAAATCTAAATATTATATCTACAATGGTCCGGCCCACGTGAAATCAAGTTGACGTCAATTAAATGTCTACCGTGTTGTCAATTCCAGTACTTTTGTCTCATATAGACAATCCCTAAAAACCACCAGCATTCGAATACACTGATTCAAAGCCTTTACACAGAATTACATCTCCACTTATTTTCCAGGAAAGCTTTGCCTCACTTGTTTATTTTCTCCTACACCCTAGGATGACCTTGGAGGTTGCGCTCTATTTAAAAAGCCTATTTTCTAGGTTAGTTGAAGAATATACTTGTAGCTTGATGGAAAGATACCTCAGATCAGGGATGGCGAACAAGTTCAACACAGAGCCAAAAAAAAACAAACCGTGAGAGTCAAAAAGCCACACCTTATGTAAGAAGCAGCATTAAAAATCTAAAAAGCCAAATGATTTTTTAAATATAATTCCTTTTTTTAATGAGACCTGATGAATATAAGAGAGAATAAAAATAAGAGAAACATGAAACAAAATATGATAAGAAGCAAAGAGCCGCATTGATTTTGTCTGGAAGGCGCATGCGGCTCGAGAGCCGCTTGTTCGCCACCCCTGCCATAGATTAAAAGTGCTTTCCAAAAAGTGAGCTTTCTCATTTTAATAACTGTATTTGAAGTTTTGAAGGAAATACCATTCTCCAAATCCGCACCAGAGAGCCAAACCAAGACATTGTTATCGCTGTTATCAAGCAGGAAGCACAGAAGCTTGAGAATCTCATTTCCTTCTGCAGATGTTCACCTCCTTGTGACAGCTGCAGTGAGGCTCAGCTTCCAATAGGTGGCAGAGCAACCCGCACTAATCCCAATTTTGTGCGCCTATCCGGCATGTTCTGATGTGTGTGATTGGGTGTGTGTAGTCAGTCTTACTTGCACTCTCGGTCCTCCAGGTCAAAATGCGGGTTGAAGTTGATGAGGATCTTCTGGCCCTGTTCGGGTGCCCTGATCACCCAGGCGCAATGCTGCGAGGGCGGGTAGGCGCCGGGGTACCGCGGGGAGGTCAGGTACTCCGGGGAATGGATGTCGATGGCTCCGCCGCACTTGTCTGGGAGAAAATGTCACGTTAAATGTCAATGTTCGACGTTTTTACACAAAGCAGACATTGATTAAATTCAGACAGTACGAGAAAACCGAGTGTGCTCTTCTTTAACTTGGAATGTTTAAAACAGGGGTTGCCAAGTCCGGTCCTCGTGAGTCCCTATCCAGTCTGTTTTCCATATTTCCCTCCTCTAGCACACCTGAATCAAATGATCAACTCATCAGCAAGCTGCGCAGGAGCTTCATAACGATCCCGATGATTTGATTCAGGTGTGTTGGTGGAGGGAGACATGGAAAACAGACTGGATATGGGCTCACGAGGACCGGACTTGGCCAACCCTGGTTTAAAATGACAATTTAACAAAAAAAAGTGAATGAAAAGCGCTGGAAACGCACCAGTTTGGGTGAGTGAAGTCGCCAGGAGGATGAAGTGCGTGAAAAGGACGACCCAGAGCGGCTCAACGCGCGCCCCGTGCGACATCCCGACTCGGAAATTTCTCCCCTAAATACTTGCGAGTGTCGTCCAAAATCACAATCATATAAAAATGGGGAAATGATCTCAAATAGACCAATCCCCAACTTGACAGCTCCTGGAAGGGGAATTAATCCAAATGGGGTGGGCAAGAAAATAAAAAGAGGAATTCCGTTAGGTCCGTGCGGTGGCTCGCACTCGGAAAAAAGCCTCGGCAAACCGGGGAGTAAATCCACTCGAAGGAAGCTTTGGAATTGTGGAGCGATGGAGGTGGAAGACGCGAGCCGCTCGTCAGCGCGCCGAGGCAGACAAGAGCGCCCGCTGGCTTGCCTCCTCACTCCGGAGCTTTTTCTCCGCCCCCCTCCCTAAACTCCCTTATACCCTCCCTCTGAAAACTCCCCCCTCTCAGCCCTGTCCCTCCCTGCCTCTCTACCCGTCACCGATGTCGGGAGCCAAACTGGAATTTCCACTCCTGCAACTCCAGCTGCGGCGTGACCACCTATGAGCTAAAGATGGGGTATGTGCACTTGAACACCCATTTCACTATTTTATTCGAAATCATTAATACTTTCTTTATTTACGTCATTTTATTCCTTTTCACGCCATTTGGAATCAATTAGCATCCTAAAACGGACAGACATCTTGCTTTTTTCATTTGCTGAACCCCTTTATCCTCACAAGGGTCGCGGGGGGTGCTGGACCCTATCCCAGCTGATTTTGGGCCGGAATCGGTGGCCAGCCAATCACAGGGCACAAGGAGACGGACAACCATTCACACTCACTAATACCTAGGGGCAATATAGAGTGTCCAATCAGCCTACCGTCCATGTCTTTGGAATGTGGGAGGAAACCAGAGTACCTGGAGGAAACCCACAAAGGCCCGGGTAGAGCATGCAAACTTCACAAAGGCACTAACCACTCGACCGCCAGGCCGCTCAGATCTTATCCTACTAAAACAAATGATCTAATTAACAAAATAACTACCTAAACAAACAAACAAACAAAAAACAAACAGACATAATGACTAACTATTCTTCTTTTTAATTCAAGCGAAACCAGAGGTCAACTAATAACAAAAGTTTGAATAATTGTCATTAGATAAAAGTTTGAAAAACACCATAAAATTAAGTGTAAGATAGCTGACTGGGTTATCAAAGGAAAAGTGATTATCTTTTCTGATCTCATCTCATTTTCTGAACTGCTTTATCCTCACTAGGGTCGTGGGGGGTGCTGGAGCCTATCCCAGCTGACTTTGGGCCAGAGGCGGGGGATACCCTGAATTGGTGGCCAGCCAATCGCAGGGCACAAGGAGACAAACAACCATTTACACTCACACTCATACCTGGGGGCAATTTAGAGTTCCCAATCAGCCTACCAGCATGTCTTTGGAATGTGGGAGGAAACTGGAGTACCTGGAGAAAACCCACGCATGTTTTGGATCCATCTTTCAAGGGCTTGCCGTTCTTAGCACATTGATTCATCTCCCATTCATCTGAGAATGTGTGGGAATAATTGAACCTCAAAAATGAACTGGGTGGTATCCCATCTTACTCACAAGCCATTTCAGTTTAATGTTCATTGAGGCGTGATGTTTTGGGCTGTCTAATTAGCGCCACTTGCAGAAGAGCAAGTCCTACCAAACAGCTGCCCTGGGATGTTACACCTGTTAAACACACCCTGATTGGGATTTCCAGTGCGAGAAAATATGTGCAACGCCACTCCGTGTTTGTATTGGCTATTGGCCAAGTGGTGAGTGCACAACACAAACATTGATCCTAAATCAGAGATTGGATTGGATTGGATAAGTTTATTCATCCCGTATTCAGGAAATTTCATTGTGACAGTAGCAAGACGGTGATTAGACAGAACAACAAAGCAAAAGCACAAAGTACAAAGCAAATCAAAGTAAATGGAATCATTAAGAATCACCAAATCGAATCATTAAGACAGAAAAGCAGCAAAAACACAAAACGAGCAAGAGTGGACTGATTTTCTAAATCGATATTTCAGAGGTTTCTCTGCTTGTTAACTCAGTTAAGGAGAGCTACAGCCCACTCTCAGTTTTCATGTTTTCAAAACCACGCCAAGCAATGATATTGCAACGTCCCAAGACTGTTAGGCTTTCACTGTTGGTGTCTCAAGATTCATTTCAATCACAACATGGCAAAAGTGAGCAGTCGAGTACACATTCTCTTTCACGTGTCATGCCCGTGTGCTGAGTAAAGCATTCAAGGACAACACGGAAACAACACGGCTCACAAAGCACATTCAGACAACCTAGCTCCTACAACAGAACACAAAACCGCATACTATATGTATATAGACACGTTTGGATTGGAGGTAAAATCGGGCCGAAAAAATCCGTCCCAACCCGACCGGGCCCACGAGTATTAATTTTTGAATTTTCGGAACGGCCCAAGCAATTAACTTGATTTGCAAGCCTGAAGCAAACACGAAATTTCATATTTTATTTGTGAGGACTCGGGACTCCCGAGACGGGAGGGGAAGGGGTGATTTATGATAACAGATTAAAGCCCGTTGTTTGTAACAAAATCTAAGTTAAACAAGACTGTATAAACATATTTTATATTATAATATAGGTCAGGGGTCGGGAACCTTTTTGACGAAGAGAGCCACAAACAATTCATATTTTCTAATGTTATTCCTGTAAACGAGTTCCTTTTCAAAAAAATTTGTAATTTCACCACTTTTAAAGTGGAAAAAAATGAATATTTTTTAAAAGATTCTTATACTGTTGCTAATCAATGAGAGGATGCATTCCAGAAGAGTCTACTGCAAAAAAAAAAAGAAGATTTCAGCAAAAAAATGAAGATCAAAGCAGTTCTAGATGTAATATCTCAGTTCTTTCACCAGCAATTTCCAGATTTTAGCTCACAGGTTAGCAAAGAGCCAGATGCACCCATCAAAAGAGCCACATGTGGCTCCCGAGCCATAGCTTCCCTACCCCTGATATAGGTGTTTGACGATTTCAACTGTTTAAATGCCTGTTCAGCGTTCTAGATTAATCAATTTCTATATGTTTTCATGGTACACAAAGTGCTACATTTTTGCAGTTGCTTAGACTAAATGTTCCCTGAGAAGGGTACAAACAAGATGTCCTCAAAAGTGACTAATCACAATGAAAGCATTGGTTAAGAAGGAATGGATTTCGTCCTTTGACCATTTTGAGCTTAAATCTAGGATCAATAACACTTTCTGCCATATTGATGGATGCTGATTGGGAGAAAATCGAGTTATTGTGACAAAAGTCCAAACATTAACATGAAGGGTGAAGCATGATGAACAAGGAGTTTTTGACAAGCACATCTGTAAGATCTGCCCATGTTTCCTTGACTACTCTGAGACTGTGGCTTTAAAGAACCCCCTATCCCTTTTTGTGTTTCTTTAAAAGATTGATCAGAAAGAGATTACATTAGTGCATGTCTAAAATGACTTTGAAATGTGGAGAAGACGTTTTAAATGACTACTATTAGTGTTTCATTAGACGTGGTCTCCTATCAATCATGTAACCGCCATACATCCATCTACCCAGCCATGCGTCCATGTAAATAGCTATCTATTCATCCATATATCTATTTCCGATCTACCGTTTGACACTGTATTCTCTTTTGTTGTACATAAGTTATAAAGTGTCAATACACTCCATTTTGCAGTCGCAGTTTTTTTGTGATTTCAAAACCTTTTAAAGGCTGCTATAAATGGAGATGTTATGTTCTAAATTTTACATTGCCACCATTCAAAGTGCTTCTGATGAACCTAGAATAACATTCAGCTTTTCAGGTTGAAGAGTTGGTATGTACAATGAACCCATACAAGTTATACAATAAATGCACAAAGTATACCATATCTTTCTTTCTCTCCCTCTCTGTTTCGTAACCTGAAAGATGTGTATGTTGAAGCATTCGTAAGTAGAGGTAACTTTGTATATAAATCACTATTTAGTTCACAGATCAGGTAATAGATGCTAGAGTTCAATGAAAAATGATTTACAATTAGAAGTGACATCCCCGTTTGCATTTGATCCACCTGAAGACAATTTCTAAACCAGACTATAAACAAGCACAAAATAATAATAATTTGAGTAATATAGACTACCTAATATAATATAATACATTTTATCTTTATTTGGATAGGACTAACATTTTCTGAACCTGATTAAAAACATTCAAATGTTATGAAAAAACTATTGCATCAAGTTTAATGTGTTATTTGTAAAAATCGGCTTGGATTTGACCCACTTGTAATCTTTTTATAATCCGGATACAACTCACGCAATGTAAATCCAATCAATCAAAATTTCAAACAAAAAGGTACTGACTGAAGTCAGCGAGTAGATCCCGAAGTCTAAACAAAACATGCTGAAGCAGTTCTGATATCTGTGCTTAGATTAGATCCACATGTAAAATTGTTCCAATCCATATTTAAAAAAATGTCTTTTGAAGTGTTTCTGAATAAGTTTTTGCAAATGTTATGGCATTTGAGGCCTGCATTCAATGCACTTTTGCAATATTTCACGATGATGTTGTTGTTTATGTGACATGTACTACCAAAAAAAAAAAAAACTGGCCTTTGCTTGATTTCCTCAGGGAGAGAAAAGCTCATGAAATGTTTGGCAAACATGACTCAGCCAAAAAATGTTAAAAAACGCAAGATATGAAGGATGTCATTTTCTTGTCTGTTTATCGTCATCAATATGTGCATCTATGTAGGTCTGCAGTAGGGCTTCAACCACACACACAAACACACAAAGTGGATGGAAGGAGGGTGGCGATTGTGTAATGACATAGTCACGTAGCCGTAATTACAGGAGTCAGTGACAGTGATCCATTAGCTCTGGGAGCCAGGCAGTGAACAGTAATGGCTCCTCATGCGCATACACTGCGGTGTGTGTGTTCTTAAATGCTGTATATATACATTTAAAAATAAGACAACCTTTTATTATACAACTGCAAGCATGCAATCAGTTATCCCTGGAAAATAGATATTTTAAAGCAGACCCCTGACGTCAGTTTCTTCGATCAACCTCAAATTCGGTTGACATGACTATCGTAACAGGAAATACAAGAAAGGCTAAAAGCCCACGCAATGGTTAAAAGGAGCCATTTGGGTCTGAAGCAGCCATTTCTCACAGAGTCATACCCCCTGCAAAGCTAAAAGAAATTAGGCACCAGTTTTTAGAATCCAAGAAAAATGTTAAGAAGTGGCCATGAAGTCAGCTCTTTCTGTTTGAAGCAACCACTTAGTAGTAATAACTGATTAAAAAAAAAAAATCTGAATATACCCACGACGCCAGTAAGTCTAATCAACATAAAATTGGGTGTTCCTTTCTACAATATGATATAAGAAGTCTGAAGGCTCATACCCAGGAGTTCATTCGAGCTGTATCCTGCCAGAACACGATACAGTACTTCTTGATTTTGGCCCAAGTGTTAATTTGACGTATCTGCCTTTGTCATAATTGGCTTCAACAGCAGTTACAGACTGCAACAATTGCGGGATTGATGTATCATGTCACAATTTATACACAATGGAACCTATACTTACGAATGCTTCTTTCTACACACAAAATATTCAGGTTACAAAAAATCTTGGTGAGGAAAGAAATTGTCCCAAAATACGAAAAATTCTAGTCACGAAATGTTAAATGAGATCAAAATATCCCCCAAAACTTAAAAACATGGCCTCTTATTGCCTAGGAAGTTGCTGCTTCATGAAGCTCATTCATTTTAATGGTGTAGTAAATATTTGTCCTTTTTTCTCTTTTTTGCATACATGCATACATTTGCATACATATTTCAGACAGACCTGGCAGACTTTTATAATTTTCAAAAATTTAAGGGGTAGTATTAAGGATTATGGAACTAAATAGGCTAATTCAATGTAAAATATGTCTCTACTTACGAAAAATCTAAGTTACAAAACCTCTTCTGAAACGAAATAATTTTGTAAGTAGAGGTACCACTGAATAATAGAACTGCACCCGCCTGCAAGCTAGAAAAAAACATCAGTTTCACCCATCAAAATATAGTTTAGTAGCAACATCAATAATAAGAACACCCCCCACATCCCAAAAGTCTCTCTAACTCAGGTCCAATCCACTTCAACTTTGATGGTCATCACTTTGAACTGGGAAAGCTTGGAGTTCAAATGGACTGGACGTCTATCGCTGTGAATGACATTGATTGACGTGATCATTCAAAGCCAGTCCTCCAAATTTCATTCAGGGTAAATGAGTTGTCTCATTTACATGTCACACACATTAAACTCATTCATTACGGGATGACATAAATCAATTTGAAAGTTTGTTTTAATTGTTTTTATTTCATATTTTGATATTAAATATAATACATTCTAAGGGAAAGTGGAGATGGTGCCGCACATTGAAGTTGAAATGTTTCCCAGATTGCTGGGAAAACAACTCAGCCGTTTACATTCCTCACACTCCGTATTTTAAAGGGACAGCTGTTAGAAATTTCCTCTTGGGGGCTTTCACTGTTGGAGATGGGCCAGGCCTCGCCTTCGCTTTGAGCTCTCGCCGTTTGGCACTGAGCAGCACTGGTGCCAACATTTGACACATGTGGAGCCTGCTAGTCCAAATATATCAATAACAAGAGTAACCGTGATGCCAAAAACTCCCTGTGGGATTCAAATTTGTCACTGTTTTTCTTGCTTTTCCTATGAAAAAATACTCTACCAGCCTGCAGATGTCTTACATTAACATCAGAATCCTTTTGTATCTGTCTATGACGTTAACTGGATAAATGTTAATCCTCCCGCGACACTTGTTCACTTATTGTCTAGCCGAATAAGACACCACCCTGTCTCCTTACCGTACATAGAACACAAGTTTGTCTGACGATGTGAACTCCCTCTATCATATTTCAAAAGGCTGTGATGATTGTGCCGCTCTATATAGAGACGATAAAAAAGTCTACTATTCCCAGCAGCAATAACCTCGGCGAACATACGCCTTCTTCACGTGGCCAAGCTCACTCCGACGCTAATCAAGAGCAGCCCACACATCCTAAATCACTTCCTAAAAAAGCTACTTGGGGCCTGACAACATGTTCAATTTTACACCCGCCTTGCCTCATTTTTATTCCAAGGGTGATGCTCTAGTGTCACGGCGCAGCGCTTTCAATCCCAATCGGGACAAAAGGCGACGGGAGGATGAAAGAGAGGAGGAGGGTTGGCGTTGTGAGAAGCTTTAAGCGCCTCTCGCGTCTGATCAACTCTGATGGCTGCGCAGTCGATGGATCGGTCGCCTGTGAAGGAGGCGATTGCTCCTCACATTGAAACCCACCTGGTTGTGCTTTCACAGCCCTTAAGACTCTTCTGATCAATGAATCGAATCGCCAACCAGTTATGTGTCGGAATAAAATACTCCAGATACATATTTTGGAAAATGGTATACCGATTCATCAAGTTAGACTGCTTAGGACTCATCATGGCAAGCTAATGTGCTTGAAGGAGACATTAGAGCAGCAAGTTGTGATTATTCCACTCAAGTATGATGCTAAGACTGTTATGTTCTACAAAGGCAGAAGCAAAGTCTGACATCGAAGCAGACAACTCAAACCAAGGAGGCGTGGACCATATTGAACCCCAAATACACGTCAACACGAAAAGGAAGTAACAAAAAGCGTGACCGGACATTTCGTCGACGGACAATTCGTCGCCGGACACTTCGTCGCCAGACAGGTCGTCGACCGGACATTTAGTCGACGGACAATTCGTCGCCAGACACTTCGTCGCCAGACAGTTATAATAACAGACAAACTTAGGGTTACGTCAAGAGGGGAGAGATTTGTTTTAGTCAAAGAGGATGATATCGTTTTAATGGCAACTGACACTAATCTCGATTTATTGGCAAAAAATATGCACTGGTATAGAGTCGGTGGTTGTCAGTTGCACTATCGGACGTACCGTCGCAAAACCAGTGCATACTTTTTGCCAATAAATCGAGATAAGTGTCAGTTGCCATTAAAACGATATCTTCCTCTTCAACTAAAACAAATCTCTCCCCTCTTAACGAAACCCTAAGTTCGTCTGTTATTATAACTGTCTGGCGACAAAGTGTCCGGGGACGAATTGTCCGGTCGACGAAATGTCCGGTCGACGAAATGTCCGGTCGACGAAGTGTCCGGCGACGAATTGTCCGTCGACGAAATGTCCGGGTACCACAAAAAGGGCCCAAAAACACGTATTAAGCGAACACTAGCAAAGGGTAAGAGATTACAAATTGGCAATGGCGACTAGCAAGGTAACACCTCAGCACCCTTCTCTTGGCTTGGCTGCGTCTAAATACCCTGTTGATAAGATGGGACACAGGTATGACCCACCCAGGAGACTCCGCCCACTCCTACTCACACCTGGGAGAAAGACAAACCATCAGCAGAACAGGATAAATCCAACATTAAATGGCACCGCGGGCAATCCGACCGTCGAGTGGCTACCATGTCGACCTCGCAGTTCTGGGGTCAAGGGTTCGATACCATGTCGGTCCTCAATGTGTGGAGTTTACATGTTCTCCCAGGGCTTGCGTGAGTTTTCTTCGAGTACTCCAGTTTCCTCGCACATCCCAAAAACATGCATTGTAGCCTGGTTGAGCACTCTAAATTGCCTGTCTGTTTCCTTGTGCCCTGTGATTGGCTGGCCACCGATTCCTGGGATAGGCTCCAGGATCCCTCGCAACCCTTGTGACAATAAGCGGTTAAGAAAATGAATGAATGAATAAATGGCAATGACAAAACAATTTTGAAGTCAAACTTTGATGGATACTTACTTTCAATCGGAGTTCATCTAAGAAAACTTCCAAATAGGAATTTAACATTGCACACTATAAGAAAAGGAAAAAAAAGTTGGTTCCACTTCATATTTTAAGTCAACAATACCACTGGCTTTTTCAAGTTTTGATACAACAGTCAATAAATAAACACTTAACTAATTTTTAGTTTGACCTCAAAACTCTAAGTAAATTGGATTTAAATTTAAGTAAATGTGGCAGATGCACCAAATGATCAGTGGCTGGAAATCTCTCCAAGAAAAATGTTACGTTTTCTTCCTAAACTCTTACTAATATTATTATTATCGAAAGCAGAAGTTGCATTGGCACAAGCAAGTAGCTCTCATGCTCATGTCTCTGGCTTCTAAAGGCAACATGTCCAATGAATGAGAGTGTGTCGGCTCAGTGCAGCAATTCGAACTCCCAGTGGACCAGCAGCACACGTTTTACATGCTCTCACAAGAAAGTCTTGGCTGCATATTATATTATATTTTCTCTCGTATTTCCCAGTTTAAGCAGCAACTAAAGACATAGTATATAAACACCCTTTATGTATCTATGCTTACGACTCATCTTCCAAGCAAGTTGAGAGACCACAAAGTGAAAACAAAGTATTGGAGTGTCAGTGCATGTTTTACTACGGTCTATTCGGAGCTCGTATGTTTTGTAGGGACTTCACTTGAACCATGTTATAAAGAGAATTAGTTGGATGAGGGCATAAATAAGCAGTCTTACCAGAAGGGGACTTGCTTGACTCATGTTCATAATTAGCGGAGGAATAGTGTGAGAAATAAAAAACAACAACCACAAACCCACCATTTTACTTTACAAAGTGGACTTTCTGCAGGTCATATGCGTACTACCACTACTACTAAACATTCGGCCTGTCACGTGAGGGGTCGCCATAGTGAATCAACTTTTTGTCCTTGAATCTGTCCTTTTTTTTAATCCTCCCCTACACCAGCCACTTTTATGAAACTTCATGTAATACAAATACACCTGGCTAAAGAGGATCCTTTCAATGTGATTCCTTTGATTTGTTAGGTAAATTCTACTAATTTACTTAAGATATGTATATATTTTTTAAGATCAGTTGTTTTTGAGAACACTTGACCCAGTTTTCTTGATAAAAACGTACACCTAAGATAACTACCCGGGATAAAAGGTTGACCGACTGTGCTCTGTTCATCAATAAATCATCACAAAAACAGTAATAAAGGAAGTGCTCATTTCGTTTCTTACACTCCGTTGTAAATCTTTGGCTCCAAAAGCGACACGCTGTCATTTATGGACTCCTCCTTCTTCTTAAGTCACTTTCAACCTGTCGTAACTCATAACAAGCCTTGCGGCTTGCCCCCAAAAATGTCTGCCTGGTCGTCGCGGGTGACAGAATGCATTTGAGCGATGATTGTGGTAGGCAGGCAGCGATGTAAAAATGCCACTCGCAGTCGTTATATGTGTCAAGGTGTGATGTTTCCATGCAGACATCCATCAACAGTGCCCGAGGCCATGCGTGAGTGTTGTTCAACAAAATGGATGTGAACACCATCTTGTTCACATATTAGAGACTTCATCCTTGATGGCATTTTTTTTTGCAATATGACCATCATGACTATCAGCAATGATGAATACATATCAGATACGTTGAAATGAATGAATGAGTGAATGTGGCTGTGAATAGAAAAGGGCTACAGGTTTCTTAGTACAAAAGCACTCAGTGCTGATAAGTTATTGTCAATTTAAGCCGCCATTTATAGCTTTTTTTTTTTGCCAAAAAGATCATCAACTCATGATCTCCCTCGATCTGGGGCTCCATGCAAGATCTCACCCCTGTGGCATCAAAATAATAGCAAGAACGGTAAGCAAAAATCCCAGAACCACATGGGGGGAACTAGTGAATGACCTACAGAGAGCTGGGACCACAGTAACAAAGGCTACTATCAGTAACACAATGCGCCGCCAGGGACTCAAATCCTGCAATACCAGACGTGTCCCCCTGCTGAAGCCAGTACACATCCAGGCCTGTCTGCGGTTCGCTAGAGAGCATTTGGATGATCCAGAAGAGGAATGGGAGAATGTGTTATGCTCAGATGAAACCAAAATAGAACTTTTTGGTAGAAACACAGGTTCTCGTGTTTGGAGGAGAAAGAATACTGAATTGCATCCGAATAACTCCATACCCACTGTGAAGCATGGGGGTGGAAAATCCTGCTTTGGGGCTGTTTTTTCTGCAAAGCGACCAGGACGACTGATCTGTGTAAAGGAAAGAATGAATAGGGCCATGTATCGAGAGATTTTGAGTGAAAATCTCCTTCCATCAGCAAGGACATTGAAGATGAGAGGGGGCTGGGTCTTTCAGCATGACAATGATCCCAAACACACAGCCAGGGAAACAAAGGAGTGGCTTCGTAAGAAGCATTTCAAGGTCCTGGAGTGGCCTAGCCAGTCTCCAGATCTCAACCCCATAGAAAATCAGTGGAGGGAGTTGAAAGTCCGTGTTGCCCAATGACAGCCCCAAAACATCACTGCTCTAGAAGAGATCTGCATGGAGGAATGGGCCAAAATACCAGCAACAGTGTGTGAAAAGTTTGTGAAGAGTTACAGAAAACGTTTGGCCTCCGTTATTGCCAACAAAGGGTACATAATTGAGATGAACTTTTGATATTGACCAAATACTTATTTTACACCATGATTTGCAAATAAATTCTTTAAAAATCAAACAATGGGATTTTCAGTTTTTTTCCACATTCTGTCTCTCATGGTTGAGGTTTACCCGTGTTGACAATTACAGGCCTCTCTAATCTTTTCAAGTAGGAGAACTTGCACAATTGATGGTTGACTAAATACTTATTTGCCCCACTGTATGTTGAGTACTTATTCATGTTGTTGACCACTTATTATGTTGTCTGCTTATTATGTGACCACTTATTTATTGACTATTTATTATTATTATTTTATTTATTATTTATTTGTGCACTTCAAGGTGAAGCTTTAAATCTCATTGCACTTGTGTAGTGACAATGAACGCATTCAATTCAATATATAGAAACAAATCGTTGAATGGCTTTTCCAGGGTGTTTAAATTTAATTAAGAATTTTATAAGGTACAATACTGTAAGTTGGAGTGAATAGAAAACTTCATACTTAATATTTGAAAAGATGCTTGTTTATTCGTTTGCTTGTGAGTGCACTTCAAGTTGTGCTCGAGGGGGTCCAGACAGTTTAGTGTCTAGAATTGACGGGAAAATATTTTATATACGCCCGCCTGCCCCACTGACATGCATTATAAATGAACCTTTGCTAACACACCACCATCAAAGTAACAAAGCTACAGGATAACACACAATTGAAGTCGGGTCAGACCTGCTTTTAAAAACTTGCCCTCACATGAGCTTCAAAAATGTCTGAATGAGGGACACAAACCCATGCGCACTATATAATTGCCCATGTTGCTTCAGTAAATCATTTTTTAAAAAATAGGGCATCAGAAAGTAGTGGGGTGTGCTTTGTATATATATGTATATATATATATATTGTATATATATGTATATATATATTGTATATATATGTATATATATGCATATATGCATATATATATGCATATATACATATATACACACACACATATATATATATATACAGACGCTCCCCTACTTACGAACATTCAACTTACGAACAACGGTACATACGAACATGTCTGCAAATTGCGTTTAAGTCCAAAAATGTTCGCAAGTCCAATTTTGTATTTCGCGTCTTTTTCGGAGTAGTACTTCTTTCCGCCGCTAATACCGACGCCTGGCGCTGTGAGAGCTCAGCTCACCCAGCATCTACCTTCTTCGTTGCAATGCGGAAGTGCGTGAATGTATCTCCAGTGTGCAAAGAACCTTTTTCATTTGTATCATTAAATATCTCATGCATCCAATATTGAATATGGTTGGTAAAAAGCTAAAGGCTTCTATTGAGGGAGTTGCAAGGAAGAGGAAAGCCATTTCATTTGAAACGAGTGGCAATAATAACGAAGCTTGATGCGCGTCAGAAAGTGGTGAGCGTTGCACATTCAGTACCATTTATAAACAGAAAGATCGAGCAGCAGGACCCAAATATTGAACGTTGCACAAAGTTTGCAAATCAATTGAATGATGCCATACAGTGCTACTGCATCATTTATGATGAAAAAAAGAAGAAAACTGTGCAATCGTCATTAGGTCGCTTCTTTTGGCCAGTTTCTAATACATAAATCTATCTCTCTCTCTACAGTACTGTACATATTCTCTCCATTTTATTAAATGTTTTTTTTTTCAGTACAAACCAATGCGTGTTACTTATACAAGCCTTAAACATACAAATGCACTTATATAAACCTTCAATATACTTATATAGGCCTTAAACATAAATTATAATACAAAATATAGCACTAAATCAACTTACAAACAAATTCAACTTATGAACAATCGCTCGGAACCAATTGCGTTCGTAAGTTGAGGAGTGTCTGTATATATATATATATATATATATATATATGATAAAGCGGTTCAAAAAATGAATGAATTAATAAATACAAAAAAATAAGATTAATCATTGGGACTTAGTGGGTAATATTAGGATGGGGTTGTGGGGCACATTTGATAGAGTGCACACACACGTGTTCCAGCAGCCCTTGTGGTTGAGAACGCAATAACACACACAAGCTGATCTCCCCAAACACAAAGTCCGTTATTTCCTGGCGTTCAGCGACATCTCCCTCAACGGCATCGATTTATTGTCGCCCGAGTGACATCCCGAAGAGAGAGAGAGAGATTGAGGTGGCAAAGTGAAGGATATTATTGATCTGGCGCAGACGTTTGTTATCGCGGCTTTGCACGATAACGGATGGAAACGCTGCAGAGTTTCCCAGGAATGGAGGTGCTGTGGTTCTGCTCAAGGTGCTGATGCCAATAGATAAAAGAGCACATCAATAACAAAGCGTGAGAGGAATGATGCAACAGACAATTTGACCTCAATTAAAGAGTTTGTGTTAGCCTGAATGACAAAAAACTAATGAAGCGATGTTTGATGAGGTTGTGACTCTCAATTGAGTTAAGAGACAGCCTGCGATGATTGTTAGTTCTCAGGATTAGGCAAAAATAATAATAATCTAAGACATTTGCCAATTAATGTTGCGGAGTGTTATTGTGTTGATGATAATTAGATTAGATTAGACAACTTTATTCAGCCCGTATTTGGGAAATTTCACTGTCACGGTAGCAAGAGGGTGAATACAGACAAAGGAAAATACATTTTAGACATAAATATATAGGTAATAAGTAAGTTAATAATAATAATGAGTTCAATTCTGTTACTGGTACCAAAGTGCAACTGTGTTTTTTTTTTAATTCTTCAAATAAACAGGATTTTTTTTTCAGTTAGCATATTAAAAAACGTGTCAAGACAGTAGTTATGCTCTGTAAATGCTGACTTAATTTTGGATCAAATCCAAATCTAATATGCTGTTCAATGGATTATTTATTCAACTCCAATTAAATTGCACAAGAATACAGTTTAGTTCACCTCCTAATTATAGTTCTTGGACTCAGCTGCTGCATTTTTTTCTGCAGTTCAGATTCATAGATTACTCAGTGAGGAATTTAGGAAAGTCTCAAATAGAAAAAGGCATTTTGCCTCAACTAAATTTGATATAATTTAATTTTCTACATCATTAAAAATCAAAGTCTTCACAATCAAGGTACCTCATTTCCCACCTCCCCCTTGGCTTCTTATTTGTTCCCTATAAGCCAGATGTTGTCAACTACCATGTCAATTCAATTTTTAATCTTGCTTTAAATCTTAGCTGACCAGATCAGAGGATTTTTTTTATCCCTAGTGCTATCAGAAATATGATCTGCTGCTTTGTAGTATGTGAATCAAGTGACAGGATAAGAACTTATCAGGTTTAGAACAGACAACATCAGGAAATGTGTCCTATGAACATGTACTTTGAAGGCTTGAAGACACCCGCATAGGAAAACATAGGATTGGTCATTTGATAGTGCCACAAGTTTAAAAAGCACATATAGGAATTTTGTCCAAGTCTAGATCCCAAAGAAGGACATCAATCATCAGAAGCCTTTGAATCCTACTTTGTAAGGCAAGTAATGTTTTGCAGTGTGTATCTTTAATAGTGACTGGCGACAGTTAGCTGTAATGAGATACATAAGGTGACTAATTTTGCCAACAAAATAGTATCTGAGGAACTTGAAGCCAATAAAATGCTAATTTCTGGAGAAATTGTTTAGTTTTATGCAAGTCAATAAAATCCAGTGAATTACAGGTCACTTATTCTTTATTAGGGGCAATTTCCAGGTCGATGCTGATTTTAGGTGACTTTCTATTCATTTTGGTGCAGTTCTGAGTCATTTCCTGGGTTTAAATAAATAATGACCACCAATAGATTTTTGTATGGGTCCACCAATGGAATTGGTACAGGTTTGAAGTGAAAAGTGTTAATCAGTGACAAATCAATGTGTTGGGTGGGATTAGCCATTTGAAATGAACAAAGCCTTTTTATAGTTTTTAAATAAGGTTTGAACCAACAAAAAGGTGATTTTTGGAACATTTTGGAGCTGGACCAGTGCGAATTGGGTGTAAACTATGTAAATACCGACAAAAAAGGGCAATAACACATAATGCACAATAATCAATAAGTAATCAAATTTGATTGAAACCCTTACCCAGGCTAGAAATCCAAGACTTAATGCAACTGTGAATTAGGTCCGGCATTTTGGAGGATGTAAACGCGGACAAAAAACAAAAGGTCAACAATACAATGTACACTAATTAACAATTAAGAATTCAAATAGGTTTCAAAGTGAGTGCATAGGAGACAACTGTATATGCACGCCCTCCTTAATATCCTTAAATTTGAGGATAAATATAAACATATAACCTTGAAATGTATTCAATTTAGATGATCCCCACCATGATTTTGACTATTAGCGACAGGTGCTCAAAGAGGGATCCTCATCTGTCCGCCACTAAATGAGGTGCTGCTCTCTGCTCTCTGTTACCATGGCAACCATCCGCCTCAACACCGCCATTTCTGCGTCGTTATTCATCTGTAATCCCCATGGTGGGAGTCACCTACCTGCCTACTGTGTCACCACGGCGACAAGAACACCTCTGGGGGGGGGAAAAGAACATCCGACCCTTTTCGAAAACCCCCCGCTGAGCCCCCTGCTGATTGCCTGCTCTGCGGCATGGCGGCCATTTCCATGGTGACGCCGATGGTAATCACACATACACACACATTACTTGTAGACACACCAACAGGTGAGTTATAACATGGAAGCTTTCCCATGAATCTGAGATGTGTCAGTTATTTATAATTGACTTAAATTCAGGACAAACATGGATGCAAATTGTCTATTTTTACTAGTGAGTGTCTTTGTTGCTACTCTTGTATCATTGTCTGATTCTTAAGTCTTTAGCTCATCTTGTTATAGTTCTTGATGTCACGCTTGTTTGTGTTCTGGTACTTAATTTATCCAGTGCTTTGTCTTTTAGTCTTCAAAGTCAATTGTTGGCTCTACAGAAGTGATAAATGTTTAATGTAATTAATGCTATTGTTTGATTCTTATTGTATAGTAGTACAGTGGTACCTCGAGATACGAGCTTAATTCGTTCCGGGACTGAGCTCGTATGTCGATTTACTCGTAACTCAAATGAACGTTTCCCATAGAAATGAACTAAAAACAAATTAATTCGTCCCAACCCTCTGAAAAAACACCCAAAACAAGATATTGGATTGGAAAAACATTTTTATTTGTTCTAATTCGCCATATATTAACAAAGTAACAAATAACTAGTGGTTTAATAGTACTAAAATGTGTTTAATAGTTCTAAAATTAGACAGATTTATCTCAAGATAAATATTTGCCCGAAATTTTACTCGTATCTCAAATTGCTCGTATGTCGAAGTACCACTGTATCAGTATTGCATGTTTAGCAATTTTTTGTACATTTTACTGTCTAGATCTTGACGTTGTTGTTTCATTGTGTACTTCTTAAAGGACTAGGATGAGTAGCTTGTTTTCCAGTGTTCAGTGACTTGTTCTTTGACGCTAGCATTTAGTTTAAGTGTTTTTGTAGTATTGTTTTATAGTTTTGGTGTACTAGTATCAATATCTGGGCTTTTTGTTTACATATCAATGTGCAGTAATTAGTGTAGGTTTCGGTATGTTGTCCTTGAAGGGTTTTGAGGCAATCTCAGGTTCACTGGTGGTTTGTTGTTATCTTTAGTGTCATTGTCTTAGAGTTCTAGTCTTTAGGTTTGTTTTTTTGGTCTTGTATTAACAGTGTTGGAGTCTTTAGTTTCTCCAGTTTCGAGATTATAGTCGTTTGTCAATTTATTTGTGATTTTGCTTTGACTGTGTTGCTCTTCTTGCTCCATTATCAGTGTCTAGTTCTTAGGCGAGTGATGTCAAACCAATTCCACAAGGGGCCATGCAGGTCCTGGATTTCTTTCCAACCAATACAGTTTAGCCAATGAATTTTCTTCTTGAACAAGCAGCACCTGACTGCAAAATTGGTTGGTTCAAATTGGTGAAAAGTTGTCTTTTTCATTAGTTGGAGGAAGCACTTGCACTCACTTGGCCCTCTATGGAATTGGTTTGACACCAGTGTCTTAGACTGTGTTCACACCGCAAGCTGAAGTTATCAAATTCCATTTTTTTACCCACACATATCCGACTTCTTCACTGTCAAAATGGCCCGAATCTCATGTATATAGTCATTTTCAAATTTGATCCAAAGTATTTTTCATATGTGGTTTTAAAACCATGCTGGGCGGCATTTTTCGGAATGTCTCCGGTCCAAACTGTCCAGTCCCTCGAATCACGGGATGACGACATAGATGGATTTGTAAATGGGGGGTAAACCAAGTGACAGCTGGTAAGTATTTGAGGGGGATTTAACAATTCAAAGGAGACATTCCTCTGGCTCAACCGAAGTTAAAATATAAAAGAAAATGAAGAGCCTTGAAGATCGATTTATAGAGGCCAAAGACCCTAATCTATAAAGTGGATGAGGCCACATAGGTAACGTATGTTTAAGTATGAGTGGAAAAATGTCAACATAAGCATTTGCCGGCTGCTTATGACGTAATTTGTTTTAATGATTTTGCGCATGAAATGAGCACAATGGATTTATTGAACACAGTAGTATTTTGAACGGTCACAAAAAAAATTGGATAGAAGAAAGAATCTATCTTGTGCGTAGAGCAAATTCCGAACCCTCAATCACAGAACTATGGTCTTCGAGTAATTAAATACAGACGCTCCCCTTCTTACGAACATTCGGGTTACGAACAACGGTACATACGAACATGTCTGCAAATTGCGTTTATGTCGAAAAATGTTCGTAAGTTCAATTTTGTATTGCACACCTTTTTCCGAGTAGTGCTTCTTTCCGCCGCTAATACCGACGCCTGGCGCTGTGAGAGCTCAGCTCACCCAGCATCTACCTTCCTCTGTCCAGTTCGTTGCAGTGCGGAAGTGCATGAACGTATCTCCAGTGCGCAAAGAACCTTTTTCATTTTTATCATTAAATATCTCCTGCATCCATTATTCAATATGGTTGGTGAAAAGCGAAAGGCTTCTATTGAGGGAAGTGCAAGGAAGAGGCAAGCCATTTCATTTGAAATGAGTGGCAATAATAACGAAGCTTGATGCGCGTGAGAAAGTGGTGAGCGTTGCACGTGAATACATCTTGAATCGTTCGACCGTCAGTATCATTTATAAACATAAAGATCGAGCAGCAGGACCCAAATATTGAACGTTGCACAAAGTTTGCAAATCAATTGAATGATGCCTTACAGTGCTACCGCATCATTTATGATGAAAAAAAGAAAACTGCAATCGTCATTAGAAAGCTTCTTTCGGCCAGTTTCTAGTAAATCTCTCTCTCTCTCTAATGTATGTATACAGTACTGTATGTATTCTCTCCATGTTATTAAGTGTTTTTTTTTCAGTACAAACCAATGTGTGTTACTTATACAAGCCTTAAACATACAAATGCACTTATATAAACCTTCAATATACTTAAATAGGCCTTAAACATAAAATATAATACAAAATATAGCACTGAGCAACTTACAAACAAATTCAACTTATGAACAATCGCTCGGAACCTAACTCGTTCGTAAGTAGGGGAGCGTCTGTAAGTCTTTGAGAATATTACAAATGATTAAAGTCATGATATCCGCAATTAAATACGTAATATTACAAGATTTAAGTCCTACATTGTAATATTACAGGATGAATATCGTAACATTATGAGATTGTGTCGTAATATTATAATTTTGTAGTTTGTTTTGTTGATTATTTTTATGTTATGGGCTTTTGGCGATGTATTAAAACAAAACTACTTTTAGTGTAATATTAGGAGAAAATGTGAAACGAGATTACTTGTTATCATATTATTATTGTGTGTTATTACATTACTTTATGTGACGTAAACCGTAAGTTTTTCAGGATACGTGGACTTTTAATTTTTTTTCTCACATAAAGACCGGTAATGAACATAAAAATGAATGTTTTAGTTTGTAGGTTCTAATACATACTAATACTTCGCCTGTATCAATATAAAGTTTTTAAATGTTTTTGTTTCTTGTGTAGTTTTCAGTTGTTAGTGTTGTGGTTTATATTCTTGATTTTGTTGTTTTATATTTGAAGTGCTCAAGTAATATGTTGTCCATCTCCGAAAACAAACGTTTATATATACCCTTTTTTTAAATCTAAAATAAGGTCAAACAACATGCATTTAGTGTTTTGCTTGGTCAAGTATAAGAGCATAAACTTCTGCTATTCTGTTTCCTGTTGTTAATATCTGCTTCTAGAGAATCTGTTCTCATTGTTCTCAGAATTGAGAGAACTTGAGTGTTCAGCAGGCTCAAACTGCGACAACAAATGCCGCCGTCGCGTGAACTAACGAGTCCTTTTTAATCGGTGCCATTAAGATGCCACCCACGTTATTAAAATGCCGGCCGCCGGCAGGAAATCTCCTTGGAAGTTTTCATTAGATTTGATTATCCGGCGGAATTAAAATCCCATCTCATAAATTAAACAAAAAGCCTTCTGAGATTTGTCTGATTTTCACAACGAGGCTGTAGATCTTCAGTATATAATTACATCTTTCAACCAGGATTAGACAGATTAAATAGATTTTTTTTTAAATAACAATGGAGCAGATGAAAAGAATTTCTAATGAATGATGTTAATGAGGGTTTTGCTTACCTGCACAGGCATTTGAAAGATACTAAATGGACAAAAGCATTGAGATGGCTGGTGATCAGTCAGCAATTTCGGTTTCCAAAACCTTTTTCAATTTAGTTTTTTAAAGGGCTCATTTTTCAAACTTTTCACATTTTGTGTATATCCAAATTTTCATCCAGTTTTTCTATAGCTACGCTTTTTTGTGTCCTGATACTTTAATGCACAATCTTTCCTTCACTTTGACTTTCTAGTATCTGAATATTTTCCCAAATCAAACATTTTACACATTGTTCACTCACCGTATATTTCCCCAATACATTTGTCCAAATCCAACCCATTCTGTGTAGAAGTATTTTTGTTTAAACTCCAAAAGTTTAGACTTCTGATGCTGTCATATTCATTTAGTTTGATGGTACACGATATTTATATTTCCAGTAGCTGTCTCAGAACCTTTTTTTCGGTTTCTTTTGTTAACTTAATTGTCACAACACATTACTGCACATATCCATTTTTTTATTGATGTCTTTATAACCCAGGGGTAGGGAACCTATGGCTCGGGAGCCACATGTGGCTCTTTCGATGGGTGCATCTGGCTCTTCGCTAACCTGTGAGCCAAATATGGAACCCGCTGGTGAGAGAACTGAGATACTAGGTCCAGTGCTGCTTTAGTCTTCTTTTTTTGAATTAGACTGCTAGAATGCATACTCTCATTGATTAGCAACTGCATAAGAATGTTGTCAAAAGTATTCTTTTTTTCCACTTTAAAAGTGGTGAAATTACTAAAATAAAAGACACCCATTTACATGTATTTTGACTTTTAAATTCGGAGTATGGCTCTCAAGGAATAACATTAGAAAATATGAATTGTTTATGGCTCTCTTCGTCAAAAAGGTTCCCGACCCCTGTTATAACCCAATAACTGCGATTGGTCAAAATACTTATTTATTTTACTCTAAATTCCCTTTGGTTTCAAAAAAATAATACTACTAATACTTCAAAATACTAAGCAACACATTTGATCTGCTATTATCTGGATAAATGTTGGCCAAACTCCACCAAAAAAGTAAAATGAAATATTACATTGTTGCTAATCTGAGCTATTCTCTCCTCTTCACCATAGCAACAACTGACATCAGTTTGGTTGTAATCCATTTACATTCTGCATAGTCTCATTTTTCAACAAGTGATTTAGCGACAGATGGATTCCAGGCAGTTTTGATGTAAACAATCTACTTGTTTTTAAAAAAATGTTTTATTTAATTAAAAAAAAAGATTATTTGACCTTTTTATCTGGCAGAAAAAAAACAATTTACTGCAAAAAATATGATTTCAAATTTAAAAATTACCTAACTTGTTTTATTATTATTGTTCATTATTTTTTATTTATTTATTGTTTCTTTTTATTTAAATATTTTGTATTTTTCCACTAGAGTAACTAAAATTAGCTTATTTGAAGACACCCCCGGATACTATGTATATATAATATACATAAATAAATTAGTTTAAAGAGTAAATGATTTTCTTCGCTTGTGAATCACTATGACTTAAATGTCACAAGATATCTTTAATCTCAGAGCACAATTACTTTTTTCATTTTTACGTTTTTCAGCTCATCCAATAACCCCTAGCCACCACCACCCCCTATTTTTTAATTAAATCCTCGCTGGTGGTGAATGCATTTGATACATAATTTTGAATATATTTGACCTTTTTTACAAGGTGTACAGCATCTGTGGCGAGGGTTAGGTGGGGGGTCTGCGGTGAGAGTGTGTTAGGGGTCTTCTCAGTAACCTCCCCGCACATTTTCACATCATAGGACATGATGTGCGAATTCATCACAGAGTCATTAGCGGTGCATCACTAACTATCAAGATGGCCGCCACGCTCGGGCGCCTGAATATTTCAACAGTTGTGGTTTGAGTGCTCGCCACTTGCCGTCCTCTCTCTTCTCGCGGAATGCCAGAATGCATCTGGACCGGTGCCAGCAAGCTCATTCATAAAAATCAAGGGAGACCAGCTGTGACTCTAATTAAATGCTGCAGGCTTTTGTTTGGCGTTTTTAAAAAGCTGCCATAGACATCACCACGCACGGAAATTAAAAATCACGTAAATGCCTCATGAAGTGTTTTATTTATGATTGAAAACTATCATTGAAGGACAGATAGGGTTAATTCAATTTCCGACCCAATTGTGAGGAACATTTACAAAATCCAGAGGAAAAAAGTTGACAAAGTTAACAGTCTAGGAGTCATCTAAATTGTCTTTGAGGCCCAAAATCACATACATTAGGTTAAGAAATGATTCAATTTTTCCCTCAAGACCCACAATCAAAGATAACAGAACAGCTGAACTCTGTTTCCATTTTTACAAATCTGTAAAAGTTTATAAAAATGTCAGGTTTCATTGATTTTTATGTAAACAACTACCGTAATTTCCGCACTATAGTGACTGACTATAATACGCATACCCCAAATTATATATACATTTATGTAAAAAGTTGTAACAAAACACATTACCAAAGCCACACCAGCAGGAATCCATGTCTTAATATGGAATATTTACAAAGAGATGATAACAAATAATGATTTGACAACTGAGACACTGAGTTGTCTACGTTATTCATGTACTATGGCCATTACAAATAAGAAGAATAAGAAATGAAATCTATAAGACACACAAAGGGAATAAATGGAAAAAAAAACACTTTACCTTGACTTATTACTTTGCAGGGGATGAAGTCTTCTTAAAAATTCACATTGTGCTTGATGATAAGGGCTGTCAGCACTAGTAAAGCACCTTGGTCATAGCACACTGTGACTATCCATCCTCTTCAAATCTGTCCAACCACCCTCGGCTAGTCTTAAAAAATTCTTCTGTAATAGCATCAAGCATCGGAAAAAGCCTTCATGAGCAATAAAGTCCACTGAGTACTGAGGGATAACGGCTATTTGGGGCTTTCTCCTAGATTTTTTTTTGCTATCCAACCGTTTTAAATCTGCCCCACCACCAATGATTAGCGTAAATTGTTCCGTGGCCATAAATTGGCATCAGCGGGAGCACTTTTTTTGTCGATAAAATATCCCCAGTTTGAAGAAATCTAACAAAGTGACTGCCTTGATATCTATTCTTTTAAAATGTGCCTAACTATCCATGGGTAGCTTTAGTAGGACCAATATTCATCTCTGGATAACAAAGTTGGCATGTACCCAGAAATAACGGGGGGTGGGGGGGATCAATAATGGCATGCTATCCCTAGCCAAGACTGCGTTGAAGAAGAATCTCTGAGCACGATACATGACATACCTGAACTCAATAGTGTTGTCATTTGCAATATCATCATGGGATGCTGGACCACCGGAACGAAACAGAGTGAATGAAAACATGAATTTAATAGGCAAGCGCAATCCTCGTATGGACTACCAAAAATCCATAAATAACCCGTGTCATTATTTCAGTCCCAGGGTACAAACAGAGAGAAAAAAGATGTGGCTTATTGTCTAAAAAATCTGATGTAACAGGTTTCACTGAAGACTTTGCCAGTCCCCCCTGCTTGTTTAGAACCAAAAGACAATTGTTGCGGTATTAAAAACAAATCTCTTTTGAAAAATGGGTGTTTAACAAATAAATAATTGAATTTACACACTTAGAGAAGGTGAAGAAATACAATCGCTCGTCTATTAGGATCCAACAGCCCTTCCTGGCCACCATAAAAAAAATCAACTCTCTACGTTGCACGGTTTGGACAAACGTAGCGAGAGAATCTTAACATACACACACACACTTACACACCCATAAAAAGCTTTATAAGGATTATAGACAAACACTTTTTCATTTTCTGAACCGCTTTATCCTCACTAGGGTCGCGGGGGGTGCTGTAGCCTATCTCAGGCAGAGGCGGGGGACATCCTGAATCAGTGGCCAGCCAATCGCAGGGCACAAGGAGACAAACAACCATTCACGCTCACACTTATCCCTAGGGGCAATTTGAAGTGTCCAATCAGCCTACCCTGCATGTCTTTGAAATGTGGAAGGAAACCGGAGAACCCGGTTTCCCAAAATACATGCAGAGTAGGCGGGTTGAACACTCTAAATTGGCCCTATGTATGAGTTTGAGTGTGAGGTTGTCCTCAGCTTTCAATTTAGGGTGTCCCCGGCCTGGTGCCCATAGTTGGCTGGGATAGGCTCTAGCACCACCTTTGTGAGGATGATTCCCTGAATCGTTTTTGATGTTTACAAAAACATGCATAATAAAACCTGAAAGTAAAGTTTACTCCATTGTTTAACAATGCGGACTTTCAGGATTAAGATGCAAGACATGTCGAAATTGTCTTCAACTTTGTAGTTAACAAAGTAAAGTGAGGACTGTGGAAGGTCACGGCGAGTTGATGAGAATTCCCCGTGAGTGAACGTATTCCACTGGCAGTGCCCTGACACAAATCGGATACATTTCCACCGCGAAAAAGCATTCAGGCCACAAATAATACGTCGGCTGGCCAGATGGGCGTTTTGGGCCCGTCGGCACGGTCGACGAGGCGAGTTTCTCGTCGGGAAAGTGATAATTACGTTCCGTCTGTAGAGGCCCTCCAGATCCCCGCTGCGTTTTTCCCAGCCGAATTCTCCAATGCCAAGCGCATCATTAGCATATGTCTCAGCGAAGAATGCGCCTCTGCAAAGGACGTGGATGAGTGTCCTCTTCACCACTATTGGGCGTCTCCTTGGAAGATCAAGTGCAAACATGGCGAGACTAATTAGAGGAACTCCGTGGTTTGTCATATATAAAAATATTGTTGGTGCTATTAGGTGTCGCCACAGCAGTCATCTTCAGCACCCCCTCTCTGCCTTCATGTCTTTCCATGACATGGCTCCATCTCGTTCTCTTCTTTTGGGTGTCTTCCTCAAGCTCTCTTGCCAGGCAGCTCCATCCTTACCAGCAGACTCACGCCAACCCTCTGAACATGTCCAGAGTAACCATGTTTTCGCTCTCTAAAACATTGAAACTTTGGCTTTTTTCCAAGCTTATCCATCCTAGGTACTCCAACGAAAATATCAAATCACTTCATTTCTGCTATGGTACATCCTCTGCCTCTTCAGTGCTTCTCTCTTTAATTGGGTAAGACGGATGTTGGAGATGTTTGCTGACAACCTAAGACCCTGTTAGGGCCTCTGCCCCCTTCCTACCGAGACCTCCCTCACTCGGGGCAGGTGGAAGTGTTTTAATTGATTGCAGGTCGAACGTCAGATGGGTGGAGTGACTTCGATCACAATTAACCACCTTTAAAGGTCCAGTGGACACACCACCACGTCGCCCGGTCACCTCGTATGGTTTACTCCGTCAGTTGCATGTCACATTCGGCATGTGAAAAGTCATTGCTCTCTGACTTATAACTTTTGTTTTCGGTCACCTGTGTTTGCGCCCCCGACGTCAAACCCCCGGCCTGTGTTCTCGCCAGCCCCGCCAACGTCTCGGCGTTCTCGGATATTCACCATCCACAAAATACGTTATTTTCCTTCACTCTACGTCTCCTATTCTTTTCCCTGGGCTTCTCTTGTCATCACGAACAGACTTATAGACACCACTAATCAAAGCGGCTCCTCTCATTCCCTTTAAATGTGGCAAATTCAGTGTCTGAATGGAGAGTGCTCGTCATTTTTCTTCAATCAGGATTAATACTGTTGATAGTGAACTTCGAGTGATTTGTACGTATATATTTCAATTTAATAACGTAATCACATATTTGTTTATTTTAATGGGTCTGTTCTTTCTTTATTGCTTGGCCTACGACCTTTAATTTTTCTTTTTTGATATGATTGGGAAGTTTTCAGGTTTTGTCCTCTAGCAAGGCCATCATTGCCGACTTTTGTTGTGGTAAACAGCTGCATCGGGAAGTTCCACTTTGGTGTGAGATACGCGGGTGTGCTTAGATTGTTAATTTGTGGGATGACATGATTGTCCATGCGCATGATAAAAAGTGTATGATTGTGAGAGGTCGGGACAAAATCCCAAAGACATCATTGTGTACTGAAAGACCAAAGTCCATTGTAATTGTTCATTTCTTCATATTTTTATGTTAGGTCTTTTTCGACTTTAAAATCGAATTAATTACATTAATTTCTGCAGACCTGTTGCAAATATTCCACAGCCCTCAGGCGGTGGGGTGGCAGGTGCTACCGTTATTGTAACACCTGTAAAAGAAAATGTTCATCTCATGCACACGAGAGCTTTTTTAATCAAAACTTGGCTGTCAAACGGCATGAAAATAAAAAAAGATGGCGCCCATTAATGGACAGCGGCCAGCAGCTCCATTAAATGCTCGCCCGCTGTCATTTCTCAGGCCGCGGTGGCAGTTAATTACGTTCCAAAGAACGCCGCCTTTGCTTTCATCACGAAAAGAAGGAAAAATGGCCGCTGAGGATTAATGGCAGGTGTCAGTCGTCAAAGAAAAATAAGGACACATCTAATAGGCCGGTGATTAGCATTCCTTCACAACGTGTGTATGTGTGCACGTACGTGTGTTTGTGTAGGTTTAATTTCCAAACCATACCAATTCATGCCAAAAGGAGACTACATTGATAACGAATACAAAACCTGAGGTAGCACTTTTTTAACTGACTGTCAACCACATGACAAACATTCGCCTTTCAATTCATGGCCTTAACTTAAGTTCCAATTCCATTAAAAATGATTCATGGCAGTAATGTAATATGTTTTTTAAAAGTAATATTAAATGTTTATATTTATGATGAATTTGTGATGTCACGATTGGCACCTGATACAACAATTTTTAGAGTATCGAACAGAATTGACTGTGCTCTCCCCCTCAAAAACAAAGAAAATGTATTGCACATCTGTTTGAAGAGTTCTATAGCTCGGAGCAAAGTCATGACACGATGCGCCATGTGCAAACTACACACTAAAAAACACTAAGACACTAGCCACTGTCAAATGCAAAGTGATGCAATACAAGCTTCATAATGTGTCTTTTTTGGAGGGGAGAGATAACATCACTCAAATGATCTCCAACAACAGTTATTACCACCATGATGACACTTTGTGTATATGTGTGAGTGTGTGTGTGTGAATATTTATCAGCTGAAGGCAGCTGATTGGATTTTAATGAGAATATGAGAAATGATGCACCAAATATTTTCTTCTACAGCCAAAAGCTCTTTATTAAAGTCATCATGGCTGCCACCTTGTCTTTCTGTGAGGCTTTGTAAAAAAAAGACCATGTATAGTAAGGCTTTTTTTAAAAATAAAAAATGACCATGTATAGTAAGGCTTTTTTTTTTTTTAAATAAAAAATGACCATGTATAGTAAGGCTTTTTTCAAAAAAATAAAAAATGACCATGTATAGTAAGGCTTTTATCTTTAAAAAAATGCGCATGTATAGTAAGGCATTTTTTCTTAAAAAATGACCTTCTATAGCAGACCTGGGCAATTCATTCCACAAAGGGCCACAGTGGGTGCAGGTTTTCGTTCCAACCCATAAGAGGAAACCTTTCCACCAATCTGGTATCTTAGAATTGCAATCAGTGGTTTGCAGCCAGGTGCTTCTTGTTTCAGCAGAAATCTAATTAGTTAAACTGTCTGTGCTGGGTCTTTTGGAACAAGAACTTGCACCCACAGTGGCCCTCGAGGACCGAATTGCCCAGGTCTGTTCTAAAGTAAGGCTTTATTTCTTTAAAACAATGACAATGTACAGTGAGGCTTTTTTCTTAATGATTTAATGTATGGTAAGGCTTAAAAAAACATGTATAGTAAGGCTTTTTTTAAATGCCCATGTATATATAGTAAGACATTAAAAATGACCATGTATAGTAAGGCCTTTAAAAAAATGACCATGTATAGTAAGGCCTTTAAAAAAATGACCATGTATAATAAGGATTTAAAAAAAAAAAGACCATGTATAGTAAGGATAGAAAATTACAAAAAAAACATGTATAGTAAGGCTTTTTTTAAATGCCCATGTATAGTAAGCCTTTTTTTAAAGAAAAAAATGACCATGTATAGAAAGGTCATATTCATTTAAAATGATTATTTCAGCACTTTGACACTAGTTTTTATAAAATATTATTCCAGTATGTAAAAATAATGTAAATGTATATTTTATGCCGCAGTGTGCAGAATATGCAAAAATAAAAACACACTTTAAATAAAACACTTCTAAGGCACTAAATACTAAATGAGGAAAATCATTTGCCTATTAATATAACAATATAACTCCATATTAATCCACTAAAATGCATGAAAAAATGTGCTTTTGTGCTCAGATATTTTGCATTTACGTATTACATTGACAAACGAATGCATTTCAATGTGACAAATTTCACATTAGAAAATCAGGTGGTAAGTTATAACGTGATAGGTTTCACATTAAAACATCATAAATGAATGTATTAACAATGTGAATTTCCCAGTTTCAGTGACTGAAACAGAATTAAAACTGAGACATGATTTCCAGCTAATGGTTACATTATTTCTGCAAAAACATGGCAGCCATCAGCATTTACCATCAATAACGGGAGATGAATAGCATTTTATTGAATCCATGTTGCAACACCAGTGGGGTGAAAAAAAACTACAAAAACTGCAACTGCTCGACTGCATATTCAAAATTGTCTTGTACAAAAATGAAGTTCTTTTGCAGATAGTATTTTTAAAATCACAGTGGTGGTGAACGTATACCATGTCTTTGTAAGCAGTTGCTGTCACTTCAAGCTGATTTACATGGCTCCTGTTGTTATCAAAGAAAAAACAACCATGGCACTTCCTGTTTGGAAAGGAAGCAGCCTGGAAAATCACAATGAGGTGCTTGATTTAGTCGAGTCGTGCAGCTTGATGAAGTCAAACGTTTGTTTAAGACTCCCATTGTCGACAAAAAAAAAATGCAGGAAACAGGATAGACACTAAGCACACACAATTTTCTTTACAAGACAGCGTTTTTTTCTTTTTAGTGTCCACCCAAAAAGAAGACTTTATCCACGGCAACAACGCACTCGTAAACGAACAAACTAATTTAAATTAACTTGGATTAATATATACAGACACACTCAAACATACGTTTAATGTAACTTTACTCAAAACTAAATTCAGTTTTTTTTTTAACCTTCGTTCTGGGCGGGTTAGCTGTTTGCCACGCCTCCACCCCCACGTTTGCTACCGATGGGCTGTTTGCTGTTGTATTCCCTTCAAAATATTCCGAAAATGATGCACACAAATGTCCTCACAATAGGATAACGCACGACCACTTGCCAACGAGAAGTAGTCTTGAATGAGCGATCGCAGGACTAGCAGGCTAAGGAAGGAATAACAGCCTACTCGCGTATTGATTGTGGGTAATGAAGTTTTATTCTAAGAAAGGGTGCCATTGCCTATCGGTGTTGTGTTACCCAGAAATCCCTCTTTTTGCCCATGCATGCGCGTTGTGCGTTTCCTGGTCGATGCGTAGGAGAAACTAGTCTGAATAAATTGTTCAGTGCTCCTAGATATCTGTTATACACGAAAGAGATGTGGCAAAAAAGACAGTGCGCTACAATGATAAACAGCCTATCATGTCATGGCCACCTGGCTTGGTCGCATCTCGGAATTTTGATCGTATCTAGGGCATATTATTCGATCGAAATTTTGATCGTACCTCGAGCATGTCGTAGGTAGAGCTGATCGTAGGTCGAGGTACCACTGTATACTATACTCTAAATAAAAAAAACTGCTACTTTAACCAATCCGATTTCGAGTTGGCGACCCCAAGGCCTTCTCATAGGCGTAGGAATACGTCACCGCTTTCACAAGCTATGATTGGCTAGTGATAGAGTGGACGAGCCAAAGCTAATAAATCATCTGTAGCGAGCTGCACAAGCAAATATATTGTTGTGTTGATTTAATAGCGTTTTTGTCAAACCACAATGGCTGAAGATTTAAATGCACTTTATTATGAAAACAATGTATTTTTGTGTGCCTATTTTTAATAGGCGTGACCGAGGTCAGAGTTCAAATGGCCACCGCCATCTTTCAAAATGGCGGATGGGCCAGGAGTCAGTACGGGAGTGGACAGCAGAGCAGCTCAGAAGTGACGATTTACCGAAGAAAGACCTGATAAAGCTCTCACTGGACAATGCAGCGCATTCGGTAGGTACGTTGTCATTTGGGAATTTCTAAGCCCCATGTCTCATTTTAAGAGTGCTTTTTGACGCGAGCGTGCTTCGTTCGCGTGATGTAGCCCCACGTGGATGAAGACCGAAAAGTGTTTGCAAACAAATTGACTACATTGCGTTACCTATAGCTCTTTATCTTTAAAAATAAATCATTCCATTGTGTGTTTCAGTTCCTCAACCAGCATAGACTTTTGGGAAACATCAAGGATGTGGCCAAAACGGCCAAAAAGGAGCAGCTTGCCGACGCCATAATGAGCTATTTGTCAGCAAAGTGAGTCATTTTAAAAAAAAAAATACTAGTTTCTATTTTCTCTATCCGTGTAATAATTGTCAGCATTCAGTATTCCAGGCTTTCCTCAATTAGCTTGTTTTTATTATTATGATACATTCAAATTTTGAATGAAAACACACTAACTGGTCTAGTGTTGATTTTAATAGCAAGAACCTGTGTGGATAACTTGCACCCACACAAGTACTATCAGTGGAGGTGTAAGGAATAAACAGTACACTTATAGAATATAGCCTGATGCATGCAAGAAAAAAAGGAAAAGTTATCATATGCAGAAACTGGAGATTCAACAGAAAGGCTTAGGTGGTTTCTTTTTTGGAACTAGTTTTACCTTGATCTGGTCCAGTCTCCTCTCCTGTAGCCTCAAGGGTGTGAGTGTTTTGGGCAGGCAGGAAGAGCTGCATGTTGATGCTAAACAGGGAAAACTTGCAACAAAAAAAGCAAAAGTTATACATTAATACCTCGACATACAAGCAATTTGAGGCACGAGTAAAATTGAGCAAATATGTATATAGTAAGGCTTTTTTCTTTAAAAAATCGACATAGTATAGTAAGGCTAAGAAAGTCGGAGAATAAATCTGACTTCTGATTCTTCTCCTAGTTATTGCTGCGGTCCAGTGGCAAAAATATTGGTTCAGAACTTGAGGTGGGAATCAGGAGTGAGTTCAATTCCACTCTTTGCAATTCTCAAATTGTTTATTGAGGTAATGAAAAGGATAGATATAACTTCCAATCACATCATTTCAGAAGTCAGTGTGGTCCAGTGGCAAAGACAGTGGGTCAGAACTTCAGGTGGACTCAAGTTCAAATCAGGAGTGAGTTCAATTCCACTCTTTGCAATTCTCTAATTGTTTATTGAGGTAATGAAAAGGATAGATATAACTTCCAATCACATCATTTCAGAAGTCACTGTGGTCCAGTGGCAAAGACAATGGGTCAGAACTTCAGGTGGACTCAAGTTCAAATCAGGAATGAGTTCAATTCCACTTGTTGCAATTCTGAAATTGTTTATTGAGGTAATGAAAAGGATAGATATAACTTCCAATCACATCATTTTAGAAGTCACTGTGGTCCAGTGGCAAAGACAATGGGTCAGAACTTCAGGTGGACTCAAGTTCAAATCAGGAGTGAGTTCAATTCCACTCTTTGCAATTCTCTAATTGTTTATTGAGGTAATGAAAAGGATAGATATAACTTCCAATCACATCATTTCAGAAGTCACTGTGGTCCAGTGGCAAAGACAATGGGTCAGAACTTCAGGTGGACTCAAGTTCAAATCAGGAGTGAGTTCAATTCCACTGTTTGCAATTCTCTAATTGTTTATTGAGGTAATGAAAAGGATAGATATAACTTCCAATCACATCATTTCAGAAGTCACTGTGGTCCAGTGGCAAAGACAATGGGTCAGAACTTCAGGTGGACTCAAGTTCAAATCAGGAGTGAGTTCAATTCCACTCTTTGCAATTCTCTAATTGTTTATTGAGGTAATGAAAAGGATAGATATAACTTCCAATCACATCTTTTTAGAAGTCACTGTGGTCCAGTGGCAAAGACAATGATTCAGAACTTCAGGTGGACTCAAGTTCAAATCAGGAGTGAGTTCAATTCCACTCTTTGCAATTCTCAAATTGTTTATTGAGGTAATGAAAAGGATAGATTTAACTTCCAATCACATCATTTCAGAAGTCACTGTGGTCCAGTGGCAAAGACAATGGGTGAGAACTTCAGGTGGACTCAAGTTCAAATCAGGAGTGAGTTCAGTTCCACTCTTTGCAATTCTCAAATTGTTTATTGAGGTAATGAAAAGGATAGATATAACTTCCAATCACATTGTTTCAGAAGTCACTGTGGTCCAGTGGCAAAGACAATGGGTCAGAACTTCAGGGGGACTCAAGTTCAAATTAGGAGTGAGTTCAATTCCACTCTTTGCAAATCTCTAATTGTTTATTGAGGTAATGAAAAGGATAGATATAACTTCCAATCACATCATTTCAGAAGTCACTGTGGTCCAGTGCAAATTCAATGGGTCAGAACTTCAGGTGGACTCAAGTTCAAATCAGGAGTGAGTTCAGTTCCACTCTTTGCAATTCTCAAATTGTTTATTGAGGTAATGAAAAGGATAGATATAACTTCCAATCACATCATTTCAGGAGTCACTGTGGTCCAGTGGCAAAGACAATGGGTCAGAACTTCAGGTGTACTCAAGTTCAAATTAGGAGTCAGTTCAATTCCACTCTTTGCAATTCTCTAATTGTTTATTGAGGTAATGAAAAGGATAGATATAACTTCCAATCAAATCATTTCAGAAGTCACTGTGGTCCAGTGGCAAAGACAATGGGTCAGAACTTCAGGTGGACTCAAGTTCAAATCAGGAGTGAGTTCAATTCCACTCTTTGCAATTCTCTAATTGTTTATTGAGGTAATGAAAAGGATAGATATAACTTCCAATCACATCATTTCAGAAGTCACTGTGGTCCAGTGGCAAAGACAATGGGTCAGAACTTCAGGTGGACTCAAGTTCAAATCAGGAGTGAGTTCAATTCCACTCTTTGCAATTCTCTAATTGTTTATTGAGGTAATGAAAAGGATAGATATAACTTCCAATCACATCTTTTTAGAAGTCACTCTGGTCCAGTGGCAAAGACAATGGTTCAGAACTTCAGGTGGACTCAAGTTCAAATCAGGAGTGAGTTCAATTCCACTCTTTGCAATTCTCAAATTGTTTATTGAGGTAATGAAAAGGATAGATATAACTTCCAATCACATCATTTCAGAAGTCACTGTGGTCCAGTGGCAAAGACAATGGGTGAGAACTTCAGGTGGACTCAAGTTCAAATCAGGAGTGAGTTCAGTTCCACTCTTTGCAATTCTCAAATTGTTTATTGAGGTAATGAAAAGGATAGATATAACTTCCAATCACATTGTTTCAGAAGTCACTTTGGTCCAGTGGCAAAGACAATGGGTCAGAACTTCAGGGGGACTCAAGTTCAAATTAGGAGTGAGTTCAATTCCACTCTTTGCAAATCTCTAATTGTTTATTGAGGTAATGAAAAGGATAGATATAACTTCCAATCACATCATTTCAGAAGTCACTGTGGTCCAGTGCAAATACAATGGGTCAGAACTTCAGGTGGACTCAAGTTCAAATCAGGAGTGAGTTCAGTTCCACTCTTTGCAATTCTCAAATTGTTTATTGAGGTAATGAAAAGGATAGATATAACTTCCAATCACATCATTTCAGGAGTCACTGTGGTCCAGTGGCAAAGACAATGGGTCAGAACTTCAGGTGTACTCAAGTTCAAATTAGGAGTCAGTTCAATTCCACTCTTTGCAATTCTCTAATTGTTTATTGAGGTAATGAAAAGGATAGATATAACTTCCAATCAAATCATTTCAGAAGTCACTGTGGTCCAGTGGCAAAGACAATGGGTCAGAACTTCAGGTGGACTCAAGTTCAAATCAGGAGTGAGTTCAATTCCACTCTTTGCAATTCTCTAATTGTTTATTGAGGTAATGAAAAGGATAGATATAACTTCCAATCACATCTTTTTAGAAGTCACTGTGGTCCAGTGGCAAAGACAGTGGTCCAGTGGCAAAGACAATGGTTCAGAACTTCAGGTGGACTCAAGTTCAAATCAGGAGTGAGTTCAATTCCACTCTTTGCAATTCTCAAATTGTTTATTGAGGTAATGAAAAGGATAGATATAACTTCCAATCACATCATTTCAGAAGTCACTGTGGTCCAGTGGCAAAGACAATGGGTCAGAACTTCAGGTGGACTCAAGTTCAAATCAGGAGTGAGTTCAATTCCACTCTTTGCAATTCTCTAATTGTTTATTGAGGTAATGAAAAGGATAGATATAACTTCCAATCACATCTTTTTAGAAGTCACTGTGGTCCAGTGGCAAAGACAATGATTCAGAACTTCAGGTGGACTCAAGTTCAAATCAGGAGTGAGTTCAATTCCACTCTTTGCAATTCTCAAATTGTTTATTGAGGTAATGAAAAGGATAGATTTAACTTCCAATCACATCATTTCAGAAGTCACTGTGGTCCAGTGGCAAAGACAATGGGTGAGAACTTCAGGTGGACTCAAGTTCAAATCAGGAGTGAGTTCAGTTCCACTCTTTGCAATTCTCAAATTGTTTATTGAGGTAATGAAAAGGATAGATATAACTTCCAATCACATTGTTTCAGAAGTCACTGTGGTCCAGTGGCAAAGACAATGGGTCAGAACTTCAGGGGGACTCAAGTTCAAATTAGGAGTGAGTTCAATTCCACTCTTTGCAAATCTCTAATTGTTTATTGAGGTAATGAAAAGGATAGATATAACTTCCAATCACATCATTTCAGAAGTCACTGTGGTCCAGTGCAAATACAATGGGTCAGAACTTCAGGTGGACTCAAGTTCAAATCAGGAGTGAGTTCAGTTCCACTCTTTGCAATTCTCAAATTGTTTATTGAGGTAATGAAAAGGATAGATATAACTTCCAATCACATCATTTCAGGAGTCACTGTGGTCCAGTGGCAAAGACAATGGGTCAGAACTTCAGGTGTACTCAAGTTCAAATTAGGAGTCAGTTCAATTCCACTCTTTGCAATTCTCTAATTGTTTATTGAGGTAATGAAAAGGATAGATATAACTTCCAATCAAATCATTTCAGAAGTCACTGTGGTCCAGTGGCAAAGACAATGGGTCAGAACTTCAGGTGGACTCAAGTTCAAATCAGGAGTGAGTTCAATTCCACTCTTTGCAATTCTCTAATTGTTTATTGAGGTAATGAAAAGGATAGATATAACTTCCAATCACATCATTTCAGAAGTCACTGTGGTCCAGTGGCAAAGACAATGGGTCAGAACTTCAGGTGGACTCAAGTTCAAATCAGGAGTGAGTTCAATTCCACTCTTTGCAATTCTCTAATTGTTTATTGAGGTAATGAAAAGGATAGATATAACTTCCAATCACATCTTTTTAGAAGTCACTCTGGTCCAGTGGCAAAGACAATGGTTCAGAACTTCAGGTGGACTCAAGTTCAAATCAGGAGTGAGTTCAATTCCACTCTTTGCAATTCTCAAATTGTTTATTGAGGTAATGAAAAGGATAGATATAACTTCCAATCACATCATTTCAGAAGTCACTGTGGTCCAGTGGCAAAGACAATGGGTGAGAACTTCAGGTGGACTCAAGTTCAAATCAGGAGTGAGTTCAGTTCCACTCTTTGCAATTCTCAAATTGTTTATTGAGGTAATGAAAAGGATAGATATAACTTCCAATCACATTGTTTCAGAAGTCACTTTGGTCCAGTGGCAAAGACAATGGGTCAGAACTTCAGGGGGACTCAAGTTCAAATTAGGAGTGAGTTCAATTCCACTCTTTGCAAATCTCTAATTGTTTATTGAGGTAATGAAAAGGATAGATATAACTTCCAATCACATCATTTCAGAAGTCACTGTGGTCCAGTGCAAATACAATGGGTCAGAACTTCAGGTGGACTCAAGTTCAAATCAGGAGTGAGTTCAGTTCCACTCTTTGCAATTCTCTAATTGTTTATTGAGGTAATGAAAAGGATAGATATAACTTCCAATCACATCTTTTTAGAAGTCACTGTGGTCCAGTGGCAAAGACAATGGTTCAGAACTTCAGGTGGACTCAAGTTCAAATCAGGAGTGAGTTCAATTCCACTCTTTGCAATTCTCAAATTGTTTATTGAGGTAATGAAAAGGATAGATATAACTTCCAATCACATCATTTCAGAAGTCACTGTGGTCCAGTGGCAAAGACAATGGGTGAGAACTTCAGGTGGACTCAAGTTCAAATCAGGAGTGAGTTCAGTTCCACTCTTTGCAATTCTCAAATTGTTTATTGAGGTAATGAAAAGGATAGATATAACTTCCAATCACATTGTTTCAGAAGTCACTGTGGTCCAGTGGCAAAGACAATGGGTCAGAACTTCAGGGGGACTCAAGTTCAAATTAGGAGTGAGTTCAATTCCACTCCTTGCAAATCTCTAATTGTTTATTGAGGTAATGAAAAGGATAGATATAACTTCCAATCACATCATTTCAGAAGTCACTGTGGTCCAGTGCAAATACAATGGGTCAGAACTTCAGGTGGACTCAAGTTCAAATCAGGAGTGAGTTCAGTTCCACTCTTTGCAATTCTCAAATTGTTTATTGAGGTAATGAAAAGGATAGATATAACTTCCAATCACATCATTTCAGGAGTCACTGTGGTCCAGTGGCAAAGACAATGGGTCAGAACTTCAGGTGTACTCAAGTTCAAATTAGGAGTCACTTCAATTCCACTCTTTGCAATTCTCTAATTGTTTATTGAGGTAATGAAAAGGATAGATATAACTTCCAATCAAATCATTTCAGAAGTCACTGTGGTCCAGTGGCAAAGACAATGGGTCAGAACTTCAGGTGGACTCAAGTTCAAATCAGGAGTGAGTTCAATTCCACTCTTTGCAATTCTCTAATTGTTTATTGAGGTAATGAAAAGGATAGATATAACTTCCAATCACATCATTTCAGAAGTCACTGTGGTCCAGTGGCAAAGACAATGGGTCAGAACTTCAGGTGGACTCAAGTTCAAATCAGGAGTGAGTTCAATTCCACTCTTTGCAATTCTCTAATTGTTTATTGAGGTAATGAAAAGGATAGATATAACTTCCAATCACATCATTTCAGAAGTCACTGTGGTCCAGTGGCAAAGACAATGGGTCAGAACTTCAGGTGGACTCAAGTTCAAATCAGGAGTGAGTTCAATTCCACTCTTTGCAATTCTCAAATTGTTTATTGAGGTAATGAAAAGGATAGATATAACTTCCAATCACATCATTTCAGAAGTCACTGTGGTCCAGTGGCAAAGACAACGGGTCAGAACTTCAGGTGGACTCAAGTTCAAATCAGGAGTGAGTTCAATTCCACTCTTTGCAATTCTCAAATTGTTTATTGAGGTAATGAAAAGGATAGATATAACTTCCAATCACATCATGTCAGAAGTCACTGTGGTCCAGTGGCAAAGACAATGGGTCAGAACTTCAGGTGGACTCAAGTTCAAATCAGGAGTGAGTTCAATTCCACTCTTTGCAATTCTCTAATTGTTTATTGAGGTAATGAAAAGGATAGATATAACTTCCAATCACATCATTTCAGAAGTCACTGTGGTCCAGTGGCAAAGACAATGGGTCAGAACTTCAGGTGGACTCAAGTTCAAATCAGGAATGAGTTCAATTCCACTTGTTGCAATTCTGAAATTGTTTATTGAGGTAATGAAAAGGATAGATATAACTTCCAATCACATCATTTTAGAAGTCACTGTGGTCCAGTGGCAAAGACAATGGGTCAGAACTTCAGGTGGACTCAAGTTCAAATCAGGAGTGAGTTCAATTCCACTCTTTGCAATTCTCAAATTGTTTATTGAGGTAATGAAAAGGATAGATTTAACTTCCAATCACATCATTTCAGAAGTCACTGTGGTCCAGTGGCAAAGACAATGGGTGAGAACTTCAGGTGGACTCAAGTTCAAATCAGGAGTGAGTTCAGTTCCACTCTTTGCAATTCTCAAATTGTTTATTGAGGTAATGAAAAGGATAGATATAACTTCCAATCACATTGTTTCAGAAGTCACTGTGGTCCAGTGGCAAAGACAATGGGTCAGAACTTCAGGGGGACTCAAGTTCAAATTAGGAGTGAGTTCAATTCCACTCTTTGCAAATCTCTAATTGTTTATTGAGGTAATGAAAAGGATAGATATAACTTCCAATCACATCATTTCAGAAGTCACTGTGGTCCAGTGCAAATACAATGGGTCAGAACTTCAGGTGGACTCAAGTTCAAATCAGGAGTGAGTTCAGTTCCACTCTTTGCAATTCTCAAATTGTTTATTGAGGTAATGAAAAGGATAGATATAACTTCCAATCACATCATTTCAGGAGTCACTGTGGTCCAGTGGCAAAGACAATGGGTCAGAACTTCAGGTGTACTCAAGTTCAAATTAGGAGTCAGTTCAATTCCACTCTTTGCAATTCTCTAATTGTTTATTGAGGTAATGAAAAGGATAGATATAACTTCCAATCAAATCATTTCAGAAGTCACTGTGGTCCAGTGGCAAAGACAATGGGTCAGAACTTCAGGTGGACTCAAGTTCAAATCAGGAGTGAGTTCAATTCCACTCTTTGCAATTCTCTAATTGTTTATTGAGGTAATGAAAAGGATAGATATAACTTCCAATCACATCATTTCAGAAGTCACTGTGGTCCAGTGGCAAAGACAATGGGTCAGAACTTCAGGTGGACTCAAGTTCAAATCAGGAGTGAGTTCAATTCCACTCTTTGCAATTCTCTAATTGTTTATTGAGGTAATGAAAAGGATAGATATAACTTCCAATCACATCTTTTTAGAAGTCACTCTGGTCCAGTGGCAAAGACAATGGTTCAGAACTTCAGGTGGACTCAAGTTCAAATCAGGAGTGAGTTCAATTCCACTCTTTGCAATTCTCAAATTGTTTATTGAGGTAATGAAAAGGATAGATATAACTTCCAATCACATCATTTCAGAAGTCACTGTGGTCCAGTGGCAAAGACAATGGGTGAGAACTTCAGGTGGACTCAAGTTCAAATCAGGAGTGAGTTCAGTTCCACTCTTTGCAATTCTCAAATTGTTTATTGAGGTAATGAAAAGGATAGATATAACTTCCAATCACATTGTTTCAGAAGTCACTTTGGTCCAGTGGCAAAGACAATGGGTCAGAACTTCAGGGGGACTCAAGTTCAAATTAGGAGTGAGTTCAATTCCACTCTTTGCAAATCTCTAATTGTTTATTGAGGTAATGAAAAGGATAGATATAACTTCCAATCACATCATTTCAGAAGTCACTGTGGTCCAGTGCAAATACAATGGGTCAGAACTTCAGGTGGACTCAAGTTCAAATCAGGAGTGAGTTCAGTTCCACTCTTTGCAATTCTCAAATTGTTTATTGAGGTAATGAAAAGGATAGATATAACTTCCAATCACATCATTTCAGGAGTCACTGTGGTCCAGTGGCAAAGACAATGGGTCAGAACTTCAGGTGTACTCAAGTTCAAATTAGGAGTCAGTTCAATTCCACTCTTTGCAATTCTCTAATTGTTTATTGAGGTAATGAAAAGGATAGATATAACTTCCAATCAAATCATTTCAGAAGTCACTGTGGTCCAGTGGCAAAGACAATGGGTCAGAACTTCAGGTGGACTCAAGTTCAAATCAGGAGTGAGTTCAATTCCACTCTTTGCAATTCTCTAATTGTTTATTGAGGTAATGAAAAGGATAGATATAACTTCCAATCACATCTTTTTAGAAGTCACTGTGGTCCAGTGGCAAAGACAATGGTTCAGAACTTCAGGTGGACTCAAGTTCAAATCAGGAGTGAGTTCAATTCCACTCTTTGCAATTCTCAAATTGTTTATTGAGGTAATGAAAAGGATAGATATAACTTCCAATCACATCATTTCAGAAGTCACTGTGGTCCAGTGGCAAAGACAATGGGTGAGAACTTCAGGTGGACTCAAGTTCAAATCAGGAGTGAGTTCAGTTCCACTCTTTGCAATTCTCAAATTGTTTATTGAGGTAATGAAAAGGATAGATATAACTTCCAATCACATCATTTCAGAAGTCACTGTGGTCCAGTGGCAAAGACAATGGGTCAGAACTTCAGGTGGACTCAAGTTCAAATCAGGAGTGAGTTCAGTTCCACTCTTTGCAATTCTCAAATTGTTTATTGAGGTAATGAAAAGGATAGATATAACTTCCAATCACGTCATTTCAGAAGTCACTGTGGTCCAGTGGCAAAGACAATGGGTCAGAACTTCAGGTGGACTCAAGTTCAAATTAGGAGTGAGTTCAATTCCACTCTTTGCAATTCTCTAATTGTTTATTGAGGTAATGAAAAGGATAGATATAACTTCCAATCACATCATTTTAGAAGTCACTGTGGTCCAGTGGCAAAGACAATGGGTCAGAACTTCAGGTGGACTCAAGTTCAAATCAGGAGTGAGTTCAATTCCACTCTTTGCAATTCTCTAATTGTTTATTGAGGTAATGAAAAGGATAGATATAACTTCCAATCACATCATTTCAGAAGTCACTGTGGTCCAGTGGCAAAGACAATGGGTCAGAACTTCAGGTGGACTCAAGTTCAAATCAGGAGTGAGTTCAATTCCACTCTTTGCAATTCTCAAATTGTTTATTGAGGTAATGAAAAGGATAGATATAACTTCCAATCACATCATTTCAGAAGTCACTGTGGTCCAGTGGCAAAGACAACGGGTCAGAACTTCAGGTGGACTCAAGTTCAAATCAGGAGTGAGTTCAATTCCACTCTTTGCAATTCTCAAATTGTTTATTGAGGTAATGAAAAGGATAGATATAACTTCCAATCACATCATTTCAGAAGTCACTGTGGTCCAGTGGCAAAGACAATGGGTCAGAACTTCAGGTGGACTCAAGTTCAAATCAGGAATGAGTTCAATTCCACTTGTTGCAATTCTGAAATTGTTTATTGAGGTAATGAAAAGGATAGATATAACTTCCAATCACATCATTTTAGAAGTCACTGTGGTCCAGTGGCAAAGACAATGGGTCAGAACTTCAGGTGGACTCAAGTTCAAATTAGGAGTGAGTTCAATTCCACTCTTTGCAATTCTCTAATTGTTTATTGAGGTAATGAAAAGGATAGATATAACTTCCAATCACATCATTTTAGAAGTCACTGTGGTCCAGTGGCAAAGACAATGGGTCAGAACTTCAGGTGGACTCAAGTTCAAATCAGGAGTGAGTTCAATTCCACTCTTTGCAATTCTCTAATTGTTTATTGAGGTAATGAAAAGGATAGATATAACTTCCAATCACATCATTTCAGAAGTCACTGTGGTCCAGTGGCAAAGACAATGGGTCAGAACTTCAGGTGGACTCAAGTTCAAATCAGGAGTGAGTTCAATTCCACTCTTTGCAATTCTCAAATTGTTTATTGAGGTAATGAAAAGGATAGATATAACTTCCAATCACATCATTTCAGAAGTCACTGTGGTCCAGTGGCAAAGACAACGGGTCAGAACTTCAGGTGGACTCAAGTTCAAATCAGGAGTGAGTTCAATTCCACTCTTTGCAATTCTCAAATTGTTTATTGAGGTAATGAAAAGGATAGATATAACTTCCAATCACATCATGTCAGAAGTCACTGTGGTCCAGTGGCAAAGACAATGGGTCAGAACTTCAGGTGGACTCAAGTTCAAATCAGGAGTGAGTTCAATTCCACTCTTTGCAATTCTCAAATTGTTTATTGAGGTAATGAAAAGGATAGATATAACTTCCAATCACATCATGTCAGAAGTCACTGTGGTCCAGTGGCAAAGACAATGGGTCAGAACTTCAGGTGGACTCAAGTTCAAATCAGGAGTGAGTTCAATTCCACTCTTTGCAATTCTCTAATTGTTTATTGAGGTAATGAAAAGGATAGATATAACTTCCAATCAGATCATTTTAGAAGTCACTGTGGTCCAGTGGCAAAGACAATGGTTCAGAACTTCAGGTGGACTCAAGTTCAAATCAGGAGTGAGTTCAATTCCACTCTTTGCAATTCTCTAATTGTTTATTGAGGTAATGAAAAGGATAGATATAACTTCCAATCACATCATTTCAGAAGTCACTGTGGTCCAGTGGCAAAGACAATGGGTCAGAACTTCAGGTGGACTCAAGTTCAAATCAGGAGTGAGTTCAATTCCACTCTTTGCAATTCTCTAATTGTTTATTGAGGTAATGAAAAGGATAGATATAACTTCCAATCACATCTTTTTAGAAGTCACTGTGGTCCAGTGGCAAAGACAATGGTTCAGAACTTCAGGTGGACTCAAGTTCAAATCAGGAGTGAGTTCAATTCCACTCTTTGCAATTCTCAAATTGTTTATTGAGGTAATGAAAAGGATAGATATAACTTCCAATCACATCATTTCAGAAGTCACTGTGGTCCAGTGGCAAAGACAATGGGTCAGAACTTCAGGTGGACTCAAGTTCAAATCAGGAGTGAGTTCAGTTCCACTCTTTGCAATTCTCAAATTGTTTATTGAGGTAATGAAAAGGATAGATATAACTTCCAATCACATTGTTTCAGAAGTCACTGTGGTCCAGTGGCAAAGACAATGGGTCAGAACTTCAGGGGGACTCAAGTTCAAATTAGGAGTGAGTTCAATTCCACTCTTTGCAAATCTCTAATTGTTTATTTAGGTAATGAAAAGGATAAATATAACTTCCAATCATGTATAGGCGGGCCGCCTCGTGGTGTAGTGGGTAAGTCACCTGCCTGCGACGTGGGTGTCGAGGGTTCACGTCCCGGTGTCGCCAGTCAACGACTGTATGGTGTCGGCAGTCGGCCGAAGGCCGACTGTCGAACACCACCAGGAACCCCCCCTCCCAACTGTCTTCCGGTCAGCCGAAGGCTGACCGGAAATATTGTTTTGCTGAAAAAAATGACTAAGTCTTTATTTGAATGAAAAAAGGATTACCCATTTACTGAACTACTAGTGTAGTCATTAGTCAAACGAGAGCGGGATTCGAACCGCATTTCCCACGTGGCAGTCAAATCCACTAACTTGAGGTCTGTCTGACCCATTGTCTTTGCCACTGGACCACAGTGACTTCTGAAATGACATGATTGGAAGTTATATTTATCATTTTCATCACCTCAATAAACAATTTGAGATTTGCAAAGAGTGGACTTGAACTCACTCCAGATTTGAACTTGTGTCCAACTTCAATTTTAACCCATTGTTCTTGCCACTGGACCACAGTAAAGTTGGAAGTTGTATTTATCCTTTTCATTACCTCAATAAACAATTTGAGAATTGCAACGAGTGGAATTGAACTCACTCCTGATTCCCGCCTCATGTTCTGACCCAATGATTTTGCCAGTGGACCACAGCAACAACTAGAAGGTGAAGAATCAGAAGTCAGATTTATTCTCCGACTCTCTTAGTCTTACTTGCTATGTCATTTTTTTAAAGAAAAAAAGCCTTACTATACTATGTCGTTTTTTAAGAAAAGAAGCCTTACTATACAATATCGTTTTTTAAGAAAAAAAGGCTTCCTCTACTATGTCGTTTTTCAAGAAAAAAAGCCATGCTATACTATGTCGTTTTTTAAGAAAAAAAGCCATACTATACTATGTCGTTTTTTAAAGGAAAAAAGCCATACTATACTATGTCGTTTTTTAGGGAAAAAGCCTTCCTCTACTATGTCGTTTTTCAAGAAAAAAAGCCACGCTATACTATGTCGTTTTTTTAGGAAAAAAAGCCTTACTATACTATGTCGTTTTTTAAGAAAAAAAGCCTTACTATACATGGTCTTTTTTAAACAAAAAAGCCTTACTATACATGGTCATTTTTTAAGAAAAAAGCCTTACTATACATGGTCTTTTTTGTAAATAAAAAGCCTTACTATACTATGTCGTTTTTAAAGAAAATAAGCCTTACTATACTATGTCGTCTTTAAAGAAAATAAGCCTTACTATGCTATGTCGTTTTTTAAAGGAAAAAAGCCATACTATACTATGTCGTTTTTTAGGGGGAAAAGCCATACTATACTATGTCGTTTTTTTTAGGGAAAAAGCCTTCCTCTACTATGTCATTTTTCAAGAAAAAAAGCCATGCTATACTATGTCGTTTTTTTAGGGGAAAAAAAGCCATACTATACTATGTCGTTTTTTTAGGAAAAAAAGCCTTACTATACTATGTCATTTTTTAAGAAAAAAAAGCCTTACTATACATGGTCTTTTTTAAACAAAAAAGCCTTACTATACATGGTCATTTTTTAAGAAAAAAGCCTTACTATACATGGTCTTTTTTGTAAATAAAAAGCCTTACTATACTATGTCGTTTTTAAAGACAAAAAAGCCTTACTATACTGTGTCGTTTTTAAAGAAAATAAGCCTTACTATACTATGTCGTCTTTAAAGAAAAAAGCCTATACTATGTTGTTTTTTAAGAAAAAAGCCCTACTATACTATGTCGTTTTTTACGAAAAAAAGCCTTACAATACTATGTCGTTTTTTTTAAGAAAAAAAGCCCTTACAATACTATGTCATTTTTTAAGAAAAAAAGCCTTACTATACTATGTCGTCTTTTAAGAAAAACGCTTTACTGTACATGGTCGTTTTTTTTAAATAAAAAAGCCTTACTATACATGGTCATTTTTTAATAAAAACCCTTAATATACATGGTCATTTTTAAAGAAAAAAGCCTGACTATATATACATAGTATTTTTTTTTTAAACAAATAAAAGCTTTACTTTACATAGACCACTTTTTTTTTAAGAAAAAGCCTTACGATGTCCAGCCATTCAAGTCATTTTGCATGCCAGCTTTACATTTGTACCAAATCTCGGGGTATTCTTTGCTCAGTTATGAAGCACGTCTAATAAGATGAATAAATATTTGACATTATCGTCGACAAGGAAAAAGAGTGTCGCCAAACTTTCGTCAAAACATATACGTACGAGCATACAGCTAGTTATTTGTTACTCTGTTAACAGATGGCAAATTAGAACAAATAAAAATGTTGTTCCAATCCAATATCTGGTTTTTGGTGTTTTTTCAGAGGGTTGGAACAAACTAATTTGTTTTAGTTCATTTCTATGGGAAACATTAATTTGAGATACGAGTAAATCGACATACGAGCTCAGTCCCGGAACGCATTAAGCTCGTATCTCGAGGTACAATTGTATATAGAGAGTGGAGATTGAATTAGGCCTAGGTGTTTTTTTCTTTTTTGGGGAAATAGTTTTACCTTGATTTGGACCAGTCTGCTCTCCTGTAACTTCAAGGGTGTGAGGGTTGTGCGCAGGCAAGAAGAGCTGCATGTTGATGCTAAACAGGGAAAACTTGATTTAACCAAGCTATTTTGGAGCCAAACAATTATTACAGGAAAGAGAAATCTTACAAGAAATTTAATAAACGATCAAGATAAAAAATGAATGAAAGTTAGTGAGTGCTCCGTGCTATTTTCCCTTTTCCAGACAAGGTGTTTAAATATACAGACTGATGTTAACAACTAGGAGAAATTTACAAATTACAAATTGGAAACGGGTATTTAGCACTCGCAGTGAAAACTAGTATTACTTACAACACACCAGGAACTAAGTCGTGCCTCTGGATGTCACTTTCGATTGAGCCTTTACGCAGCAAACTGTCCGTTGATGTCTCGGCTTTGTTTGATTAAATTAAAAAGACACGACTACACGACTCAATAATGGAGTGACAACTGACAACATATTTTTTAAGTCAAATGGGAAGCGTCGGCGTGACGCTAATGCTAAGATAACTAGTCACATGAAGCACACAGTCGATGGGGAAAAGGAGCCCAAACTTAAATGATCGACGATGTGTTCAACCTGGCATTAAACTAACAGATTTGTTGGCGTTTTTGGCTCAATTGATTCCAAAAAAATCTTCCAGTAGCGTGATAAAAACGCACTTAGGCCAGTACATTGCTCAACACCTTACCTCGTTGGCGTGCTAGTCGTCCATCAACATAAGAAATGGCTGCTCGAAAGGACGAGGTACTGCGCATGTGCCTAATTCACGCAGGTGCGTCGACAATAGGTGTAACCACGCCCATATTGTCCCGTCATATTGAATGTAGAAAAGATGGTGGCTTGCTTACCGTGCTCCATGAAGTGGTTTGTCCTCCCAACTCAATGTCCATGTTTTGAAGATGACGTAGAATAGTCGTGATTTTTGTGGTATTGATGCTATAAAACAGTGTGTGTCAGTACACATTTTTAATTAGTATTTTACATCAACTCACCTTTATTCGAGGCCCTCTTAGTCCATTAAAAGTTTAACATTTGAAACACAAAGAATGCTTCATTGTGTCCTCTCATTTTCTGAACAGCTTTATCCTCACTAGGGTCGCGGGGGGTGCTGGAGCCTATCCCAGCTGACTTCGGGCCAGAGGCGGGAGACACCTTGAATTGGTGGCCAGCTGATCGCAGGGTACAAGGACACAATTTTGAATTGAATGCTTTTATTGTCATTATACAAGTATAATTAGATTTAAAGCTTTCACCACGTAGTGCACAAATAACAACAGACAACCATTCACGCTCACACATACCTAGGGGCAATTTAGTGTCCAATCAGCCTACCATGCATGTCTTTGGAATATGGGAGGAAACCAGAGCACCCGGAGAAAACCCACGCCAGCCTCGGGAGAACATGCAAACTCCACACATTTGGACCGAGCTGGATTTGAACCCAGGTCCCCACTGTGAGGCCGACGCACTAACCATTCATCCGCAGAATGGATTATTGATGCTTTTTTTGACAAAAATTATTATCATTTTTTATGTGTCGCAGCTGTAGCTGCATTAAAGGTTATATAGCCATAAAATAGTTATTGAGGGTGAGTTTGATTCAGATGTAGCACTACTGAGTGTGTGCGTGCAGAGGTGAAAATGTTGACAGTTTGTGGGATTCCCGCTAAACTTGGCGGGTTATATTTACGGTGTGATTGGGATGGAGACAGTCTTCCTAATCTAGCTACCCTGATCCAGGAAATACACCGGGAGCATCTGTGTTACGACTACAAAAACGAAAGATGGGTTTTTTTACCTTAAAAGTGAATTGGGGAAGCAAGCTGGCAACAACCTGTGAACTTGTCTATGTTTGCGCATCTAACTGCAATTGGTACATATGTGTGAGAACGTTACAGCTTATCTTAACCACACATTTAAGCAAGTCATTTAGCAAACATCTGAAGTGGTCCGACTTGGTCTTCTTTCTTCTTCAGCAAACAGGATAAAAAACGGTTGGTATCAGTTTTATAGGGAAGTTGATTCTTGTGACCTTATTGCGACCTAAAGCATCATTAATTCAATAAGCAAACTGTAAATGAATATGAATATATATATATATATATATATATATATATATATATATATATATATATATATATATATATATATATATATATATATTTTATATATATATAATGTATATATATATATATTTTATATATATAATTATCTGAACCACTTTATTCTCACTAGGGTTGCGGGGGGTGCTGGAGCCTATCCCAGCCGACTCCGGGCCAAAGGCGGGGGACACCCTGAATCGGTGGCCAGCCAATCGCAGGGCACGAGGAGACGCACAACCATGCACACTCACACCCATACCTAGGGGCAATTTAGAGTGTCCAATCAGCCTACCATGCATGTTTTTGGAATGTGGGAGGAAACCGGAGTACCCGGAGGAAACCCACGCAGGCCCGCGGAGAACATGCAAACTACACACAGGTGGACGTGACCTGGATTTGAACCCAGGACCCCAAAGCTGTGAGGCCGACGCGCTAACCACTCGCTCTACCGGGCCGCCGGAACTAACTAGTATAGGATTAAAAGAATACAAGTCCTACCGTGAAAGGGAGGATGAACAAAACCCTCCAATTACCAATTACTCGAACAGAAACCCACAAAGTTCAAATTGACCATTTGAAAGGAATATTGATTTCACATGTTTGCCTCACTATTGGCAAGTAAATGTAGGACAAATGCTCATGAGGTCCCCACAGCAGGATGTTGGAAAAAGAAAAAAGGGCGAATATTATTTTCACTCCATCTGCGCAAACCCAGCAGCCTGGTTTTGGCGGGTACAGGACACATGTACACACACACACACGCAGATAGCGGGGGAGGCCGTACTCGCACCCCGCTAACGGCTTCACACTAGCCCACATGCTTAGGCCACGCTGGGCTAATTTCATTCGGCGCTGTTGTCGAGGTAACGGACTGATTCTCCTTGGGGGGAAAAAAAATCCATCTTTAAATGGCATTCATCAATCTGTATGGAAACACTATTTACATTACCTGATTAGTTGTCATCTTCATTGGAATTCCTTTTTGAAAGTGTCTCCTTGTGCCCTGTGATTGGCTGGCCACCAATTCAGCGTGTCCACCACCTAGCGCCCATAGTTGGTTGGGATAGGCTCCAGCACCCTCCATAGACCCTTGGTGGGGAAATGAATAAATGATCATTGAAACCCAACATACCAGTTTCCATGACCTTCAGGTTTTTATGGGATAAATAACTATTAAATAAATAATTACTAACAAACAATGTAATATATATTAACAAAGCTTTTACAATGTTTATGATTAATTATTTTTACGGAACAAACAAATTTAAATCAACTTGGATTAATATATACAGACACTCAAACATACGTTTAATGTAACTTTACACAAAACTGAATTCTAATTTTGTTGTAATCTTTTGTTACCTTCGTTTTCCGGGTTGGCGGTTTGCCACGCCTCCACCCTCACGTTTGCTATTGATGGACTGTTTGCTGTTGTATTGCCTTCAAAATATTCCCAAAATGATGCACACAAATGTCCTCACAATAGGATAATGCACGACCACTTGCCAACGAGAAATTGTCTTTAAAGAACGATCGCGGGAGCTTCTTTCCTTAGAAAGAATAACAGGAAATACAATAGTTGAGCTTACCCACGTATTGATTGTGGGTAATGAAGTTTTATTCTGAGAAAGGTTGCCATTGCCTATGGGTGTTGTGTGCACGAGTATACTTCATTACCCAGAAAGCCCTCTTTTTGCCCGCGCATGCGCGTTGTGCGTTTCCTGGTCGAAACTCGTCTGAATTAATCGTTCCGTGCTCGTAGATATTGTTATACACGAAAGATATGCAAAAAAGACCTTGGTCGCATCACGAAATTTTGATCGCATGACGGGCGAATTATTCGATCGAAATTTCCGCCCTAAGACGAGAATTTTGTATGACGAGCGGTCGTATGACGAGGTACAACTGTACACTAATCATTCATTCATCTTGTGTAACACTTATGCGCATCAGGGTCAAAGGTGGTGCTGGAGCCTATCCCAGCCAACCACATGCAGCAGGAGGGGGGCACTCTGAATTGGTTGCCAGCCAAACACAGGTCACACAATACATACAATATATGAAATTAAAATATAAGAAACCGCCCCAAAAATAATTGGACGTGGCTTGAGTGAAAACCCACATCCACACAATACAACCCCCCCCCCCCCCCCCCCCACACACACACACACACACACTTTTGTAAAGAAATCGAGTAAGCCGATTAGAAATTGGGATTAGTTCCAAGCGGAAAGTTTCAAAGTCCGTCATCTTCTCATTGATGTCAAATATTGAGACAACAATACGGTGCTTTTGGTGGACACAAATCTCACATTTGAAATGTTCCTTTTGCGTGACCCCAAAACAACAACAGCTGCTCGCTTCGCTGGCGCTTTGAAGAAGGAGCTCATTTGCATGACACTTGAACGTCTTTCCTAACCTGCTTCTTTCAAAGGTTCATATGTGAACTTAAAGACAACCTGGCTTGACAAAATGGCTCAATTTTTCACCATTCAAGTGGTGTCCAAAAAAATCAAATTTTTTGAACACAAAGAATGATTTCAAAATCAATTTTACTTAATGTTTTGCTGAATATCAACTCGGTGATTTACTTGGTATTCGTATACAGCTGAAAATTCCTTTTTGTTAAATTCGTACTCAATCAATTCTACGTCCTTATGAGGTAAAAATTAAATATCAGTCCCTTGGTGTCTGTACAAAATTGATTTGTCTTTTTTTGGTGTGCTTCCAAACATACTGGCCTCTGAATAGTTTTTTTTTTTCACTACACGCAGTGCACTGTGGGATACTGACCCGACAGCGGAACACACAATGTGTGACTTTTTCACAAAAATTGATCTTTCCACAGACTCAAAGAAGGCAAAAATGATTGATAAGAATGAATAGCTTTTTTGGAAGAAGATAGAAGTTGTCGACTGTCTGAATCACCTGCCGTCTTGCAATTTGGACGGTGCAAAAATTGGATTGCAGCGGGCTGAAATTGTATTGACGTGCATGATGAGAATGGAGCGAAGGCATGAACTGTGAGGAATAAGAACGACGACAGATCTGGTGAGTTTGAAAATAACGCTAGTCAATTATGGTTCAGGTTTGGACAATCGATCAAGACTTCTTGGTTCATTGACAAGGTTTCCAAATGAATTTTAAAAGCCATGTGGAAAACATTCAAGTTATTACTTCATGGAAGAAACTCACAATAAATTGTTTCTTACTGTTTTTTGAGACAAAAGTAATGCCTGTCCGACAGGTTACACTTCATTTGAAGGCTTTTTAGAACACTGTCAGAAGACTATCATAAATATGACATTACCCTAATAATAATGACATGTATTAGTCCTGATGACAGATACCAGACTGTGGAAACAATGTCAACTTTCCATTAAAAGTAAAATCATTTATTAATTCCGCTTTTTGCCCCAAATGAGATGGGATCGGCTCCAGCACCCCATGACTCTGACAAGGATAAGGCTGTTGAAAATGAATGAATGACTTAATAACATATTTCTTAAGTATTAAGTACGTGATTATGATAGTCTTACAATGTGGTAAGGAGTGTATTTGAACCATTTTGTTGAAGCATTTAAATAAAGTTTAACCGTCTTACCCAACTAGCACGTCTAATAAAAATTGAACTGACAAAGGGACTGGAGTATCTTTTTTTTTTCATTCATTTTCCAAACCACTTTATCCTCACGAGGGTCACGGGGGTGCTGGAGCCTATCCCAGCTGTCTCCCGGCCAGAGGCGGTGGACAGCCTGAATCAGTGGCCAGCCAATCGCAGGGCACGAGGAGACGGACGACCATTCACACTCACACTCATACTTAGTGGCAATTTAGATTGTCCAATCACCCTACTATGCATATTTTTGGAATGTGGGAGGAAACCAGAGGACCCAGAGAAAACCCACGCAGGCTCGGAGAGAACATGCAAACTCCACACAGGTGGACATACCTGGATTCGAACCCAGGACCCCAGAGCTGTGAGCCCAACGCGCTAACCACTCATCCGGGGGGCCGCCCTATACTATCTTTGATTGCCAATTTAAAAAAGACTAACTATGACTCATTTTGACGATCCAAGCCGTTAAAAAATAGCATAGAGTTTTTGCTCCCCATGCAACATTTAGGCTGCATGTCGTTCCAAAATGTACTGTTAAATGTTAAACATGTTGCACAGAAAGCGCTATCAAAGAATTTGTTCTAAACAATGAAAAGTGCGTCTGGCAACTGAGCTCCTCGTCTGCTCGCCGCGGAATCGTTTCAACCGTTTCATGATGTTTGGTGCGATCAAACGGCCATTTTAATTCTGGCGTGCGTTCGCCCGCCGTCCCCGGAGACCCTCTAATCTGTCATTGGACATGTTCATTAGACTGTGCGTGCACGTGTGTGTGTGTGTGTGTGTGTGTGTGTGATAACAACAGGTATTTATTTGCTCACTCTGGGAATCCACACAAAGCGGCGCTTCTTGGCGCCATATGCCGAGATCGGGAAGTAGAAACGCAATTAACATCAGGTTTGATAACGGAAAATAACACACTGAGATCACAAGAACAGACGCTGGAAAGCAGTGCTCAACTGCTTCTATCATCTTACAAAAGGTCTTTTTAGTAAGGGTTAATACATGACTGCCATCGACTGTCAGGGGGAGCCAATGATTTCAGTCTTTTGAGTAATGTTTGACTTGTTAAGCCAGCAACCTGCATATGAAAGATAATTGATCCCCAAAAAAATGTACAAAGCGCTACACTTGGATGTCAGCGTCTTTTTTTTCTAGAAAAATTCTAGCCAATGTCTTGGGGAATCTTTTGTGTGCAAATCCAGCGTGTTGAGGCGTGATCAACAGTTGCCACGGTAACGCACTTTCGCCCGTGTGTGATCTGAAACTCAATTTCAACACAGCGTGTTAAAATGCTATCAACCAATTTATGTTTAAAAGGGAACAAAATCCCAGCTTTCGTATATATTCCTAAATTCAAAAGGGGGGCATCTTATATAAATGAAAACACTGAGTGTGACATAAGTTACCCCCATACTTGTAGGTGTGATGAAGTTTTTTTCCTATTCATTTTCCGCACCGCTTATCATCACAGGGTTACCAAGACAACTATGGGTACAAGCCAGGGGACACCTCGAATTCGTGACCAGCCAATCGGTCTAATTAATTAATTAATTCATTTTCTGAACTGCTTAACCTCACTAGGGTCGCGGGGGTGCTGGAGCCAATCACAGAGCACAAGGAGACGGACACCCGTTCACTCTCACACTCATCCTTAGGGGCAATTTAGAGTGTCCAATAGTATTTGGAACGTGGGAGGAAATCGGGATACCCGGAGAAAACCCACACAGGACTGGGGAGAACATGCAAACTTCACACACTAAGCACCGACCTGGGCTGGAACCCTCGACCCCAGATCTGTGAGGCCGACGTGCTCACCACTCGTCCGCCGGGCCGCATTCTCTAATGAAATAAAGCATAATTCATGCATGTATCACTCAGGGGTTCAAAGGTCGTCCAAATACGCGCATTCCATTCCAAATTGCTCTTCATTTGGATTGGAAAGTTCATTATTCAAATGAGCTCCACGAGGAGGATTCCAAATGAAATCATGTGGAAAGAAAAATAACACAAAATGTTGTTGACTGACAGGCAATTGGATTTGTTTGCAAATTAGCTGTGATTACTATTTACTAAGACCAAGAGATTTTTTGTTACAAATTGTAGGACGGGTAAGCACGGGTTCTGTAGCGACGTGCCGCCGCCGTCGTTCGAGGTTCCCATGAATTTCATCACGGCGAGATCTCCGCCGCGTCGCCGTTTGTAATAAATCAGTTCGCATTTCCAGGTCGGATAAGCGGCGACGCACTTGAAGGATTGCGGCCTACGCTGGGTGCTGGTGTTATCTGATCTAAATGCGGCTCGCTCGCGAGGGGAAATGGATTTCTTTCACTTGCAAAAAAAGGATTTACAGCATTCACAAGATGAATTTAATCACTCCTTTCATTGGTCGTGTCGAATGTCGCGTTTCAGCACCGTTGACGGTGACAGACGTCCGCCGGTATGTTTGGACCGGGCGAGCCTCTCCCGGATTGGACGTCTGTCGCCGTCAACGGTAGCCAATGAGTTCATGTCAAACAGAGTTTGAGTTGCCTTGCGAGGAAAACCTTAATTTATACACGCAGTCTCGCGTCTTAGCGGCTGGCTTTGTGTCTTTTGGGCACATTGACACATTGAATGTGAGAGTGTTGAAAACGATAAAATAAAACGTTACTGCTCAGGGCGCAATTAAAGCGAGACAAAGTCAGCACCCCAGTGGCTTTAATTGACTCGTTCCTTTCTTGGAGGAGAAGCCAAAAGAGCTGTAAGACAAATGAAAATGTCTCAAAAGAGATTGTCTCCATAAACAAGTCGCCGTGTTGCCTTTTAATTGAACATTGTCGTTAATCGTTAACGACGGGCTGCCGTTTGTACAACCGAGCCTGGATTGCACTTTATTAGTGGCACTGCCTGACTATGTCCAATTGAAAGACAGTATTAAATATCCAAAAGTACTTCATCCAAGGCGGAGCGGGGTCGGAATGTGGGAGGAAACCGGAGGATACCGGAGAACCCGGAGGAAACCGGAGAACCCGGAGGATACCGGAGAACCCGGAGGAAACCGGAGAAACCAGAGGAAACCGGAGAACCCAGAGGAAACCAGAGAACCCAGAGAAAACCGGAGGATACCGGAGAACCCGGAGGATACCGGAGAACCCAGAGAAAACCAGAGCCCAGAGGAAACCAGAGAGCCCGGAGGAAACCGGAGAACCCAGAGGAAACCGGAGAACCCAGAGAAAACCAGAGAGCCCCAAGGAAATGGGAGAACCCAGAGGAAACCGGAGAAAACCGGAGAACCCGGAGCAAACTGGAGAACCCAGAGGAAACCGGAGAACCCAGAGAAAACCAGAGAGCCCGGAGGAAACCAGAGAACTCGGAGGAGACCGGAGAAAACCGGAGAACCCGCAGAAAACCGGAGAACCCAGAGAAAAATGGAGAACCCAGAGGAAACCCACGCAAGTCTGAGGAGAACATGCAAACTCCACACAGGAAAACCGACCTGGGATCGAACGCGCTAATCACTCATCTTGATTTGCACTACACAAATAAATCTGCCTTGCCATTCCCATATCAATAATTTCTTTGTAATTTATTCACTTAAATGTTACATTAACTCAAGTTTAATTTTGCCAATGTTAATGCATGTATTTGTAGATTTCTTAACAATAAAATGATGTATTTAGTACATATTTGTTTTCAATTTAATGCCATGACCTTTAATGTGTTTAGAATTTCGCTGGATCCCATTTTTACCTTGAAATTTTGCTATACTTATTTTTTGGTTAAACACAGTGTATACATTTTTGCATTGGATGGCAAGTTGTAGTGTCCCTGATGAAGTTGAAGGTGAAAAGAGGAGCATTAGTACACGCCAGTGGGATTGTTCGCCGTGACTTTCGGAAGGAATCAAACCTATCAATCCCGTCCCATCCTGGTGTAAAGTCTCGCTCAAGAGTGAAACGTTAGGACATCTTTGGAGCCGCCATCCAATAGCCAGCACGCCATAAACATTTTTTAACACGAATTTGCAGCATTCCGTGTGCGTGTCTCAGGGTTACCTTGAAATCCGTGGTTACCTGGAAACAACAAGAACACGGATCCCTGATAAAATCATATTTAAGATCATCTTATACTCAAAAATTAAAATGGAATTCACAGTGCTGTGAACATTCTTGGCATAAAATCAGAACAAATTTCAATATTAGACAAAAATAACCCAAGAAATAAAAAAAATGCTCATTTATCGGGATCTACCAGAGAAAATAACGTAAGCCAAAAGATTAACAAAAGATTCATCGGACTGTAAGAAACATGCGCAACATTTATTTTGAAGAATATTCACGAGGAAACTCGTGCGTCGGGATTAAATAATTTCTCATGCTAGAAGTTGAAAAGTTGACCAATTGCGACGGCCTTAATTCCATAAGTTATGGGGTCATGACCCATTGGGGGAGTCGGACATGAAAGTGGCGATGTGCCCTTCTCTTATAAAGAGGCTGTGATAGCAAAGAGGCGATGACCCCTGTTGAACCCGCGGTCCGAGCGTCGTGAAAGAGGACCCCAGTGATGGAGTGCCTCATAATTCTTGCTGAGGCTTTTTCATATAAAGATGAAAAAGGAGGATTCGGTCAGGGGCATCTGGAATCATTGCCCTTGTAGATCAGGTGGTGAAACCAACTAGGCGGAAAAGTCATTAACCAATTGGCTGCCATTGACGTGACGATGTCCAATCCATTTGAACTAGGGGTGTTGGCAGTGATTATTCACTGATGATATTTTACTAATATTAACCGGAATATTCTGCTGATTATTACTACACCATGACCCAAATAAAATAAAATAAATTTTCAGTCTTTTGAGGGGCCATAAGTTGTTTTTATAGATTTTAATTTTATTTAGTTTGTGATTAACATTTTATTATCGTATTTTTCGAACTAAAAAATGTGTAAAATAACATTTAAAATGATATAATGTGAATAATTTCACATTTAAGTCACACCCACAACTAAACCATTTAGAAAAAAAACTGCGACTTACAGTACTTTGTCATAGAAATGGACTAATTATTAATAAAAAAATGAATATAATTTTATTTTTTTTCCAAAAGTTGGGGTGCAACCTGGATAGGTCCAACAAATCATTCAGCCCGGATGAACAATGGCTTGGTGGACAGTCTAATCAAGTCATCCAGACAAGGAAGTGATTCGTGGCGCAAAAAACTGATGCACAATGGACTGGTTGTTATTTTTGCAACTATGCCAATGACATTTTGCATTTGAATCTGTCAAAACAGGCTCACCTTTGTCCACGCATGCATTTCCAATACTACTTGTAATATATATGATAATGTCAGTTCATATTCTAAATGCCAGGGCTCCGCTGTAGGCTTAGACTTGGACACCTTGGGAAAATCTCTGGAGGCGAGAAAGATGGAGAAAATGACCTGCGTTGACTCAGCATACGCAACAGCAGATAGATGCTCTTATTTTGATATTTTAAAGCGTACCTTTGCATGTGCAGATTGTGGTGGAGGCTCTTATTTTGACGGGAAGCGGTCGTGGACTACCAAACTGAAAAAAAGTCCACTAGTTAGCAACAAGACAAACTCTGGGAAAACACAAAACTTAAGAAGAATGTATACATTAAAACAGAGGACTAATTTATGCTGTTGCTACTTGCCAACCCTAAATTTTCACTTTAAATGACTCTTCAAATTGAGAAAATTACTAACGAGAATTGTAATGAATCGTCACGATCTTTCCAATATGTCGAGGAGGCAGATGGCTCTGTCTTCCCGGGTGACGTCGCCTCCTCCTCACATCTGCTCCCAAGCTGTTGACACACGACCTTCGCCGAAAGGTCAGCCATGGATCTTCCTCACTTGCTCTTCTTCTGTGGATCCGTCGGATCGCTTGATCTTTTTTTAGGGCACTCATTTAACTCATTAGCTGCCATTGATGGTGATAGACATCCAATCCAAAATAGATCAGGGAAGTTCATGCTTGAAAATAATCTAATATGGCAGTTAAAGCAATTCTGCAAAGAAAAGTGGGTCCAAGATTCATGCAAAGTGACATACAACACATCAATAATTACCGTAAACACTGGTGGCAAAGCCCATTATTGGTTTCAAGGGGGAATTACTTTTTTACGTAAGGTTTGTATTTGTAGTATATATAAAATCTTCATTCAGAAACTGCATTATGTATTTCTGAGGGTTGTCGCAGTGTGATATAAATATTGGTTTAATGAACTGAAACCTGTGTGTGATAAACTTGAAAAAAAAATAGGGGCAAATACTACACCATGACCCAAATTAAAAAAAGATAAAACATTTTTTCAGTCTTTTGAGGGGCCATAGGTTGTTTTTATTCATTTTAATTGTATTTAATTTATGATTAACATTTTATTATAGTATTTTTCGGACTAAAAAGTGTGTAAAATATCATTTAAAATGATGTGTGAATAATTTCACATATAAGTCACAACCACAACTAAACTATTTAAAAAAACTGCGACTTACAGTACTTTGTCATTAAATTTAGTCATAAAAATGAACTAATTATTAATAAAAAAATGAACTAAATTTCATTCATTCCTTGTCAGGGTCACAGGGTGCTGGAGCCTATCCATGGGAAAAGATTCAATGCTTCCTGCAACATAAAATATATTACAAATATAATAAATATATTTAACTTTAAATATAAATGGCATCCACATAAGTGGACATCACATTTTGGGTCATGTAGACCACATAATCAAATGACCCAAAATGTGATATACATTATGTTCAAAAAGATGCCGAAACCACCATACCAAGGAAGTTGTTTTTATTCTACATTTTGTACACAACAAGCTTCATATAACATGACAACCAAAAATAAACAATTGCACAAGAACATCCACTTTCCGTCCTACTATCAAAAATAATCAAACATATAAAAAGTGTAACAGGATACAAAATGGCCACCATGGCGTTAAGTGTTCCAAACAAAACGGAGGAAGGAGTACCGGGATTTCATCAAATACTGACAAATACTACAAAAATGATAAAAGTCGTATCCTTCTTCGTCTAAAACGTGACATCGTCGACAGGCACTTGGCAACATTCTGTCACTGTGACGACTGCAGTGGCAACCACAAGAAAACTTCATAGTCTTTTCAGTCAATGCTTGAGCAAAAAATAATGCTAAAAAGGCAACGATAATACTGCCGTGGAAAGAAATCTAACCGGGAAGCCACCAGATTGCCACCAAGGTATGAACCATGTTGGCTACTGATGAACATGGAGGGCTTAAGGTTGCAAATTCATGATAGTTTGGTCCGTATCATGTCAAAACGTGTTTTTCAAAGTAAAAGGGGATATTTGAAACATTTCATTTTGATTGAAAACAAAGATATTCAGCTTTCAGGCTTCTTGGAGGACAAAAGACATCTGAGGACAGGCTGAAATCAGACTGGAAAACTCGATCCAAACGCTAAAAAAAAGTCTGGTTAGTCATTTTGAAATCGAGTTCAAGTTCCAATTGTGTCAAAGCGAGCTCATTGCTGGCCGTCAGCTTTACTTTCTTGTGGCATGTGGGGTGGGGGGGTTGTTGTTGGGGCGGGGAGGGGGTTGGCAGCAGGTGGCTGCTGATGAAAAATTCAGTGTTAAGAGAGCAGCTCGTGAGAGGAAGCAAGAGGGGGGGGATAAAGGAGGGTGACAATCGAAGAGGGGGGGGGGGTGAAGGCACACAAATAGGATGATGAACAACAGTGACGACGGCCCAGAGCTCCGGGCGGGCTGAGGAGTCCGGACCAAAGGGTCCGAGGGAGTTCGGCCAGAAAATCCAAGGTGTCAACACTTCCTGGCTGAGGCTTCACCGCCGAGACAGCATCTCATTACGGATTCATGAAGGGGGAGGGGCTTGATATTCTGATTCCCACTGTCCCCCTTTTTGTCTCTTAGGGGAGTTTATTTTTGGAAGCTGGCGTTTGACCAAATAAGGACAATCTCAGCAATGAGGCATTATCTCATATGGACATTTTCCAGCAATAGGAAGTAGAGTGAATGTAGTGGAGATTTCGGTTTTGTGTAGCATAGCGTTGAAGAGAAGAAAATGAAGAAAAATCTTGCTTGCAGGCTTGTTGCTTACCTTTGGGGCAGGAAAAGCCCATAATGTGGAAATAATCAATAGGAAGAAAGCAAAGGGAAGGTGACAAAGCGGACATCGACCCTCAGGAATAAAAAAGTCGTCCTTTCTCCGAGCCGACCCGGTTGAGTCTGGCCAGCTGCGAGGGCGACGGTGGCACGTCGTGGCGGTACGGGCCCTTGGGTGACGCCAGTGGCGAGGCCCGGCCTTTAGCCTCCAGCTCTCGGCGTCTCTGCTCCTGCCGGAGGAGCTCCTGCGCCTCCAGAAGGACCCTGGCGTTCACACCGGCCACGCCAGGGAAGCCGTTGCGTGAGCCCTGCTGGCTGGAGTAGCGAGGATTGTCCTTGGGCGGCCGCAAAACCTCGCCGCTCGGGTACGACTTCTCCCAAGGGTCGTGCGAGACAGAGACGGGACTCTTCCGAGGTTGCCTGAAGACCAAAATACACCAAACATCACTGGCATTTCCAGAATACTTTTATTTATAACCTTGCAGGCAAAACGCCCCAGTTCGATTAATTCGTCATAAAGTACAGAAAGAAGAGAAAAGAACGTGATAAAAAGCTTTTTTGACGGCAAAAAATGTATTTGGTCTCCTGCAAAACAATAATACTGCGTCTTAATGTAGATTGGTCGCCTTCTGATTGAGAGCTAATCAGGGGAAAGAGGCGGGATCTGCATATGTGAACAGGAAAAATCTAGGCCTGTTATTGTCAACATGGGTAAACATTAACCATGAAAGACAGAATGTGGAAAAAAAACAGAAAATCACATTGTTTGATTTTTAAATAATTTATTTACAAATTAGAGTGGAAAATAAGTATTTTGTCACCTACAAACAAGCAAGATTTCTGTCTGACAAAGAGGTCTAACTTCTTCTAACAAGGTCTCCACTCGTTACCTGTATTAATAGCATCTGTTTTAACTCATAGTCGGTATAAAAGACGCCTGTCCACAACCTCAGTCTCTCACACTCCAAATTCCACTATGGCTAAGACCAAAGAATCTCCAGATCTCAACCTCATAGAAAATCTGTGGAGGGAGTTGAAAGTCTGTGTTGCCCAACGAGAGCGCCAAAACATCACTGCTCTAGAGGAGATCTGCATGGAGGAATGGGCCAAAATACCAGCAACAGTGAGTGAAAAGCTTGTGAAGAGTTACAGAAAACGTTTGGCCTCCATTATTGCCAACAATGGGTACATAACAAAATATTGAAATGAACTTGTATTGAACCTGTATTGACCAAATACTTATTTTCCACCATGATTTGCAAATACATTCTTTAAAAATCAAAAAATGTGATTTTCAGTTTTTTTCCCATTCTGTCTCTCATGGTTGAGGTTCACCCATGTTGACAATTACAGGCCTCTCTAATCGTTTCAAGTGAGATAACTTGCACAATTGGTGGTTGATTAAATACTTATTTGCCCCACTGTGTGTGTGTGTATATTTTTATATATATATATATATATATATATATATATATATATATATATATATATATATATATATATATATATATATATATATATATATATATATATATATATATATATATATATATATATATATATATATATATATATAAACTTTCCTCTCATAAAAGTGGATCTTGCCCAGATCAATTATTATAGTATATTTGTAACCGATATCTGACACAGTCAATCTGGCGTGCCAAGTTGTCAAATCTAAAAAACTATGGTGAAACTTGATCATTTAAATTTTTAGCTGTCAACTTTTTCAGGTAATCCCTGAACATCTTTTCATATCTCAATGAATACAAATAAGTCTCAGGAGTAAAAAAAACAACCAAAAAAACTGAACTGCAGTGCTCGATGAAAAACAGAAGCCAAGGGTTTAGCAGGTTGTTTTGTCTCGACCCAACAGTAACGAGCGGGGGCACTCGTCTGCTCTCCCGACACTCTCTGAATAACGAGCGCGTTTATCAGCCGGTCGGGGGGAAAAAAACCCACACCATTGCCGTCGTTTCAAATGCGAGCACCGAGCACGCGCCTTCTTTATTTTCTTTTTTTTTTCCAGAATAGCGCTATCTCCAGCCGCTCACTGAGTCGTGTCGGAAAATAAAGCTGCGGTTTTCTTCTCTCGCACGCTCCGATGATTTACAATCTTCTCGGTGCTCAAGTTCTTTTTTCATTTGGACAAAGGCGCACATGCACGAGCATCAAGGCGCTGCGTGTCTAACACACTCACAAATAACAATAAAAATATGTGCACTATAGAAACCTGAACATACTGTGTAAAAAGGAAAATAATTGAACTATAGCGCACTGACCTCGGTTGGGAGGTAGCTAACGGGAAAGCTACTTGATTTTGTTTAATGTTTTGTATCTTGGATTTTTTTTGTAACTTGCGACATATTATCTCCATCGAGATTTTTCGTAACCAGAATATTTTGTATGTAGAAGCATTCGTAAGTAGAGGTACTACTGTATGAATAAAAGATGCAAGGAAACGCATAACTGTACAGAAACATGCACAAGCGAGAATACACATAAACCAACACTTGAATGCACACCACCACATTTTATTAATGAATGCGAATATACATGTGCTTTTGTGGACTAATACGTTCCAAGCCGAAGCTAAATGTCGGCAAGCCAAAAGTGAGCCATCATCTTACCGTGGCAGTGAGCTGTACTGCCGCTGAGCTTGAGTGAAGGAATCTTCCTGCCTCTGACGCTGCATCTGGACCTCCACCGACACCGAGTGACGACCCGGTTGCTGCCGGACTGCCGCTGCTGTGCTGGGGCTGTTAGACTGGAAATCAGAAACCGTGTCATCAGATGATGTCAATCTTATCAGACGTGGGAAATCAGCAGCAAATGGTAAGGCTGCGAGAGACCTTCAAATTTTTGGATGAAAATTGTAAACTGGATATTATGCTACTTTCAGACTTTTGATTTTAAAAAAGAAAAAAATCTGTCCGTATTGCAAACACATGCATTTTAGAGTGTGCACGGAACGCGGGTGCAAAGCAAAACACATTCACATTGCAACATGTCATCATTTATCGCAGTATTTACTTGAGTAAATGTGGTATCTTCTGTAAGTCAACAATGCCACGCTTTTGTGGCAACTAAGGATTTTATGCCACTGGAGCCAACATTTTACTTTGTTTAGTTGAACAGTGGTGCAGTGATTCCCTTTTTACAAATACCAACAGATATGGTTTCTTACTGTAGCGATGTTAGATATCCGATTCTTATCGTCATACGATTGAGCACAGGTCAGAATTTGGAGCGTTCACAATGCATGAGAAAATGGGATACATGTCGCATTCCATTCCATACTTGGAATTGTCCTGCAGTGTGTCCATAGCCTTAGCTTAAAATTTAAAATCAAAAGTCTAAACAATTACACTGATAAACATCCAAATCCATCCGGACTGTCAAAATGGATGAGATGTTTTTGTGTAAATGGTAATGAAGGTATAAAATCTGACCTAAAATAGACTGCCATTTAGTTTAAAAAAAAAAAAAAAGATTATCTGCTTTCGGGCATCTTGAATTGGTGGCCGCAGGGCCGCACTCACTCTTATACCTAGGGTCAATTTAGTGTTCAAAGAGCCTACAATGAATGTTTTGGGGATGTGGGAGGAAACCGGAGTACCCGGAGAAAATCCACACAAGCCCTGGGAGAACATACAAACTTCACACAGGAGGACCGACCTGGGATAGAACCCAGGAGTGAATGATAGAGGAAAATCACTTTTACTTTCAGCTCATAATAGCCACCCCTTTACGTTTCGTAATGACAAGCTAACAAATTACATACTTACACATGCAGTCACTTACCAGACATTATGGTGTCATGATGATGTCATCATGGTGGTGAAGCGACAACAAACAGGATGGGAGGGGGTGGAGTGAAGGGGGGAAGCATGCTGGACACTCTTACTGATGATGATGATAATGTTAGTCAGGGTTAATTGGACTTTCAACAACGCTTGAGCGCTAAACGTTGAACTTTTCAGTCGTGTCTCTGGCATAAAATCCAGAAAAATCCCAGTCTTCATCATTTGCTATCATGATTTCTTACCCAAAATGCTTTGCTCTCCGACAAAGATTGGAAAATGCTTCGTTCTCGTAAAGGAGGCAAATATGTCAGAAACAGTTTTTATTATAAAGACGATGACGAAAAGGCAAATGACTCTGTGCTCTCACTGACTAAAATGATTAACAAGAAAAACAGCACATGGTCACAAATAAGGATTTTGTAAATTTGAAAGTTAAAAAAAATACTGTTAAAAATTCTGTATTCCAACAACGAATAATTTACCACACAAAAACCAAATGGTGCTCGACATTGAATATTTAAAAAAATTAGAAAAATTAATACAATTTAATGGTTTTGCTTGTTAAAAAGTGTCAAAAGGCTGGTGGGCGTGTCCACATGGATGACGGCCAGACGGGGACCAATGTGGTTAGTGGTGATGCGTTCATGCAGGCTTTGTTAGCTGCGTCCGCGGGTCTCTCAACAATTGTTAGCTGAAAATAGCAGGCCGTCGCTAACTCCGTCACACACTCACCCAGGGTTGCTCGAAACTGGAAGGGCGCCTTCGCTCGTCGGCGTCACCGACATCGTCCGGAAGGATTTGAGCCTGCTGGAACTCTTGCCTCAGACGCTGTATCCGGTCGTGGTTGCTCGGGGCAACGCGGTTGCTAAACAACACACAGGAGAAATCCGTCAGAGCGTGCGCCAGACTTTCTTTTTGACCCCTTAACACAGCAATACATTCGGCACGATAAAGACTTGATGACAGGTGTCACTCAACTCGTCAGCATCCAAGTAGACGTAAATTCCCATAAAGTGTTCAGCCAGTATAAACGATGAGATTTATACAGTGTTACCTCGACATACGATCTTAATCCATTCCGGGACTGAGATCGTATGTCGAGCTTTTCGTAACACGAGCGAACGTTTCCCATTGAAATGAATTAAAAACAAATTAATTCGTTCCAACCCTCTGAAAAAACACCAAAAACAGGATATTGGATTGGAAAAAATGTTTTATTTCTTCTAATTCGCCATCTATTAACACAGTAACACATAACTAGTGGTTTAATAGTAATAAAATGTGTTTAATAGAAGTAAAATTAGACGCATTTCGCGGAGGGTAGAGACAGAGACATACATAGAGGCGGGGGGCGGGGGTGTTCGGGGGGACTTTATCCACAACGCACTCGTAAACGAACAAACACATTTAAATTAACTTGGATTAATATATACACACACTCAAACATACGTTTAATGTAACTTTACACAAAACTGAATTCAAATTTTGTTTTAATCTTTTTTTAACCTTCGTTGTGTCCGGGTTAGTTGTTTGCCACGCCTCCACCCTCACGTTCACTATCGATGGGCTGTTTGCTGTTGTATTCCCTTCAAAATATTCCGAAAATGATACACACAGATGTCCTCACAATAGGATAACACACGACCACTTGCCAACAAGAAGTAGTCTTGAATTAGCGATCGCTCCGCCAACGGGAGCTAACATGCTAAGGAAAACAGGAAATGCAACCTCGTACCCACGTATTGATTGTGGGTAATGAAGTTTTATTCTGAGAAAGGGTGTCTTTGGCAATCGGTGTTGTGTGCACAAGTATACTTCATTACCCAGAAAGCCCTCTTTTTGCCCGCGCATGCGCGTTGTGCGTTTCCTGGTTCATGTGTAGGCGAAATAAACCGTTCAGTGCTCGTAGCTATGTTATACACGAAAGAGATGCGGCAAAAAAGAGTGCGCTACAATGATAAACAGCCTCTCATGTCATGGCCACCTGGCTTGGTCGCATCTCGAAATTTAGATCGTATCGCGGGCGAATTATTCGATCGAAATTTTCGTCGTACCACGAGCTGATCGTAGGTCGAGGTACCACTGTACATGTATTCAAATGAGCCATGGCTACATCCCCTTTGGAGGCTTGTGCCATAATATGGTAACACAAATTAAAAGCTCCTTCATGCTGCATATTTTATTGCTTCTTTTAATAAGAATGAGAAGATCATGTTGGGCCTTTCATTATCTCACACTTCGCATTAATGCACTTTCTTTTAATTAAAGGACGTCATTCTAATTAAACATTTCATTAGGAAGACAAGGAAGTTAGTCAAGAGACGCCGGCCACAGCTAGACAAACACTGTCACACGCATACAATTAATCACACAAGCGCACAAGCACACATTAAATATTCTATATATTTAATATTTTATCCTCGAAGACAAGTTTTTTCTCGTACTTTTCTCATCAAAACTGAGGCTGTGGTGCAAAGTTACTTCTTAAGATTTTTAAACTTTAAAGTAGAAGACAAGGGATGCATGTAAATTAAACCCTGTCGCTAATAAATCCTTTTGAAGTTTCATTTTAGCATCAGAAAAATTAGAAGATGAGTTCTGTCTGTGGTGTAAATACAATTGATTTACATTCGGATTGTGATTATAATTCAGGCACCTTTCAAGGGTCATTCTCTTTTGTTATTTGTTTACATTTCAGCCATGACTCATCACATTCAGTTAAGTTATCGTCCCACACTGACTCGCCGCCCGCCCACATCGGGCAACGAGGTCACCACTTTTCTTTCGTAATGCTCGTTCCCGGTGTTTTGCCTCGTGGCCTCGCTGTCTTTGTCGAGGTGATGTTAAAACTAGAGTACTACAGAGGCCCAGCTGCTCGGATGTTGCGGTGTACATGCTACACTCTCACTTTGCCTTTGCCATATGGCGACCGCTCAAACGATCACTGAGATGAGATGAGAATGTATAGAAAATAAAGTTCACCGAATTTGGTAATGATTTCCTCAATTTTTGTTGCTGTTGCTGCATAATTCTCTCTTGGTTCTGCAAAATTTGAATCAGTAGTTTACACATTAATATATAACCTTCAATATCATGATGCTTCTGGATTATTGAATTGCTTGTCACACTTCACAGATTTACAGCCATTGACAGTTATAAACATCTAATCCACATGTGTCAAAGTGGCGGCCCGGGGGCCAAATCTGGCCCGCTGCATCATTTTGTGTGGCCCGGGAAAGTAAATCATGAGTGCCAACTTTCTGTTTTAAGATCAAAGTAAAATGAAGAGTATAGATGTATATTAAATTTCCTGATTTTCCCCCTTTTAAATCAGTAATTGTAATTTTTTTAATCCATTTTTTCTGTGTTTTTAGTTCAAAAATCATTTAGTAACATCTAATAATATATAAAAAAAGCTAAAATAAACATTGTTTTAGATGTATAAAAACTGAATATTCAGGGCTTTTAATCCAGTTCTTTAAATAAATTTATAAAAAAATCTAAATATTATATCTAAAATGGTCCGGCCCACATGAAATCGAGTTGACGTTAACGCGGCCCGCGAACCAACCCGAGTCTGACACCCCTGATCTCATCTATTTCAACTCAGAAAGGAGAGTATTGAGTGATCCAAATGGCCTCTGTTAGAATCGATCACCGTATTTTCTCGCATATAAGCCGCCTCCGCATATAAGCTCTACCCTTAAAATTGTTGAATTTTACAATTTCTCACGTATAAGCCGCCCCGTGATTCACAACTTTCACCTCCATATTCATGGTTTTAATAAGGAGTAAAAATGTGTTACTTTGAAGGGAAAATCTCAAGAAAAATCATCGCACGTGGTATTTCTGAGATACTGTATAAGTCGATTGCTGGATTGCACATTCCTAGAGGGTGTTGCCTACACATAGACAAATTCAAAAAGGATGTCACGTGAGCAGTACAACCAGGAAGTGCGTGCGTAGCGGTCTGTTTTTTCATCCCTAGGTAAGATGGCGGCGCCCTGGGCAAGCAATGGCAGGCACAAGTGAGTTTTTTCAAGCTTTTATGCAAGATACGGTTAATTTTTTTCTTGGATTTCATTCATGGATGTCAAAATTAATTTGTCTTGCGTTATGGGGTTTTGGCCCTGTCACCTTGCAGTTTCGTGCACGTCATGTCTAATTTGTGCGCATGGTCGTACCCTCGATTCAGTCATCAGCTTTTGAGCGACAAATATGGCATATATGGCAGAAAATAATATTTAAAAACTACCGTATTTTCACGACTATAAGGCGCACTTAAAAGTCTTAAATTTCCTCCAAAATAGACAGGGCGCCTTATAATCCAGTGTGCTTTATATATGGAAAAAATAAATAAATGTGTAATTCATTGAGGGTGCGCCTTATAATGTGGTGCGCCTTATAGTCGTGAAAATACGGTACTTAAAAATCCAATCTTTTTGAAAAAAAACCTGATCGGGCTTGATGTTCATTCATGTGATCGGATAAAGGCCATTCCCAAATTATATTTTCTCATTGTATTGCACTCTACATTAGAGGGGATGGTGTCCAGAATTGTACCGGTTGCTGAATTGAGGAGAAATCTATATCCACTGTCCGTGGGGTCCAAGACACCTAATCCGCACGGAAAAACCTGAGGCAATCCGGATAACCCGCGACTCGGCGAGTGCTAATCCTCGACTAAGGTTTAGCCTGTACTCCTGAAAACATGTGCAGCACAGCAAAAATGAAATGTATTTTCTGATATTTTGCTTTGCATTTATAGTTTTCCTTTTTTTAGTAGCTGTGCAGATGAGTCCTCTTTTTTTTTTTTAATGAATTAAAATAGTTTGTTTTTCTTTTTAAATTCATATTATTTCCCTTCTGACAACTCTAAATTTTCATGTTTAGTAATCAATTAGTCTTGTTTAAAAAAACATGTTTGCTATCTTTATATTTTGAAATTTGTTAAGAATGTGTTTCAATGATTTAGTTTGTTACTTTAAGTTGTCAATTAATGTAATATTTAGTTTTTTTCCCGAAGCAATTACATTTCTAACTGCATTCCATTGCAATTAATATTGCTGTGTTTTATATATTCTCAGTTGTTTCTTGCAACTGTTAGTATAGTGTAGTATTTTGTAAAACTGGATTTATTTTCAGTCATCTTTTGTATTCTTAGCAGTACTACACACGTGCTTGCAGTCAAACACACCTGTCGCATGGACGATGACGGATTTCCATTATTGTACGGCGTCACATGACCCAGGCAGCTTGCCGGTCACCTCGGGAGACGGTTACTAAGGCAACAAGGCTAGGATGTCACTTGGCGGCTCCACTGCCGGCCGGGTAGCAGCCAGTCAGGCTGCTGCCTGGTCAGTGTGTCAACATGCTGCTCGACGAGGCTCTTCAGGCCCATTGTGCTCTCGTACAGTTGCCAATAAATAAATAAGTAATCTGTAAGTACAACTCTCGTGCTCTTGTAGAGCTTTGTAAGCAACAATATATACAACGACATTGCAAAATACGAACCTCCCCCTCACATTACTCAAAGTCAAACCGCATCCACGTTTGTTGAACGTGCATCTTTCATACATTTTATTGAAAGACATTACTTAATAAAGTCTTTAAGTCAGTTAAAGATTTGCCAATTCAGTTTTCAGATTTTTGAGTGAAAGGTCTTTAAAGTGATGTCAAGGTTCTGAAATTGAGATCATTCCATTTTTAAGGGCTACTAAGATCTACTAACTCAACCTCAAAGCTTGTTTTTAAAAGATGTAAAACCCTATGAGTGTTTCAAATTTCTCTAGTTTTCGTTAAAGCTTAAGGTTCTTCAAATTGCTTTAAGATACTTTGAAGTACTTTACTCTCTTGATGATACTTCATATTTTTCGATATTCTTCAGAGTTATTCAAAGGCAATTTAAAAGCTTCTTTTTCAAAGGAGACTTTCTGTCTTAACATCTCCTACCTAACCAGGCGGCAGATGAGCTGTGTAGCAAGTGACAGACGCAGCCGGTTCTAGAAAGTTTCAGGCTGTCGGCTAGTGATCTAGTGCCGATGACCCTCGAGGTTTTTTTTTCCTAGTCATGAAGGTCTATCTCTTGTCTATTTAAGCAAAGGATTATCTTTTTTTGACAGTTTCAAACTTGATCTTAAAAGGACACCTTATTTCAAATCAATACATATTAAAGATTGAAGTCTGAAGGATAACAAAGGTCCATTTTTTTTATTGGGGTCATTGGTTAGTCAGAAAATCGAATTCCTGAACACAAATAACCAAAATATTCCCCATTTTCAAAAACAAACCACCTAATAAGACATCATCACACCATGTCAGCGTTCCACACAAAGCATTCAACCGCATTTTTCATAGGGACTACCTATTGTAGGCGCTATACAACTTGCCCTATAAAAACACCCCGAGTCCCGCATTGCCGTCAAAGAAAGACACGATGCTGGCCATCAAAGACAGGCGAGAACAGAAAAGAAAAGTCAAAGGGTGTCAGTGCACTGAAGCCTTCACACTTCACACAATCCCCCAGAGGATGTCTGCTCCTGTCTGGAGGAAGATATTCCAAGATAGGAAGAGTGTTTGAAAGCCGAACAGCGAGTGAATGGCGGCACAAGATAAAAGAAGCAAGGAAGGAAGCCCGGATGTGTGCAAGGAAGGAAGGAAGCAGGAAGAAATGATAATAAATCAAATAAGTAACAACTTCTACTTCCGCAAATTCTGTTAGCATTCAATACAACAATTAGTGGATGAATCCAAAAATTACGCTTTCTCAAATTTCGTGACAATTCAAAGATATCATTGGGTTTCTGTAGCATATTTAACTGAAATTGCAATACATTATCTTGTCGTTGGACTTTTTCCAAGAAGAAAATGATAACCCAGCATGTACTTGCGAGCTGAAACCACAAAAAAAGCGAGGAAAACTGGCCTCGATATAGTGGTATACTCATACTAACACTTTTGTGTTCCCAGTCAGCACTCGGCGATGACGCAGAAAGATTAAATGAGGGGATCTTCAAAGGCATAAAAAGTTTTGCGGTTCTTGCGTTTTCTGTGTTAAAATGACGGCGTTCCCCTCATGCCAGGATGGATGAAACACTGTAGGGGAATATTTTATAGATTAGACAGACGCCACTCGAGGAGGGGGCTGGCGAAGGCTTGTGGAAAAGTCCTCAAAGAGATAGAACGGATGGGTGTGTGTTTGGGGGGCATGCTCAAATCATGGCTACATGATTGAAGCAGGGACCAGGTCAGAGTGCAGCCTCTATTCTGGCATCATGTGAAACCAATCCTTGTAAGAGACGTTGACTGTTTGATGGCAAGCCGGGAGGGGTCATAAATAAAGCATTAAGGGGATTGAGGAACGTGCGGGGGGGATGATTGGCCTGGCGCTTAAGAGTGCCACTTGTGTTGTTGGTTGTGCAATGACGCCGTATTTTAAGGCGGTGGCTTCTAATGGTTGCAAAGCTTGTCACGTGTGACTGATGATTGATGGCTTTGTAGACCATTTTAGCAATCAGGGCCAACGTTACAGTCGGCAATCTGTTGTTGGAAACCCTCGCTACTGCTGAGGGTTTTGGATCATAGGCCCACCAAAAATAGGCAACATGCCAATTTCAGTTGAACTTTGAAATAGTTTGAATTGGTTCTTCCACTAAGTTTGTAACTCAATTTTTTTTGTGTTCAGATATGAGCTATCCAACTAGACAATATTTTCTTTTGATGAATGAGAGCATAAAATATTTGTTCTTATTGATGCTCATCGTTATTATTATAGTACAATGTTTTTTGTCATCATTGCAACAACAACCTACCATATTAAGACCTACCATATGCATGCATGTACATTTATGTGTATGTATGTATATATGTGCTAAGCAACACGCTTATTTATTTCTATATTTATTAATTAACTTACTTATTACCTATCTATTTATGTCTAAAATGCCTTTCCTATTCCTGCATCCTCACCCTAATGCTGCTGTGACAACGAAATTTCCCGAATACGGGATGAATAAAGTTATCCAATCCAATCCAATCCAACAACAAAAAGAATATAACGTATAACACGAGTCAAATATCGTTCTCTTGCGCAATAAGAAATATTCACTAGTCTGGTGTCCATGGAACGGTTCTGCATATTGAAAATATATTACATAATTTATGCTATACAAATAGATTAAACGCAACATCATTACATTTCATTGTAAGTGTTCTGTGCAACAAATGGTTTGTTTTAGTTTGGCAACAATAGTTTGGAAACTGCATACATTTGTAAAATCTGCCTTCAACTTCTGGAATATTCTGTACATCTAAAGATCAATTAAATTACACAGGTCTAAAAACATTGAAATCATGTTTTGGAACTTAATGTGCTACCTGTAGCATTTTACATGATTTATAATTTTTCAACGATTTGAAAAATGGCATTTTCCTAAATTGTGAGGAAATGGCTGGAGGCAAATCATCCTTCCAAACACAAAGGATTACTAAAATTATCTCATGTATCACTGCATCACTACATCACTAGCACACTACCAAAATACAAAGAGAAACTACATCAAATACTCTTTGATACTTGATGTCATTTCCATGCAAATTGGGACCTCATGCAAATATCAGGTTTGCTGCATCGCATATTGGGTAAATGGGTGGGCGGCTTTTGTAATGCAGCACAAATGACATACTCAAGCCGCATGTCTGGCATCACCCAAAAGTTGCCAACAAACCATCATTTGCAAAATGGCTAAGGAGTTAAAAGATAGCCGTACCTTCTTCTGTGAGCGTGCGATCACTGCGTCGGTCCATGGAGCATGAATAAACATTTAAACAACATTTAAACAGAGCTTCATGTTTACTTTAATAACTTATACTTGAGTCCAAAAAGCCAATTGTGCTTACGAACGAGAATTTTGATAGAGAACTTTAGTTATAGGTTTGCATTAGTTGTGGGAAAACATTAACATGCTTGTATACGTAATCACCATATTTTGTATCCCAATATGCTCCCTCCAGGAATCGATATATCATTTAAAAATAAATAAATAAAAGAACTAACAGGTATGTATATTCATTCATCGACTGTATCGCGTATTCTCAAAAAGGTCAAGGGGGTGCTGGAGCTTATCCAAGCTAATAATGAGAAGGAGGCAGGGAAAAACTCTGAATGGGTTGTCTGCCAATCGCAGACAAACAACTATACACTCACACAAATACAACTAGGGACCATTACAAGTTTCCAATCTGCTTACCATGGATGTTTTTAGAATGTGGGAGAAGGCCGGAATACCCGGAGAAAACGCATGCAAGCAGGAGGATAACATGCAAACTCCACTCAGGAAAGCCACAGCCCGGATTGAATCCTTCGAGTGCTAACCACTCATCGACCGTGCTGCCGAACTTACAGTTTGCTACCAAACTTTTTCAACAATCTAATATTTAACATGCTGGCTCCCACTGGCGGCAGTAAATGACCAAAAGTCTTCATTCTTCCCTCCAGGTCAGAATTAAATCAAGTATTTAGAAGCCAACAATGAAAATGAATTCACAGTACCTTTAATAGTTGTATCATAAAATATTTGCGTTGTATCACCACATTGTGAGATCATCGTTATTGTGAGCCTTATATCACAAATTCTATTTGGATGTACCCACGGGTTCTCACCCGGAGTTTCCATAGAGGCAAAGTTTGATTAGGCTAAAAACTACAACTCTCAAATTCTGTTTATGATTTAATTTGGCCAAAATCCCAGTCTTCCACTTTGGTTAAAAAACTCATGTTAACACTCATTTTTGGTAGGCAATTTTTTCCAATTACAATGACACCGACATATTTAGTAGTCAAGTCATGTAATTGACAACTCTTTCCAAATCAACATTGTTCTTGTTAAGCGGTCACTGGGTGCTTGCAGGTAGAATTACATTTTAATTTTCCCATCATTTGATATTTGTAAGATAAGTTGAGCAGCGGATTGTAACAAGCTATTGATGTGAGACAGGTTTTTTTTTTTGCGACAGCCACCATGATGGCAAACTGTCCCTTGGCTCATTAGTGCAAATAATGACCAATCGATACATGTCGCACTTCCTGTGGAAGTCCTCTTTAGACTTGATGGATGCCACAGCAGCACAGCATTAACGGGGAATCAATTAGGAGATCAATTTAGGCAATTAAAAACTACAGTGTGGACTTGAATGTCTGCATGGAAAACACAAAAAAATGGGAAAATATGAAAAACGTGACACGATAAGGGAGAAGCTAAAGGGTGAGAAAGAAGAAAAGGAAACATTGTAGATGGGGAAGCAAAGGTAACAGAGTGAACAGAGACGAGCGAGAAAAAAGGAACAGGCCAAAGAAAGATATGATGAAGAATGAGAGAGCTAGACGATAAAAAAGGAGAACACAAATGAGAAAAAGAAACGAACGAAAAGATGGAAAGGACAAGAAATAAAAGTTGCTGAAAAAGAAGAAAGATGAGGAAGTAGGATGAAGCAAATATAAAGAGTGAGAAAGATGTAAAGTTGAGGTTTTCGGAAGTCTTTGTGAAATCAGTGGGTGGTGATTATCAGGGTTGTTCTGAGAACCAGAAAAACAATGAGCTGAGCCTAAGTGAGTGGAGCTCCTCCCCCTCCCCCCATCCCCGGAACAGATGGAATACTCACGGGAATGCACATATGTCAACTGGTATTAATCCATGACACTCCATGTGTGACATATTTTTTGTATTATTTATTTGCCTTTTGAGCATAATTCCGTAGAACGTAGAAACAAAGAAAATTCCTAAAATCAACATTTTCTCTAAATTAGGAGAGGCTCAATCTCATTCAATTCAATCTTGTAAAATTTGGTCTTTATCTTATAGGAGGTGTCATTTGTTCTGGGATCATGTATCCAGTCACGTAGCAAAGCTGAACTTTACGCTTGATTTCCTCTGAATGCTCGCAGTCCAGAAACAATCAAAGATAAAAAGCAGACTTCCGCTCGCGGGTTCAGCCTCCGCCATTCTCATCACGTGACCCTGCGTTTCGGCGCCTTAGCCTCCGGGCGACCATTACACGGTGGCACAATGAGACTGTCCCAGACGCATTGTGGGAACTCACATACGCTCCAAAGCGCCATAATAAAGTACGAGAGGCAGCTAACCTTAAAATGACTTTAAAATAAAGCAGAAATGGTTAGACAGAGATCTTTTGCAATCGTTAGTCATAAGCCACAGGCAAGGAAAATGAGAGAGAAGATCACAGAAAGAATAAAGGCACACAACAGACACTTTCCCCTACAAGTGGAGACATGTCACTATGAAGCAAATGCTATCCCTCTTGTGCCGCCTCTCATCATAAGCAGAACACACCTGTTCACAGTTATACTTGTGTTTTGTCATGCCATAATAAGTGGAGAAAGAACCAGGTGGGTTTGGATAGAATCTTGGTAAAATGGGGCAAATTCTACTATTAACAAGATAGATTAAGCAGATAAAAGTATTAGTGTCCCGATTCTATACTTAGTGCCCGATATAACTGTTTTTGGAGTATTGGAGAGTGTCTGATTTGGATAAGATTGGATCATATCCATTAGTCGTGTAGGATTTTGTGTACATTCCAACTGCTATCTTTAGAAAGTAATAATAAAAAATATCATTGTGTACTAAGTGTAATCAGATCCTTTTTTGAGGCGGCACTAGCAGGGCTGACTTTCATTAAACAATAATATTTGTTATTCTTTGATTCATTCATTCATCTTCCATTAAGCCCATACTCGTAAGGGTTGCAGGGGTTGCCTGAGCCTATCCCAGCCGACTTCGGGCAAAGGACAGAGTACAACCTAGACTGGTCACCAGTCAGTCATAGAGCACACAGAGAGACAAATGACCATTCACACCCCCGATCATACCGCCACCAGCGGGAATCGAGCCCATGCCTAGCCACACCAAAGTCGGGCGAGTGAACCACTACACCAGGGGTCGGGAACCTTTTTGACGAAGAGAGCCACAAACAATTCATATTTTCGAATGTTATTCCTTGTGAGCCATACTACGAATTTAAAAGTCAAAATACATACATGTAAACAAGTGCCTTTTCAATTTTTTTTTGCAATTTCACCACTTTTAAAGTGGAAAAACTGAATATTTTTTAAAAGATTCTTATGCTGTTGCTAATCAATGAGAGGGTGCATTCCAGAAGAGTCTACTGCAAAAAAAAAGAAAATTAAAGCAGTTCTAAATGTAATATCTCAGTTCTGTCAACAACGATTTCCATATTTTAGCTCACAGGTTAGCAAAGAGCCAGATGCACCCATCAAAAGAGACACATGTGGCTCCCGAGCCATAGGTTCCCTACCCCTGCACTACACCATCAGGTGCCGTGTTTATTATTTCAGTAAAGAGACAAACGAGCAATGACTGCTAGACCCCCCAGTCCAAATTAATTGAATAACCATCGGCGCTATGGGCGCCCAATGGGTTAGGGGGAAAAAAACAAGCACACACACGGACATGAAATGTGGGTCATCGTGCTTTTAGGTGCACACTGACGTCACACTATTAAGACGATAAAGATAACCACACCCAACCCCCCCAATGTCATCCTTCCAATCCTGTCCCCACTCCCCTGCTGTGCTGGAACAAATTCCCCCTGCTTCCACCATTAGTGACACTGTCCTGGCACATGCCATATTGTCAGTGTTTGTCCAGATGCCGATAAACATTTTTCCCCCCCCAAAAAACTAACATCCTGCTGAGCTATTAGCAGAGCGCTGAATATTAAACACCTTAAATGAATCCCACGCTGACATTAATGCCTGCCTAAAAGTGTTCTCAGTGTTATGTTTCAATGGGAAAAAGTAAAGAAAAGCCCCCGCGGCGGCACAACTCGTCAGTAAAGCTGACAGAAAGAGGTCTACTGAATGAAGCAGGTCTACTTAGAAGCTAAAAAGAGAATTCACCCATTGTTCATGATTTTACGCTGTGATGCACTCTGATGTAAGAATTGCCATTTATCAACTGCAAAAATAAAGCAATTCTGACATACAAATCCTCAGTTCAAATTAGTTTTAGATCACACAGGTTTTGATTCCGATCAACCAATGCTTAGTTCAAATTTAAGGGTTTAGTTTTAAGCACAAAAGGGTTATTAATAGATTCCAAAGGTTACTATCTTTGGGCATGTTTAAATAACAGGATTAAATATACGTATCATTTCGACCATAAAGTATTAGCATTAGTCGATTTACAGTAAATGATGTTATAGAGGGAGATAGTGTGTAGTGGATTATTACACGGATTATCAACAGTCTAAACTGGGATTGGCACATTCGTTCAGTGACATCATCATTGACTCCTGGGTTTAAGTGCCCATTAAAAACATCTACACCCACATGTGATTTAAACCCAAGAGGATAACAATATATAATGTTCATCAATTCTGTCTGATTGGAACCGGGGATAATGATGTCATATAGCATTAAGCACTATGAGAAAAAAGACATCACCTGTCTGTGAAAAGATAACCGACGCTTCCATTTGCCCCCCACCGGGACCCTTTAAGGATACAGAGGCGTTTACTCCCACGTCCATTAAAATTTCTTCCCGTGGGCATGGAAGTCTCAGTTGAGGATTTTTGGAAGACGTCCATAAGACTCGCCCACATAAGACGGAAGTCATCGCAGCACTGTTTTACAATACTTGCCCGATCACTTCATCACTACTGCGTTGACTAGAAAGCAGCGCTGTTATAATAGCGCAGCTCTTTGAATGAGTCACAAGGTTTGCTCATATATGCCCCTTAAATTTAAAAACAAAATGTAAGGAAGGCCGCCTGACTTCAGTGAAGGCAGCATGGGTTCGATTCCCACTCGATGGCAGTGTGAATGGTTGTGTCTATTTTTGCCCTACAATTAACTAGCGACCAGTTTAGGATTGAGTACCCCTATCGCCCGAAGTCAGCTGGAATAGGTGCCAGCATCACTGCAACCCTGACAAGAATAAGCTATTTGGAAGATGAATGAATGAAGTGTAAGGAAGACAACTGTGAGACTGATCTTTTTTAATGAGGCCTCTTAAATGTCATTCATTAGATGATGTAATAATGATGATCATAACTATGGAAATGTTATTACAATTTGAATATTTACAATTGAAGACTACATTTTACCTGATGAAAAATGAATTCTCTTTTTTTTAATTCATAATCTGTACCGTTCATCTTTATAAGGGTTGCTGGAGTCTATCCAAGCGGACTTTGAGCGAAAGGCAGACTATACCCTAAACTGGTCGCTGGTCAGCCGTAGGGCACACAGAGAGGCAGACAACCATTCTCGTGCACAATCATAACAACACCGAGCAAGAATCGATCCCACGCTTGCCCGCACCGAAGATAGGCAGGTCGATTCCTACACCATCAGGCGGTTTTCTTTTTTAAGGCAATTTTTAAATATTTTTTAGTCAATTTAATAGAAAATATGTTCTTCTATTCTGTTCCCCTGAAATCAAAACAAACTGCTTTTTGTACCTTAAGACCTGTGCTGATGAATGAAAGCTCTTTCCCCCCTTCTTTTCTAGGTCAACTGGAGAAAGAGAATATGGCATCTGATTTCATTCATTCATTTTCTGAACTGCTTTATCCTTACTAGGGCCGCTGGGGGTGCTGGAGCCTGTCCCAGCTGACTTCGGGCCAGAGGCGAGGGACACCCTGAATTGGTGGCCAGCCAATCGCAGCGCACAAGGAGACAGACAATCATGGTTCACGCTCACACTCATACCTAGGGGCAATTTAGAGTGTCCAATCAGCCTACCATTCATGTTTTTGGAATGTGGGAGGAAACCGGAGTACCCGGAGAAAACCCACGCAGGCCCGGGGAGAACATGCAAACACCGGACAGTTGGACCGACCTGGATTTGAACCCAGGACCCCAGAGCTGTGAGGCCGACGTGCTAACAATTCAAGTCAGCGAGCCGCCCAGTTGCCATCTTAATCCACATAATTGGCAATTGTTTGGCAGTAAAGTCGGCGAATCTGTTCAAAGCTTTAGTAACATTAAATCAATATTAGTGTAGCATTTAAAAAGAGAAAAATAATTGCAATGATATATATTTTTTTAAATTTATAAAATGAAACATCAAATTCAAAATGAGACTTTAAGTTACCAAAATTGAGCAATTAATATTTTTCATTTGTGCTGTGCACATTTATATTGCGTTAACAGAAGAACAAAAGCCTCCTGGATGCAATTTTTTTTTAATCATGACATTTGGTTTGACATGAACTTTTGGATAGTTTGTAGCGTGATCGTTATCCAGTAGTGTGTTGGAATTTTGAGGAGAGCTCAGCCTGAAGCGGGCGGTGAAGAACAAACAAAACGAGACGAACCAGGAGATCAAGCAAAGCTGAACTACGGCAGGTCCAAAAAGCGAAGGGAAAAAATAGAAAAGCCGAGGTTTGCAAATCCTTCCTTTAGTTATTGCCGAGACTGCCATTTTTTAAGCAAAAGTTAAGAGTGATGAAGACGCCTCGCACACCAGAGCCAAAGGCAAAAGCAACCCACCAACATGAAAATTTTAGTCATCATCTTTTCACGTGCTAAAACGACGGCGACCCCTACGGCTAAGCCGTCAGACGTTCTGCTCCTGTTCAGTTCGCACATTACTTCAAAGAAGATTGGTGTTCCTCTCAGGTGTTGAGTGGTTGTTGACTACAACTTGATGACTTTTTTTTCCCAAACATACAGACCAAACTTCTGCTTCCCAAGTACTTAAAGGGATATATTTGATGAGTGCTCAGGAATCGAAGAGCACAAAATGTGAAAAAGGATGGGTTTGTATCTAATACTTCCTCAAGAATTACATTGAGTGATCACCAATGATTTATCATTATATATATATATATATATATATATATATATATATACATATATATATGTAAAATATAAACACACACAAATAAATATAAATCCCTCCAACATTAAAGACAGTAGTAGCAGTATAATAGTAGTAGTGTAAGTAGTCAAATTGAGTTCTTCTAAGGTTTTGAAACTGAATTTCACCATAGGAAAAAAACTTGTTGCTGCCATCAACATGAAATTTGGTGGAGGTTTAGTTCCTACGTTTTTTGGGATGAGAGAGGAAACCAAAATACCTGGAGAAAACCTACGCAAGCACAGGGAGAACATCCAAACGCCACAAAGGAAGAATGGCTGACTGGCGACCAGTCTAAGGGTCTAATCTGCATTTCCCTGAAATCCGTTGGGAATGGCTCCAGCAACCCCCACGACCCTTGTGAAGATACGCGGTATGGAAGATGAATGAATTGGGTGTGCATCTTTCTGAACAGCATATCCAGACATGGGGTTGATCTCGGGTCTGCAATGTTCCTCTCACGTCAAAACATTAAAGGCGGCGACCCAGAAGTTTTTCTCACGCTGCAATATAACCTCTCAAGATGAACCGGTGGTACAAGAGAAAGTCACCCATTTTGGACCTTATCTATAAGCGCAAACCACATGATGTAATTCTTCTTCTTATGTAATCGCCTCACAAAAAATAACTCATTTTGCGTTCCATCTATCTAGCTGACGGTACTCAGACGTTTGGTCGACCGGACGTTTGGTCGACCGGACGTTTGGTAGAACGGACGTGTGGTTGCCGTGTTGTTACTGTTGAAACCAGCTCTCAAAATTATAATCATGAGAGAGAGAGAGTTTAATTTCTAAATATCTAATATCAAAATACCAACAGTAAAATCTGTCATAACTTGACAGCGAGCGAACCCGGCGACCAAACGTCCGTTCTACCAAACGTCCGGGGACCAAACGTCCGTTCTACCAAACGTCCGTTCTACCAAACGTCCGTTCTACCAAACGTCCGGGGACCAAACGTCCGGGGACCAAACGTCTTTCGACGAAACGTCCGGTCTCGCTAGCTGACCACATCATCACCCAAGGATCACATACATTTTTAACAATAATATAACTAATTTCAACATTTGATGATTTTTGGAGAAAAATATCTGACTTTTTGAACAAGTTTAGACAAACTAAGTTTCCACCTAACTTTGCGTAAAATTGGCTTCTTGGTTTCAAAAAGGTTGTTAACTATTGTCATAAAGCCCCCATGTTTACTACAAGACTCCAACATTAGACAAAACGACTTATAATGCTGCCAAAAGGCAGACAAGGCGAGGCAGTGCTGCTTGTTTGTTTGCGGGCATTCTTGTCTTTTTATTTTATTCCCTCGCTGGAGATGAAGCGTAATGGAGGCCGTTCAATAAAGAGACAGGAATCAAATCACTACAAATCCCCCGGAGCTTTTCTCCTTGCGTTCAGAGTGGAGAATGGAAACAAAAAATGGCGGTTAATTCTCCTGATCATTCAAGGACAAGCGAGGAGAGCTTTTGTTGTGGTTGCCAATACAGCTCCAAAACAATAACTTAACACTGTCGTGAGTTCAGTACTTGAACGAAAAAAAAAAAGAGGATTGCGTTCCTCTTTTACTCAGTGGGATTATGACGCCGTGCCAGATGTCAATCATCTGCCCGGGAAAACATTTGCGCTGAGCTCTGCATAATGTTTGACTTGGCAAGATTAAAATGAGGAGGAAGAAAAGTCAAGTAGCGAAGGAAGGTTTTCTAAGCTTATGTTATACGCTGGGACTAGGCGAAAGGGCGAGACCCAAATATGTCCACGCAAAAGCAGTCGAGCATGCATTTTAGGGGATTTTGGTGATTTGAAGTGGGACCAAGGAAAATACGATATCAGGATCTGGCACCGGAGTATCCGATTGACAAGAAATCTGGACTACATGCTAATTATGACAGCACGACTTGGCTTTTGTCATACACAAGATACATGGCAAGCCATTCTGGTCGTTGGTGGTTTCAACTGGAATTCCACTCCAGTCCAATTTGGACCAAGAAATCACAACATGTGAAGTGGGACTTTGTGATGGGTCATAAAGGGGAGTAACGGCAAACCTTTTTTCTTAAACTCCTGGGAATTTTGGAACATGTCATGCATTCTCACATTTTTTTGCATTCATTCGACGAAGAGGGTGCTGATGGCACTTATTCTTAGCTGCATGCTATTGCCTCAACAACATAAAATGTCATTCCAAGTTTAAGAGAACTAGTTTTACATATACTCTCAGACTACCTGTTAGACCACGTCAAAGGCAGACCAAACTCTGCAAATCTTTCTAACAAACTTTCAGCACTTCTTTCTTTGAAAACAAGAACAAGATAACACCATAATATACAATGTACGCTTACATGTTTGAAACTAACCCTAACCCACACCTTTAGCATTGATTTAAAAAAAAAACTAGCGCAAAGACCACATTGACTTACTTACTTGCACATGGTGAAAGTCAGTCTGGCTTGCCAGGTTATGTTCGTACCCCAATATTTTGAATCCATTGGGTTTAATGAGTCAAATGGCATTTACACCATGTTTAGTCAGTAAAATATGTCATGGCTGATTAATGAAATGGCCCAACCCTGGTTGGCGGCAAATTTCAATGTAATCAGCTCAATGCATCTGTGTCCAAAAGGAGAAAAAAACCGTTGAATTTGCCAACCATTCTTTGACTCTCAAAAAACAAATACGCTCCACTAGTTCCTGGAAAAGGTGAAGACTTTGACGTCAGTGTGACAGCATGAAATTCTAAAGTTTTAGACAATGAAAAACTTCCTGACCTTTGGGGAAATCAATTCAAAAATGGTTCCCGTGAAACTTAACACCATCTATGTTATACTTGTCATGTTAGTGCCATTGGACCCCCAACAAAACAAACACAACTCTCCTTCTCGTACCATACTGGTTTCCTGTCCTATAAAGGGGCGCACAGGATATCCATTTTCTGTTTCTCCATCTCGTGAGGTGCGGGATATTTATCTTAGGATTGTAGCGGTGGGAAAGGACACAGTATCCTGGTGGAGTTGGGAACCACTATGTTATTGTGTCATCATCATTGCTAAAATCGAGAGGAACACTTCAGCCGCTTTTCAATGTCAATGTGATGCAATTATTTGAAACTATCCTCATATGATTCGACATTATGTGATTTGATAACATCTCTGTGTAGCATTTACTGTCACTATTCTGAAAATTAAAAACTCCAATTCTACCTGGCATATTGTGTCACATGGAAATAACAGAAGACTACGTTTTAAATCCTATTCAACCTGTATTTTATTAATTACACCACAAGTAAATTTTAACATATTCATTGCCATTGAATGGGGTGGCAGAATGATCATTATCATCCATTTTTTTCCCTTCTTCACTACCGCCCATCCTCGAAAGGGTTACGGGGGTTACTGGAGCCTAACCCAGCTGTCTTCGGGCGAAAGACCACTATCATCCAATGTTGTAATAATTAAAGTCAAGATCTTTCTATTGGCAATTTTAAAAAATTTCTGCAAGCCCCCCAAAAATGAAATATAAATTAAGGCAACACAGGGCAAGTTGTAAAAATGCTTCAAAACATGCTCGGAGAATATTCAGCAGCATGTGAATTGGATATAATAAGGTAGAAAAGAAACATCCGCATAAGGCTAAGTTGTTCACAAGAAATAATAATAATAATCAGACAGGCTTTGTCATCATCATTGACTCGACAAAAGCCTAATTGACATTATACCCAGCTGTGTAATGTGCAACAAGGTTCACCACTTTGTGAACAAGGTGAGCAAAACAAGTCCAACTGCATAAAAACTTTCAGATCATATTTTGTAGCATTCTAAAGCAACCTCAGAACGTTAGCGGCAAGGCCCCAAAGCAACATTGATTGGTTGTGAACTTCGAAGGATCCTTCAAGCAACTCTAAACAATAAAGATTGTGCTAGTGTAATGGGTGGGCACAATACTTGAGTAACCACAATACATTGCTACGTCTACAAAAAAACTGTAGCATTCAATGTAAAACAATATATTAACAACCCTATTTCATGCCAGTGTATATTAACCCTTCAAATGCGAGTCGCCCAATTTAAATAACAATTTTCGTTCTGTGTGAAAGACGCAAGGAATGAAAAATCATCCATTACATCATGTTTGCGTCAATTCTGAGCGGAAAGGGCTTTTGACAGAGAATGAGTACAAAGCTATGAAGTGCAAATATGACAGCCAGTCAGCAAGCAAGGGAGTGAATAAAGTTAAAAAAAGGTCAGGCGTTGAAAAGGTTTCATACGGTAGAGAAGGCTGCAATGTGAGCTGACATTTAGGGGCCATCTTGTGATTACGTTCTCCTGCAGGTGTGATGGCCGACACTCATATTTGCGCCTCGGGCTCACTACAACGAGCCCACTAAGACCTTTTACACAAATATCAACATGAACCCATGGAAAGGTTACAGCAAGAAATGGCTCTGAGTGGAATTAGCGCAAAATGGCGTTGGTTTAAAGCTATAAAATGTTAGTTATCAGACTTCATGGACAGCATTTATATGCAAAGCAAAGAAAATGGTGGTCAATAGACAGATAGATAGACAGGTTCTTCACTTTTTCCACTTTCTCTAATGCTATAGCCTTGAACCAAAATGGTAGCGGTGCAAAAAATAAATCGATTAATCAATTATTGAGTAATAATTGGGTAAAGGTTTTTTTAAAACTATTTTGCTTGATTAATAACATGGAATTCAAAGCTTCTAAAAGATAACTACAGTGTTCCCTCGCCATTTCGCGGTTCGACTTTCGCGTCCTCGGTGCATCAGGGATTTTCCCTATTAATAGGTAATAACAGTAATAAAAGCCTCCAAAATGTCTACCGGTAGCCCACAAAAAATGTACAGTGCCAGTATGCCTCAGACATACCGCTAGGATATATTAAGAAGTGTAATGTACAGTGTACAGTACATCAAAACATTTGATAAAACGTGTTAAAAACTGGCCTACAAAACATTTATTGGTAGGCCCACAAAAATATACAGTACCGGTAGGATAGATTATGAAGGGTAATGTACAGTGTACAGTACATCAATTACATTTGATAGGAGTGTATTGGATAAACATGTTTTTGTCCGTTATACACACCCAATATGGCAGTGGTTGTATAGGTATAAATAGCATTGGTGTTTAGTACACATAGCAGAAACAGAAAGTAGACGTACCTGTCAGTAGAGGGGGGTCTTTCAGGTTGCGCCTTGCTAGCTGGTGTGTAGAGGGAATCCGAGTGCTGGTGGTGGTGTTGTAATCGGGGGTAGCGGTCGAGGTCATTGCGGGGGCTGCTGTGCCCACCGTTATTAAGCGGACTGATGCCGGCGTAAAGGTGTTCCTCCTCCGAGGACCTTTCCCCCGAGCGGCTCAAGTCCAGGATTTCGGCATAATCTCGCTCCCGCGCTTGACGCTCACGCAGTTCTCTGGTTTTGGCCTGGATCCTGTGTAAGGAAAAATTTCCCATGAACAACAATATAAATGGGACATCTCAAGTCGGGTTTTCACTAAGTTTTGTTGCCAGCAGTCCATACAAAATAAGTCTCTTTTAGACAAATAAGGTCATTTTTTTGTAGATTTTTACAAAGTTAAAAATGGCTTATTTTCTTTTGATAATCTAATGTCACTGGTCACAAAAAAGGTTGTTCTTTTGTTGTTATTGTTTTGATTCTGTGGTTACAAAAACCCTCCAACATCAGTTAATTACAAGATCTGCTCTTTGTCTTCATTCGGGTTGGCACAGATCTGTAGGCTACACAAACTAAGGTTGCTACCATAATCACAGTCAGAATGAACAAAGTTGCGCACCAAAAATTGTTTTTTTTCCAAATGTCATGTCAATGAGTCATGACAAATTCAGGAAAAAATAAATAAAATCAAATATATGAATTGCAGATCCCTTCAAACAATGATTAAGTTAACGACAGAATTGCACGCTTCTCTGCGCAAGTTGATGCTCGTTTCAGTTTTTCTATATTACTTTCCTAGCTGAAAAATTGACATTGAATATGAACATAGTTGCCAACCCTGTGTAGTATATAGGTGCATTCATAAGGGAAAAGGGCCTTTACACCTGCACATGTTGGCCAACAGTTGAAATTTAAATGGAGGAAGAAAATTGTCTTTGTGAATCCTATCTATGCCTTACCAAATTAAATATCATTTGTTAATGATAACTGCTTGTTGGGTTTCCCTTTAAAGTTGAACACTTTCACTTTTGTTTACCTTTATTGGTAGTCACGCGTAAGAGCAGCATCCCATGAATTAGGTCATGTTCCCACACAATGTGTGACATCCTTAGCATCTGCTTCAAGTTTTACTAACGTTGGAGCAATGTTGCCAGCATTTATGTGACTATTATGGGACAACATCCATTCCTACCACTGGCGGCGGGTGGGCTAGCCTCTGCGTTAGGATGCACTAACCCCATAATTAGTGAGCAGGCCTTTACAAGCAGCAATTATGGTTAAAAAAAAAAACACTGAGCGTAGGACTGCAGCAGGGGGGTCTCAAATGTGTAACACTTCATTATAGTAGGCCAATATACGGAAAAAAGCACACTAGCGGTAGTAGTAGCTGTAGCTTGTGTTTAGTCTACACAAAAATGCTGGCTGATAACACCCCCACAATTCCCATTTGAGTGGAAAGTAGTTGACAAAGACAACTAAAAGTGTCTTTTTTTGTTTTAACAATTTACTAACATTAAATGTTTAACAATTTAACCTTTCTTGCTCCATCCTCATCTTGAGTGTGTCCTCATCTGAGGCTTGCATGTCCTCCAGTCGCCATTTGTTAGAACCTTTGCGGTCCATCCTATCATCTTTACGGTGCTTTCCGAACCTGAACACAGCAAAAAATTTATTTTATTTTCTTAAACTAAGCAGGAAAGTAAAACTTTGAAGGGTATAAGAAGCCTTCTCGTTTACCTGAACATATCTCCGAGCCCTTTGAGCATTCCCTTTTTGGCTTTTCCCTTCTCCTTCTCTTTTTCTTTGTCTTTTAGCTCATCTGCCTTCTTTTTCTCCTTGCTGCCTTTCTCCTTTTTCTTCTCATCTTTGGCTCTTGTGTTCCCATTGACCATCGTCATCTTTTCGCCTCCAGGCGACAGCGGCGACAGCTCGGCCAAAGTGGACACGGAATCTCGACCCGAGCGAGAACTCTCCTCGGTGTCCTCCTCCACTGCCAGACACACAAATTCCCAAAACACCTTTTCATACCAAAAAAGCTTGAGTAAATAGAAGAGAAACATTTTTCTTTTCCCTTTTGTGCTTATGAAAACAAGTCTCGCACTTATTTTTTTTTAACATAAGCAGAATATACCAAGCCTTATCCCATAACGAGGGGACTAAATAAAGGATATTTTATGCGGTCAAATTCCACACCTGACACTGGAGCGAGTGGTGCAACCTCTCTCTCTCTGTGTGACAATGACCACAACTTTGCGATATCATCTACAATTAAACACACAAGGTTATGAGGCTCAATGGCAGAGGATGTGGGTTCAATTCCCTGCGCTGGTGACTTAACCTAAGCATCCTCGAGCAAAATGCTAAACCCAGCATTGGTCCTGATGCTGTGTCATCATTAGGTAAATGAACATATAGTGTTAAAGTGCTTTGAATGCCTTAAAGGTGGAAAACCACTATACAAGCATAAGGACATTTGCCACTCTGGTAGCAAACCTAACAGATGCATGTATTTGTATGGCTCGGCTGACCGAGAACCAGAAAATGCAAACAATATGTACCGTTAACAAAGCTAGTCTTGTTGTAACAGAACAAAAACATTTATTTCTTCCAAAATAATTATATGTATATGAATGCTAGGTGGGTTGTCAGTCAACCAGCTCTCCTGAGATGAGCGGCAGTGTGGCAAGAGCAAAGTGGGATGGCGCTTGTATGAAAAGGTGCAATGTTACATCACATCACGGTCAATTTCAAAAGGGCTCATTTGACCAGCAATTTGATTGCAAAACTGGTTGCAATCAAAATATAAACAGCATCATTGACAAACTTAATTGGCTTACGCCCTTACTTTCATACATTTTGCATGAAACGGTGGCAAAAAATCAACATTCCGCCATCAGTGATCTTTGCTCAATAAGTAGATTTTCGCATGAAATAACTTGCTTAAAGTAAATTCTCGATTAACATTGTGAAGCACTAATTTATTCATTAACTTGAGAGCTAACTGCGATCTTTTCCGACCGGCCTTAAACACACCGACCCGTGGTTAGTCACAAACTTAGCCCTTCAGCCAACACAACAAAAACAATAATGGTCCAGCTGTGTACCAAAATGCATCACTTCCATGCTTCACAATGCAAAGATTTAGGCTTGACAAGGCAAATTACGTGACAACTGGGGTCCTCGCCGAGGAAGTCTGGCTGCAACCGCTACAGGGGGCACAAAATATGTAAATGGAAACACTGAGACGGGCGATTTGACAGGAAATATCTTACGCGTCTCCATGCCCTCGTCGTCGTCCTCGGTGGCGGGTGGCCGGTCGTACGACTTGTCGATGGCTGCACGGAAGCTCTCGTTGCAGCCCCGGCCTCGGATGATCCGAGGGCGAGGACGGTGGAAGGGAAGGTCGCCGTTGAGCGTCACCTCAGCAACGGCTGTCTGGAGACTCTCCAGGGAGCTTGACTTCTTCAGCCCCAACGAGGGACCCACGTCCTTCGTGGACGAACCTGATTGAAACACAGGGAGACACACTCAAAAGAATGCATTGTCAATGCATAATATATATATTTTTAAACAATTTCTGTCATATTTCGGGATAAAAAAAAATTCTGCTTTTCAAAATATGACTAAGAATCCAGGGTGTTTTATTCGAGAAAAGGGAAAAAAATTCTCCATCCAAATTCAGTGATTAATTCAGCACTAATTAGTTAAAAAAATAGTGGTTGGTTGCCACAACCAGAAAAAAAGTATACCATCAAATGTGCCCAATGTCAGGCATTCAAATAAAATATGACCATTCTTGCAAGAATTTCTTCCCATCTTTGAAAAGCCAATAAAAAATGGGCTACACCAACATAAACTAATCCTTAAATCTCATTGATTCTGTGCTACATTTTAACGAGTGTCATCTGAATCTGAATGGGGCTGACTCTCAATATGAATTCTACTACTATATTTATTAGTACTAGGTCTTCTACAAATACCTAAACTGCTACTTTTACTACATTTCCTAATTATTACCTCTACTCCAACACTACCATCAATATTTTTCCTGCTACAATTACTACAAATTACACTAAAATCAAAAACTATTTCTACTACTACATCAATGTTGACTACTTTTGAGTAACTCCTACATTAAAAATTAGATGCCACCATTTTTTTTCTCTAGCCACTTGAACTTGTATTCCTACTACAATCTTAGCATAAATATAACTCGTATTTGTGCTAATTTAAGTCTATAAATAATCTCACCCACCTCCTACCACTTCTAGTTTATAACTTCTAGGAACCATGACACAATTAGTTTATCAAAGAAAATTCTTCCCCCTTGTCCTATTTGGCAAGGGAGGCAAGTCACCCAGATTTGCAGACTGGTTCTGCCTTGTACTTGCGTTCCATCTATGTGGTACTTTATACTTTGACCCGCTTGAGGGGAAAAGAAGCTGTCTCAAGGTCATCCACGCGAGGCGTCACGTCTTGTTTGGTCTCTGTCAAACAGAGCGTGCATTATTTATGAGCACGTGATTTTTTTCAAGTCGCCCCAGTCGAGGTCTAAAATCAAATCAAGCAAGTTATACTTTCATGTGGGTGTGGAAAACTTGCAGCTGCTTTCAATAAATGTGCACGACAACTTCCATAGGCTTTCACTGTAGTGGTAATGGATTAGAAAGGGGACATTGGCTGGAAAATTGACATTTTAATGTTTGTCTTGGTGTGGCTGGAGTGTCTGACCACCCACCAAGTGTGAAATAAAATAACCGAGTCAAACTTGACTTTTTCTGTTGCTGAAAATAGGTCTGAGCAAGTCCTTTTGTCGCATTGTAATGAGACACTTTGGATCATTTACGCACAAAATTTGCCAGCGATGATTTAGCATCTAAGTTACTGATTTTTGTTTGGTCATGTCAAACAACCTTGCCACTGCGTCGGTGCATTTTGGATAACAATGTCCGCATTTCTGGATTTTCCAGATGTTGCGTAGATTTAATGGTCTTACACCCTTTAACATCTCGCTCACGGAAAAGGCGGGCTAGTATTGTCGAGCGCTAATGTGAGCAACAATAATTAGCGAGCGACCCGGCAGCCGTTAGGTCTTCGAAAAGTGTCTGGACTTGACAGTGATAGATTACTTGCTGTCAACACGCCACCTTAAACGAGGACGGAGCACAGGGATGGCGTAATTAGCCAGCCAAGCTCCTCGGCTAATGAAAAAAAAAGATGAAATTTATCGTCTTTAACGGTGACCTCAAAACAGAACATGAGCGATTGTGTGCTCAACAAGCAGGAGAGAGAAAAAACTAAATCAATAAGCTTCGTTCTCCGCCACAATGATAATTGATGAACGCGTTCAAACTAAATTGGTTGTGAAGAAGCAAATTCAATTTTAACAGTGTAGGTATATAGACTGTATATATATATATATATATATATATATATATATATATATATATATATATATATATGTGTATATATATATGTGTGTATGTATATATATATATGTATGTGTATATATGTGTGTGTATATATATATATATATGTATATATATGTATATACATATACATATATGTATATATATATATATATATATACACACACACATACATACATATGTGTGTGTGTGAGTGTGGGCGGTTTTCATTTTTTTCCATTTTCAATCATTGCAGGGGGTTGGATTATCAACTTAATTTGACCTATTTTCTACCATTCAACCACTCAATTATATTTAAATCATTTGATCAGACAAAAGGTTAGACTGTTGCTAACGAGATTGCCAAATTAGAATGAAGAAAAACATTGCAAAGTATATGTAATAAAACTTTAAAATGGGAGAAAATAAGGCTATCGCGTAAGGTCTCAGACTGTGTAGATGTGCCCGCTGACTGTACTGTTCTTGGAATGTTGTGTCACAATGCTTAACACCCTTTGTAATCCCTATAGGACTCGATATTTGTCCTATCAGTCCATAGTACCTTATTCGAATAGGGAGCTGGCTTGCTCTAATGTGCTTTTGCAGTCCTTAACCAGCTCTGTCTGCAACATCTGTCCAGAAAAAGCCTTTCCACATTACTCTCCTTTACAGCTTCTTTATGTGAAAAGTCTGCTGAATTGTAGAATGGTGCACAGTTACCATCTGCAGAGAGATCATGCTGTAGTTCTTCACTGTTTGCTGGTCTTTAACCATTCTTACTATGCTTGGACTTGGCCTTCACATAGTTTTCGAATGAACAAGAATTGTCTTTGTGTTCTTCCATTTCACACCCATGTTCCTCGCAGTGGAAACTAACAAATCTCAGAGACAGCTTTTTATAGCCTAGTCCTAAATCTAGATGTTCAACAATAGGATTTCTTTGGGTCATTTCGAGTTGTCTTGAGCCCACAAGTTGCCACTTGTTTCCAGAGATTCAAAAAGTAACAAGATGCAAATGACTACAGTAAAAAGATTTTCTCATTACTAAAGATCTGTTTATAAGGTTCAAGCTGGGTAAGCTTACATTGCCAATTTTGGTTCCCAATTAATAAGTAGACGCTACAGCTATTCGAATAAACAGAATGACAAGGGTTTGCACCTGCTTTGTTGTTTTGACACATCAAGCATTTCTGTTGCCCCCATGGGGAAGAATTAAAAGTTCCGCAGCCCCTCCAACTGAAAATAGTCTTTTGCTAAAATTCTTACTACACCTCTGCTTAACTCCCCGAACGAACTCTGACAGTGAGTGCACCACTGCTATCCACCAAGTGAATATGAAATGACACTTTATTCTGGTCCGGCATTTTTTTTTTTTTTTTTTTAAGTTACAAGCTCACGTGTATCGCTTTAAACCCCCCCTGCCTATGGGGGCATGCTCCACTATTTGAGAAGGACTGCTTTATTTTAATATGCCTAGTTTCACTTTTGAAATATCCCTACATCGTTTTTTATGCCATATAAATTTTCCAATCCAAAAACGTAATTATTTATCGATGAATATAATGGATAATACAGTTCTTGGTACCACTGTAAATGACCATTTGAAATACAGGGTAATGTATTAAAATAGGGAAATGGAGAGTTACTTAAACCCATTGATGAAGAAATTAATGTTTGAACACAAAAAAAATGACACCACTAAGATTGTAGCCATTTTGTGACAATTCATATCACTCTCATAAACACAAGAGTCTGGGAAGATTGGTGAAACTGCTGTCAGAATGAAGGACAGAAAATCTGGATACTTACATTTAACTGGCCCAAAAAGTTGTGGCATTTGGAAAATGCCTGTCCATAGATTGACCACATAGCAATACTGGCTTTTATTTCCATTTTTCCTCACTATTACAAATCTAATAAATGAAATGTGCATTTTCAATTGTTTTAAACAATATTCTTTATGTCAAGATTGGGCACAAGATAAAGGGTTTGTCTGTTTCTGGCACTAATAATCTTTCAGAATAAAAGCTGATTTCCGAAACATCAATATTTCAGGTCAATATTCAGAAGTTGGGAAGGTCTTTCTTTGAGGCTACTTTTACTTGTTGCACTACTACTAGCTACTAACCCTTACCTGTGCCGGCGTCGTGCCGCAGGCTGAGGTTAATCTCGTCGGCTACTGTTAAAGGAAGCGGAAGACGGGGAGGGGCAAAATATTTGGGGCTTTAGTTAGTATCCGTCACATTCCTCATGCAACATTCTGGTACAGCAAACATCACAAACGTTAAGGATGGGAGTCATGTCATGCCATGCCAAAGAAGCAGCTGAGATGAAGGACAAGGATGGAAGGATGGATGGGTTTGTCATTGGGAATGATGACGAAAAAGTGTAGGAGGAAGAGCAGGGCGAGCATTTCAAAAGAAGTTTTAAGGAGAAAAAAACATGAAGCAAACAGCAGACTCATAGCCAAGCCGTTGAAGATGACGTGAGATGTGTTAGAAATGTTTTGGCTGGGTTGTAATGGCTCACAATTTGGATTGTGCTGTGAAGACACACACTAGATGGCAAAATGTGCAATTCTGGTGAAACACCAGATCAAAGCCCACATTTGGCAAACTGATTTTTTTCCACAACTATACTTAAAATTGCCATTTTTTAGTACAAAATTGGGCAACTCTGATCCTATTCACAAGAAACCAACCTTTTGAAGGTAGTACTGTCATTTTTCAAGTATGAAATGACATTTTAAAATTCATGTTTACTAGCACCTAGCGTATTGACAAGATGTACCTTCATTCCAATGCAATATTTGATGTTACAAATTCATAGAACATAACCTATTCACTATTCACCATAAATAAAAACAAAAACAAACAAAAAGTTGGAAAGGTTGTTAAATATAGTTCCCAGCTGGGAAGGTTCTCAACACTGACTGTTTTTATAACCTAACTCTGTTTGCAGACATGTAATTAATGTAAAATAAATGTCTATTCAACACTCAGTCCTATTTTCATTACCTTTTCAAATAGTTGTGTTATAAGAGAAATAGCTACCTAAGTCCATGCTCTTGGATTTGCGCGTCTTGATGATTTCCATCTGGGAGGCATCCCCAAACTGCTTGATGCGCTTCTCCGACATGCTCTGTCGGCCAAAACCTTCCCGGTGAAAGGTGGCGTCAGCGGCGTGGCTGTCTTCTGGACTCTGGGAGCTAAATTTACAGACAACCCAGAGAGATATTTGATTTATAAAAGGCACAAAAAATTCTAATAAATTAAAGGTTTTTAATTTAAAAGATTAGGAAATTGAAAATCCTATTAAGTAACCAAAAATACAACCTTTAATTTGACACACTGCAAACAAGAAAATTGTGATCAAGCCTACCAAATTTAGATGAGCAATATACAGTAATCCCTCGAATATCCCGGCTTCAACTATCGCGGCTTCACTACATCGCAATTTTTTTTGTTAATTTTTTTTGTAAGTTCATACAAATGTGAAAATCCACGCTGAAACTCGCAAGGTGAAGCCACTCCCCTTTCTTCCGCTTGCTATTAGAACTTAGCACTGAAGTAAAAAATATATATATATTTTGTTTTTCAAAAATTCATAAAAATGTGAAAATCCACGCTGAAACTCGCAAGCGGAAGCCACTCCCCTGTTCTCTGCTTGCTACTAGGACTCAGCACTGAAGTAAAACAAAAACTTTTATTTTTGTATTTTTTTATGAAAAGAGGTTTGAATGCGATTTTTGGAAAGTAGGATTTTTCGTTTATCGCGGCCATAGCTGATCTACATTAACCGCCATAATCGAGGGATTAATTTGCATGGCTCTCTGATTCCCACCTGTCCTTTGGAGCAGGGACCTCTTGAGTCCAAGACGGTGTTATGTCGACGTTGAAGCCACTATTACCCCCCGTGTCATCATGGGAGCTGGACGATGATTGGTCAGATAAGTGTGGAGGGAGAAGCGGCGGCCCATCATCCTCAATAATGACGGTGTCATCTTGTGGCATGTTGACGGTTGGGGAAAGCTGGTAGTTGCCTGCAAATGAGACTTAGTTTAACATCAACAGCGTGACATCACGTAATGGACATGACATGATTTTTGCCGCGAAGCCTCAGTGAACTCTAAAAACTAATTGGACTAGTCAACTGGTTGCGCACTTCTTCATGTCCAGAGTAACCATTTGCTTGTTTAAGATCATGTGAAAACCCAGAGAGCCATGGTGGCAGGCAAGCAAGAGTCCGTACTCGAAGATTTGAAGAGAACGACTTTGAGCAAAGCTTAGAAAGGACTTGTTGTCAAAACAGACAGCCTGCCTGAGGCTGTTGGACTGCAACACCAAGATTACAAGATTTATCAGATGGGATAGGCACGAGTGACCCCCACAAACCTTGCGAGGATGCGTGGTTCGGAAAATGAATGAATGAATGAATGATTCTGACTCCCACTTGAATCTTAAATTAATCCCAGTAGGTAAGGCAGCAGGCTGCTGTGTAAATGGTTAAAGGTAGCTGTTAAAGTGCTTGAGCGCTGAAACAGTGCATGTAAATAAAGCGCTATGCTACACAAGCCCCTTCCAGTTACCAATTACAATAAGCAAAAAAACATTGGCACAGTGTTATACAGTGATATTACGATGAAATAGAATTTCCTCCGGTCATAAAATATATACTCATTCAACTGAAATGTAAGTTTATTCACTCCAATTCTGCTATGATTCTCTCTGAATTACAATAGAAATTACGTTAGGATACTTTGGTCTGGAATTATGACGTAATATGATACACTGTGATTAAGATAAACTAGAGATGACTCAAATTATGATTCACTCAAATTACAAAACACGACGCAATCTAATTATGAGACGAACCAAGCTAATTATAATAAATTAAAATTGACTCCAAGGACCCATATTAGGTAGGAGTCAGACCAATAACGACCATTCACTCCCCTTATCACACTTATTTGTAGCAATTCCTGTTTGATCTGTTCTAATTTGGACACAATTCACTCTATTGACAAAACCATTCAAGAAATGTATTATGCTAATCTTTCCCATTCCAATATGATTAATTCTAATAACACAATCGAGTATAATTAAAATGAGATTCCCTCCGAACTGTGAAAAGAATTGTTCCTGATAAAGACAGTAGACTGCACAAGAATAACACCAAGATAAAGAGCAGGAAAAAAAAGACAAACAAAAAACCCTGAGGGTGACTTCTTAAAGCAAATAACATATTGGGACGCTGGGTAAAGGCAAGGCAAAGGGCTAATCAGCTTAGAGAGTTTGTCATCGGGCACAGCGGCATTCCAGTGTCACAACAGCGTGATTAATTCAAGCTGCGCCAATGCCACAAATGAAGATAGAAACTTCCCCGCCGACTAAGGCGGGAAAAGAAAATAAGTCGGCATGCTCTCTCACCAAAAAGCCCACCCCCCCTCTAAAAACCTCTCGCTGATACACACAGCACAAGACTTGGTGGTTAATCTCCACTTTCAAATTGGATGTGTAGGGGGATCAAGGGTGGAGGATTTAGGACCTGAAAGCCTTGTGCATGCGGTTCATTTTTTTGTCTCAGTGAGGGGGTTAGTCACTACCTGCTAAAATTATTCGGGGTCATTTATAACGTAAATGACTTGCAGCGTAATTTAAGTGAATCTTGGTAATGTCGCCCATAGCATTTGCTCTAAAATTCCTCCTGTTGTAGGAACCACTACATGTTTTTCCCAGTCACCTATGCAAAGGTCAAATACGCGGTATTTCGGCAGGTACATCGCGTTCATCGTAATGTTCCACACTGTTCAACTTTCAAGTTGAAATTACTAATTTAAAAAAAAACAACGTACTGCCTTGTTTGCCACTTACAATCGGCTCCAAGAAGTTGAGAAAATTGTTCCATAAATGGGCTAATACTTGTGGAGCGCCTTCCCACCTTCGCAACTTTCAAAATGCTTTGACGCAATATCGGAATTCACCAAATGATGACACACCATAAAGAGCATCTTGCTCAAGGATATCCGGACAAGATCACCAGAAGAGGAATCAAACTCACAACCCCTGGATTGGGGAACAACAACTCTACTTCTGATCCATGCCACCCAATGATCTAATTATTTGCGATATAAGCATGGACAAATACATCTCCTAAGTCTAGGCACCACTGTACTGTGCCCTTGTATGGCCTGTTTTAAATTTACTCCAAAATGTATTCAACAAGCTCCTTTTCCAATTATGCAAAAAAAGGGAAAACACAATGAAGAGATGTCACTCTCACCTTTTTACGGCTCTATTCAGAGCATCGTGTCACCCCTGCAACGCCTCCTTTTCCTACATTGAAATGTCAGCTATTGTTCCTCTACTGATATTATTCATTGTGTTCTCAGGTGCTGCCATTGTTAGCATTATGAAGAAGGACGAGGTATACATTTTATACATTTGTCATTACTCTATTGATTTTGAAACGCAGAGTCAGTCAAAGTAGAATCACGACCAGGTAAAAATGTTAAAACGTTTCATGCTGGAAAGTAAAATGACCCAAAATACTAAATAATAACATCAGTTAAACTGGCAATACCCATCAGACATTTCCAGCTTTAAATTGTTGTAAATTGTAAAGCATTACTTTTTTTTTTAGACATGTGCAAAATCCATTTAAAGCTAAGCTTTGCCTCTCTACTTTTGTGTCCAAGAGACAACATTCTGCTTTTCCACCTCAAATAAGAACAAAAACTGACTTTGTAATTCCTTTTTAACTTTTCGCGGCTTTTTTCTTTCGCAACAAATGCTCCAGTCTTGAGAGGAAAAGGAATCCTTCCTGTTTGAATAAGAAAATGTCTTGGTGGCCTTATCTCACGTCCAGGCCTTTCACGCCTGCTGTGGAACCTTTTTTTTTGACTACTTGCAGTCTGAAGTGTGAAAAAAAAGGTCTTTGGAGCTGAAGGAGTGTGAAGCCAGAAAGGCGCGGCATGCATTTTAAGATGTGTGGACTTTTACTTTGAAGGTATAAAGTAGCCCACAGGTAATTTTATACTTGTAAAGACACACTGTACATTTAAGCTCCACCTTTTTAGCGGCATCTAAACCTGTTGCCGTGGCGACAGTGGACCAAGCGGTCCCCGTGCTGTCCTCTCGCTTGTTTGTCAAGCATGAGCGAACAGCATCTATTACCACTTTCTGTCATCCACAGCTGAAGATTTTTTTGTTGTTGTTTACATTCACTGGGTGTCAAGTGACGAGCAATTTGCATGAAGCTGAGTTGACATATTGTGCGGTTGAGCGGCCGCGAGGGGAGAAAGAAAAAACACAATGGTTGGCCCGTGACATTTTTCGCTGACTTTCTCTACTAATGATTTTTCATCGTTTCATTTTATAGCAGCGATTTGCGACGTGCCAAACTTGCTCGTGTTGTACAAATTGCGAAGATACAGAACAGTGAGTGACTTTTTGCTTGTAAAATTGTGAAACAATAAACAGTAAGTCAGAGTTCATCTTAAAACGCTTGTGTGGTAAGACAATACGACCTTGTCCGATGGTTAAATGCTCCAAAAAATGTTTGGAAATGACTTGAACTTCATTTAGTGGTAAAAGTTGTAAGGTCTTACCAACTGTGCGTGGTATCATCCCTTGTCGGGGCATCAGGTTATCATCTAGATCCTCCAGTGCGCCATAAAGAGAGTGGGATATACGCCGCTCATGCTCGTCCAGAGACAACGACGTTACGCTCTGCTGAGGTTCCGGTGCCTCCTGTCACATAAGACAATTAATAGATTACTGTTTGATTTGTAAAACCAGTGAACCGTAATGGATTGGTGTTGTACTGCAAATGGAGCGGAGTATCATATTATAGTATAATTAATCAATTGAAACTGGATGCTATCACATTGTATCGCGAAGACAGTCGTACCTCTACTTACGAAATTAATAGGGTCCAAGACTTTTTTGTAACTTGAAATTTTCGTAAGTAGAGGTGTACTTTATATGTAAATTCTCTAATTCGTTCCACGGTCCACACACAACTACCAATTAAACCCTTTGGAATTGGCGAGGAAAAATGTGAGGAAACACACAAAAATGAGAGAAAATTATAAGGAAAGCATATGAAAATGTGCCCTGCGCCGCTGAAATATCTTGCGGCCGTTATAGATTACACATGGCGGCAAGAGCCCGTTCTACCAGGGCCGAAAGCCATCCACTTTGTAATTCATTTTAGACTTTTACATGTGTCCTACATGTGTGTGAAAATATGTGCCACGTTGCATTTGTACAGTTTTTAATCGCTTAATAAGGGGAATTCAAAATAAAATAATGGATAAGGAAATGCAATTACTTTTTGGGGGATTTCGTAACTTGGATATTTTTCGTATCTCAAGTCACTCATTTGCATATAAAAAATTACGTAACCTGAAACTCTTGTACCTAGAAGCATGCATGTATTGTTGAAAATTGAGTGATTTCTTTTCCTTGATGAAAATATTAGGATTGGATCGTAACGCTTCGTAACTTTGACTGAATCAGCTCTCAGCCTAACTTTGAGTCGAATGGCTTGCATCATATGCAAATAGAGCAAATGGTACTGCTTAGAGTGATGCGCTTGGTCAAAGTTAGAATAACCGTCTCCAGAAATAATTGGCAGCGTCTCGAAAACCGGCGAATGTTCCATCTGAACAGTAATGACCAGGCAGCGCTTTGCATGCTAATGCTAGCCACGTAATAACCAGGATGAATGAGGATGGATTTCCAATCGGCCGGCCAGCGTTCAGGCTTCTTATTAGCCTGCGAGAATATCAACATACCTCCCGGGACTTGTGATGAGACTCCACTTTAGTCCAACAAATTGACCATTTTGTTCTCCTCTTAACAATAAGTACACATTCCTGGACTCTGTGGAAGTGCACGTGTGTGTCCAATGGATCATTGGTTGTATTGATTGGCTGCGGTTTGCTGCACATACCGTCTAGACGGCGACAGCTAGACCTGTAGGGATTAGCATCGTTGTCTGCGGTGCGTCAGAAGCGATAAGACTCTTTGTTTCCCGCTATATTTACTTAGCCTACACACCTGCGTATATACAACACACATACGGATCGGGGTGGGGGGACACGACAAATCAGATATCTGATAAGTGCAGCAGTGGGCATACATTATGTCAAAAAGACAAAACAAAAAACGTCGCAAGATTAATGAAAATGATTTGTTCATCCATTTGGATTGACACCACACAAAATGACTATTACTGTGATTCTCAGCTTTTACGTTCCTTTCAAATGTTGACAGCCATGATTAAGAATTCTACTCCAGTGTGATTGATATATCTTTTTCTTCTTATTTATTGTCTATTCTTTGGAAATGCATGGCATCATTCTATCTATCATATCCATCACTGTCAACTTCAGCCAAATTAAAAGTACTACAAATTAGTAGTTAACAGTGGCACATCATAAGGAGGAGGGGTTCGCACGTCTGCCTCACAGTTCTGAGATCGAGTGTTCAAGCCCGGCCTCCCTGTGTGGAGTTGGCAGTTTCTTCCCAGTCCTGCGTGGGTTTTCTCTAGGTGCTCTGGTTTCCTCCAACATCCCCAAAAACATGCATGTTAGGCTAGCACTCTAAATTGTCTCAAGTTATGACTGATTGGTTGTTGTCTCCATGAGCCCTATGATTGGTTGGCAACTAATTCATGGTTTGTCCGCATACTGCCCCCATTTGATTGGGATAGGGTCCAGCACACCCTGTGAATCTTGTGAGGATATGCGGTACAGAAAATGAATAAATGGTGCGTCATATACTGAGAGGTGTTACTAATATTATGGTGCGAAAGTCAGATTTAAAAAGCTCTATGTGTTGCTCTTGACTCGAAATGAGTGAGTTAATGAATTTGGCCAGCTGAGGTAATAGCGGTGGGGTGCAGGGGCGGTGTTGGGTTTGATCGTCGGTGTGCCGGGGGTGCGATTCGCCACGGCGAGGGAGCATGGACAAGCCGCAGTGCCGCGTGTTGCATATTCAGACGGATAATTAAGCAGCAGGAAGATCTGGATCCTGTCAGGGGGCCGCTCCAAGTTGGCTGGGATTGAAGATGGAATGAGGTTTGAGGGGTAGGGCGGGTGTACGGTCGGTCACGCTCATGATTTATGCAAACATTTGCGATTGTAAATTGGCTCCTCGGGAGGCCAGACATAGGCAGGAAGGTAAATAACACATGATTTGATTCTACATGTCAAGAACGTGTTACGTGTGCACCAGCCTTCGCACATAAAATTACGCTCCCCCGCAGGCTTAGTCGAGAAAGTCAAAACCCAGCCTGTGGGTGCTCTTATTATTTTATCATAATTAAATCACTCTGGGTATATCAAACAATATGCAGTGGTGCCTTAAGATGCAAGCTTGAATGTGTCTAAAAACATTTTTCCTAATTTAAATGAACTAAAAACTAAAAAACATGCTTCAGATGTGTAAAACTAAAAAACATGCTTCAAATGTGTAAAACTAAAAAACATGTTTCAGATGTGTAAAACTAAAAAACATGTTTCAGATGTGTAAAACTAAAAAACATGCTTCAGATGTGTATTTTGATAAGGGAAATAGTTATCGATGGAATTTTAGTACACTTTACTATAACAAGTTCAGAATGACCTATGACCACTCGGCTCCCTCTACTGGCTAAACCGGCTCCTACTGGCAACAATAAGTCCATAATTAATTAATCAGCCCTCAGACAAAAAATATAAAAGAAGAATCTGAGGATCGATAGGTATTAATCTATAGAAAATACTAAATTTCATTCTGACCCATTAACAAATGGAGGAACAATTTTAATTACACAATTAACGAAAATATCAGCCTCGAACCCAAAAAAATCCAGTTCGCTCCGGAAGTCATTTTATTCCATCTATCTATAATGTAGGAGTAGCGATTTCAATTTACACAATTAATAAATGTGATTAATGCGTCCCCACACAGAAAAACAAAATCGGGCTGATGGATTGATGTGTATAGTATGCTATATAATTTTGATCCATGCACAGAAAATGGAGGAGTAGCAATTTTTGATCGTGTTTTCGCTCAAAAGAGCAAGAAAAAAAGTGAGTTTTCGAGACCTCCCTCCAAGCAGCCCAAAAATATAAAGTAATGACATAAAAGTGAAATAATAATAATAATCGGACATAGGCCCCTGTTGTAGTTATCACAACACAAAAAGTCTACTTGTCATCACACGCAGAAACTGCGTGTGACGAAATTGATGGTGCTTCTCGATAAGCTACGTTTACTCGGCAAAAGACCTAAATCTAGTACGGACTTGTAATTGGCATTCTGCTATTGTGGTCTTTTTAGTCTTTATAGGTGGCAATAAACATTTGGCTAAATTGTCCTGCCAAACTGCAACTGACAGGACAACTCATCAGTGATACGACAACTTGTTTCTCAAAATATTGAAAAATAGGGTCATATAGGTGGACTGTTTTGGCAAATGGTGAAAATGATCACAAATCTATCTATCTATTCATTCATTTTATTTACGGAAGGTTTTGGAGGGGGCAGTCTGAATTGGTAGCCAGCCAATTGCAGAGCTGCCAACTACTCCGGAATTTCAGGAGTTTACCCGGAAATGCAATGCAAACTCCGGGACTCCGGACAACCTCCCTAATCTCCGGAAATCCCCCAAAAAATGTTACTTAAATTATTTTTGAAGCAACCATTTCAGTACCAAATTTCCAATGTCAATGCCTCAAAATTCACACCATCGCTACACCTTCCGCCATCTTGATTCAACTGTTCTGTAAACCAGAAGAATTTGGTAACAACAGTTAATTGTGAATCATCAGAGTTACAAATTCTGACGAATGATTCGTCTTGTACGACTTCAGCGCATATTGATTTTGCATGAATCACATTCTCTACGAATAAACTCCGGAAATGGGACAAGGGTACTCCTGAAATGGGGTCGACAGTTCTGCAATTGCAGGGCACAAGAAGACGGGCAACCATACACGCTCACACTCATACATAGGGATAATTTAGTGTCCAACCAGCCTACCCTGCATGTTTTTGGGAAGTGGGAGGAAGCCAAAGCACCCAGAGAAAACCCATGCAAGATCCCCATGCAAGCTCAGGGAGAACATGCAAACTCCACACAGTGTGGACCAACCTGGGATCGAACCCAGAACTGCGAGGTACTCGGACGTTTGGTCGCCGCACTTTTGGTCGCCGAACGTTTGGTCGTCCGGAAGGTTATTGATAATTACCATTTAAAATTGTTGCTCAAATTCCCTAAATACAAACTGCGAATAATTATTTAGTCATACTTAATGCCCTATTAATTAATAGGTTAAAGAAAAGCTCCAAATTTCCCGTACTTTTATTGTGTTTTGTTGGAGAACTTGTTAAGAACCTGACTGACGTCCCTTCCTAAGGGGACAACTCATGTACATACAAACTCTTATACACTCACACGTCCGCTCAGTGAAACTGCTCAGGGCCATTGTTGGCTTTGATTGATGCATAGACCGTGTTGTTTTACCTTGTTTTGTCGCCGGACTTTTGGTCGCCGGACGTTTGGTCGCCGGTTGTTTGGGTCCGGGCAATCAAACGTTAGCGACCAAACGTCCGGCGATCAAAAGTCCATCGACCAAAAGTCCGGCGACCAAACGTCCGGCGACCAAACATCCGGCGACCAAACGTCCGGCGACCAAACGTCCGGCGACCAAACGTCCGGCGACCAAACGTCCGGCGACCAAACGTCCGGCGACCAAACGTCCGGTCACGGAACTGCAAGGCCCACGCGCTAACTACTCCTACACCGGACCACCATGTATACAATTAATTTGAATAATTCAATAAGCTTGGCTAACAATCTGTAATATAGGGTTGTGTTACTCATCACTTTCACGTGGGTATGTTTTTTTGTGGGAGGGGGTATTGTTGGGTAGCAGACACTGCAATAGCCTGAGGTGACACCTGCGGCTCTCTAGTTGAAACGTGGACAAAACGCCACAGGGCCTTGAACCTGAATGCATGCATTCACAAGTAGCAGACGGAGACGAAAAAATATACACAATTCCGTACACAAAAATGTCACACACGTACAACATACACACAAATGTCACACATACACAGATGCATAACATACACAATTCCATACACACAAATGTCACACAAGCACAGACGCACAAAACATGTCGAGTAAAAATTCAACAAAGCTCCGGGCTTAGAGCAGGCTTTCAATTAGCAGATGGGCCAAGGGGAAATCTAAAGTTTGGTAGAGGCAAGATGAGAGTGAGCGAGGCAGCAGAGGAGAGAGCCAGAGGCTCTCACGTACAGACACAGACACAGACACAGACACACACACACACACACACACACACACACACACACACACACAAACCTAGCCAGAAGGGCTCAGCTGTTGACACTGTGTCCAAACACGAAAGAAATGGAGACTTGTGCAGTGGCGCTCACTTCACAGCCCCAGTTTTTTCGAGGCAGTATTGCTTGAAGGGCTTTGAGGAGATGTGCCTCGAACTGTGTGAGAGCTTTGAGAAATCATACATCAAAACTCGCTCCGCTTACCATGCTTTCAATTAACTGGCCTACGAAGCAAGCTTGCATCAGGAATGTCGATGGAGCTGAAACTCAAGTGATAGTGTGGAGTTCCACCAGAATTTTCTTTCTATTTATTAGATCGGGTTTTCATCATGGTATCATTTCAAACATGGACTTTCACTACTTACTGCCACTAATGGTAGTGCTTACCCTCTCAGTAAGATTGCGCTCTCTGAGGTGTCAAAACTTCTTTGGACTTATGTGAAATTTTACTTCTATGCTCGCATGCAACCCACATGTGATGCTTTGAAAAGGCACTGCTGTTACAGTTTCAGTCCAAGTTGGGGTGTCGCCATGGCTGGTAGTGGCTAGCATCACTACACGCTTGAGTTTCCTCTGCATTTTATGGCCAATTCCAGTCACCAGTTTCAATCAGATTCAACCACTTAGTTTTTGATGACGTTGCATGGCACCATTTTAGAATGAATTTAAAAGTAAAATGATTTTTTTTCTTAATTTTGGGAATCCAAGGGGCATGAAACAACCAACTTTACATTGTAATTTCTCAGGGAGTTAAATAAATGTTAAAATGTCATTAAGATGCCTAAATCATTTCTCTTTTGACTCTACAAACACCACAGTTGAAATGAAAATGCTGACTGACATATTTCAAAGAAAGAAGACATATTTAAAGCAATTTTTTTCCCTCTTTCCATCCGTGATTTACCTGGTTCCTCTTGCTGTGGCGTCTGGCAACGATGAGCTGGATCATGCCACGTTTGTTTCCTTCGAGAGACATTGATTTGCGCAGAGTCTCCATGGCCTCCTGGTTGGTTTTGCCCAGCAGTGACTCGTTGTTAACGGCGATCAGCTGGTCGTTCACGTGCAGGCGCCCATCCTGGATGAGTAATGTAATTTTTGCAAACAAGTTAGCACTAGCTTTAATCTAAACTTTTTCCGTTCTTTTTTAGTTTTGTAAAGGTTAAAAAAAATCATTCATTCATTTTCTGAACCACTTTATCCTCACGAGGGTCGCTGGGGGAGCTGGAGCCTATCCCGGCTGACTTGAGGTCGGAAGCAGGAGACACCTTGAATCGGTGGCCAGCCAATCACAGGGCACGAGGAGACGGACAACCATTCACTCTCACACTCATACCAAGGGGCAAATTAGTGTCCAATCAGCCTACCATGCATGTTTTTGGAATGTAGGAGGAAACCGGAGTACCCAGAGAAAACCCACGCAGGCCCGGGGAGAACACGCAAACTCCACACAGGTGGACCGACCAGGATTTGAACCCAGGACCCCAGAGCTGTGAGGCTGATGTGCTAACCACTCAAGTCGCCGGGCCGCCCGGTTAAAAATCATACATATTATATATTATAAGGAAATATTTTAATTGTCTTAGCGAATGACCCAACCTTGCACGCGGCTCCTCCGTTGATGATGGATTTAACGAAGATGCCGAGGTCAGCATGGTTCTCTTTGGACCGGTTCCCCTTGACGCTGACACCCAAGCCAGCAGAGCCCGAGTCACTGAGCGGAATCTCGAAGGTCAGAAACTCGCGAGTTCCATCTGGTGTCAATACTAGCTCATCCTCCTCTGGCTTCTGCCCAAAAGAAAAAAATAATTGCCTATTATTATTATTATTATTTTTTAGCATTTAGAGAAAATAGGCCTTGAAAATAGTCCCCAATTTATGTCTGTACAATGGTACCTCTACTTACGAATGCCACTAAATACATGTTCAGGTTACGAAACACTGAGATACAAATGACCATTTCAATATACGAAAACATGATCCAAGTTACAAAATAGTCCAAAACATAAATGCATTATCTGTATCTGATATTCTATTTTGTCCTGCGTCCTGCTTGACACTTTGCTGACTTCCCATTAGGGCAGGGGGTTCTTAATCTGGGTTCGATCGAACCCTAGGGGTTCGGTAAGTCGGTCTCAGGGTTCAGTAGAGTCTCTGCTTTAAATTAATAATAATTTGAGTTTGTTTTTCTTGGGTTTATGAGTCACATTTAGAAAGTTTACCACAAAGATTTGAGGGGGAAAATGAAGAAGAAAAAAATCGCACAAAACACGCTGTCAAGGCTAGTCCATACTTTTCAGCTAAATACATTATAAATCACTCACTTCAAATGATTCCCCCCTGCGTCCATAGTTTCATTGTTTTTTGTTCTTTTTTTAACACACTCAACATTTCACTGCTTTGTTAAAATACTGATGATCATTTTATGATGGACCTAAACACACCTTTTAACTTGTTTTGAAAAGTTTAATTAAAATAGTTTTTACAGAAGTCTGACCCTCAGAGATCGTTAACAACCAACAAAACCTTTAAAGTGGCAAAAAAAAAATATTTGGGTCATTTAGGGACATTCAAAGACCCTTTTTTAACCTGAAACTTTTGGAAAGTGGGAGGGGGAGAATGAAATTTATGAAAATTTAGATGAAAACCCTGAGCATCAAGTTCATTGTCTTGGTTGAAGTCTCTTTTTCTGCAGCCACAACAGGTGCTCATGTCTCTTTTCCACTCTGTCCCGACAATAAACGGCATTCTCTCCGGCTCGTTATTTGACAGCTGTCCTCTGAATAGACAGGCTGCGCACATGCCGCCGCTTGCCAATTATCGAGCACGCTTAATGAATTCAATCACCGGGCTCGCTGTCGGCGCGCTATTAGCTGCCTTTGTTTTTCCGGGAGGAGGGAAGAGATTGGAATGAATGGAGGAAGGAAGGATGAGAAAAGACAAATAAATACATCCTAGAATTTGGATGGCAAGAATGAGTGTGTGTGTGTTTGGGCATCTTTGCCTGTACTCATCAGCGAGTGTGGAGGAGTAAATAATAAGACAACAGGAATGTCGTTAATTTTAAGTCCGGAATTCAATTACGCACATAAATCAATCCTGTTACGCAAAAAACGATTACAATAAGCACATGGGAAATGATCTGTTGAGAAGGGAAATAACACAAAATAGGCCATGTGTCAGAAACAAGTTGGATTGGGATAGAAAGAGCCCTCGTAAAATCCTACCAACCATAATGGCGCACATCCTGTTCGCTTTCAAGCACAGGAACTCGAGACTTTCTTGCCTTTGTCTTTTCATGTCACAATTTAATATCATAAAGGTCAGTGAAAATTATGACTAACTTGTGCTCACCTCCAGTGAGTATGGTTGCTAGAATGAAAATGGCAGACATCAAATTTTGTGCAGTGGATTTTTTTTTGTGCGCTGTGATGATCGACATGTCTGCCAATTTGTTTATTTCTAGAACAGGTTTTTAGAGGACGATTTTTTTTTATCTTACAAGGGAACAATGTGCAAAATGGATGCGTATCCAAATAAATTGGCAGATTTCCTGATCATTTTAGGCAGAACTCCATTAGATGCTCTTGTCTGCCAGACAATGACAGAAACATCAATTCCATTTCATGTGCAATGGCAAATGGTTGCTTACAGCCACCGTGGCTCAGTTTCTGTTCAATTAAGACATTTTCGTCCTTCTCGGTATGTTCAACATCTGCACCAAATTTCATGTTTACTGGTGTAACTGATGTTGATTGGTAGTCGTTACCATTTTTCCAGGAGTGTACTGACTATATCAGTGCAAAATAGCTGCCTCAAGAAAAATCATCGCACGTGGTAATTCTGAGATAGTGTATGAATCGAAAGCATCGTCAGCTGGATTTCACATTCCGAAATGGTGTTGCCTGCACGTAGACAAATTCAAAAAGGAAGTCACATGAGCAGTACAAGGAGGAAGTGTGTCTGTAGCAGTCTAGTCTCTGGGTGCAATAATAGCATGAGATACACATTACGCAGGTATCAAGGCTGATATTTCAATGATCGACCGCAAGACCTTCGATCAGCTTTAACAACTAATGTGATGTGCTGACATGGTAAACACTACGAACACATGTATCAAGGCTACTCGCGTCTGGCCAGTCAGAGCACGTTTAACTACGGTAAGATGGGGGCACCCTGAGCGAGAAACGGCAGGCACAAGTTGGTTTTTCCATGTTTTATGCAAGATATGGTTTATTTTTTTCTTGAATTTTATTCATAGACGTCACAATAAATTTTGTTTACCGTTTTATTTGTCTATCTTTTCTCAATTTTGAAATAAATGACTGTATCGGCACATTGTCTTGTGTTATGGCGTTTCCTCTTTGTCACCTTGCAGTTTCGTGCATGTCAAGTCTAACTTGTGCGCATACAAGCCGTACTGTTGATCCAGTCATCATTTTTTTAGCGACAAATACGGCGTACATGCGATAAAATATGATAAGTCCTAAGCAAAAGGGAAGATGTTTTACCCCCTTAAGTGGTTATAAGACTAGTCATATCCACTCTGTTTGCAATAACACACACATGCACCCACACACACAAACATAACTTGCAGTGTCTGGAGTGATTAGCGGGTCAGCAGCCATGTTCAACTTGGATCCAACAGAAATGACATCTTGACAGAAGAAAAAAAATTGCTGCCGCGAGCCAAATTTGTCTCTCAAGTAAAAAGGAAAAATACACGGCAAAAAAGAGGAGACTTGGAGATAGGTGAGGGAGAGTGGGTAGGAAAAAAAGGAAGCTAGAAGTCAATAACAGGAAGATGGACAAGAGATGGGGAAGGCTATAAGGAGGAAGTGGCCAGTGTGGAGATAAGGAAAGCAAGAAAAGATATGTGATGCATTTGTGGAAGAAAAGGAGAAGGCAATCAAGGAAAGACAAGTTGAAAAGAAATGCAGTGGTAAACGGTGGCTTAGGAAAGAATAGGAATCAGAAAAAAAGGAAAACGGAAGGAGCTTCACGGAGAGAGGAGGAAAGACGAAGAAAGAATAATTCTCTCCTCTTTCCTTTCATCTGCAGTGGTGACAATGGCCCTGTGGCTGTCGTCTCCGTGGCGACGTGACCGCCCAGACTGCGTGACAGCAAGACGGCATGCACGAGCACCAGGTGGTAGGCTGCTGGATATCACCCGATATGTCAACGCGTGCATGACAGTCAATCCCACACAAATACACACGTTCACGCGCGCTCAGTTTTTCCCATTGACACACACGCAGGTGACAGTAACACAATTCACACTCACTCCACATGTTCGATAACGCAAATTTCCACTCAGCCAGTCACATGGCAGAAAGTCAATGGATTTAGGCACACAGACATGGTCAAGAAGGTCTGCAGCTGTTCAAATGAGGCTTCAGGGAACAAAGGCTATTTAACTGACGGAGCGTTGTTGGTGCCAGAAGTGCTGATTTGAGTATTTCAGAAAGTGCCAATCAATTGGGATTTTCACGCACAATCATGTCAAGGGTTTACAGAAAATGGTTTGGAAAAAAGACGTAAATATATAATAACAGTAACTTATATAACCACTTGTTACAATTGATTTATGCAGAAGAGCATCTCTGAACACAAAAGGCATCAAACCTTGAGGAAAGGGGGCTAAACCAGTCTGGCCATTCTTCTCTGACATCAACAAAATATTTTCGCCGACAGCACTGCATTTGTCAGAATCCCAATATATCAAGCAATTTTTCTAATCCAAATTTTATCAACAGGAATCCAAGAAACACCAAAAAGTATTTCAATATCAAAATTTTCACACCAACAATGCATTGCAAAAAGTTTCTTATAATATATATATAGTAGAGTTGGGGCGATATGACAAAAATTGTTATTACAATAAAAAAAATGATATCGATATTTTCTTTTTTCTTTTAAATTTGAAACTTCAAACTTCTGTGAATAAGTAAACAAATGACTTTCCTAAGCAACAACTTAGATCTTTTAATGGATCGGACCCGTGTTGTCCTGCATCTCACAATCGCTCATTTTGGCCTTGTTATTTTCCTTTTGCGTTAATGCTAGTTAGCCTCTATTGTATACATGGTAAAAACACGTTTCCCGTTCATCCTCTTCTCCTGAGCGTTGGTCTGAAACTAGCATTCATCTCGCAACAACGCCTCCGTTCTCCGTAGTGGTCAAGTCGTGTTATTACAGTTTAAAATTATTGAATTTTAATCGAATTTTTTTATTACTATTGTTGACCAAAAATATTTCACAATAATTATCCTTGTCGTTTTATCGCCCAGCTCTAATATATAGTATACATATGTATGTTAAACACACAATCAATCACTAAGCTGATCCCAAAATTGCTCACTCACACACACTTGCTCACTCATTCACGATCAACAGGTCCCACAAAGTAGCCATCCCGATTGGCTACGACAATGTCAACGACCTCATTAAATGCTTCCATTTATGCCCTACCGCGCTAACACATGCTAACAACAGATGGCCGTGAGGAGTGTGTGATTCTGTAGCTGGCTACCTGGCACAGTGCCCGCGCATTATTGTTGATATGCTCGATAACATAAGAAGCCACTTCCCAGAAGCCTCTGCCTAATGGCCTCCACAACACAGGGAGCTGACGTCTGGCGTTATGGCGCCATTACGCCGTCATCATAACAGACAGATAACCATCGTCACTAAACCGCTGCTGTTTAGGCCAGGTGTTCCTCAAAGGGGTGTGTTAAAGTGTGTGTAGAAGAGCGAGTGAGCGTCAGTCCGTGATTAAGTGTGTAATTATCCAATTTTTAAACGCAACCTTACATCCGAATCCCACATAGTGCGACTGCCCTGCGCTCCACCTGCGTAACGGCCAAGTTTTACAATGCCCTCCTCCGTTCTGTCTACCTGCGGACTGTATACATGCATGCACAAAACAAAAGACCTTCAATTTTTAGTAATTGTATTCACTATATAGGGGTGAGCAGTTAACACATTCAGCAAAATTAGTAAATATACAAAATAAATTCAGAGCTGGAGTTGTTGCTTTTTGTCAATATAAAGGTTGCCCTAAAGTGATGGGGATTTTATTCAGTTTGTTTTTCAATACGATATGATGCCATAGAGCCCATTAAAATTTGAGATTTTTTTTTTTCTACAAACACACAAATGTAGTTTATGTGTATATTTTTATAGATATAATTATATATATATATACATATATATGTATGTGTATATACATGTATATATATATGTATGTATATATATATATATATATATATATATATATATATATATATATATATATATATATATATATATATATATATTGATATATGTATGTATGTATGTTTGTGTGTGTGTATGTGTGTATGTGTGTATGCATGTATATATATATATATATATATATATATATATATATATATATATATATATATATATATATATATAACTGTTTTCAGTACTTAAGGTACTATTTTAAAAACATTCCCCCAATAATTTTGAATTTTGTGTAAACATCATTAAAATGAGTCAACAGTCAGAAGCATAATATATATTTTTGTTAAGAACGTTTACTTTAAAAGAAAAGATATTTCTGCCATTCTATTCCTATTTGGTGGTTGCTTAACTGGGAGACTTGATCCGGCAGGATGTCAACGGATCAGAAAATAGACATGTTCCCTAATTTTGTCAGAGAGGATGGGGAGTGAAGTGGAGCTGATCCGAGTATATATAGAAATGCTCATATTTAATAAAATGTCAAAGTATATATTGCGCTGGTTGGATCGGAGCTGAACTCAGTCGGATTAAGTGGGATTTGGGGGTTACAGTGACTGAAGTGACCCACGCGGCTTGGTGGAAATGCGTCTTGAATAATGATAGCCCGACTGAAAACTTGGATTGGCAATGGTGTCCAAGGCACCTGATAGCAAAATGCTCTAGAGATGCCCGATGTTCACAGAGGGCTCAAGGGCATTTATGAGCAGAGTAATTACCAAAGCTTGTGCCCGGTGACACCGAAGTGGGTGCACACACAAACTTTGCGTTCAAGGACTCACTCTGACTTTTTCTCTCCGCTCCCGACTTAGGAATTGGATAAAAAATAAAAAAAACAAATGATTTTTAAGATTCACCTCAGGTGCTGGCACCCAGACAGCCCAACTCACTCGCTGCCTACAAATGAAGACTTTTTATTCTCCCGCCTTCGGTGACTGACATCCAGTCCATGTAAGATGATTAGGAATAGCCAAACTTTCCTTTTGCTTGGGTCTAAAACTCAATCTTTTGTTTTCTTATTTCTTTTGATCCACTTGTCACAGATTACAAATGTCCATGCAAAGGGGATTAAATAAAGAGTAAGAGGAGGGAATGCGTCGGATTTGGTGGGGTCTTACCGAATCTCTGGGGCTTTGCATCTCGCCACCCTGCCGAAGGTCAAACAAAACAATAAGCACAAGTCACTAAACAAAACAATTTTTAAAGGAGCATTATCTAATATTTGCATTTCAATTATGCATTAAGTGGCACCAATATTTCAATAGACAAAGAAACATGTATGTTAGAAATAGCTCTACCACAGTCAAATAACAAGCCAATATTTTCCTCATTTTAAATTTTATAAAAAAATTACATATACATAAAAAAAATTGTATAGAATACACAGACATACATTTTTTTACCATTCATTTACCGTACTGTTTATCGTATCTTTTGCTACTTTTAGTTTTTTTTTCAATCACATATTTTCAATAAATAAAAAGGTAATTTTATTGCAATTCCACATCATTAAACAAAGAAAATTGTTACTGTAAAAAGACTGACTGAAGATTGAACGAGGGTACTCCTTTGTCATTCGATATCTGTCATTGTAAATGTCAAAGTGACATGAAATTGCGCGTAATATCACAAAAACCTCCACCCTTGGAGAAACACTGAATGACCCTCAGCCCTCTTTTGTGAAGCGAACCTCTTTTTTTTGCCCTCATCTAAAAGACACTTCTTTGGCCAAAAGCCTCTTGATTGACACTCTTTTGACCTCCAATAGGAACGTCAACACGAGACAGGGAAAAAAGCTAAGCTACCCGTCACCTTAACAAGCTTTGAGGCCAAGAGAGAAGCGCATTTCAATGCAGACTGGCCCTCCAATATCGCCTGTGTAATTACCAGCGCGCTTATCAAAGCAGCTTTTGAAGCCAGCAGATGTGTGGGATATCACGTCTCATTTACCATACGGGGCAATTAGCGCCAACATCTGGACGCCTTTGAATTTATTAAGAGTTAAGCACAAGATATCCCAACAAGGCAACGTGGAGACAACAAGTCTGTTTTTAGTTATTTCTCTTGAGAATTCACAACTATGCTTTGTTTCTTCGGACTCTAAGTTTTGCATTCAGGAAATAACTTTCTAAAAAACAAAAAGATTATTAAAATTGCTGAATACAGCAACCAAATTAGTATGTTTGGATTAGGTTGGTCTTTTTTGTCGTTTACCTAGCGCCATACTTTCAGCAAAATCAAGCGAGAGATTAAAAAAATTGAAATTAACGTACCACTTCTCGAGGGAGGAAGTTCTCTTCCTGTCGGAGAACCAGCAAGCCCACCGTACCCCCCATTGGCGTAGCCCTGAGGATGGATACCACTTCCTCCTGGCTGCGGCCATTCAAATCGACACCGTTCACCTGGATGAAAGTGATATTCGTTAATACTCACATGATACTTTTGTTACTTTATACGCTATAAATGCCACACATGGTTATTGGATTGGATAACTTTATTCATTGCGTATTTGGGAAATTTCGTTGTCACAGTAGCAAGAGGGTGAAGATGCAGAAATAGGAAAGGCATTTTAGACATAAATAGATAGGTAATAAGTAAGTTAATAAATAAATACATTAATAAATATATAAATAAATAAGCGTGTTGCTGAAATATATATGTATATATATATAATTTATATTTATATATGTATACACATACATACATATACACATACGTGTACATACATACATATATATATATATATATATATATATATATATATATATATATATATATATATATATATATATATACACATATATATATATACATATATATACATATATATACATATACATATATATACATATACACACATATATACATAAATACACAGATGTACATGCATGCATGCATACGGTAGGTCTTAACACTCAGCCATTTGTTTTGTTAAAGAGCCTTACACAGTATAATGAAATAGAGTAGGGTTTTCACCCACCTTTTGTGAAATTTAGGTTTACAAACAAATAATATATTCCTAAATAAGGTGCTGTTTCATTGTTTCCAATTTAAGATCTGGATACTTTTTGCATAAGAGATGAAGATTACACAACAAATTTTCCAGTAGAAAAAAAAATACAACAACACGATCCTCTCCAAGTCCTATTCATTGAAAAACAATATTGAAAAGTTTGTGATATTTTGGTAGTATCCAAAAAGTTTGGACTTGCATTGTTCAAGTGCAAAGATGGTTGAGGACAATGATAATAAAGAGGTCACAAATTGACAAAGACGATCAAAAATTACCATAACACGTAACACACCGCTACAGGATCTGATTTTTTGTTGAGGTACTTTCTTGTCCAGGCATTTTTATAGGCTTTAGATGTCTTTGTGAATATAGCTATCATGATCTACAGAATTGCCCCATATCATCAGTCGAGATTGTTTTTATTCATTCAGCACTATTACATTGGAGAACAAATTGGTTTTCGCACGGACATATTTTCCATTCACATCGTGCTCACCTCCAGTAATCTGTCGCCAGCCTTGAGGCGTCCATCTTGTATGGCAGCCCCCCGTGGCAAAATGTTTTTAACGTAGATGGGCGCCGAGCCCCCGAGGGGGACGTCACGCGACGTGATGCTGAAGCCCAAGCCTTCTGGCCCTGTAGGGGCAAAAAACAAATTTGAGCACGTCAGACAGGAAGTCTTTTTATAGCTAACCATCTTGAGACAAAACAAAAGAGTGAGGCGTAACCAAGTAGGAGTATTTTAATAATTTAGACAATCATAGCATGTTTGTTTTATTTGAATTCACCATGTAGCTGTGTAGGATATTTCTATTCCTAAAATGGAGCTTAATGTAACAACCAAAATATTAGAACCAATATTATAAGAACCCCAGGAAATCTGCCTTAAATGGTAGTTTCTAACAAAGTTGCAGACTTCTATTTGGGAATGGCTTAATGAAACAATTTTGTGGACTGCTCATGATAAATAATCTTACCAAAGCCCACATTAAGTACAGGCGAGTTGTATTTGCATCCCTCTGCAAGATATTTCACTATTTTTAACTTTTTGGAGCCTGTCAAGTCCTCCCTCTTCTGACCCATTTTGCCAAAGGAAAGGAAGTTCCCTCATAATTATGAACACCTAATATAGGGTGATGCCGTCTTCCTACAGAGATGCACATCACCTGAAATAGTTCATTGGTAGTGGGAGAAAAACAAACAAAAACAGCCAAAATTGTCCATCAAAATTAAATCGGCGGACTGTTTCACCATGGGTTCATCAGATGTATTTGTTGGTATACTCTTTTTACACATCTAACAGATGAAAAGTGACAGGGAAAGTTTTATTCTTTAAATATAAAAGCCATTGGACCAATTAAAACGGTCACTTCAAACTATACGATAGAATTCTGGATGATTTTAGGAGCATGAATCCCTGAGACTATTTTATTGGTATACTTGTGAGTGACTATTTACCAAATCTTTTGTGAGTTAATTAAACTGATTGTTCGGAAAGGTCTTGACTTGAGTTATGTGTTTATCAGAAGTCAAACAGACAAAAAGAAAACTTGACATTTCATCATTTGAATGCATTCATCTGTCTAATATACATAAAAATTGGCAGCTAATGGGATACGTTTCACCGGCAACTCTGTTGTAGGCCTAAAAATAGGCCTTTGAACTAAATTTCCACTCATGACACGCATCTGACAAATTTCATATAGCTTAGTTCAAGTGGCTAAAGGGTTTAAATTTAATAATTTTCCTTTGAGGCACATTGTTTTGGAAAGAACTGAATCAACATCCTATTATAGAGACAGTTAGGAGAGGAAACGATGACTTATCCTCCATCCTGTCCAGGCAGCTCTTGTATTAGTGCATGGGAATAAATGCGGGAAGCAACAAGCTGGGACTAAGTGGACGTTAATTATACAAAGGTCAGCGAGACGTTGACAGTGTTGCCAAGTTAGAGACTTTTCTGAGCCCTCTAGAGACTATTTTTCTAAAAAGTGACAAGTGATTAATTCTTGCCAAGAAACTGACAACCTGAGCGGAATCATGTCCACATGGTTTTACTAACATACGCACGTAGTCTTTAACACAGTGAGGAGGGTGAGCAGGAATTTCTGGCAAGTAAGCATGTCTAAAAATAACCAAGTTTGATCTTGATAATGTACCATGTCAAAGATTAATCATACCCAAAGGTGCACATTATAAAAAGAACCTAGTAGGCTATTTAAGTGTTAATAGTTGAAATGTGTTGTGAGATTCAAAAATGAGATTTAAAATATTTCCCTCATTGTTTTTAGTCAAATTTACAATGAGTGTAATGTATGTATACATGTGTGTGTGTCTATATATATATATATATATATATATATATATATATATATATATATATATATATATATACATATACATATACATATACACACACACATACACGCTTACACGTTTTGCATGAATTAAACATACCTATATATGTATGTATGTGTGTATATATATTATATATATATATATATATATATATATATATATATATATATATATATATATATATATATATATATATATATAGATAGATATTTCATTCATGCAAAACGCGTATTTATTTAATTTTTATTCATCAATGTCTGGAATGTCTTTTCCTGTCTGTATTCTCACCCTCTTGCTACTGTGACAGTGAAATTTACCGAATACAGGATGAATAAAGTTATCAAATCTAATCTAATCTAATTCCACTTGCACCGACTAATAGTATTATATTCAAAATAAATGATGGCCAGAAAAAAAATAGACTGCGAACCTTTGACATAGGAGAGATAATGTGTGACTTAAATCCAAACACAAAAATGATTGGTTCGTGTTAACATTCTTGTCTAACAACATTCTAAATTGTAAATAGCACAAAATTTACATTTTGACCACAAAAGAAAAACTGCTTTTGAAGGCCTATTATTGTGCAGGTATGCAATATAGTACAATTAAATTATGGTCCCATCTGAGTTGGGGTTTGTAGACATAGCCACCGTGCACTATTGTGTAAAAGTTTTGTCACTGAATCAAAATCTGAAATGTTATTTTTCACTCAACTCAAGCAAGATGCGCATTGAACGCCAGCAACCAGATGTTTGCGCTTGATTGTTGTCTTGCTAGCTCACCATCAACAATTTTCTTCGCTGCGATTTACAGGATTCAAAGGTATAAACAAGGCGGGTGTTTAATCCACGCTGGGAGCAGAGGGATTAAGTGGAAACAAAACGACATGAGGCAAACGATCCCCTTAAGAGACGTGGCGCTAATCTGCCGAAAAACGTCTGCTGCGGCGAGAGACTAGAGGGAGGATCCGGCGAGGAGATTTTGGGGTGAGGACCAGACAACAAGAAGCAGATGCTATTGTTTTTGCCATTGATGCGGCCGTAAGGGAATGAGGCTGCAGTCCGGTCTTTGTCGCGGTTGAGGAGGCTGCTAAGCAACAAGCTTTCTGCCTACTTCCGTGGCTGACACCTTGGCAGGTAAGTGCCACCTGTGTCCGTTGTAGGCGAGGCCAAATCGCAGCGCAAATGGTATTGCTCCATCTACCTGTTGCTTTATTTGATGTAGAGAGTATTGGAACATGATAAACCTACAAAAATTGAAAATTAAATACATATTTTCTGCACTATATAGGCGCACCGCACTATAAGGTGCACCGGAATATAAGGCATACATGTATATGTACATATGTGTAGTAGTAAAGGTTGTTATTCATTCATTGGATGGAGCTGTAGTAGTAGTGAGTTGTGTTAAAGTTCCAATAAATGGAGCTGTAGTAGTAGTGAGGGATTGTGCTATAGATGTGGCTGTGCTAAAGAGAATTTCATACAATGATTAACCAATATTGATCCATATATAAGCACATCAGATTATAACGTGCCCTGCTGGGTTTTGAGAAAACTCAAGTCTTTTAGTCTTGCGTTATATAGTGTGGAAAATACGGTATATGAAGTGGTAAATAGTTATTGATTCCAACCTTGTAATAGTTTTTTATTTCAATCTAAATCTCTTGGAGTTTGGTTATTTTACCTTTCTTGAGCTGAATGTTGAGCCGCCTCCCGACTTTCTTGTATCCTGGTGTTGGGGTGGACGTTAGCGCCCTCTGTGGCGAGTTGATCTGTCCAGTAGGAGGTTTGGCAGCGGACATGGCAGGTGGGTGAGCAACAGGCGGGACGTTGTCCGTCCTATCTGGCTGTGTTTGCCCGTGCGAGAGCTTCTGAGAGCCGAGCCGGGACATCCTCGGAGGCGCAAGATCTGCAGATGCCGGGTCGTTGCCGAAGCGGCCCGATGAGTACGCTGGGTTTCTGTCGGCCTGGGACAGATTCTCGTAGTGGGATTTCAATGAAGATGGGATAACGTGGAACATGATGACAGGAGAACGCATGGCTTGGCGGAACATGTTCTGGGCTCTGGAAGGAGAGAAAATAGGAGTCGAATAACGTTTCACATTCATTCGTCTTCCACATAAAAGGGGACATTGTGTGAGTAGTAAATTGAAATGAAGAACTTTGTAAATTGGTTGGTCAGTAGAATGAAGACTCAAGTAGCTTGAAGTACTTGATGTATGAAAACAGGTCAGCAGATTGGTAGCAATCAAGTAGTACGTTTGTAGGTTGACAGTAGGAACGCTTCACATTCACTTGGATGCAGACACTGATTATTTCTATGTCAACGCCTAGCATTGTTACCATTTGACATTAATTAGGACCCCATGGCTTAATTTTATGATTCTCACACTTGGATAAATGAAAAAACCTTTCCGCCCCCAAGAGTTGGATGCGTTTCAGAAAATCCCCTCTAAAGCCAGCCTCCGACCCCCTTAGACGCTGTGAACTGATACAGCAAAAGCCTTCCCAAAGGAAGCTCATGGAGCAAATCCTCACTGGCACCATTTGCCGCACTCCATCAAACATTGCCATAACTTGTCCAGAGAGGACATTAAAGCGTGTGGGTCACAAGACTTTTATTGCAGCCCGTGCCGTTAAAATGTGTTGTGAAATTCTTGAAACCGTTTTTCACACCATTCCCATGAGAGGGATAAAGTTGTAGATGAGGTAGTTGATGAACATAGGAGCTTCTACAGAAACATCATCTGGATGCACTTGTGGCATCAAAGTGACACTTCCTGAACAGAATGGTGCTGCTTTTACACTGTTTAACCTCCCATTTGAGGGAAAAAATAAGTCCCTGAAGTGTTTTAAAACCCTGCAATACTGGAGCTCGCCAATGGAGGCGGTCTTCAAAACGGAGCAATTTTCTACTGCGACCCAATTTCACGCTCAAAATAAATAAATAAAGCCTAGTGTAAATTTTGGATGAGGATTGTATGTTGGCACATTCGCTTAATGACAGAAAAAAATAACTTCAATTAAAAAAAAAAGTCAACTTCACTTTATTTTCAAGGTTCCGTGTTAAACTACCGCTTACTGCTACCCAACATTCTAAAAAAGATAGACTTTGGCTAAGTAGTGTGAACTCAACATTATGAGTAAATATGTAAATAATATATAGTACTTTGCTCCAACTGGGATATGGACCAAGGCTACCACCATGGCAGTGGCGTGCAGACAATTGAACTTAACACCTTGACTGCGCAGTTGCCAGGTAGCCTTTTTAAAGGCACCATTAGTGTTGCTAGGGCTCAGTTCACATGGATCATTTCAAATTGTGTTTAATCAGAATTTTATGTATGGCCATAACCTTCATCATGCAAGTTAATCCAACTCATTTATCAGTTGAATCTGGTCAGTAACCATGCTAAGAATATTTAAAAAAATTAAAAGTCTTTTTTAAACATCAATTTTTCTCCACACAAATTAATGGGATCAGCATTCACTAGTTCCAGGAAGCACCATGAACGTATCAGTCAATATGGAAATAATATAACAATAATATTGTAATACGTGGCTTTAAATTGCCCCCAAAACAGGGAATTTTGCCCTAAGATTAGACACATTACACTTACAATTTTCATTCTACGGCTATGCCACTAGTTAATCGTCATTTTTGGAATATTCTCTCTTAGTTTCTGCCTGCACAGTCCCATTTTTACAGGACTGCAGTGAAGATTAACCTAAAAAAACCATCCTTGCATATTCACAAGGCTAATGTTCCTGACACCGCTTGAGCGCTACAAGCGGAACAGCATAGAAAACTCATGTTTTGGGCGGTGAGGCTTCCTTAAGCCCATTAGCAAGTAACTGTGAAGCAAGTGTGTGTGTGTATGCTATAACTAATCAATTATAGGAATAAATGCATGAAAAAAAACAATAACTAAAGATAAAAAAACACTACTTTCTCATTCATTGAAGAAGCATTCAGGTGGGAATCTAAAGAGGAGCTAGCGGGTATTTAGGTAGATGGGGGAATGATGCAAAAAGTGGAATCAGTGGTAAAGGAAGCATGAATGTCCTTTTTTAAGAGCTTTTTTAAAAAAGGAATCACAGCAGAGAGGATTGCAGGAATCGTATCAGGAGTTAACGTTAGCTCAGCACAACCCTGAGGCACAGCAGGAGGAAAAATACAGGAAGGAAGAGTGGGGAAAAACTGGGCGAATGAAGGCCATCAAAAAGTCCTGCAGCATGGCCTCCAGAAGCGATCTTACTGTTCAAAGCGGATGCTGCGCAGGTCCCCATTATTGATTCTGACGATACAGTCGTTCTCCTGGAAAAGGGCCAGCTGCTGGGCCTTGCCGCCTCGCTCCAGACGCTTGACCAACAAGCCAAGAGTCCTGCAAATGGCCCACAAGCTCAATCACAACAATGGAATATGAAAATTCTGAGTGGCGGGCTCAGGGTGGCGAGCTTGGAGTGACTGCTCAAAAAAAAAAAAAAATCTACCCAGCATTCCAACTCACTTTTAATTAATGGCTTAATAATAATAAAAATTCAATAAATAAAAAAACAATCTCAAATTGCAATTAAGCCTGTCATCAGAGGGAAGCATAAATAAAGACAATATTCTTGGGAGGATAAAGAGTTCAAAAAATGAATGAAAACAAATAATAGTTTTGAAAGTGTTATTACTTATGTTTTCTTTGGACTTTGTTGACTACCATGTTTACTGCAAACAAAGTGTGTTTTTTTCCAATTGGAAATCTTTGCGGTGTTTGTCTGCAGATTTCATGTTTGTAAAAGACTAAATGCTAACAAATCCATCAAATAAACGACATAACTGGCAGCAACATTTTTCTAAATCAATACATTTTCTATTCATTAATTACTTATTTACTACAAGTTACTTAACATTGAATGTGGGTCTGAGAATCCAGAAGAAAACTTAATGTGATTAATGTCTTTATGAATAAATGTGACTTGTCCTGACTTTCATAGGGGAAATCAAGGCCTTGAAATGTGGCTTTTTTCCAGGACCTCTGACAACAGGTGTGAAGGCCATTAACGTAAATAGATAAATCAATCACTCTGGATCAGAAAGGAAAGAAACGTCAAAATATATCTGGCTTATCCAAAAAGTGAACTCCTTGGTAGAACCAAATAATCATCAATAATTTAATTTATCAGAAAAAACTCTGACCTTTTTAACAGCTTCCACCATAAAGACTATTTTTGGCAGCCAACCTAAGGTTTGTCTTTCACACTGTGACAACATGAACCACTAAGCCGCCACGCTTGTAATCCGGCAAACTGTTTTAAGGGTGAGAGGCTAACTTCACCTAAAAAGGGAATGGCGGATTACAGAGCCAAAAAGGGAACTTGTGGGAAAAAGATTTAAGAAACCCCAATAGTCGTCAACCAACCTTCTGATAAGCTTTTTTTCCCACCCCATCTGAAAGCACAGCACCTCTGTATATTGAGTAAATTGTAGAGTTTAACACCGGCCTTAGCTTCTAATTCAATAGGAACGAGAATGTAATTACGGCGGAGGTGCCAGAGTTCAGGAGGGCAGAAGAGTTCAGAAACATTCCCGCTGATTGGATTTGAGTGGGAACACAATGTAATTTGCCGGGAGAAGGGCCTCTACTTCGCTTGATGAAAGCGTAATCTTAGAATAACGCCTGCCCACACATTTTTCCAATTAAGGGAAAAGTATGTTACAAGTATGCTTTTAGCATGATTGAGTCAGACCGTGAAGAATAGCGATACCATCGCTACCCGGACAAAGTTTTCCGTCACAGCGTTTTATGTTGGCTCCTCCGCCTGTCTGGGTATATTCAAGCCAGATGCGAAATTCCGCATAGTGCCGTTCTGGCCTTCCTCCAGCTGTGCTCATTGTATCCTTTGAATCCCGCAGAGAAAACGTGACGGGAGGCCCGCAGATATACGACGGTCACCTGCAGGCGTCAATGTGCAATGATGGATGGCGGCGAACAGACAAATGGCTTCACGATGCAGATGAGTGTTACCGCATCAATGAATGGTGACATGTGGGCGATAAAACGACATGCTCCGGGCCCAAAATATATTGTTACTGTTTGTTATGGAAGCACGTGATTTCCAATCCCATCAAGGAATACTGTACTCGTATCATTGTCATGGTGAACATTTTTTGTTGCAAAATTTTAGTTTCAAGAAAGACTTCTTTTTTGTAAACAATTGGGTTTGTTTGTTCTTTAAGTTTTTTTTAATTTTTTTATTTACAATTAAATGACAAAAGCCACTTTTCAAAAAAAGACTTTCAGTGTTAACTAAGTTGGCCATTGATGAGTGTACTTGTCAATTAGGATATTTAACTAGTGCTGTACGTCTGATTATTCTAATTATAGAAGACAAAAAGAAATGAACTTTTTTTCCCAAATGAAAATTAAAGTATTATATTTAGTTTAGTTTGGTGTACAAATATTATAATTAGATTTGGTTTTGAAAAACCTGTGAAATGCTTTAAAATGGTTGCCTATATGGGGCCAGTTACCATGTAAATGTCTAGCTATTTTTGATTTATTAACACTGAACAACTTTAAAACAAGTTGGTGCAAGGGTTTTGAAAGCCAGTTCTTCCTGTCTGGATGGGATTCTTTGTTTATATTTAGTTGTCTTTTTTATTTTATTTTACCTGCGATCTCTGCCACTGAAAGGCACCACGTGGATTCCCAGGGGACCACCGTCGTTTGTCACTTCCACCACATTGATTATGTCTCTGTGTTAGGGGACACCATGTGAGCAGAAGGGAAAAAAGAAGAAATCTTTATGAATCAAAATGAATGGGGAAAATAAAAATCTAGAGTGGAAAAACCTGTGAAAATGTGAGAAACACAAGCCTTAAAATAAATGCAATGTGTGACAAAAGTAATTTTCGGCCTTTGGAAGAAACTCTTCCAATTTTTCTCATTATTGAACCCGTGTGCGGTCGATTGGTCGCCGGTCTTTTGGTCGCGGTCTTTTGGTCGCTCCGACCGCGACAACGGGCGACCAAAAGACCGGCGACCAAAAGACCGGCGACCAAAAGACCGGTGACCAAAAGGCCGCCGACCAAAAGGCTGACGACAAAACAAGGTAAAACAACACGGTCTACGCATCAATAAAAGCCAACAATGGCCATGAGCAGTTTCACTGAGCCGACGTGTGAGTGTATAAGAGTTTGTATGTACATGCGTTGTCCCTTTAAGAAGCTACGTCCGTCAGGGTCTTAGCAAGTTCTCCAACAAAAAACAATAAAAGTCCGGGAAATTTTGAGCTTTTCTTTAGCCTAATAATGACTAGGGCATTAAGTATGACTAAATAGTAATTCACAGTTTGTAATTAGGGAATTTGAGCAACAATTTAAATGGTAATTAAGACTTACCTTCCGGGCGACCAAAAGACCGGCAACCAAAAGATCGCCGACCAATCGACCGTGAACCAAAGTTGGATGGGTTCAAAATTTGGGGCCCTGTCAGCGCACGTTTTAATTACAAAACCAGAATTCTTTTTAGGCAACGGGTCAATCTAAATGTATATTTAGACAAAAGGCTTAAGAATGTATTAATCAATCAGCAGTTCGAATCCAGTTCTCTGCCTGCTCTTAAGCATTAACCCTGAACATATTTCCCTTTTCAATCCCTGTTAGTGTCCCAATGCTTTTGTCCACACTGTACATTTTCTTCCCGTAAATTTTGTTCCTGGCCTCACATCACTCTTCAGATCAGTTTCATTCTTCACACCTCACGTCTCCTCATACTTTTGAGTACACCTCCAACACTTCTGCATAGAAATGCCAATTTTTGTCACTTTTAAATGTCCCAAAGTAGTTGTTTTTTCAAAATTCCATCTTTTCTCTGTAGGTGTCAGCCATTCGTGCCTTTTCCAATAACAAGATGCAAAACAAGTGCTTGCATTTGCAGGTGAGCGCTACAAGACATCATACGGCTGCCTTGCCGCTTTGAGACAATAACTGTGATTAGTTGGCGGGGTGGGGGGGTTGAACAGGTTGCCTTGTTGACAAGCAAGAGGCATTGGAACAGTAATAATAATAGCAAGAGCATACCTGCATATGAAAGTGGAACGACGAGACCCACAAGCAGACACACTTGCTAATAACATTGGCGGAGTGGATGAGTGTGTGGGAGACTGTGGCGCTTTGCTCCCACTCAGGAGTGACGAGCTTGAAAATGACTTTTCCTATATTGGACCAGTTTCTAAGAGTTGATTTGTATTGGCCTCCAAATAATACATTAAACCACTCATAAGCCCTCGATATTGGGCAATGGGTGAAATTGCATTACGAACTGAAAATGTGCCACAATCTTTCATTACAAGAAAGAATTTCATTCAAAGGACCAATATTCCTAACTTTTTTGGGACAAGTGTATATTTATTCAATGGAATAAATTTTAGTATTCAGGTGCAAGTGTTTTTAGCAAATGTCAAGGCAATTTTAGATACTCACTCGAGAGATCTGGCGGTTGGGTCCAAGCATGTGTCGGCTCGGCCTACCGGTTCGATGCGGCCATTTTCTTGTTCTCTCGCCTCGTCCTCCTACCACCAAACAAAAGAGAACAATTGTAAAATCAGACCAAATGCTAGCCAAGCAGCAAATAAAAGTGTTTAATGACTAAGCCAAACACAACATTTTCTTCACGTTACATGTATGTCTATATCCTAATACATTATCCAAACTGTCTTCACCTTTTCTTCAATTTGTGTGTATATACATACATATATACACACACACGTATATATATATATGTATAATGTATATATACATGTATATAAACACACACGTATATACATATATATATATATATATATATATATATATATATATATATATATATATATATATATATATATATATATATATATATATATATATATATATATATATATATATATATAAATAAAAACACACATATACATACACACACACACACATTTAAAATGCTGGGGAACAAAACAAGTTTATATAAGAAGAAATCAGTGAAATCTCAACGCCAGAAACAAAGAAAAAAGTTCAGAATATTGCCAGTGAAGGGGAATAAATTGTGTAGAGTAAATAAATAGATTTTTCGGCCAAAACAACCAGTCTTACTGGATCATTCTAAAGTGTTGCACGGGGTAGTAGCAGGAAAAGCACACAATGCAACACACGACACTAAAATGTAAAAAAAAAAGTGTGACTTTGCACTGCACTTGTATTAAAAACACACATTAAGGTCAGTGCTCACTAACACCTCTGTACTCTCACAAAGGAGCATACATTTACTCAAAAGCACAGCCTCTTCCAAACAGAGCCTGGTTGGCAGCAGAAATGAGCAAGATTTTTTTTTTTTAAAGCGATCATTAAAATTAGAGGGCTACACACACGGGCATCAGCCTCATCAGTATGAAAATGAGCCTTGTGCCACTGCCGCATGGTAGCCATGACACTTGTGGGGGTACTCGCGGGAGCCCGCCGACGTGGCCCATTGACGCGTTTTATCCTCAAAGTTACCCTTTCCCTGTTCTCTCCCGCTGATGACATTCTCCTGAAGGCAACAAGTGGAGATTCGCAATAGCTAGGCAACCAGGGATTCAACGCTGTATTTCCAACTTTCCATTTAAAAACAGGAAGAAAAATAGCTATATACAGTGTATCTGAACACCCTGATATAGTGCAAGTCCCCCCCCACTTAGAAATCATGGAGGGGTCTGACATTTTCATCGTGGGTGCATGCCTACTGTGAGAGATTATCTAAAAAGAATTATCCAGAAATCACTTTTTGTTTTTGTTTTTACTCTTGCTACACTCTCACCATTATGCTATCTTCATGTTTTTGGTGACCTTTTGAATAAACCGTTTCCCTTTCTTCAAAATTAAAATTGTTTTACACCATACATGTTTTTGTTTCGACTATTACAACAAATGCATAGTGTTATTTATGTTATAATATTGGCAATATATAACGGCTACTTTGGGACTGCTACAGAAAAGTAAGCCAAAACCACACCAATTTCATTTAAGATTTTCAGTTTGTCTTCAGGAACATGAATATTACAACCAATCCCTACAAGAACTGACAATCTACTGAAGAGGGATTCATCAAAGGGCATTTTGGTTATGAATGCAGAAAGCTCACAGTTTGATATTATTATTCATGAACACTGTGAAACAAAGGGATAGATGGACTCCTAGTTTAATAGGCTTGGGGAGCAAACCAGGGAGCGAGAGCTTTATTTCCAGGAAAAAGCAAACAAGATGAGCTTTCAATGTGGCACGCTCCCAACGTTTCCTTCTTTCAAAACATGCTATCGGCAAGGATCTGGCGTCACGCTGACAGTTGCACTTGGCATTTCGAAAGCGTACGTACAATTGGTTAGATGAGCGACCATACAATGTAATGGACCCCAATAATAGGATGTTAACACAATGTTATGCACAGTTATAGTGAAAATAGGGATTTTAATTCAGTCAATTCTAGCTAGCCCTCTTGAATCGGACGTTGAGCAACATCCATATGTAGAATACACCTGATTTTTGTTCAGTTAACGATCAGGTTATAATTTGGGGTTATGGTTTCACTGTCTGTAAACCAGAATTCCTGTCAAATATAAAATGCAATATCGGGTAGAAAAATATTTTTCTCTCTGAAGACGTTATTAGACCTATTCTGGGCTAATGTTGCTGTTGTAAAAATACACATTTATAGCACAGGATATGTATTTTATATGGTGGTGTTTGACTGACAGGTGGCCCAAGTCAAAGGGGCAGGAGACATCTACATTTGTCCAGGTGGACCATTGCGACTTCCGTGGTAACAGTCACTGAAAGACAGGCATTGGCTGGACAGCCGTGAATGATTCATGGATGAGTTTGGAGGAGCTGAGCAGGTATGAGAAGCATTTTCTATTTTCATTCTTTGAACCGCTTATCCTCACCAGGGTCACAGGGGGTGCTGGAGCATAACCCAGCTGACTTCGGGCTGGAGACGGTGGCCAACCCATTTTCTATTTTTCCCTTGAATAAGTCATTGTTTGTTTCCGATGTGGAGAAGAGAGACAGGCGAGCGAGCTGGAGCCACTCTGGCCTCGAGGCTCATTAAAGATTAATAGCAGAATCCATTGAGGTCTGTCCTCCCTATCTCTCACACTAAATAAAGTGCCCCCAATGTTTGTGTGTGTGCAAGTGTGTGTGTGCCTAAGAGTGATGTTGCACTTTAATGAAGTGCAGCCCAAGCACAGTTCCTGGCACTTTAACCGCACTGCCACGTATAAATGGATGTGGATGCATGCAGAAGCATGCACTGCCATCAACTTTATAAGCTGTCTAAACACAGAAAAATATAAACACACCAATGAGAATAACTGGTTGGTATGTTTGTTCGTGGTGTTTTATTTGCAAGGCCGTACGGACATTTCACGATTAACGTTTTGAGTTCGACAGAAAAAACGTAATTAATGGAAGCCAAATGACAAGGAATTTTAAGATCATCTGGGAGAGGCTCTACCAGAAGATGAATGAATAAATGGGTAGAGTGGAGGAGGGCACGTTTTGATGATTTTAGACAGATGTCTTTTAACTCAGACTTCCATTAAGTTTGTCATTTAATATAAATCAAAATTAGGTTAGCCGCAGAAGATAATAGAAAACAACAAAGTAAGTGAATTGGAACATACAAAAAGAATAATAATAATCAGGAATGTTAATCCAGGGAGGCTCTCTAAACTAAACTCTCCTCTTTTTGACAACTGTTGGGGAATTTTGAATTATACCACTTCTTGATATAGCTCAAAAGTTGGTTGATTAGTCAGCTAGTTAGTTTGATGTGCTTACTAAAGCAATTTCTAGATTTCAGAAGAAGCTTTGGTATTGTGAGACGATGCAAGCACCATTGATCACGTGCGACGCCTAAATGTTTTCAATTACACAGAAGCGCATGCACATTCATTTTTGCTGCCTTGAAGACTTAAGTCATGAGAGGCAGACGGACTGATGTTCACGGTCGATAAGTTATTTTGACAGTTTGTCACGGTGCCATTTTGTTGACGTTGAAAAAGATTATTTCAAGTCTACTTTCTGACGACATCCATCCTCTATTCCTACTATTATATTTGCGGATGGCATAAAAAAACGAATACTACTGTCAAGTGACATGATATTCATGAATAGTACAATCCCATGAAGTATTTAGTTGTTTTCAAGAGTTGTTTTCAAAAGCAATCGTAATAAACACAGCACAAAATTGTGAAATTTTGCAAACTTTTGCTACGACTTCTTAGTATAGACCTCCCTGGATTATCATGACTTCCCTTATCGCAAAATCACTTGTTTGTGTTGTTTTTTTTTTTTTTTAAGTTCATAAAAATGTGAAAATGCACGCTGAAACTTGCAAGCGGAAGCCACTCTTGCTAATAGAACTTAGCACTGAAAAAAAGGTAGTTATAACAGAGATGACGCTACTCCGCAAATTTTCAATTATCGCGGCCATTTCTGGTCTACATTAACCACGATATTCGAGGGATTACTGTACTACACCTCGTCTCAAAGAATAAATGCAAGACTATGGAGATATTCGGGCTTTTAAGAGATTTGCTTTAACTAAAGCATGAAAGACAAGGGAATGTGTTTGGAGTAAGGGGAAAGACTACAATACAAAAGAATGCACGGAGGGATGCGTATTAACTCATGGAAATCCATTGAGAGGACCAGACCAAGATTCTTTTTCTAAAAATGGAGAGGATATTGCACGCACATTCCAAACTTTGTAAGGATGTCACCATACAAAATGATCACCTTACAGTTTTCCAGAAATATCCACTGCTAAAGGGCTGAAATTTCCCAACAGCCCCACAAATTGAACAAGCTAGGTCACCCAACGATTATCCAAATATTTGCTGATTAATTTTTGCACCTCTGTGTGTGGGCTAATCTTCAAGTTAACAAAAAGCCACAGCAGGAATTGGCGGTCCCGCCAAATTCCAAGGGAAACGTGTCATAAATCTGTCTGATTTTTTCCAACTTATGGAGTTAGAGTTGAACTGTTACCAGGGTAACTTGGAAGCAAAGGACCGACCATATGCGCGAGTGCACCCCCCTTGTGTGGCCCTCGACGGGCTGTCAAGTGTGTCACAATCAGCTGGTTCGGCCTGAGCCTCGGTGCCGGCTTGTGGCCAAAACACAGATGGACCAAGCTCGGCTACTCAAACTTTGTCAGCCACGAACACAGGTGGCATGAGAAGGAAAGCGATCCGAGGAAATTGGTAAATGTGGAAGTTTGGATTTCAATATGCGGTCCATATGGACACAAATCTACATCATCAGACGAACACATTTTGTTTAAATTGACATTGTCAGACAGAAATTAATGGATCTGGTTGATTAGGGTTAATTTGACAGTCTGCCACAATGAACAAATGATTAATTAGAGTTTCAAATTTTGGCAAGTGATCCTAATTTCTAGTTTGGAATAGTCGTTCGCCAAAGGATGTTGAACTAAATCCATATTACCAAAATAATCAACAACAACCATTGATTTAAGATGTTTTTATCTAGTGTCACGTTTTTAAAATCTGCAGTTCTCCTGCTGTAACATAAAAAATAATAGAAAAATTGCTCCAAGCAAGGCAACAATTGATGAAGAATTTACTCCAAATGGAATGGTGCAACAAGAAATCAAGTGAAAATGAATTACCAAATTAATCAACAACTACTTTTGAAATTGATTAATCATTTAAAAATTATGATTAATATAACTATAGCCTCAAAATAAAAGAGAGGATCATTGATTAATAAAATAAAAAGCATCAAGATTCGAATAGCAATCTGAACTCTATGCAACCCAGGTGTTAAGAAAATTTTAGATGACTACACCTGAGTTCGGGGATCACATATGGAAAGGCAATGCTATGGTTTACAGCAGTTTGTCCATTTTTAAACAAGGAGTAAAACATTTTTTTTCGTCTATTTAAAAAAAAAGGAAAGGCTTATGCAGTTTCCCCAATATATCTGCCTGTTTGGATATAAAACCCATTATGAGCATTTTGAGTTTTACTACTTTAATAAACACAGCAATACGCCGACAAAATCGGCTCTAAAATGCTACAGAGACAGATTATGACTTTTTTTATGATCACCATCTGCCACGGAGTGTATCAGGTGTGCTTGGAGTCTTAATTAGGATTGAATTACAGATATTTTATGCATAACTTGCACCCCAAGGTGGTGTTGGCCCAGGAGAAATCTAACGCATGCTCCCTTATGCCAAGGAAGACTTTGATCTTCTCCTTGCCTCTCTGAGGTTGATTGAGACTCTTGCAGCTGGAAGGAGACTAGTCTCCAGGCACGTTGTCATATCAAAACCACAGGATCAAAGATGACGAACAGAGCGCAGGAGAACACCCATTAACATCTTTCCGGGGTGATATTCGTGAAAATATGACTGAACATGAAAGCAGACTATTTGAAGCTTTACGATGTTATAAGGGGTTCAAACACCAAGGTATTACAGGTTAAATGTTAAGTAAATGTTAATGGTAATCATCTTGAATGCAACACGGGCATGAAAATATACTTTGGATTGTTTATGTATGTCTTTTTGTATGATTAATGATTTGCAGTTGAATTAAAAGGTGCGAGGTATGAGAATTGCACTTTAATTATGCATTAAAAGGCACCAATATTTCAATAGACATTAAAGAAACATGTTTTTGTGAGCATTTTGAAGATGGTTCTCAGCGGTTAAAGCTAAATTTTCCCATTGATTGTCAGCCAGTAAACATTATTAGGATTGTTTACGACTGGATTTTCCACCCTCCATCGAGCAGCCAATTATGAAATTATTTCTGTCTATGTACACAGCTCTGTAATCTGAAGCCTATTTAAATTAAGGCTACTCCTGCTTTTACGAACAGCCTGTTATTATCAATTAAGGCAATGTTTCTCAAGTTTTTTTGCGTTGTGGCACACTTTTTGCATTGAAAAAAATCCCAATTCACGCCACCATCTGAAAATCTCCTAATTATACCAAATTAGATGTTTCTTTGCCTTTCTTCAGAAAGTACTCTCTTAACCTAACTCACTAAAAATGGTGATTTATTCGTTCACCAACTTAACCACAGTGCAGTGTGAAACGTTTATGTTTGAAGGCTGTTGCATGTAATTATTTAATATTTGATATATAAAAGATATAGGTTGTTGACTAGAGATGCTGTACATTCATGAGATCCTGACCTATGTACTATTTGGTCTCTGTCTTTTCTGATTGAAATGCAACAACGGTATGCTGACCATTTGTAATACAGAATGCATTCCAGGTGCAATTTCACCAGCAATTTAATGTGAAGCGCTTATCTCAAAAGGGGACCACTGGGATATTGTGCTAATTGATATTTAGATCTTTGTCACAGCACCATTTTTAATTTACATACATATGGCTACCTCAAAGTACCCTAATTTCTGATGTATGACGCACCTTCAAAATCGCCCTCGCAGCGTTATATCGCGTTTGGGTATTTTACATCAGGAACTATATTGGGCCAGCTGATAGCGTAGTGGTTCACTCGCCTGACTTCAGCGCAGGCATGAGATCAATTCCCACTTGTTAGGGACTTTGCTGGGCAACTAAGGGACCAGGTTTATCATTGCCACACGCTGTCAATTGTTTTGACCATCTGGGAATAGTTCAAAACTGTGTTTGGGAACAACAGTTGGATTATTGTCATCTAAAAATCCAAGATGGCGCCATTTACGCGGCAGCCAGTGGCAGTAGCTCTGTCCACTTATGTTCTTCGTGTCTTAGAGCCCTTCTATCTTTTTTTATTACATTTTAATATTTCTTAATACATTCCTTTTTACTTTGATGTTTTTACAACTTTCTTTGTTCTGTTAGCCTGGCTTCTTTCTGCCACTTCTTTTTTGGAACCATTCAGCCATGCCTACACTGTCATACACATGGGACTAGCTGTTACAATACGCAGCAGAAGGAGCAACACCTCAATGCCTCTGGAAATTCGGAGCTGGACAAAAGTGCCGGGAGAAGAAGCAACGCTGTCGGCGCTTACCAGGCCGGAAACGGAGTCGAGGAGTTCTACTCTGCTACTGTTGTCTTCAGCTCCAGACTACTTAGGAACTGTGCGGATAAGCTTGGAAGAGTGACTCTGCATATTCTCTACCTCGGTCACAGTCTGCAGAAGTTCCCCATCTTGTGGAAGACTTCCTGTGTGTGGTTCCAGTTTTTGTCCAACTTTACAACGTCTTTTTGAGTCTGTATCCGTTTTTGCTACCGCAATCAAGATGGCGCCGTTCAAGTGGCAGCCGGCGGCGGTAGCTCCGTCCACTCTTGCTCGTTTTTGTGTTTTTGCTGCTTTTCTGTCTTAATGATTTGATTTGGTGATTCTTAATGATCCCATTTACTTTGATTTGCTTTGTACTATGTGCTTTTTGCTTTGTTGTTCTGTCTAATCACCCTCTTGCTACTGTCACAATGAAAATTACCAAATACGGGATGTATAAAGTAATCCAATCCAATCTGCAATAAAAGTTGTGTAGTCTATGTATACCACCCTCATTTGGTATTAATATGTCGGAGTATTTTCTCATGGGATTTTTCTTTTAGTTTCTTCCTGTATGCATCTAAACAAAACAAGCATGGTGTGTAGTCGTGCTATGGTGTCAAATTCGCCTCCGGTAGGAAGTTTTGCACACGCAAGGCATTTTGGCAGAAGACCGGAAATAAACAAGATGTACAATGGGGGCCTTCAGGACTTTGAAAAAAAATAAAAAAAAGTTAGTGCAAGAGATTTCTAACTGCTACTTTGGAATTGCCTATATATTTTGGGGGCTTTATATGAGCTCGCCGGAGAAATGTAATAGAAAAATGAGAAAACCCTAATTGTTTATTAAGATTATATTTAACAATATGGAACTAAGAAATACGTTGGAAATAGGGGGGGATATATAAAGCAGAAATGTGGGGGAAAAACGTTTTTAAAAGACTGAAAGTTTACATTTAGATGGTTTAGCTCATGCCTTGATCCAGGCCTGTACTGCAGAATTCACTTACTAACTAGAATATTTGGCGCTTTAGAGCATGATGCCTCACAATTCAGAGATCAACGTTTTAATCGCAGCCTGGGTATTCTGACATGTTTGAAACGTCTTTATCAGAGAGATGCCCAGCCCTATCATGTATACACGTACTATTAATTGTGAATTTATTCCTAATTCAAATCAGAATTATACTATTACTTCTGTCATCACAATCGGAATATTGATACACTAGTTACAAAGACTACTGGGAACTGTTTTCAATTCTAAAAAAACACAGATGTTTCCATCAAAAATTTGTTTCATTAGTGCCACAGGGAAAATTAATGTGAAATGAAATAAGATTAAACTCCAGTTGCACTGCAGTTTATTTGCTTAGAAGATGAAATCTTCATTCTGGTTGTGGCTTCCCGACGACGTGAATAATTCAAAAAGCACTAGCAAATATGGACCAACCGGGTCATCTGGCGGTGAGATGCTCGTGGTGTTGAATGTGGCCAGCGTGCACTTGCATCACCTTCACAAAATGACAACACTACACACATACACAAACACAGCGCACCTAACCTGAGGTAAGTTACATTGCCTACATAACATACCCACTTTTAAGTTACATCAAAGCTCCCCAGCAGCACCTGCTGGTCACACACTCGGAGGCGTGTCTGTTACACACGTGTATGCAGAAGCACAGTATTTTTATGAAATCTATTCATTTTAACACACAAGGCACTGGCAAAAACAAAAAACCCAACATATGTATATAAACAATATACACCACCACTCTTACTTACCATAATAGCTCTCACACACCCAAATTCAGAAAATCAGGAGAGACTGATGCTAATTCATACTTTTCTAAAAATCAATACACAAACGAGCACACACATTTGTGTCAAATAAAGGATACACGGCAGCACCGGCTGGAGACACACATACTGTGCTTAATCACACAAGGTAAGACACACACGAACCTGAAGGATGTTACAAGGAGGGAGCAAGGCGCATATATGCATAGATTTTTCCTCTTAAGCCACAAGACAAACGCAAACAAAGTAATAAGATCAATACGCATTCACATGCACAGCTATGCCAATGCAAACAAAAGTCGCACATGTCTGTCTATACCTGCACGCGCATATTTTTGCATGTATAGAATCAATTCTCTCTTTCTCTTTCAAATACACACGTGAAAGCTGAACATGCTTCAGATGTGATTTATGAGCGCTCCGCTTGCTAAAAATGCACCTGAGGGACATACACATGCTCACTTCTTTGACTCTCCTAACAAGCCTTTGAGTGTGTGTGTGTTATGAATCTTGAGCTTTTCATGTGAAAAAATGCATATTCTTCAGTGTGCATGTTCACCATAGCAGTTTATCTACCCTTATAACTTATAGACAGTGTGTGTGTGTGTGTGTGTGTGTGTGTGCGTGCGTGCGTGCGTGCGTGCGTGCGTGGTGGGGAGGTCGGTTTTGGTGCGTGCATGCGTATGGACACAGTCGGCCTTCAGCATGTCATTCTAACAACATCCCTGGTGAGTTGAGTGCCGCCTGCCCTTGCTAGCCCACCATGACAGATAACCGCATTGCTCCCTAATAGCCTGGGACACACAGGCGGACGCACACACGTTCAATTCAAACAATATGACTACACTTGGTGTGCGTGTGTGTGTTTGTGCGTTATGTGAGTGCACTTGAATGAAGCGAAATATTAAAACTATAGCGAGGTTTTGTAGAACCAGACCACACACACACACTTTTCTACTTCTGTGTGCATATATAAATTATATATAATACATTTTCCGCAGCGGCAGGAAAGGCTCGCAGTTGCCATGGCAACCCTGCCTACCTGTTCAACATCTTTCAAAGCTAATTGGACAAGAGCACAAGACTTCTACTGGTCCGTTTGACCAACCTTATGTCAGATCAAGCCAATTGGCAGTCGGACATGTCCACGTAGTAGTTTATGGTGTTAAAATGTCATCGGCCACAAAAAAATATTTTAAGATATTCAAATATTACTTCTCATTTTATGTTCAATATGAGCTGTTAAACCATGGTATGTCATTACACAATAAATAAAAAATTCAATGAATGTAGTAAAAGGTTCGTTCTCTGCTAATTTGAGTACATCAAAAAAGTTCATTTGATACAAAATGTGATTTGAAAGCAAATTATTAAATTTTTGGCCAACCAGATTTTTCATACTGGGTGCCATTTGGAAGCTAATTTATTGTAGAATCTGATATATGTGCAGACATCTGCATTTTATGTGATGTCCTTTCATTTTGAAATGTTCACCGGAAGATTTTGGAACAAGTTGCAAACTGTAAGCTTTACTCTGTTTAAATAAAAAAGTGTATTTGTCTTGTATTTCGTCATGCATATTGTCTCAGTTGAATCCTTTTTCTATTTTTCGCATCGTTTGCACATGCTGTAAACCATGCATCAAATGTCACCTTTTCGCCGTCACGATTGAATTATAGAGAACAAAGCTATCGATTAATATCAGGCAAAACGGGTTAATACTACTTTTGAATGTCTTTTGCCACAACCCTAAAGCTGTACAACGTTTAATATAAACGTTTTTTCTGATTTGTATGTCTGAACTTTAGTTCAATGGTGTATTAATGGCCAGTAAATAAATGTGAAACGAACTGGAGTCTTATAGGCGATCAATGGGCAAAGTTTAATCAGCAAATCACCTTTGTTTTTTTATTTTATTCACCGTGCGATTAATTGACAATGCATGTCGTGACAGTCTTTTTCTTCCCCAATAACAATTCCCTTTCTGTCGTGTTTCTTTTTATATTTACCATGCGATTAATTGACAATGCATGTCGTGACAGTCTTGTTCTTCCCCAATAGCAATTCGCTTTCTTCCGCTTTTTTTCCTTAGCATTACACTTTCTTCAGAAATCCTTAAAAAAATCTTTTTACAGCTGGTTTGAAAATAACTAAAAGTAATCCATGAAAGTGAAAAGATCAAAGATTATGGCTACACACCCTCAAGAAATAAATGGAGGAAGGCAACACCTGTGAAATATTTACACCTTGAAATCGTATGCCTTGGGCAAAACCAATTGGAAATGTGGGATTGGTGCATCTCAACATATAAAATGAGCAGCACGTCATTGCCAACCTCAAGCAAGCGCACACATACCTGTTCTTGCCTGTCCAGCCATCGGTCCACCATTGGGTGATTAGCGCTGAGGGACGAACGCGCCGTCTCCCTCTGAAACTCCCGCTGATTGGCCCACGTTCCAGCATCCCGTGGCAAGCTGCGGTACGTGTCTAAGCCTTTACTCTAAACCAGAAAAAGAAAGTTCATTTCTGATCATTTGGTTCATGAGCACTCGTCACGCTTACCTTTCTCTCCAAGCTACTGGTGCCCGAGGTGTGGCGGGCTTTTAGGAAGCCGGCAGTGGTAGACCATCGGCTCGGGTTCTTCCGTGACGGTGGTTCTTCTGCTTGGGCCCGCGGATCGCCGCCGCTGAATGGACCGTTAAGACGCAACAAGGCGGGGTCGCTGCTGCGGCGGACGTGCAAGGGCATATCTGACGGGGTAAAAAAGGGAAGCAAAAAACAAAATCATGACAGTGCGAATGGCGGAGCGATCGCGAGGAGTATATACTACTTCTCATTGGCATGTGGTCGTGCGTTATCCTATTGTGAGGACATGTGTGCATCATTTTCGGAATATTTTGAAGGGAATACAAAAGCAAACAACCCTCGATAGGTTGCATCTGAAAGTCAGGGTGGAGGTGGGGCAAATACAGTCAACCCGGGAAAAGAAAGGTATCAAAATTTAAAACAAAATTACAATTAAGTTTAGTGTAAGGTTAGATTAAATTTATTTTTGAGTGTCTGCATCGTAATCCAAGTTCATTTAAATTTGTTTATGTTACGAGGGTGTTGCCGTGCAAAAAGTCCCCCCCCTCTGTCCGTCTCTCTCTCCCCTCCACGAAATCCGTCTAATTTTAGTACTATTAAACACATTTTAGTACTATTAAACCACTAGTTATTTGTTACTTTGTTAATAGATGGCAAATTAGAACAAATAAAAATGTTTTTCCAATACAATATCCTGTTTTGGGTGTTTTTTCAGAGGGTTGGAACAAATTAATTTGTTTTTAGTTCATTTCTATGGGAAACGTTCATTTGAGTTACGAGTAAATCAACATACGAGCTCAGTCCCGGAACGAATTAAGCTTGTATGTCAAGGTACCGCTGTTCATTGCATTAGAATAATGAGTTGTTTTTGCTATTTAATTTCCTACTCTTAATTCAATAACAGGCTTATACTATATCTCAAAGTACCAGCACAAAAGAATGCACCAGCATAATTAATTCTGATTCAGTGACTTGTTTGGCTTGTAACATGACAGAAAATGGGCAAAAATGTTGTTCGCTTTTTTCCCACAATAAAGCTAAACGTCTTCATTAAAAACAAAGCTAATCAGTTATTTTTAATGGAATAGCCAACAACAAAAATCTGAGAGTATCCATTGTTGAGAGATTCAAATTCTGAGGATTTAGACAAGGTAAAACAAATCCATAATCCAAATAATTGCCAGGTTATTTTAGAATGGGTGAATTTCCTCAAGGTTATCAAAGAAGACCTGAATTAATCATTGTAAATCTCAATAAATTACACAAGCAAAAATAATGCCAGAAAGGAGTATGGTGGCAACATCCGATAAGCTAAACTGCGGCTGCGACTCCAGTGCTTGATGAAGTCAGTTAATGAGTGGCACGCCACCGCGGGCGACTGGTGCCTAACGAGGCGGCAGGCTGGAGTCGGCTCAACAGTGTGGGAACGACAACAATGCGAGGGAGGGAAGAGCCTGCTTACATTTCAACTCATCACTCATTTCAAAGTTGCTTCGTGTGGGAGGACGGGGTCCAAAAACAAGCCCGGCAGTAAACAGTACAACTACTCTAACTTTCAATTTAAGCCATCCCCCACTGCCCCCTCCATCGTCCTATCAACGACACTTAAAAATCTGGTGGCTGCTCCTGGCTGAAGAGACGTGGAAAATGTTCTGTTGACAGGATTAAGTGTCATGAACTGTTGCGCAGATTTATTTGGAATACACAAACCAACCAAGATTGTTTGAAACACGAGAGCCAACAAACTCATAAATGTCAAGTGGGGGTTTGAGAAGTGGGGCGCTTGGAGCGTGGGACCAGGAACTACAGAATTCTAGTGTCAACTCAGCGCTTCAGAAAAATAATTTCCAAGGTCCATTGCTATACTTAGCCAAGATTGTCTAAGAGATATTTTAATAAAAGTATCTTACGAACTATAAGACACTTTTTTCATAATTTGGTTGGGCCTGTTATTTATACCCAAGTGTGATTTATAGATCACTTTTTTTTGCTCTGCTTAGCTATAGTTATACAAAAAACAATATGTATGTAATATGTTACAATAGCAGGTGTTTATTTTGTCTCTTGTCCCCTATTTTACTATTATTTTAACATGTTTTCTTGGCCTCTGATCAATTAAACCCCCAAAAAATTATACTGCAGTGTGACTATTTTCCCCTTTCATTCTGCAGTCTTTGGCTAGTGCGACTTAGTCCAAAAAATACGGCAATTTCAATTTCCATAGGACTGAAAAGGGATTTTAAGCCCTTTCAATATACCAGCCATTGTTTGAGCAGTGTCAAATGTTCATTTTAGGATAAACTAGTCTGCGCAAAATGTTTTAGTCACCTTTGATTTAAATTACACCAAATGTTTTATCCAACCCCTGCAATTGGACTAAATTTGCTCTAAATGTCACAGAAATTAGCATTTTTATTTTAGGATGGCACTTGACTTGCTTATCTGAATACGGGAATGTACAAATTATGAAAGACTGGTCAACATGTGAATAAATTCAGGTGACTGTCACAGGAATGAGCACCTTAATTATGTGCCTGAAAACGTGATGAAACAAAGAAAATTCAACTCTAATTGAACTTACTAGTGCGCAGGGCAGACGGTGTGACTTCAATCTCGCTGGCTGCCTGGTAGGGCTGGAAGGCAGAGGCGCCGCTTATCGTACCGAGGTCCACTGTAGCGAACAGGTCCGGGCTCTGGGTTCCCGTAGAACTGGCGCTGGTGCCGTCGCCACCGTGGTGGGGCTCCTGCTCATCGTAAATGGCAATCAACTGTAGTGGAGGATGTGAAAGAGACACATGAGTTATAAAGGATAAGTATCAAAACCCATAATATGACAGCAAAAGCTCAGGATATGTTTTTTTACGCCCAGGGCTCAAAGTTAAGCTCTTCCCGACTGCTTAGGGGGACTAAATCAACTCTGGGCAAGGTAATGAACCATCCAACATTAGGCAAACATATGAAAGAAAAACTCATCAACAACATATTTTACTTGCTTTTTGGGGTTTATGTTTTGTTGCTCTCAAAAGCAGCTATTGTAGGCCGTAGCTTACGGCAAAAAACAACCTCTATAAACCTAAACCCAAATAGGCATGCATGCAAGTTTCACTCAATTCCTTCTCAGACTCCTCCTTCCATCCCATGTTGAATGATGTATTCAAACCAACCGGATACACACACACACAAAAAAACGAAGAAAAAGATAATTCTAAATTGACCCTCAAAATAAATTAATTCAAAAAACGGAGTTGGGGAAAATAATTGTATAAAATAAAATAATTTTGAAAAACGGCCAGGCCTTTTTTTTTATTTTAAAGTGAATGCAATATGCTTTTGTATAAAATTTTATGTCTTATGCTTGATATTATGCAAACTGACATAATCCCACCATAATCCTGCCATAGTTCTTGTATTAATTTTGTCTGTCAAATTGTTTGGTCACAACGCAAAACATTGTTTTACAATTTGTATTCATTTTTTTAATGATATTTTGATCATTTATTAACTGTCAATTATAGAATATATAAATATTAGTAACATTTTTGTCATTGTCTAACTGCCTAGTTGTAATTAACTCAGGAAATCCACATACAGTTAATGATCAATTAAATCAGATAATTTTACAGTATATTTTAATAAATATTTGGCTAATTATAATTGAAATAATGCAATTATGAAAAAGTTCCTTACTGTTATTTAGAATTTTTAACATTCAAATGACACATTCTTTTCTGCTTAAAAAGAGCAAAATCACTACAGCTGTAAAATAAATAATTTAGCCATGTTAGCAATGTTAATGCCTAACTTCTAGCACATAAATGTTAGAATTTTTTTTTTGTATTTACAATCACTGTATGCACCAGGATGTGCTATACTTAGTGATGAAAACACATTTTTACTTGGTCGTGCAAACGTCCCCCTAACATCACACACAACTAGTACTACATACATTTGGACACACACTTAAATCACTCTAGTATTTGTTGACATTTCCAGAACATAAAACTTGACTTGACATTAGAGCATTAATAGCATGCTGGACAGACTCCTATTAAAACAACACAGAATACGCATAGGCATACATGTACGTAACACACATCAAGACTTTTTCTTCCCATTAGGGCTTTAAAGATGCATACACCTCACATTTGAGCTGGAGTCAGCTGGAGCTGGATGTAATGAGGCTAATAAAAAGTGCAAGGTGCATGTGTGTGTGTGCGCACACACTGCAGCATATACTACAAACCGTGGGCGTGACCTTATGAGAACTCCCCACTCTTACCACATTAAATAGCTGAGTAGAGGCCAAAAAAACACACGTTTGCAGACACGCATATACTTATGGCTGATTTTCACATGTTAGAAAATAGTCATGGTGGCCCGGTGGGGCGAGTGGTTAGCACGTCGGCCTCACAGCTTTGGGGTCCTGGGTTCAAATCCAGGTCATGTCCATGTGTGTGGAGTTTGCATGTTCTCCCCGGTCCTGCGTGGGTTTCCTCCGGGTACTCCGGTTTCCTCCCACATTTCAAAAAAATGCACGGTAGGCTGATTGGACACTCTAAATTGCCCCTAGGTATTGGTGTGAGTGTGCATGGTTGTCCTTTGTCTCCTTGTGCCCTGCGATCGGCTGGCCACCGATTCAGCCAGGAGACAGGTGGGATTGGCTCCAGCACCCCCCGCAACCATGAAGGGGAAAAAGCAGTTCAGAAAATGAGAGGGAAATGAGAGAAAAATAGTCAGTTTAATGACAATGTTACTAACAGTACAAAAATGACATTTGGGGTTTATCATCTATGGTCAACGGCATCATCAAAATGTGACTATATTCCTTAAGCAGCATCACCAACACTGCCAAAATCTAAGAATGGGCTGGGAAATACTTCCAGAAAGCATTGTCAGTCAACACAATCCATGTGGCATTCGGCATTACTGGATGATGCTACTGTGCAAAAAAAAGTAATTTCTAAATAGGGAAACACAGATTTTTTTTCTGTGCCTGAGACAATTTAAAATGCAATACTGCAAAGTCAAAAACTTTGAAGAGGAATCAAAGTTTTGGGGGGAGATCTGGGATGCAATGTCATCTGGACTAAAGAGGACAAAAATGTTGTCAACAGCGCTCAGTTCAAAAGCCAGCATCTGTGATGGTCTAAGACTGTGTTAGTGCCAATCGAATGAATACTTTACACAACTGTGAGGGCACCATTAATGCTCAAAGATATATTTAGGTTTTGGAGGAACATACACTGCCATTCAAGCAAAATCTTTTCCACAGACACTGCTAATGTCTAATTGAAAGCAAAACTACATTCTGCATGATACAGCATGCCTTTGTTGTAAAAGGTTATAGGTACTAGACTTCCCAGGCTGCAATCCAGACATTGGGTGCATATTGTAGCATAAATTGTGACAAGAGACCCCAGACTATTTCAAAGTTGTTTTTTATTTAAAGTTGGAACAATTAGCCCTCAGTTCCATAATGTTGTTAAAAATTGTTATAACAATGTGAAACGTGCCCCTGTCCCAGCCCTTTCGGAATGTGGTGCAGCCATAAAATTCTTAGTCACGGATTATATTTGCCAAAAACAATCATGTTTATTAGTTGGAACATGAAATAACTTGTTTTATTGTGTACTCAATTAGATACACGTCAAACATGATTTACAAATTATTGTTTTATTGTATTGCACTTTGTTAACCACAACGTTCCAACTTCATTGGAGACAATATTTTTGCAAGTACAGCTGCATAATCTAAACACTGAGATTCCAAAGCGACTAAAGAGCAGGCAAGAACCATTCCCATAAATTACAAAATGTTTTCCTCAACAGGACAGCTCACAGACACAAGAAACTTAGTAGGCTGTTGCAAAATATTCATTGTGTCAACCTATTGTGTAACTCCACTTCAAGATGAGATCCTGAATCAGGAAAGTGTGTTTTTTTAGTTCTCCTCTGCAAACAAAAAAAATCACGCATTGTGATTTCTGGATTTTTCTTTTTAGATTATATCTTTCACAGTGGACATGCACCGACGTTAAAAAATTTCGGACCCCTCCAAGATTTCTGAGTAGGACAACTTGCAATAGCAGGATGTTCAAGTACTTATTGAAGTGATCGCATATTAAAAGTCCAAAGTTGAATGCTTTAGCGGGAAAAAAACAGACCTGTGCCACCAAAGCGGCATTGCCCGTAATGACGGGAACGTGGGTGGGAAGGCCAGCGGTGGCGGCGTTAATAAGCGCCATGCATCATGTGCCATCAGCGTTAATCGTGCCGCTTGGCTATATTTAGCTACCGTTCTTCAATAACCGGTTTTTGCACAGACCTAATCAACATGTCGCAGGCAGCACAGCGGCCGTTAAAGAAATGCAGATGGTGGTGAGAGTGTTGATGTATTCGTTTAATTAAGTTGCCCGACCTGCACGCCAACACATAATAGCATATAGAAGCAAACTCGCTTGCAGACAAGATTAATACAATGACTTTACTTGCATCAATACTGGAACAACCGTAGTTAATAAACAAAACAACTCTATTAAGTGAACTTTGTGGGATTTATCTCAGCTTTATAGCATGCACTTTGAAGAAACTTTTAATCTCCCTAATTTCGGCATCGTTTTTAAAAAAGTCAAACCATTAGTGTCAACAAATCAATCAACAAACTGTTTAACTGAGCCAAGGGGAACAAAGTGTTGTTGACAAGCCTTCCAAATGAATAAAAGCATTGCTAAATATATGAGAAAAGGCTCAAAATACATACCATATTTTCTCGCATATAAGCCGTATTTGTAACAAATAATGAATCATGGGTACGGCTTATATGCGCACAAGACTTACAGGGTTGCTCTACTTTTTTCCAACAGTAACGTCGCAAATTAATATTTACTATTTGTTGGTTATTTTCTGTTTTGCAGTAGGAAAAGAACCATTACGGGATGAATTACTAACTTCCTTATGATATTGACCCTAATAATGTGCGTTTGATTCATACACTATCTCAGAAAAACCACGTGCGATGATTTTTACTAAGATTTTCCCTTCAAAATAACACATTTGTACTCCCTATTAAAACCATGAATATGGAGGTGAAAATTGTGAATCAGGGGGCGTCTTATGCGCGAGAAATTGTAAAAATCAACGATTTGAAGGCACTTTTAAGGGTGCGGCTGATACGCGGGAGCGGCTTATATGCGAGAAAGTACGGTAGTCTGCTCGCTAAGTTAGCGATTTAGTGGTTTGGAAACAAAAAACAGATAACTTGCAATCAGGCAGAAAACTTCAAGTGAGACCCAGGATAAGCAGCTTCCTAAAAAGTTCAACTGGCCTTTGGCATAGTTGCACATTACGTTTCACATCTAGTGTAGGGCAGTGCAACTCGATGCCCTTTCAAATGTACGAAGAAATCCAGGACCAGTATTTAGCTCTAAGTGTAAACCCAATTTCCCAGCTCAGCTGACAAGGAGAAAAGGTGGAATTTTAACGGCTCATGACGTAGTTGCAAGTCCGGTACATTATCGGCTCGCGCTGTCTGCATGCAGCAGGTAATGTTGCGCTTTGGAGCATAGACGATGAAGTTGATGAAGTAACTTGTGTGTGACTATAATGCTTCACTAAAAATGTTCTTCCCCCTAACAGGAAAAAAGATTTTACAAGCAACAAACAAATAACTTAATATATATGAAATATATATCTGACAACCATTTATGGAGCTTAAGGCTTATGTTTCTTCCGAACTTTAGAATGCGAAAGACTGTCTGAGCAAAAGCTATAGCAGAGTGTATAACCTACTGCCTTTATCATATTATTATTTATTTTTGTGTTTTTTTTAGACAAATGTGGTTGAGGATATGTCGCTGATTAGTCTAGTCTTTTATAATTCAATAGGTCCGATCGGGACATTCAGCACATTTCTTCAAGCAGAATTTACTGCATTTATTAAGAAACAAATCATGCAAATGCTGTACATTGCTCTTCACGGTGGAAAAATGTCATGAAAATCACATTAAATTACATTGGAACATTTCTTTTCTCATTTCAAACTTTAGGAATCCATAGACATCCCGTGTAAAAGGAGAGGCAGTGTTAACAAGGCAAAAAACGACCAGTATGAAAAATTATAACGATTCTTACAAGGCCATTTCATTGAAAGAAAATGTCAAGCGATTTATGTACACCATGGAGGGATTAGATGGAGGTCCACCACCATGCCTGGCCGAGGCATTGATGACATTTTATTCATTCATTTTCCATACCGCTTATACTCACATCGGTCGTGGGGGGAGCTGGAGCCTATCCACGCCATCTATGGCTACCAAACGGGGGAGACCCTGAAATGCTGGCCAGCCAATCGCAGAGCACAAGGAAACAGACAACCATTCACGCACAGTCATACGTAGGGGAAATTTAGAGAGATCAACCAGACTACTATACATGTACCAATATGTTTATCTTATATAATTCAAATGTAAGGCTCATAAGACACCACAGTTGGGCAATTTCACACTTGTAAAGATGATTTAATGTCAATTTTAAAATTTTTAGTTTCATTCTACTTTCCAAAAAAATGCATGGTAGGCTGGTCGAACACTCTAAATTGTGCTTATATGAGTGTGTACATGAATGGTTGCCCATTTCCTGGTCCTCTGCAAATCGCTGGAAACTAAATCAAGTTCTAACCCACTTAAAAGAATGCGTAAAATTGTAGCTGCAACCCCTTGAGCAAGGCAGTGACTGCATGCCACACATCAGCCCTGTCAAGTCTGCCAGACACGCGACAGGTAGGATAACTGAGCAGGAAACAAACTTCGTTCGTCCCAGAACATATATAGTCGTACATCTACTTACGAAATTAATTGGTTCCAGAACTTTTTTTTCGTAAGTAGAGCAGTACTTTATATGTAAATTCTCTAATTCATTCCACGGTCTTCACACAACTACCAACTATACCCTTTAAAATTGGTCAGTGTCCCAATTTTGTATGAAAGATGTGAGAAACACACAAAAACGAGAGAAAATTATATGAAAATTATTCATTAATGTCTTAAAATGAATAACAAGTATAGAAAATCTATCAGTGTTGAAAGTGTTTTATAAGTCCTTTCCATTTCCCAGTGTCACATTTGTGAGTTTAGTTTACTGACGACTGCATTGTGTTCGCAATTGAGAAAAGCTAAGGCCTGAATGATTGCAAAAGATTCAGTTTCATTGTGAAAAAACAGTAGGTTGTGTCACTCATATCAAAAGACCACTCACTAATTTGTTGGGGGGGGGAAAGGTGCCTGGGGCCAAGTAACAACAAAATCAGGGTTTGGATTGGAAGCTGTTTGCTGTGGCACATCGTCTTGACTGTTGGGATTGAGACATTCGCTCTCTAATACAAGCCATGTTTTTTCCTGGCAGAAAATAATTTGACTTTTTGCTCAATTTTACATTTCAGACAGCGCTGTTTTCACTGGGGAGTCATTTACTTCAAAATGGTGTGATAAGTCATCACTTGCATTTTGCTGACATTAAAGATAACAAATAATATTCAGGGCAGCAGTGTCTTGAAGGAGGTTCACAATTGAGGATATTTGCGATTAGCCAAGGAACAGAAACTCAGGGCTAAGACACGGGGGATAAGTAATTAGTTTCGGGAGTTGAGGGTATCACTTGCTCTTCCTTCTACTGACCAAACATGAACTCTAACCTTAGAAGACGCTTAGAACACATCCTCAGCTTACATAGTGTCACTCAAACGCGATTAAAAAAACATCAAAATACCACATCAAAGTCAATGCTGGCACAGAATATCACAAATCAACGAGACAAGCAAGTTTTAACATGTGGTAAGAAGCTCTGAGAGGACATTTGGGCAACATACAATTTCTTTTTGTTAGGTCCACACATGAGAGACATGCTTACAAAATTTCTTTTTTCTGCGGAAAATGACTAGGCCATTTTGGCACTGAATTTTCACCACTCTGATAAATTACTCACAGAAAATCCCTAGAGGCCACAAATTGGGACTAGAGGTTCTGGAAAGGATACTGGTAATGAATTGTAAATACAGTTTTTCATTCCACCCTTTGCGGATGTCCTTAGCTTTCCAGGGGGCTCAAGTCCAACATTACAGCTGGGCGGACTCTTCATCCGGTACTGGCAAGGGAAAGCAAATACTTCATAGTCTGACTTTGAAAATCAGTTTGTCTGGAAATTACATTGAGGAACATGAAGTTATAAAACACTGTGGAAATTTTGAGTGAAATTGAAGTATTCTGGGGCTGGATATGACCAGATACAAGTACACTGGTAGGGAAGATCTACACAACTGAGTACGACATTACAGAATGTAAACAGAATTGATTCAGTCATCTATTTTCCAAGAAGCTTCTCCTCACAAGGGTTGCTGGAGCTTATCAGCCAACAATGAGCAGTAGGCAGGGTATACCCTGAATTGGTTGACAGTCCGCACACTGGACGGTTTGGAGTGTCCAATCAGCGTACCATGCATGTTTTGGGGGTTTGAGAAGAAATCGGAGTACTCGTAGAAAACCCAGACAGGCATCAAACCCTCAAACTGTCAGGTGGATGCGCTAACGACCACTGTGGAGCCTATAACATAATTTTAGCGAGTATTTTAGCCACAGTTTTGAGCTCATAATGCCATCACTATCAAGTTCTGTCTTTTTTAACTAATTAGGGGAAAAGTTCATATCGACATTTCCAGCAAAACGCAGCCCTTACGGGTACAAAGATTAGGAAACAATTGCATCACTTCCATTAGGCTGGTCTTGATTGGTATTCATAAATCGCACAGGAGCAAAAGTTCAGCATGTTCTCAGTTCTGGAGAGCCCAAGAAAATGCAATAACAGAAAGGAGAGACAATCTCCAGAGAGAAAAAAGCGGGTGGTGTGAGGCAAAAAGACAACAAGCGGAATGTCATTTTTCCAGGCAATTAATCTTGTGAGTAAAGAGGGAGTTAAAAGGACTAAATATGTCTGCGAACATTTCTTTTTACGGGGCAATTACAGTGACAATGATGGGCGAGGAGGAGGGGAATGGTAGACCTATTTGGGGATGTGAGCCTGTTTCTACCCTGATTCTGAGTTAAAATAATTCAAGTCTGGTCAAACAAAGGAAGTCATACTTGAGGTAATAGTCAGAACCGTCTCTGTGTATTTCCTTATCACACTTGAGGTTAAATATTTCAATATTAGTCGGCACGTTGACTGCTTTTTAGAGCATTACAGAAAGCACAAAAAAATCTCCATTTGCCATAAATTTCGATGTGAATACTAATTTTCCCAACAAAAAAAGAGGTTTATTAGGTTTCACTTCAAATATCGATACATTACGCTGGGAATCTGGGTTAGTACTAAAGTTTCACTACAGGAAAGGGATTTGACAGCACTAAAACAGGATTTCCCATTCATTACACACTTTCCAATCACTGACCAGAGTAAATAAACTGCAGGAAAAACTGCTACAAAGTGGGTGGAATCACATTGGTTGTTGTTCGTATTGGTATGGGCTAATATTTTCTGCTGGATTAATCGCACCTAGAACATTTCAAGATGAGAGCGTGAGCCCCCAAATTGTCATTTTCTGTTGCATTTTCACTCGTTACATCAGGCTGTAATGCCTACTTGATCCAGTGAACATGACTGTAAAATAAATTACACTTCAATTCAACAGATTTTAGTTTTTTTCAGGTCAATATTTCATCATTTCAGTATTCCAGTTAAACTACATTGACTTCTTTTAGAAAGGCTTTTTTTTCAATAGATGCGAGATTGTAGAGATTAGAATGTCAATGAATGAAAACTCTTAAAGCAAAATATTGACGCTATTGACTCGTGACACTTGTGAGTTTTGAGAAACTTTACGTCAAAGATGTAAATGAGAAATGTAAACCTGCTCGCCCATTAACATCGGGCCAAACATTTCCTTTGGTAATGGTTTAAAACGGGACTTAACAGGCCGGAAAATCTAGTCCTGCAGCTTCAAAATCCGCCTACACGGGAATGTTTAGTGGATTGTTTGGGTTAGCGTGGCTGGAAAACAATCAGAGGATGGAAACGAGACGACAAAGGTGCAGTTGAGTTTATTATGCACAATGCTGATTGAGGTCAAGGAGTTTAGGAGAGCAGCTTCTTCCTGTTAAACTGCTTGACCGGCAGTTCAGGGAGGTCTCCATCAGTCCCAAGATCACTTTGTTAGCTATTCTAATCACAAGTCGTGGAAGTATAACACCAAGTGAGTGGTTGAACTAAGTGATGACGGAGAAGCTACACCGGGTGTGTACTGTGATCATACACGGATCGCTTGTGAACAAGTGCTTGACTGACATTGAAGAAAGGTCTGAGACTGATAAACACTGTTATATATTCTATAATTATCAGTCTCAAAAATCATAAAACGGGCGGCCCGGTGGATGAGGTGTTAGCGCGTTGGCCTCACAGCTCTGGTTTCAAATCTAGGTCAGATCCACCTGTGTGGAGTTTGCATGTTCTCCCCGGGCCTGTGTGGGTTTCCTCCAGGTACTCCAGTTTCCTCCCACATTCCAAAGACATGCATGGTAGGCTGATTGGACACTCTAAATTGCCCCTAGGTATGGGTGTGAGTGCGCATGGTTGTCCGTCTCCTTGTGCCCTGCGATTGGCTGGCCACCAATTCAGGGTGTCCCGCGCCTCTGGCCCGGAGACAGCTGGGATTGGCTGCAGCACCCCTGGCGACCCTATTGAGGAAAACTCGGTTCAGAAAATGAGATGAAGGAGATGAGAGAAAAATCAGAAAACATCCAAGAAGTGGTTATAAAGTGATGACTGAGAAGCCCATTGACTGCTGCCCAACTCAGTGTGATCTTACACTGCACCCTTGTGGTGACCCAATGCAATATCCATACGTAGCTTTACAGGCCAACTGCAGCTTTAAGGAAGCCAATGAACATTTAAAGACAGTTTAAATATTAAGACCTCACATTCACTAATTATGACCAGAATGAGATGGAGTCAATATTATACGTATTATAAAGGATTGTCACTGTTAAAAATAGTATAGTAATAAACCCCCTTGTATTACATTAAAATAATGTTAAAATTATGAAGATAGAAAATAAGTATTTGGGGAATAACAAAACTAACTGCTTTGTTATATACCATTTTTTGGCAATGACAGAGATGAACGTTTTTCTGTAAATCATCAGCGGAGTTGAGGTTGCTGGTATATGAACCCATTACTACATGCCGATGTCTTGCAAAGCAGTGATGTTTTGGGGGACGTTGAACTCCTTCCAAAATTTTTAGACCACTCAAGGAGCTGGTCAGCTGTGACAGGCTCCACCACGCCCTGCGACCCTAGCTACGATAAAGCGGTTCAGAAAATGAGATGAGAACTTAAACAGGTTTGTGGCTAATCAAATACATATTTTCCCCACTTTGTATACACAACAAACACAAATCAGACCATACTGATATTAAAGAAAAATGAATATAATAATAAAAATGTCCAACTCAGTATTAATGGGATTTAACAATCATGCACAACCAGGAACTAAAGGTTTATGCAATTGTTTCTCCATTGCAAATCCTGCTAATAACAAACAGAACACCACATACTTTTGAAAATGAACATGGGGTACAGAGTTCAAATCTGAAAAAATGCGATGGCACCCTAAGACCACAAGAGGGAAGACTTGGACTGCAAAAGTTGAGCTCATGTCAACAACAGAATGATTTCAAGATCCACCTCTATGAGTTTTAACACAATTGACATACAGAATTTTATCACTTTTATCACATCAGACATACTGCAAAACCTTCTCATAGGCAAAGATTAAGGATTTATTTATTAACTTATTTATTACCTATTTATTTGTCTAAAATGTCTTTTCCTGTGTCTGTATTCTCACCCTCTTGCTACTGTGACAATGAAAATTCCCGAATACGGGATGAATAAAGTTATCTAATCTAATTACGATTATGACATGTTGAGAATATAAAAATAACGCGTGTTGAAATTGGCAAAGTGAATATGAGAAAATCTACTGGAAATCCAAACAACGGGATACCCAATTGTTTTGGTTCGGTTTCATCCATATTTAGACTTTAAGGGACAAGCGTGCTTTAAACAAAGCATTCCAAAATAACAAAAAAAAATGATCTGACTCACTTTTAAAGTTGTTTCTCATTCAGATTCACACTTTCAGATCATTGGGGTTTTAATTTGAGGGTTAAGGTTGCATGGGCTGTGCAGATGCGTTAAGGCAATTTTTGGGGGAATGTGGGAGGAAACCGGAGGACCCAGAGAAAGCCCACGCAAGCCCGGGGTGAACATGCAAACTCCACACAGTGAGGACTGACTTGGGATCGAAACCTCGACCCCAGAACTGCGAGGCACACACGCATACACTCATCCAACAGGCCACCCTGACAGAGTTAAATTTCAAAAATTCTGCTTTGGCTACATTTCATCCGTTAATAGAGTTCAAATCTGTCCATCTCGTGTCCATTTACGGTTGTGCCGGGTTTAGTGCGATGTTGTGGGTCTTCATGGGTGCCTGAACTCACCAGTAAAATCTAATTGAGGAAGGACGCAAGGGCGACCAGAGATGGAAATGTGCTAATTGAGCATGACTGGATAAAGCCTATATACACACGTTTTCGCTCTGGATTCTTAATCATTACAGAAGAATGCAGAATAAAAGGAGACTATAAATGAAGAAGTAAAATCACTAGGCAACAGTGCAAGGACAAGGGACAGTCACACATCTACAAGCCACCAGAGTTTATATAAATTTCCCAAGAGGTCTGTCAATAGGAAAACATATCTCAACATGCCATGAAGATTGGTTGTGCAGTCTGAGGAGTTGAAACCTGTTAGTATTGAAAAAGCTTTTCTATCTTATACTAATGTCATTTTTCACAACCAGTGTAAGAAATCTTAACATTTTGTGTGAGATGCCTTTTTTGAGGTATTTCATCGACTGTCTTTCAACAAACAAGTCGAACAGGGCCGTGTTACCTGAAAATCTGGTGGGTTCTGGTTATTCTAGTTATTTTAATTTTATGTTTTATAGTGGCATGAATAATTATTTGCCCCTTAATTTCTTAAAAATGGCAGAGTTCTGGTATCACTTTATGCTACTTTCTTTATGTATACTTTATAGCTGAATACATAAAGGTTAATTTACAATTTGTTTTCATTCATCCATCGGGTATAATTTAGTAGCATGTAAATGGACAAGTTTACCCTGCAATGTCAGATTCAATCTGTAAAAAAATAATAATAATAAAAAAGTCATATTGCCAAGTGAAGCTGGCTTTGGATGCCGATTTTTCATAAAATAATTTTGTGTTCTTTGGATCATAGCGAACTTGCCGGTGGACAACATCCCAAAACTCATGGTGGCGCCACTGATCCAAGATCAAATTTATTCCAAATTTTGCCTTTTGTCGTTTTTTTTTGTGCTTCGGAGTGCTGAGTTGCAATAATAACCACAGAATAACCTACTTCCCAAAAGTAGCTAATGTGGAAAGTAAGAGCAAAAAAGTTATCTATAGCACATTTAGCATATTATGCACCAATCAATCACAACCGAGATGTCCTGCTGTGGCTCAATTTGGCACCCGCTCGTCATCTTGTTCTCGTTAGGGGGCTGCCGAGGGGGAACGCGGGAAGAGGAAGAGGGAGGAAAGCGAACGTGGAAGGAATGAGGTCATCCGACGCTCACCCGCGAGGATCTGAGGGCCGAGGGTGGGTGTGGTTTGCACAGCGATAAGGAGCACGAGCTCGCCGTTAATCCACATGTTCAAGGAACTCACTTTCTCACTTTATTGAGGGGCGAAGGATGCTATGCTGTGGTTTATTAATTGTTTTCTTGCTCAGGCATGTTCCTGGCAGAGGAACACAAACAAAAGCGCAGGCATAGACCCAAAACAATATCTTTGATGATAAGATGAATCCTTGCTATTTAAAAAGGGTTCTGGACCAAGATCGGCAAAAACGAAAGAAGCCAAGTGATGTCTGCCATACTCCCACAAAAAAAGGTGTACACAATTGCATATACTCAAAATTTACAACCAATTTTGTGGTTATTCGTGGTCAAAACTTATCTCCATTAAATTGCTACGGCTATTAAAAAAGGGAGGAGTCTTGCAATTTGCAATTACTAAGTTAAGAGTTCACACAGATCTCTTGCTTCAAACACAAAAGGACCAGACAGAATGGGTCAGAATGCGACCTAGACTACCTGGTAAATCACATTTGCTCAATACGGGAATGTAAACATACACGCAAGACAGGAATAAAGGAGTCGTCATGGGAAACCCCTTAGGGTTGTTTTAACCTTGCGACCTTCCTGTGTGTCTGCTGGTCTACCACGCGTCGCATACTGTACTCAGCTCACACACACCGTAGCACACATCTCATCCATCCAGATGAAATAAATGGGGTCATTTTCAATATAATAACATAATTATTGTGCAAATGTGTAAAACACAAGTAGCATTTTAGTTATGAAATGAGCCCGAACACAGTAAAAACCTGATTTGAAATGTAGAGATTCGCCCACAATATGTTAAAGCCTGACTTTGACTGCCTTAAACAACTTTGATTTCACTAGAGCCATTTTGTCGCAAAGTAGCACAAAGTTGCATGAAGTGGGTAGGTACCGTATTTTCTGGACAATAAGTCGCACATTTTTCATAGTTTGGCCATGACTGCGACTAATACTCAAGTGCGACTTATATATCTGTTTTTTCTCTCTGACCACCGAAAGCCTTTTTTGGATATAATTATCCCCAAAAACTCGAAATGTTACATACACCGGTGCCTATTTAGCCTGTTGTTCTCCGTTTAATTATTTTTACTTTAAAAAATGTTTGTTCTTGGTTTTTCAAATAAAAAATTGCCCTCACTAAAAAAGCGAGCTACACTCAACTGCGACTTTCATGTACTTTTCTTACGCTTTGTTTGGCTAGTGTGACTTAGTCCAGAAAAAAAGTACTTGCCCAATAAGCCAGGGTGTGGCATCACAACATTGAAGATTTGATTTCTTTTTGTTTGCAGAGTGGTTTGACTTCTAAAACAGATTGCATTCAAATCACATCACTGGCAAATTTCAAACAAGATTTTGAATCCTCTTATCAATAAACATTTTGGAAGGGGAAACAAATTTAATTTGGTGGAAGTTCAAATTTATAATTCCGAGCATGAAGTTATTGTTAAATTGATTTATTATTAACGACTAAACAATTACCATGTAGATTTACATTTCCGCTGGTGCAACTATCTAACCTCTTGAAGCTGAGTTTGTTTCTTTTTAATTTTACCATACTCACGCTTGGTTTTATGGCCAATCAAATAAGGGACTGGGATTCACTTTCACTACACTAGATTGGCTCCTATAATGCAGTCCGTAAATAGAATAGTATTGGTAATAATATTGGTCGATAGAAATTAGTGGAAACGTGATCTGTATCAAAATGAAAATAAATTATCTTAAAAGGTCACATTCAAAATTTGCATTAAAAGCCCACAGTTGATAGTAGTACAAGTAATGATTCATTTAATTCAGCATTCTTGTGTTATGCATTCAAACATATGTACAATTTTAAAATTGAATTGCAAAATTTGATTTAAAAAAGATTTTTTTTTGTCAAACGTATGCAGCCTTACTGCAAAATGTGGTGCTCGATGGAAGTTTTCAATATATTTAGTATATTATATTTCAATACATTTCATTTAAATTTTATTTTATTTCAGGAAATGTCAAACTCAAAATACCATAAGGATGACAACTGTTACTTTAGGGCACTAACACTTAGCAAATTTCAAAGGGATTATAATTTAGGGCTAAATTCTAAAATGATGACAAGCTACAGATGCGGAAAACATTCAAAACACTGACAGAGGTCACAAATGGATGATGACCCCTTGGATGGCGGACACAGCTGTACAAACCCCCCTGCAAACAGACACTCAGACGTCATATATTTAAGTCGCAAAGGCGCGCACGACACCTAACACCCACCATGTGGTCATCGGTCCGACTAGAAAAAGGGGCAAGAAAATGTACTTTTAAACAGAAAAGGCCTCGCATAACTTTTCGCCAACATGGCCAAGGAAGGCAGAATGACAGAAAGGTCTTTTAAAAGGATTGACTCCACTTTTCCTGGCAGACTACTGATATGAATACTTTGAAAACATACAGTCCGCTCATCTTCCCCAAACAAGCATGCATGCACGCTTATGTGAGAGAGCTAATAAAAGAGACAGCGGCATTCCTTCCAGACTTTAAAAAGCTTGGCCTGGCGGAATGGATTCTCATGATGAGTCACGGGAGGTGCCAGTAGCTTTGCGGTTGTCCCTGTGCAGTGACGTCGCTTAAAGCGAGGACACCGTTGCTTTTGGACAGCATCTTAACTCAAGCTGTTCGAGTTTCAAGGGGTGTTTCAATTTAAAGATACAACAATTATCAATTAACTCAAAACAGTAACAATGAATGAATTGACAGCTATTTTGGATAATCGTCTATTTAAGTAAAAAATCTAAATCCTCGTAACTTCAGGCAGTCTGCATTAAATATATTCTCAAGAAGGAAAATAGACAAAACAAGGTTGTTTGTCAAATTTCATATATTGGGTTACTTACACATAAAGGGCCTGTTCTTCCTCTTCGTCACATCTACAAAGACGATTTGAAATAAAATGTGGCAAGGTTTATTACCAAAAAGCCTGGTCAAACTCAACTGGGAAATCTGTGTGAAAAGCCCTCACTTGAAGCAGAATGTTACTAAAACTATCTGATAAATTAATTTCACAGAAAAAGTCAAGTGTATGTTGAGGAATTAAAATTTACAAACCCTCAGGTAATTCCCAAAAAATCCAAAATAAAGATCGTCATATAAACCACGCCTATCCAAACAAAAACAAAACAAAAAAATGAAGGTGGCAAGGGCCTTTTCATATTTTTCTGTGAGTTGATATATTAAACAAATCTATTCATAGGCGATTTATGTACTGTATATTAAAACACATCAGTGGTTACTGAATGTGACTGCCAGTGTTTCCCATTAAAATATAGCAACTCCTGCCATAAATAGCAACAGAATCCGATATCCACATCTTGAACAATGAAGAGGCATTCAGTACTATGCTGGCCTTGGCATCATATACAGTGGGGCAAACAAGTATTTAGTCAACCACCAATTGTGCCAGTTATCCTACTTGAAAAGATTAGAGATGCCTGTAATTGTCAACATGGGTAAACCTCAACCATGAGAGACAGAATGTGGAAGAAAAAAAACAGAAAATCACATTGTTGGATTTTTAAAGAATTTATTTGCAAATCATGATAGAAAATAAGTATTTGGTCAATACCAAAAGTTCATCTCAATACTTTGTTATGTACCCTTTTTTTTTGGCAATAACGGAGGCCAAACGTTTTCTGTAACTCTTCACAAGCTTTTCACACACTGTTACTGGTATTTTGGCCCATTCCTCCATGCAGATTGATCTCCTCTGGAGGAGTGATGTTTTGGGGCTGTTGTTGGGCAATACGGACTTTGAACTCCCTCCACAGATTTTCTATGGGGTTGTGATCTGGAGACTCTTTGGTCTTGGCCATAGTGGAGTTTGGAGTGTGAGAGAATGAGGTTGTGGACAGTTGTCTTTTATACCGATAATGAGTTCAAACAGATGCTATTAATACAGGTAACGAGTGGAGACCTCGTTAGACCTAGTTAGAAGTCAGACCTCTTTGACAGCCAGAAATCTTGCTTGTTTGTAGTTGACCAAATACTTATTTTCACTCTAATTTGGAAAAAAAATCTTTAAAAATCAAACAATGTGATTTTGTTTTTCTTCTTGGCTTGTCATCTTCATTTTGCTGGACTTTTTAAAAACTTTTAAGAAAAGTACATATGGCATGGAAATAGTATGTTTTACGGTAATTCAAAGACAGTATGCAGTGATCAGGATTAAAAAAAACTGAAATTTAACTCGAGCCATGGTTTAGTCAGTGTCACACACAATATGGTTTAGCGAAATGTTTTTTCACTTTTTCTCCCAAAATGCTCATTTTCTGTTAAACTAACCTACAGTATATTTCACTGCCAACTGCGACAGAACAGAAATAAGGCATTTTTTTTGTTCTTAAAGCAGATTATCAACACATTCTTTTCATAAGGTTCACATTTATTTAGTCACAGAGCAAAATATTTGGTAGATCCTGGCAAATTAGCTAAAATGATTCAAAAATACCGAAAGTTAAAGAGTTAACAAAACACAACTAAGACAAGCAGACAGTCTGCGTCAGTCTTGGCAAATATGTCACTGGTTTGCGGCACGCGACCGCAAACACACAGGTTCCGCCTCCAGAGTACTTTACAACATCCACGCTGCCTGCCAACCCAATCAACCGCTGCTGCGATTTCAACTTCACGAGCACAAAGAAACAACTCCAAGCATTCTACTGAAAAATAATCTCTGCACCACTGACAGATAGGCTACTAGAGGCGTGCGATGCAAACACATTTTTCTGCTAATCATGCTACAGGCACACTGTCCCGCTGGTCTTACCCGGTCTTTGTCATCCGCGACGTCGCACAATACATCATCCAGATCCAAGATGCCGCCGTCGCCGTGCTCTAGGCGATGCACCTGCAGCCAATAACTGGCATCCTGCAAGGAAAGGACAGCAGCATTCCTTTAAAATAAGCATCTTACAAGGAACATATGACAAAATCCTCAACAAATGCTATTGACATGTACAGTAGCTTCCAGTAGCTTCTACCAGTCTTGCACCTTTTTGTTCAAAATATCAAAATTTGAGACTGTATACAAAACATGAGTACAGGCAAAAAAATTAAGAAATGTCTGAATTGTATTGGGGCCTCCAAGTACTTCAGGTTTGTGAAATAGTAGTACAGTGGTGCCTCTACTTACGAATGTTTCAACATACAAATTATTCAGGTTCCGAAGTGCTTTGATATGTAAATTTATTGTTCCAAGAGATGATAATTTGCCCAAGTAACGCACGTAAAACAGGTATAGAATACACATAATATTTTCTTGTTCGTTGTTGTGGCATCATTTCAATAAATTTCAAGGGTTTATAGTAGCTAGTATTAAAGATTGTGCAACAAATTATGATATTTCAATGTACAATATGCCCCTACTAATGAAAAATCAATTTATGAAAAAACTTCTGGAACCAATTAATTTCATAAGTAGAGATACCACTGTACTCTGGTTCTAATTTGTCAGCTCAAGGTAGGAATTGCACTACAAACTAAAATGTGCTCCACGACACTGCAGATTGTTTGGGAAAACACTGTATTGTTGTTATAAATACTTTTGCTAAGAATATTCCAAAATACTACACAGGTGACTTAAAAAAGTCCAAAATGACTCAAGCTTCACCAAAAAAAAAACAGCAATCTTCTTGTTGCTCCCAGTGTTCATGTGATTCTGATAAATGCTAACAAACTGTAACCTCATTCACAGAGCGAGCCAACAATATTGACCTATCAGAAATGTGACAAATAGATCCGGGATTTTGTTTTTGTCCTTTTAAATGAAACTCAATATTTCAGCTTGCAATCTATGGCATGTAGGTTCCACTTTCAGAAGGGATGGATTAATGGTCAGATCAAGGCATGGGCAGGACATAATTGGCATCGTTGGGCATCCAGATCACATATTAAAAATAGGTGGGAGTAAATGTCACCCAGCTAAAATGCAAAGAGTTGTACAGGCAAACCAAAGGACGATTCAGCTTCTGCATGATGACATATGGATATCCACATGGAGGTCACGGAACAGTTTTCGTGTCAAATACCAACGAGCCCCTCGTCACTTGATATCTCTGGGCTGACTGCAGAATGCCTATGCCAAAACATTTGGTACCACATACACCTCCACTTGACAGAAACACAGTAATATGATGCTGCACAAGTAGTACTACTGCACTCTTGTATGATGAATGGCTACTTTTCACATTTTGTTGTCAAAGTGTAAATTGATGTCTAATTAAAACCCCAATGTTTCACTTTGATTCAATTTTCTTTTCACTGTAATTGTTGTATGATTTTAATGCCTTGTTCCTATACAACCTACTGTGTATAGAGAATTCCAAATTTAATTGCACATCAGTCAAAAAAAAATATTACTATTTAAATACTGTATATCTATTTATGTATTGTATTTGTTTGCGTTTCTGCTGTCTTTGCTAAAATACTAGTTGCTCGAAGATTTATACATCGATGGTAAAAATAAATAAAATGAAATAAAAAAGGACTGAGCAAACCCAGCACCCTACTTTTTAGGGTTCCACAATAAATCCTAGGTCAAATGAATATTGTCCAAATATAAAAGCTGGTAAAAACCTGCTCAATTAAAAATATTTTAATAGATTCTATGTCACCTCTGTAGTGTTTAAGTGGTTACATCGCGTCTGTCACGTCCACCCTTTGTCCGTGGTTCAAGAACATGTTAGTTTAATTTTTAAAAATAAAAACGTGATGGATCACTTGCCATTTCGGCTACAAAAAATGTTAACTGTAAAAAGAGAATCGGACTTTCGCGGCAGCAGTGGGGGGCGTGGCACATTACTTCGGCACGATTGTCAAGAAAAACATACTTTTTAACGATTTTGATACAAGACCATTCCTCCAAATTGAGGTGAATTAGTATTTTAAATATGACAATAGATCGCATAAATGTGAATCCCACGTTTAATAATTAAACGACGCCCGTAGTCATTTAGCAAGATGCTACCAATCTACATGAACTGGTCCTTCGTACTTATCAAATTAAATAATCATTTTTTTTACCAACACGTCCCTTTTTTGCCACATTATAGCCGAGGGAAAAATACATTTTTACAATTAGCCGCTCTTCCGCGGTCGGGGTGTCGTCTTTGACACAAGCTGAGTACGAATGATGACGCGAGAGCTTTTCCAGTAAAAACTCCTTTTATTTATCCACTTCAAAGAACAAGGATGTGACGAAGCGCTGGTACGAATGTCCGCTGCGCTGTTTTTAAAGCTGCGCCAGAGAGACGTTACGAAGAGACGACCAAGAATGTACTCGGTACTGCCTCATTTTAAGCAAAAAATAGAAACCAATAAATGGAGGTGACGTCATACAAACGCGACGAGGCCGATGAGGTCGAATGTCTGGAGCTCGTGCGCCTGTTCAACAATCTTAAATGTTTTGACACCATCTACCTGAACAATGTTCTGATTGACATGGAGGTAACATTATTAATTTTATTAAAATAATAACAGTCCAATATTTCATTCGTGATTTAATATTTTCCAGTGATTTCTACTGAAATATGTCAATGTCTTTATTAATCTGAAATGAGTGCAATGATTGTTAACATTCCTCGGAATTTGAATTATTGGGAAGAAAAAAAAACTGCCTAATACATAAAATGAGGCTCTAAACAAAATTCAAGCACTAGTCTCTGTTGTCACATGTGGTGGGCGTGTCCATTGATACTCTGAAGCATGGCCCAACTGTCAATCAAATTCACCAAATTTTAGATGATACATGACAATATTTGCTCTTTGGACAAAACCATATTTGCCTGTATTACCAAGTAAGCTAGGATTAAAATTTCAATCCATTCAAGGGCCTTAGGTCAATATGAAAAAATATACAGTGCATATAGAGCTGGGCGATATGACAAATTGTTATCATGATAAAAGAAATTCAGTCGATATTGATCATTATCATGATAACTAAAATATTTTTGTTTAAAATTTGAAACTTTAAACTTCTGTGAATAAGGAGAAAAAAAAATTGGATTTAAATATGAAAGTACCTGTTACCTTATGTTATAAGAAAAGAATATGAAATTTGCTGATTTTAATATGAAGTATTTTTGTTGTTCTGTTGCGCAATAAAGATAAGCCAACTCCCTCCTTACACTATGAAAAGGAAAATATAAAACCTGCAGAAATTTTGACAGGCATCTTTATTTTTATATATTTCTTCAAACCAAAAGTTGCTGTGCATTATGAAATAGATAAAATAATCAACTGAAGACATCATCACCATTGGCAGTCAGACTATTTTCAGCCTCACAAAAAGAAACAATTTACCTCACATATGGCCATTTACAAAAAAAAATCAAATCAAAAGGTTGGATGAACTTACCCAATATAGTTTTAGATTTTTGCAACATTTTCAGAACATTTACATAAAATGGGGAACACGTGAGAAAAAAATATTACAGGCTGTCTTCAAATGAGGACAGTGGATTTTGAATAAGGCTTCTCTTTTCAAATAGGTATTTGCGAGGCATTTAAAAAAAAAAAAAAGAAAATGCCAGGAAGAATTAACTTGGATATTTTAATGGGTCAGATCGGTGTTGTCCTGCATCTCTTAATTATATATATATATATATATATATATATATATATATATATATATATATATATATATATATATATAATATATATATATATATTTATATATATATAATTAAATCTTAAAGGTGTTGATATTTCTAAGGATTTGAGGTTACACAAGGTCTCACAGACCTTCAAAGAGATTCATTTAATAATTTATTACTTATAAATTATTTGTAGCACCTCTCAGAGAAGCCTGAGCCACATCATAATTTACAATTTTACCATAGTCACCCAACTGGCACACATTTGTACAAACTAACATGCCTTTTCCCACAGTTTAAAGCATCCCAGAGCATCACAGAGACTGACATTTCAATGTTAGAGTTCCTGCTGGACTACATGGAGGCAAACAACGCTAACCAACCCAATAACTCTGACTCGGACAGCACCGATTCCGGCAGTGACAACTCCATTCTGAGCACTGGTGTTAATGAGCAGGACAGTTTTGGCGACTAGTCGATAAGGACATTGACTTTTTGTTGTTTTCTTTTTCTTTAATTCAAGACTTTTTGATCAGCAGCAGTGCACTTTCTAAGGATCGATCTCTCAGGATCTTAACAACTAATTTAAAGTTGTTGTTTTTTAAGTTTTACTAACTTTTTAATTATAGAAATTGTACCTCACATTTTAGCAAACGAAGTGGAAATATATACATATAGTATATTGTTTTTTTACTTTGCGACTAATGCAAAACAACCACAGCAAACCAGAGCGGTGGAATTCCAGTTCAATTTCAGGCATGGGTGCTTGAGTTTTGTTTTTATATATATATATATAACCTGTTCTCATTGGCATATCTGCCCAATTTTGTTTATCTGTGAATTTGTTATCAAGGGCTGTTTTACCCCTTTACCCTGGGGTCGCGCTGATGACCCCTGAAATTAATATATATCTACCAACTCACTGAAATTCACCTGTATTTAGTTGTGTTAAGGCACACAAAAACCCAGTTAGAAAAAAGGGTGTCTCCTATACATTAGAAAATAGGGCACTCAAATTTGAAGTAGGTTATCTCCAGGTTATCTTCCAATTAAAAAAGTTGGGGGGAAAAAGTGAAACATTTCTGCATTTTATGCTCTACTTGAGAGTTCCATGTGAGGTTAACTTTTTTCCTTCTTGGAAATCTAAATAATTTAAGATTAAGATTGAGGATTAGAAGAGCAGATGGAGGATTCCAAACAAATGTAGACAAAATGTGATTTAAATGTTGAAACTAATTCCATTTGTGGCAAACTGCCATTGATCCTCACCGCAGGTGGTGTGATTTAGCAACAGATTAAAAAACTAACAAGACGCTTTACTAGCACTTAACACGTCTTTTTATTGCCTCAACTCCTCAATGTTAAACATGGAATTTCCTTTTATCTATATTGAATTGAATTGAATGCTTTTATTGTCATTAAACAAGTATAATCAAAGTATCTGTATTGAATGACCTTCTTAACTTGAAATCTGAGGCTCAAAATATAATTTTAAACATTCAGACTTTTTCTGAACCGCTTATACTCACAAGGTTCCCGGGGGATTCTGGAACCTACCTCAGCTGATACCTAGGGACAATTGAGTGTTCAACCAGCCTACGCTACATGTTTTTGAGATGTGGGAGGAAACCGGGGTACCCGGAGAAAAACCCACACAAGACCAGGGAGAAAACAGGACCCACCTGGGTTCGACCCCCAGAACTGTGAGACCTAATTTTAAACATGTCCAAAATAATAAGTTTGGACATTTCCTTATATTTACATTTTTTGTCATATATTATACAATTTTATTAGCAAAGGTTGAGTGACATCGCTTTAAAATCTACAATTTCTGAAATCTGATTTTGAAATTAATAGATTTTCCCTACTATGGAGAAAAATACTATTAACAATTTATTCTAAATAAATACTTCAACATTGTGACCCCTACTCCCATTCGGGATTTGCTGAATGATTTCCGGGCCAACAAAGCTTTGTAACTGTTTTGTACTTTCACATAAATAATAGATTTTTTGGGAAAATGAGAACTTCCTTCTGGAAATTAATGTCCTCCCGAACAACATCAAAACACAGTTCTCAACCGAAAATTTGAGATGAAAAAAAACTGAATCGTCAGAATCAACGTAAGGCATTTATTATTTGACCTTACGTTTTTTTTTTTGCAGAAACACGATCGTTACTAGGCCTCAGTGTACCCAATGAGGTATCCAGTGATTGTCTTTACAAACACAACAAATGACCTTAACCCAGTAGCTCTTTCCCATCCCTTCTGGGGTCATAGCCAATGAACTATACGTGAGTGTTTGTACAATGATGAGAACAGTGTTTTTGAGTTGAACCTGGGCACAAAGCACCCTTTCATTCCCGTAATGTAAATACTAGCAGTAAGAGGAGGGGTGTGTCTTCATATACAGGCATGTGTAGGAGCCCACATGACTCGTGCATAAGTCACCACAACAGTACAAATGTGTTCGAAATATTCCTATCGTAGTTAAATCAAATAAGGAAAGTTGCTTGCAGTAATTAAAAAAATAATAACTACATACTAAAGCTTGATTTTTGTCCAGCAATGAGGCAAAATACATATTCTGATGGTTTCAACTGTAAGAATACCTCTTGGTAAACCTTTGTTTGCAAAAAGACAAGGAGCCATTGCTCAAACTTAAATTAACATTTTCCAAGCATGCCCTCAATTGAAGCCTTCAGTTTATCTCCAACACTCTTAGTAAATTAGAGAGTTAAACTAAACACGAGGAAGGACACAAGCATCCCCACGAGCCACCACAGTATTCCCATTATGGGCGTTTACAGTGGTCCTTCAGTCCACCATCCTGACAGGCTTATGGTCAATTACTAGCTCTGAGTGCTAATGACACCAATAATAAGCGCCGTTGACTGATTCAGGCCAAAGAACTTGTTGATGACTTAACTGTTGCCTTGTGTTTATGGTCAAACCGCAGTCCTCAGGTCACTCAAACCAGCCAAAATGCTTCTCTTGTATACTACGTTTGCAGAAAAATTGAACAACAAAATTAGTTTTGCCATCAATCCCAATAAATGAGGGATCTCTTTATGCCTCTATTAAACTGATCAATTTGTGACCTTTAAAAGAAGAACTTATTTTTGCCCATAAAGATAGCCTGAAAATGACATGGTCCGCTCCGATTCCCAATCGAGTGATCGTATCACAATGGCACAAAAACAACGTGTAAAGAACGGCACCTAAGCACACAGTGAAAAACAATCAGATATAAATACTATATAAGGAAGTTGTGTGTTTGGACCTGCAGTTTAAATCCTTTCAATAATAGTTATGATAAATTATCAAAGCATTGTGTTATCATTTCACCCTTGGTGGATGCCATCGAGAGCCTTTCATACTAAAAGTATTTCACAAACAACACATCACACATAACTACATACTTTTGTATCTGGAGAAAACCTACCAAACCGTCAATCTGAGAACTGTGAGGCCAACTTGCCAACTCATCTGCCGGGCCACCTGGTACCTTTTATAGTAATAGCCAACACAGCAACAACAAAAACATTTTGAACATGAAAGCGCTCCATCTGGTGAAACGTGAAGCTCTTTGCACCAAATTTTTGACCATCAATAAATCCTACTGCTCAGAAATCCTCAAATATTTCTACAGATCTACTTATTGGAAAAAAAAAAAAAACAGAACAGAGAAGGAGTTTGAGGGGGGTGGAAGAGAAGGAAACCTGAGAAAGGCTCACCGGCATTAAACAATGGCGCTATTGAGAGAAATCCTTGTATCGTACCATGCCAGGCGGACGCTCCACAGTCCTGATTCTAAAAATAGTCAACTTGACATATGGGCACAAACAAGAGATTAGTCCCTATTTATTCTGTTTATTTAAAAAAGAAAGCTTGTGTGCAGAATTGTTCTTCCCCAAATGATGAATAACAAAGGGGATGGGAGGATGCTTTCCATGGGGGGGCAACAGAACAACCATCCATAATTCAACAGGAAACATTCGGTGGCGACATGATCTCACGTGACATCCCATGTGGGGATTCCGGCTTTAAAGTTCCAAAATTGTTCTCTTACCGGACATGAAAAACTGGGGGGTTTTTGGAGCCTATCCCAGCTGACTTTGGGCCCGAGGTGGGGGACACCCTGAATTGGTGGCCAGCCAATCGCAGGGCACAAGGAGACAAACAACCATTCACGCTCACACTCATACTTAGGGGCAATTTAGAGTGTCCAATCAGTCTACCATGCATGTCGTTTGTGATGTGGGAGGAAACCAGAGTCCCTGGAGAAAACCCACGCTGGCCCGGAGAGAACATACAAACTCCATAAAGGTGGACTTATCTGAATTTGAAAAATTAAAAAAAATCATATTACAAGATTATGACTGGAGTGGTCACAGCTAAGATTTTCATTCCAGTTTGGAAAAAGTAACAGTGACTCAAGTCTATTGCTTTTGTCTCTTGAGGCCTTCCCAGCTGTTGACTTTTACATTCCGACCGGTCGGCACATGTTGCGAACGAGGACACCAACGCCCCGCCAGCCTTTCTCGAAACACCAAAAGTTGAACCCATGACCAAATTGTCCTATTTATGTGTTTTGTAGCTCCAGGGTTTGGATGGCGTCGTGTCAGAAAAATCCTGCTTCGACAAATGTCCTTCTTTCTCTGACCTGCTTTGCCCCATTCGGTTTCTACAGAAGAATGCTGCTGTTCTAACGGCTCTAGTAGAAGTAGAGCACACAGAACTAGAGCGTGTAGATGCGCTCTGTTAAAGCGGCCGTCAATCAAGGCAACCAAATGCAGATTGCATATAGCCAGAAGTGCGGGAGATGTAATTAAATTGTACATGGCGTGTAGAAATACAATGCATCCGGAAAGTTTTCACTTAAGTTTTTTAACGGCATGTTGTTACAGTCTTTGCGCCAAAGAATGGATTCTGTTTATTTGACTGGTGTTGACTCAAGTGTCTATCCTAACTTGAAAACACAACAGTGAACCTTATGTCACAGAATTGAATTTCCTATTCTTAAGTATTACTCGTCATTTTTAGCACACCTATGGTTTATAGTATATCTTCACATTTTCATTTCAGAGTAGAGTGAAAAACAGTTCTACATCAACATCCTGCTACACTTGCTTTGACACGTTTCCTCTGGTTTTGTCTGGACAAGCATGCCTGCCAACTTGTATACATGGTAAATCTGAGCACCTCATTAGTTATGCAATTCCATACAAGTTAATAAAATGACTTTGCTAGATCACAGTGAGGTCTACTTCTAATATTTAGATTCGGTGCGCGTTATTTCCCCCTGTTTGTCACCGTAAGCTGATAGCGAGCGGTCGCATGACGACAAATGCAGTGCTTGGAATCTTTTCCACAAAATAATCCAACACTGCTGCTAGGTTCACCAAATGTTCCCAGGCACTAGCAAATAATCCTCTTGTTCCCAAAATACTGAATGAAAAATAAATAAATAAATAAATGCAGTGCTGGTCTTGTGGCATTTTGGTCACTCTTTGTCACGGTATTGTGACGCAACTGCAGCTCCATGGCGACGAAGCCAAAAAAAAAAGTCCAAAATGTCATTGTGATAATACCTTTATCAACTGGACTGGGATTGGTAATATCATCATGTTAATATTCTGTGTATGCTAATCTTAAATTTTAAAAGGGCTTTGTAATAGGGGTTCGATATATATATTTATTTATTTACAGTATTTTTCAGACTAAGTAGCAACTGAGTCTAAGTCACACCAACCAAATAATGATCAAGAGGAAAAGTATATAAGTCACACTTTGAAGAGGGCATTTTTTAATTTGATCAGAACCCAAGAGCAAACATGCTTTTAAGTAACAATAGTTAAATATAGAAAAACAGGCTAAATAGGCAACAGTTAATGTGACATTTAAAGGTTTTTTTTTAAATAACAATAGCTGAAAAAACAACATAACAGGCTTTCAGTGGTCAGAGAGAAATTAAACTTGAGTATTAGTTAGTTAGTAGTTTTAATTCAAATATTTGAAATGTTTTAACAACATTTTCAAAACTGCTTTGTATTTTATGGCTTATCCGAGAAATTTGGTTGCATAATTGTGTATGTAAAATCGCATTCAGTTGATCAAAAGGCCTCGAATTGAATCATAGCAGATAAAATATCAAATATGATGTTGTGGAATATCGATATCTTATTTTCCTGTCAGGAAATTGGTGATTTACAGAGTAACTCAATTTTGATGGGCAACAATACAGTGCTGTTTCCTAGTTATCTGTTATCCTAGTTGATATATAAAGAAAAGTATTCTCTCTTTACATACCTCTCTGGTTTAACTCATCACTAAAAGCTGTTTCTTGTGAAATTGCATTAACAGATGACAACAGTCACAGAGGATCAAAATCCAATGCTTTAGTTGGTCAGGCTTGTTGTGCCATAAAGTGGAAGTGACCATTTTAGGCTTCTACTGCTAATTGCTGGCAGCCACAAGATAAATGCGTCGGTTCAGTGACAAAGAATCCAAAAAGACAACGATTGGTCCCCATGGTAACCTCACATGTATCAGTTAAAAGGACACGCGCATTGGAGGCGATGGCGGTGGGTTGGGGGATGATTTATGAACGTAGATTAATGATGACCGTCTCTACTTAGGATGATGAGGCTTTATGAGCTAAATTTAGAGCACAGTACTTCCTTTGACAGCGTGGTGATGATTGGCCCGAGGGCGCAAAAGACCTCAACTTCATTACTCAGTTGTCCAATACCTGCTCCTTCCTCCTCAAGAGCCAATAGATGAAATTAAACAGTAAGGGAAAATGTCCAATTAATGTCAATTACATAGTACAGTAGTCGCCACTGGATATTTAAGAACAATTCGGCCCCCAACATCAGTTTGATAGACATGAAATTGACTGGACACGTCTGTCTTAACACAAGCACACACAAAAATCTCAAGGATCAATCATCTGCTCATGCAATTCAACATACTACACAGATTCTGTCTGACTTTCAAAATAAGGGCACTTATATGACAATTTAGTCAAAGCATTGTGCAGCAAAGTAACAGTGGCAGATTTTCACAGCAAACTTCACCAAGAAGCTAACTTGAAGTCAATTGAATAACATTAGCAGTTGCACAGTTGTCATTTTAAACAGGCACTGAAAGCGTCCTTAAAATATAATTCAGTCATTTTGCAATATGGTTCAACTCAGGTCATGCCTCCCTCATGCTATACAGCCGTTTAGCCTCTGGCATTGATACATAAAACGCGGGTCAAGGAGTGCACCACCCTCAAGGAATGTGATTAATGCAAGAAGACAGTGCAAGAGTATGTGTGGTTGACACGGAAGAACGGAGAAAACGTCAGAGATTTGATGGCGACCCTGTTCTGTCTTAATAGAGCTCTATTAGTTTCCAAGGCATTTTATGTACTTCCTTTTGTTTGGTGAGTTTGTTGACATCGCTTTCAAAGCAGCACCCTAACAGTGACCAGATATTCACCAATTATGTCCGGTTCTTTTTATAGGTCAAAAACTTTAAAGGCCTAGGTCAAAGAACAAGATCGCAAGAAGTTCTAGATATGTCATACTCAAAATTCTTAAAATGTTTTATCCAATCTTGAGCTCTACATTTAAAAGATCGCTTAAGGTTCAGGTTTATCTGGAACAAAACTTCAAAAGGATTGGGAAAAAAACACATTGAGTCAAATGCAAGAAGCATTACTTTTGTTCTAGTTCAAGTTCTCCGCCTTGGTCAGGATGTATTTTTTAAGGTGCGTTTTGAACTCCCGAGCAGAGTCAGCGTCATCAGGATCATCGGGGAAGCTCTTAATCCTGCATTGTGCCGGTTATGGAAGCTGCGACCTCTGGCTGGAGACAAGCAAATGAACCGGAATGCCATCAAAGCGGATGACTAGAAACCAGGAGTAGGCTCTTATCAACAGAATAGTACCCACAAAAGCAGCATCATTCCAGGTAGGATCGTATGACACCTTCCTTTACAAAACTGACTTAACATGAGAATCCATTAAACTTATTGTGCAAAATGCCAATGGTCTTTAGAGTTAACTTTTCTACGATAGTGACAGTTAAACATTTAACACAACATATTCATCATAGAATGTTCCCACATTTTCTCAGTCCTCAAAAACATAGTAACACAAGCCTAGCTATAAAACAATGAGTAAAAATGAACAACAAAACTTCAAAAGAATAATCCATTAAAAGGTCATCAACACTCTTGACAGAACAATTGTAGCTCTCTCTTATCACAAACTAGTCTCTCTTTAATGCATCTGTTCCACTTACCAGACGTTTCCTCTTCCAAGCCAAAGCAGAGTAATAATCAAATTTGCTAAGCATAATTTGCAATTGCCTTCAAGTGTTGTCATCTGGGTCCCTAAATGACTCCACACGGTTGACGTGGCTCATTCTCGCAAAATATTCTGCTTGTCACGCTGGAATTGTGGCACCAGAGCACTTTTCATTTACCAAGAACAACAGGGCAGAGTATTGGCAACACTGGTTTGAGAATTTTATAGGCATGGGACAGTTTGAAAAACCGTAACACTTTCCATCTACGTCAATGCAGCCATCACTGACAATTGATCGTTCTGACTGGTAGTTAGCTAGAGATTCAACACACAAGGCAAGAAAATGAAGTGACCCAATTAAATAAAAAGAAGCCACACACATGTTCAGCTCATTTTGGTTTCTTCTCCTCACCTGCATATTGTTGCCACAGCCACCTGGACAGAACAGGGGACTTGGGTTTGCAATTACGTATTTGGGGTCCAAGTGTTGCTCCTATAATTCATTAATTCATACATTATCCATACTGCTTATTCTCATGGGGGTTGCAGGGGTTGGTCCAGTCAACTAGATTAGATTAGAACTTCATTTCATCCCGTATTTGGGAAATTCCCTTGTTTGCAGTTGCAAGACAGTAGCAAGCACAGACACAGAAGACACTGTAGACCTAGATAAAAAACGTATTTATAAAAATAAAAAAAAATAAAAAAAATACAGGCACCAGATGGTGGACACCCTTAAATAGTGGCCAGCCAATCGCAGGGCACAAGGAGATGGACAAACATTCACGCTTACACTCATACCTAGGGGCAATTTAGTTTGTTTAGACTACCATGCATGTTTTTTTAGGAGGAAACCAGAGTACCTGGATAAAGCCCACGCAAGCCAGAGAGAACGTGCAAACTCCACACAGGAAAGTCGAAACCCACCTCGCATCAAACCCTCCATCTTAGAACTATGTGGCCGACGCGCTAACCACTTGCCCACAAGGCCTCCTACAATTTTCTGTCAAAATTCAGCAAACTAGGATTCGGAACACACCAAATGACAAGCTTCGTCCTCAGTTTTAATTGTCAAGCTCACAGTGTCAAGTCCACGATAGACCAGACGTCTGTGTGGTAAAAGCCAAATGAACCATTCCGACATGTGATATCCCACCGCGGCCTTGTGGCTTAAGTCCTCCCGAGCGACAACTGTGAAGTTTGCAAGCCGTTTTCCATCAGGGTGCCGTCATATTCTACACTAGCAGGAATTCACACGTTTTTTTCCTCTCGGCCGTCTCATTGTTCAGGTATGAGAGGACTTTTCTGGATGTCAAAGCAAGCGCGCTACTTTTCCATTTTATCCAGGAAGCATTCCTCTGTAATGACAGAGGAAGTTACAGTACAAGCTGCTACACATAAACAGCAAGGCAAGAGAACCCACCCTGGGCTCACTTAAGTAATGTAGTCTGTTATTCTGAAAAAGTATTTCGAAGTGGATATAGAAGTACTTTTCAAAATAAATACAGTGGTACCTCTACGTACGATCTTAATTCGTTCCGGGACTGAGCTCGTATGTCGAGCTTCTCGTAACTCTAGTGAACGTTTCCCATTGAAATGAACTAAAAACAAATTAATTCGTTCCAGCCCTTTGAAAAAACACCAAAAACAGGATATTGGATTGGAAAAACAGGGGGGACTTTATCCATGGCAACGCACTCTTACGAGTGCGTTGCCACAAACAAATGTTAATTAACTTGGATTAATATATACAGACACACTCAAACATACGTTTAATGTAACTTTACACAAAACTTAATTCTAATTTTGTTTTAATCTTTTTTACTTTCGTTCTGCGGGTTAGCCACGCCTCCACCCTCACGTTCGCTATTGATGGGCTGTTTGCTGTTGTATTCCCTTCAAAATATTCCAAAAATGATGCACACAAATGTCCTCACAATAGGATAACGCACGACCACTTGCCAACGAGAAGTAGTCTTGAATGAGCGATCGCGGCAGCTAACAGGCTAAGGAAGGAAAAGCAGGAAATGCAACAGCTGCCTACCCACGTATTGATTGTGGGTAATGATAATGGTTTTATTCTGAGAAAGCGTGCCATTGGCTATCGGTGTTGTGTGCACAAGTATACTTCATTACCCAGAAAGCCCTATTTTTGCCCGTGCATGCACGTTGTGGGTTTTCTGGTCCATCTGTAGGGGAAACTCGTCTGAATAAATCGTTCAGTGCTCGTAGATATCTGTCATACACGAAAGAGATGCAGCCAAAAAAGACAGTGCGCTACAATGATAAACAGCCTCTCATGTCATGGACACCTGGCTTTCTCGCATCTCGAAAATTTTCTCATATCTAGAGCGAATTATTTGCTCGAAATTTTCCTCGTATCTCGAGCATCTCGTAGGTAGAGATGCTCGTATGTAGAGGTACCACTGTATGACGTTAATATTGCTCGTTCAACCCACCATGAAATCACATCACCCAAATCGATAATAGAAGTCCCTTTTGTTTCCAGTCTGGATGTATAGAAAAAGCAAATCACATTATCTAGTCATGTTTACAGTTTCTTAGAGGAAATCTAAGTGCCTAATGAATGAAAACGAATTTTTGACTCAGCAAAATAATCAATTGTGCTCTGCAATGGGTCCATTTGCAAGTTTCCTCTGGATAAAAGGGAAGAAAATGTAACAATACCCGCACAATCACAAGATGATCTGATATGACATATTGATGCAAAATGTCTGAATACATCTGGTGTAATTTGATGAAACTTTTGAATTTAATTAGATTGGACGACAGGTTAATTATTCATCCAATCCGTTTACAAATCACCACAACACTTATCTTCATTAAGGTCAACGTCAGGTGAGCTCGTGTTGATAGCAGCTGACTTTAAATCATAAGCCAGCAACAGGGCCCATTGAAACAATTGTGTAGTGCCTTCCCTAATCAGGAAAAAATGGGGAGAAAAAAGTCATTGCCTCAATGATTTTTTTTAAACTTCAAAATATCCATTCATCATCAATTTCCAAATGGTTTACTTGCTGTGGAAGTACAAGATCAGTCACTAAATTAAGTTTTTGTTTCTTTGTTTGTTTTTTAGTAACCAAAAAGGGTCAGTCCCTTTTTAAAGTGATCTGCGATCAAAAACGGACAAAGCTTTTTTGGTTACCTCGCACCCACAGAGGTCTATTGCTGCCCCAGTGGTAGTCTTTTCCTGTTTTATTGCTTTATTCACGTTTATCACGGTTTTGGCAACGTTCGACAATGAAAAGCCAGATGAATATGGTTTCAAGAGTCTTGAAAGGGGTGCGTCAAGTAAACTAGTTGTTTGTGTGCTTAGTGAGCCGCTAATGTAAAAAGAATATAAACAGCAATATAGTGACAGCCTTCACTTCCGGTCAAATGGCCACACCCCCCGCAGACAGGGCGTCAGTGCGGCCGTGTGAGGAAAGCGTGGCCTGAAGCGAGAAAAACACGACCACACAAGTTTGATTTAATAACACATGCACACCTTTCAAATTAAATATCAAGCCCTGGAAGCCCAAGTAGTCTGCTGTCAAAATACATGTAATAAGCATAGAAGATTTTCCTTAGTGAGTGGTAATATGTTTAAAAAAATAAACACTGTACGTTGTAATCAGTTTCAAAGTGATTCTCTAATTCAAAATTATGCACCATAGGTTGGGATAAAAACTAACAAAAACCCTGCTTATAAACCCTTTACATGGACAAAAGTTTTACTTGAAATTTTAAGGCACATTTGTTTAAAACACTGTCCAAAACCCTAATTTAAAATGATAGACTGTGCTATAAACCTTACTTTTGTGACTCTAGCTCATTTTAAATCACGAAGCCAGGCTTCGAATTGGAACATAAAAGCTTTGATTTTGTCCCAGTGTTATAGTTATCCTACCATTACTTTAATCATATTAAGTTAAGGTTAAAAAGATTTTTGAGATTATATGTCATTGCAATGAGTAACATTAACTAATGGTAAAAAATGATTATCTTAAGTAAATAAAACTTTTTTACTCTAGTGAAGTCACAACTTTCTGCTTGATGAACACAAATAATTATTTCTGAGGTCATCCGAGCAACATTGTAATTAAGAACTGGTGAGTCAATATTTTGAAATGACTTCATGTCGAAATATTTTTAATTAAAAAAAATATGACCAGCAAAGTGTGTTTACACTCAACATGATAAGCAACTATGATCTCCTGGTAACTTCTCCCTTATTTTAAAGTCCCTCAAATCACTCATAATGAGTTTATTGATTGATACCATTGACAGTGGCAGATGCCCAATTCATTTTAACAGTGCTGTTAATGGCATCTAAAATGGGGAAAACATGGCCAGAAGCATTTAAATCCAGTTAAGAGTTGGGAGTTCCCTTCACAACTACCAACAATTAGTGACAATAACGGGCCTGGGGGGAAAACTAAGTTAAAAGTAACTTCAAGTTTGCATCGAGGCACATTTAGAAAGCACTTTCCAAACATTGATTCCAAGTATTTCCAGGTCAATTGCTCGGGTAGGAAAGGAAATAGTAATGCCAAGTGTCCCCCACTTTTCCCAAGTGACCCCCAAATCACAATCCTCTTGTCTAGATCGCCTTTTTGTCCTTTTAAACCTTGTAATTTGGAACATTACTAACTAAGGGAATCACAAGGAGCGAGCACAATGGAAACTTGGCGAATTGTTGTAAGTTTGCCATGTGGCGTGCGCATGCGCACGACCAACCGCCCCCCCTCACTTGGCGTCCCCAAAGCTAGAGCAACAAGTCGGCTAGTTAGCCAGGCGTGCTAAGATGCTAAAAACAAGAAGACGACTGTAGTTACCTTGGCGATGGCCTTTTTGTACCTCATGACGGCTTGTTGGACGAGCGCGTGCACGTGAATGTTACCATCCCCGCACGGCACGACCACGCGCGTGCGTCCGAAGCACACCGTCACTTTCATGGTGTCCTTCCTCACCCGCTCGAAGCTCCCGAGCCCGGCGAGAAGAGTCGGAATAAGTCCACGAGCTGCATGGGGCGATGTGGACCAAAATGGGGGTCTCGGATCAGTTCGTTCCCCGGCTTTTAAAGTGTCGATTTGTCTCCCCCGCCGCCAGACGACATGATTGTTTGCTATGAGCTTCTCTTCCTCTCTCGCTCTCTTTTCGGACCACCTGTTTTGTGGAGCTCGTTATGTCTATCCTCCTCCTACTCTTTTTCCTTCGCTTCCCGAGCTCGTTCACGACGCTTCCCAGCGCGTGCACGCGGGATGGGGCGTTCAGGCCAGCTCGGACAATTGCCTACTTGCAAAATTCACCTTATTTATGATATAAATTGTAGTATACACGAAAAAAAATACTATTTTTTTGTCATTAAAAAATATAGTAAAGACCTACCGTGCATATATGTGTACATCACATTTAGAGTCAAGTAGGCCACCATTTTCACATTTTGGAAAATAGTTAAAGATTATTGTGATTTTAAAAGGATTTTTTCCAAAAAGCTTAAGCAGCAAATAGATTATTGAAATGTTAATAAAACAAAAATAAGATAACTACAATGAATAAAACACTATACACGCTTGATTCCAATAAAAAAGTAGTATTGATTTTGTTGTTGTTGTTATATATAAATTATACAATAATAATTAATATATAATAATTAATATATTTATACATTTAACCTGTTTTAATAATTGAGGTAATGGAGGGCGTTTGCATACATCGATCATCAATACAACAAAACCCCGTAATTTCAAAGCCACTGTAAATATCTATATTGACAAAAAGCAGGCACATTCTAAAGAAGACATTAATATTATTTGAAATTGTATTCACATTTTTATGCCCAAACATGCACCCATTCATTTTCAACAATTCTTATCCTTATCAGGGTCGTAGGGTGCTGGAGCCCATCCCAGCAGACTTCAGTGAAAGGCAAAGTACTATTATATACGTAAACTGTGTTCGAGACATAGACAAATACAAGCACAAATAAGAACTCTTCAAAAATGATATCAAAACTTTTTTGTACCAACTATTGTTATCTTTTACGGAATTTTCAATGCATTCCTTTGCTTTTTTATATTATTTATGTGGAAACATGGCCCTCGCTAAAATGTCAAGTCGCTCTCATAATATTGTGGTAAAAATATAAACAACGATCCGGGTCAGAAGTGTTGTTTGTGTATTCTTTTATTATCAACGCTGCTTATATTTAAATGCAATACATGAAGAGATGACATTTATAAACGTTGAAATACAATAGTACTATGTATTGTTTATTTAATAATAAAAATGTTTTAAAATAAATGAAACATTTAGCACTCTTTTTGTTTTTATCTGTATGTTAACGTTGCCATTTTTCCAAACAGACTAACTGAACAAAAATTATTTCTAAAGTTGACGTAATGGTGAAGAGCAATAAGAAATTCCACTATAGTGTGGAACAAAAACATTTTTGATTGGGCAGCGCCCTCTAAAGTAATGCAAATGCATAACAACTTCTGTGTTCGCTTGTTGCTGTGGCAACGCCTCTTCATTTAATCGCTAGACCACAATGGATCCCCAACCACCTAAAAACGGTTCCGCACGATGGCTTATGCTTTACTGAATCCACAACGTTAAAAATATGTAAAATGGCTTTTTTTTAACGCTTGGACACATCCAGGTTGTTAAATGAGGGTTTTACTTAAAAGTTTTGAAAGACATGCAAAAGGGATTATCGAAAGTGGCCCAAAAGATGACAACCCGCGGGATAATATTACTTTATATTACTTTTTTTGCGTTGATTAGTATTTCAAATTGTCCCCAAATAACTATAACTGTACAGGCCACTTTACTGTATATTGTTAGACACTTCTTTTGATCACTTGGTTTTCTCCGGGTACTCTGGTTTCCTCCCACATTCCAAAGACATGCATGGTAAGCTGATTGGACACTCTAAATTGCCCCTATGTATGAGTGTGAGCGTGTTTGTCTCCCACCAAATCAGGGTGTCCCCTGCCTCTGGCCCCAAATCAGCTGGAATAGGCTCCAGCACCCCCCACGACCCTAGTGAGGATAGCGGTTCAGAAAATGAAGTCAAAATGTGGGTTCCAATTGAGGATTTAAGGGTAAAGTTAATAATTCGAGTTTAAAAAAATGTTTTGAGTGATTGACAGCGTTTCAAAGAAAAGTTAGTGTTTGGATAGAGGATTTGAATGTATTGTTTTAGGGATTTGAATCACAATTCAACACGCAAGTCTTCCTAACTTGACCTATAAGTCATATTTTGTGGCCCCGGCCCCTTTTGCGGTAGCAGCCAATCAGAGCGCCGTCTTGTTTGTCGGTTCCTTCCAGTTGCGTCACTGCTTCTAAAAATAAGCACGACCACCCCTCCCTCCTTGACATTTTGTTCCTCTGAAAGAGGAGGGGCTACAAACCCAGCGCGTCCACACTGACTTCAGCGAGCGCAGGTGACGTCACGGTGACGTCAATGTCGGTAATTGTAATCCGGCAGCGAAGTTGACGAACCGCCAGAGACGACGCAAAACCGCCGGAGAAGCGAGAGCGGCGCGCCTTTGAGATTTTAGCCGGCCAGCGAGACCGCGGAGGCGCTTTGTTATTTGTTTCCTTTCTTTTTGTTCGGTTCTGGCTCACTGGGGAACAACAATGGCCGTCACCGGGGATGAGACCGAGTCAGGTAAAGTTTTTGGGCAAGCCACTTTGTCCCTTTTTCGCTTTAGTAACATTGTCTTTAAAGTTGCTTCCTCTTCGTCGTCGTCCTCCTGCTCTGGCTCTTTTGCGCATGCGTATTTGAACCACTGATCAACAAGTCCAAATGCGACGGTTCCAACTGGATATTACAGCGCTAGTTTGTACCTATTCATTCACATTTAAACAGTTATTGGGCGTGTTGCGTGAGCCGCGTGCTATTTTTGTGTTAACATGTGGCAAAAAAAGTTAGTTCGCCCGTCTGCTAGCGAGCAACACGTTGTTGTTAGGCAAACTGATCTTCAAGGAAGCCAGGGGGGCGGGGATTGGCTGAAAAAAATGCTGCTTTGACGTCATCGTGGCTTCCTGGAACAGAAGGAGGGTGGACTGAAAGACGCATGCAGTGACGTAATCACGACCCTCTGCGTGAGTGGGTTAGGCTGAGTCATCATTCATTCCAAAGCGCACCTTTTGAGTTATATAATCAATTTTAACAAATTCCATCCCAAAAGAAGTGTATTTAAAAGTCGTTAGTGATTAGAAAATAGGGAATAAGTCATAGAGTTGACTATAATTTGATGGTGGTAACAATGTGTCCCCCCGCCCCAGCGGCCACAGGTGACATCCCTGCCTGCCAGTTGCGCTCACCCACCTTAGGCCTGAGCATCGTGATGGCGGCGGCATCCCCGGGCCCCACGCACAGCCCCCTGCCGCACCACACTGAGGAAGTCACTCGCAAGAGAGAGGTCCGGCTAATGAAGAACAGGTAGGCGAGCAAGTTGAGATGTAACTCGCGTACCCTCTCTGAAAAAACTTTTTTTTTACCCATCTCTAATAATCGACTTTTTTTTCAGAGAGGCTGCACGAGAATGCCGAAGGAAAAAGAAGGAATACGTCAAATGTCTGGAGAACCGCGTTGCCGGGCTGGAGAACCAAAACAAGACGTTGATTGAGGAGCTCAAAGCCCTCAAAGACATTTATTGCCACAAGGGGAATTAAGACCGAGCAATACCCGTCCCCCTTTTTCCACCCCAGACAGATACCCCCCACCCCCCACTCCATGTCCCAGCAGTGCTCGTTCTGGTTTGGACTCCGATCCAAGGATTTGAAGAAGAAAAAACGCGCTTGTGGCATGTTGGCTTTAATTCCTGATGTTTTTAGTCGAAGTAATGTACGTTATCTGCATGACTTTGTTTCCTGACCTATGAATCAGAATTTGGGGGCGCAGTGGCTTTTATAGGTTTGATAAAGTCCAGAAGTCACCAATAATGTTCCCACTTAACAACAACATCAAGAAGCTCATTGGCTGCCATTGACGGCAATTAATGTGCAATCCATTTTGACCCGCAGATTTAAAATCAATTGGACATCTATCGCTGTCAATGGCGGTGTATGATTTAAAAACCAGGGGTTGCAATGAAAACAGCCGCGCTAAAGATGCTAAGCTTAATCCTGCTAAATGCTAACCAAGACGGTCTGTTTTGTCACAAAGTGTCGTTTTTTTGTGTATGAAACCCTGCAACACGCTGCGCTAGCATTAGCATTGGCCAAGCTGAGATGTCAACATTAATGCTGTACTCCTGCCACTGAAGTCATTGTTTCTTTAATAGTTCTTTTTTTATAGTTAAATTGTTCCAAATGTACCTTAATGAATCCACACAGGAGTATTATTTTTTTCTATTTGGGCTCAGCTGTCCCTGACTGCTCTTATAAGCACAATTCTATCAAAACCAGTCAGTCTCTAACGTCAGGAGATCCATTCATGTGCTTTTCTGGCGTCTTATATTCAAGATTTTGAAGTTCACTTGTTACATAATGTTTGTTCAAGTTGCTAAATTAATCCTTCAAAGCACAATCACCCAAAAGCAGTCAGTTGATTTTTGTTGTTCTTTTTTTTAAATCCCTCTTCAAAACATGAGAGTCCCAATTGTCTTTTTCTGCATTTCTTTTGTTTCATTGTGATGTAAATAAAGTATTTTTGTGGTTAAAAGGTGTCACTTTGACCTTTTGTGTGTGAGATGGCAATGATGTCAATATAAAAGCCCCAAAGTGTGAAAGAAGGATCTATTGTTAGTCAATTTAAGAGTGGGTAGTGATCAATGGACTGGTCTCAAGTCAGTCTGGTATCTCTATCTAACATACGCCTATAAAAATGTAGTGTCCTCAATAATGCCAACATGTTTTTGGAAACATGAAACAGAAGAAATCTTGCCAAAAAAGTCAGTCTGAAGTGCTAACCACAATTATACCCTGTTTCTTGGTCATATTTTTTTCCTAAAAATGTGTGCAGTTGGATATATATAATTTGTTGCCTCACCAAGGACGCTCCTCAGTGGTTTCCAGGGCAACCAGGCTCGGAACAGATGACGCAGGAAATAACAATTTTGCTCTCTCACACTGCACTTAGGAGTACGGTTAATGAAGCAGAAAAAAAAGATGCACTTATTGTTCAAATGTAATCAAATTACGTTTGCAAATAGTGTCCTTGCTGTTTTACTGTTAAAATATGGCATTCTTAATGTTATTCCCTCCAACAAACATTCTGATGGCACTGTAAATGAGTGGAATTTTCCACACACACATCAAAAAATGTCAACGGTAATGATAATTTTCCTTCTTATCAGTATTTTGTATTTTGTCAACTGAAACCCCGCTCAATAACATCGAAAAAGTTAGAAAAAATATTCTCAAAATATTTCTCATACCATTACAAAAAATAAAACACGTGTAAGTATTGATGCTACTTCAAAATCATTAGAGAAAAAAAATATAAATAAAATCTTATAATAAAAATAATTTCAGACATGAAAAATGTACACAGCCCTTTTCAATTAAATATAAAATCCTTAAAATACTTTTCGTCGGCCTCATAGTTCTAGTGTCGTGGGTTCGATCCCAGGTTAATTCTCACTGTGTGGAGTTTGCATGTTCTCCCCGGGCCTGCGTGGGTTTTCTCTACTCTTGTTTCCTCCCACATTCCAAAAACATGCATGCTAGGCTGATTGGACACGCTAAATTGCCCCTAGTTATGAGTGTGAGCGTGAATGGTTGTTTGTCTCTTTGTGTTCTGGCCCGAAGTCAGCTGGGATAGGCTCCACCACCCCCCGCGATCCTACAAACAGCAGCTTGACCACCCCGATGGAGTCTTTATTGTCGCTGGTGACTTCAACAAAGCATGTTTAAAGACTGTTCTGCCTAAGTTTATCCAGTACGTGAAGTGTCACACCAGAGGAGATAAAACTCTAGAGTCTAGACCAGGGGTCGGGAACCTTTTTGACCGAGAGAGCCATAAACAATTCATATTTTCTAATGATATTTCTTGAGAGCCATTCTCAGAATAGAAAAGTAAAATTACATGAAAATTTGTGATCTTTTTGTCCTTTCACCACTTTTAAGTATAAAAAGTCTCCTAATTCTTTTGACAACATTTTTATGACGTTGCTAATAAATCAGTATCAATGATATCATGCATGCAGAAGTGTAATCAAAAACAAAATTATGATTAAAGTGGTGGTAGAGGTAGTGTCAACGCCACAATGATGCTCCTATTAGTATGTTCGGGACTCAGCTCTCTCACCATTGATTTTCATATTTTACCTGAGAGCCATATGCACCCATGGAAAGAGCCACATATGGCTCCCGAGCCATAGGTTCCCTACCCCTGGTCTAGACCATGCTTATTCTAATATCAAACATGCTTATAGAGCCACACCCCTCCCTCACCTTGCTGGATCCGACCATCTCTGCCTGTCCCTCACCCCCTCATACTCCCCACTCCGGAGGCTAACAAGGCCACAAATAAAGATATTAAAAACATGGCCCGAGGACGTCCTTTCTCAACTGCAGGACTGTTTTTCCCGCACCATTTGAGCCACCTGGAGCACCATGGGAACTACGTGAGGATGCTTTTCATTGCTCAGCTTTCAACACTATAATACCGGACATTCTGGCTGACACACTCTCCCACCTTGGACTATCCTCTTCCATCTTCTACTGGATTAAGAACTTCTTAACCAACCGTCCACAAACTGTTAGACTTGGTCCCCACCTCTCTTCCTCCATTACACTGAGCACTGGCTCCCCTCAAGGCTGTGTACTGAGTCCTCTTCTGTACTCCCTGTTCAGAAACGACTGTACACCGACCCACCAGTCTAACTACATCATCAAATTTGCCAATGACACCACTGTGGTCGGACTCATCTCAGGAGGGGATGAGTCGGCCTACAGAGATGAGGTCAACAAACTGTCTTTGTGGTGCTCGGTGATTTTAGAATTTACTTAGCCAGGATGTGACTTTTTGTACTTTTATATTCCTATTTATGTTTATTTTTATTTTTTTAACTGGGAAAACGCACTTTGTGGAGTAGCACCACAAATTTCGTTATACACAGCTGTGTATGATGACAATAAAGGCTTTTGATTTGATTTGATAGTGACGATAAAGTGGTTCAGAAAATGAGATGAGAACTTAAACAGGTTTGTGGCTAATCAAATACATATTTTCCCTACTTTGTATACACAACAAACACAAATCAGACCATCATACTAATATTAGTGTGGGTGTGATTGGCTGTCCATCTCCTTGTCCCCTTGTGAGGACAAAGTGGTTCAGAAAATTAATGAATAAATACTAGTCAGAATAAGCTGTTAATAAAATAACATTTCTGTTCAATAATTACAGTTTTACAGATATTTCTAGTGTATTTGGTTACCACTAATGAAAAAAATGAAATGGAAAAAATGGAAAAAAAATCTACAAATACAATAGAAAATATTCGTATTTTTTGGGGAATAAATTATGGGTTTTACAATTATTAAGTGTGTTGTGTTTAGAAATGTATCGTTGATGAATGCACCCAGTCATTTAGTGACCAACAGATGTCAGCATTGCACTTTCTCATTCTTTCTTGTGATGGTTTTAAAATCAATATTGATTCCCACTTTTGTCACCAGCTTGCCCAGAAAATAGGACAAAAGGCCAATATTTTGGGAAAAGAAAGAGGAAATTAAAAACAAGATTTGCAATTAAGTCAGGTAAAATTATAAACAAGGTTTCCAATTTTAATTTGCTGTCATTTAATGGTTTTAGGCTTTAAAGGGTACAATGGGGTTACTGTGGAAAATTGACTAAGTCGTCTGTAATTGAATTCTTTTCAATATACCGATGAGAAATGTATATTAGGATACAAAGATGTGCGTGAAAGAAGAAGAAAGGAAGAAGGGAAGGAGATAAATGGATTTACATACTGTATTTCCATTAGCCTTTTTTTTATCACTACAGCCCGAGGAAAGAGAAGACAAAACGGGTCTGAATTCACTGAAATGTTTACATTGTCTTGGAGATCACTGTTGTTTTCCACTAGTTACATTTTGTCAAAAAGAGTGACACATTTTTCATTTTTTGCTTACGTGAAAAACAACACCTTTTGCATGCCAGTGGATACAATGTTTTATTCATGCATTATCCGAGCTGCTTATCTTCGCATTGGTCGCAGGGGTGCTGTAGCCAATCCGAGCCAACAAATGTCAGTAGGCGATTGGGGTACACCCTGAATTGGTTGCCAGCCAATCACAGGGCACAAGGAGACTGACAACCATAAATGCAAACACTCATATCTAGTAGGGCAACTATTGAGTGATTAGTCATCTTAATATAGGTTTTTGGGATGTGGGAGGAAACCGGAGAAAATTGAGGAAAAACCCCATTTGTGTTGAAACAATATTTTCACCATTAGTATTGTTCTAAAAAATGTGATTTGTATATTTAGATTCGTTTCACATGAACGTCCTCTATATGGGGCATTGTTTAATCCTTAAAATTATCACCGCTATTCCCACCAGCACAAACAGAGAACTCCAAAATTGTTCCCATCTACAATCTTCAACTGAATGTTCTCTTTTCATTGTGTATTTTTATGTGCATGTTTAAATTTGATTTGACAGAAAATCGTTTACCACAAGTTAAGCACGCAAAAGGTTTCTCTCCAGTGTGTGTTCTCGTGTGCAATGTTAAACTTGACTTCACAGCAAATGTTTGACCGCAAAGTGAGCAGGCGAAACGTTTCTCACCAGTGTGTGTTCGCGCGTGTGCCGTTAAATTTCCCTTTCTAGTGAAACTTTGACCGCAATCTGAGCAGAAAAAAGGTTTCTCACCAGTGTGCGTTTTTGTATGTGCTGTTAAAGTTCCTTTCTGAGAGAATTTTTGACCGCAAACTAAACAGGCAAAAGGTTTCTCTCCAGTGTGTGTTCTTGTATGCAAAGTTAAACTTGACCTATCAGCAAAGCTATTACCACAAAATGAACAGACAAAAGGTTTCTCTCCAGTATGTCTTCTTGCGTGTGTTGTTAAAGTTCCCTTTAAAGAAAATCTTTGGCCGCACACTAAGCAGGCAAAAGGTTTCTCTCCAGTGTGCGTTCTTGTGTGTTTTGTTAAGCCCGACTTGACAGAAAACATTTGACCGCAAACTGAGCAAGCAAAGGGTTTTTCACCAGTGTGTCTCCTGGTGTGTTTCGTCAAACCTGACTTTACGGAGAACGTTTGACCGCAAATTGAGCAGGCAAAGGGTTTTTCTCCTGTGTGCGTTCTTGTGTGTTCTTTTAAACTACATTTCATCGAGAAGCTTTTATCACAAATTGAGCAGGCAAAAGGTTTCTCGCCGGTGTGCGTTCTTGTGTGCATGATTAAAGTTGACCGATCGGAAAAGCTATTACCACAAACTGAGCAGACAAAAGGTTTCTCCCCTGTGTGTGTTCTTGTGTGAGTTGTTAAACTTGACTTTTCAGAAAAGCTTTTCCCGCAAATTGTGCACGCAAAAGGTTTTTCTCCAGTATGTGTCCTTGTGTGTATTCTCAACGTACCTGCGTCATAGAATCTTTTTCCACAAATTGAGCATGAAAAGGGTTTTTCTCCAGTGTGTGTTCTTGTGTGTATTGTCAAACTTAGCTTTACGGCGAATCTTTTACCACAAATTGAGCAGGCGAAGGGTTTCTCTCCAGTGTGTATTCTCATATGAACATTCAAATTCCCCTTTAAATTAAATCTTTTCCCACACTGTGAACATTTCCAGCATTTGTCATCTTTGGGACATGTCCTATCATCAGGAGAGTGTAATCTCAAATCCTCACTGTCTGATAGTGGAGCCATAAGACTGTTGGCTTGTGACGGACTACAATGCTCTCCGTCACTTTCTGTAGTAATGTGATGACTTGCGCTACTGCTTGGAGATTCTGCCTCTCTGTTCTCCTCACTAGGACCCTCGTCCGAATCTTTCCTCTTAAACGGGATAAAAGTGATATTATATTTCTCTTCCTCCTTGAAGTTGGGAGGCTTTGGGTCTTCTTTCTCCTTAATGTACACAGGCCATGGTTTGTCTTCTTCTTTGGCAATTGGGAACTTTACCTCTTCCTTTTTAACATTTGGGAACTCTGATTTTTGTATCTCAGCGTGCAGATATTTTTCACGGATGTCTGCAGGACAAAAAAATAAACAAAAAGAAATTAATTTGCATTGCAGTCAGATTTTTTTCATGCCATGACTTTGATGTTGAGGATTATTATTTGATTCATGAAATTCTGCGCCATGACACAAATTTTTAACTTCAATTAACAGATGGAAATGAAGCTTTGAAAAAAGGAACCTATTTTACAAGGACTGGGACGCATTCACGCAGTTTTGAATCCAAACAAGACGGAATGTCACACTGCACAATTTTATGCTACACAGCGATTACAACAGTACTTTTATTAGCTTTATATCTTTCAAATGGGTATTTATCTTTCAGTTTATTTCATCAGAATATGAAATATGTACACTTTGGCGCTCCACTGTTGTTGTTTTTTCTTACTCCTTTAGGACTGCCCACACCTGTTTTGTCTTGCGGCTGCTCGCCAACCGGGTGGAGAATGTGACGACTTTGTTGCTCCTTCTGCTCTTTTCTTCCACAAAGTAGTTCATCCACGTACCCTGCTGTCGGCCTTGCACACATTTTCACGCTTTTTCCCCTCTAACAAGCGCGTCTCTGTGTTAGCGGCTAGTTAGCTAAGCTAAGCTAACCAGGCTGAGAAGCTTCAACGCTCACCAAAGTGTGTAAAAAAAGACGAAATGATAGGACGTATAGGCTAGTAAAGTAGTAATTGCCGTACTAAGCCGAGTTTTTAACCCGTTGAAAAAATACTTAAGAGGAGTAATTTTATCCCACGAAGAGAAAGCAGCACGAAGGAAAGCAGATGGACACCGGAAGTTGTGCCGTGTCCATCGACTGTAAAATAACTGCAATAAGGGACGGTCGTCTGATTGGGGAGGTGATATCAGTGCATAGATTATTCCGCGCCTCTCACTTGGCATTGATTTTGTTCGGAAAATGTTGTTTGTGTTAAAAAAACAACAACTGTGATCTTTCACTAGTTTCCGCATTGCTGCTGCTCTTATTTTATTTGCGACGCACCCCTATACATGATGATGTATTGGTTTAGTCCATAACATTTTTTCTCCGTTATTTTTTATTTAACAATTTTCTTTATTAGTTACAAAACAATCCATACGCGTATACATTTTCTAATATTATAGCAAAAAGATACAAAGAAAGAGCATAGTTGTTTTTAAGAAACATTAAGTTGTGGAAATGTATAATTTATGTCTATATACTGCCATTCCTCCCATATTTGGAGGTCCACCACTGTCAATGACAATATATATATATATATATATATATATATATATATATATATATATATATATATATATATATATATATATATATATATACATACATATATATACATACATATATAAATATATATATATATATATATATATATATATATATATATATATATATATATATATATATATATATATATTCCCGTAAAGACAAAATAATTTTAACAAATGTCTTTATTTACAAGTTTAAAATATCACAATTCATAAGACAATGGTTTTCTGTACCCAGAATACCATCATTAAACTAGCTTGCAGAGTTTATTCACAAGATTATTGTTTTATTGAAGCTTCAAGGATCACACGTGTCTCTTAAAAAATCAAGCTAAATAATACTTCAGACACACTTCAAGTGGATGTTTTCATCCCCAATATGTGTTCTTGCATGTCTTCTTAAGCTTGCTTTGTCAAAAAAGCTTGTACCACAAACTGAGCATGCAGGTTGTTCACCCGTGTGTGTTTTGGTGTGTGCTGTTAAACGGCCCTTTTGAGTGAAACTTTGACCACAAACTGTACAGGAAAAAGGTTTTGCACCAGTGTGTGTTACTGTGTGGCATTTTAAACTCGACCTATCCGAGAAGCTTTTCCCACAAACTGAGCAAACAAAAGGTTTTTCACCTGTGTGTGTTCTTGTGTGAGTTGTTAAGCTCGACTTCACAGAGAAGCTTTTCCCACAAACTGTGCATGGAAAAGGTTTGTCTCCAGTGTGCGTTTGAGTGTGAGATTTTAAACTTGACTTATTCGAATAGCCGTTACCACACACTAAACAGGCAAAAGGTTTCTCACCAGTGTGTGTTCTCGTATGAATTGTTAAACGTCCCTTTTGAGTGAAACCCTGACCACAAATTGAGCAGACAAAAGGTTTCTCTCCAGTGTGGGTTTTAGTGTGTGCTGTTAAGGTTCCCTTTTGAGTGAATGTTTGGCCGCATATCGAGCAGGCAAAAGGTTTCTCACCAGTGTGTATTCTTGTGTGTAGTGTTAAACTTCCTTTTTCAGTGAAACTCTGACCACAAAGTGAGCAGGAAAAAGGTTTCTGGCCAGTATGCGTCCTTGAGTGTACTCTCACCTTTGACTTTTCAGAGAAGTTCTTACCGCAAACTGAGCAGGCAAAAGGTTTTTCTCCACTGTGTGTTCTTGCATGTTGTGTTAAATTTGACTTTCCTGAGAAGCTTTTACCACAAATTAAGCAGGTAAACGGTTTCTCACCCGTGTGTGTTCTTGTGTGTTTCGTCAAAACTGAATTTACAGAGAACCTTTGACCGCAAATTAAGCAGGAGAACGGTTTCTCTCCGGTGTGGGTTCTTGTGTGCGATTTTAAACTACTCTTCATTGAGAAGGTTTTACCACAAATTGAGCAAACAAAAGGTTTTTCGCCAGTGTGCGTTCTTGTGTGCATGACTAAAGTTCCCCTTTCAGAGAAGCTCTTACCACAAATTGAGCAGACAAAGGGTTTCTCTCCAGTATGCGTCCTTGAATGAGTTGTTAAACTCGATTTTCCAGAGAAGCTTTTGCCACAAACTATGCATGCAAAAGGTTTCTCTCCAGTGTGCGTCCTTGTGTGTATTCTCAAAGTTCCCACATCATAGAATCTTTTTCCACACACGGAACAGGAAAAAGGTTTTTCTCCCGTGTGTGTTCTTGTGTGTATTGTCAAACTTAGCTTCACGGAGAATCTTTTACCACAAATTGAGCAGGCAAAAGGTTTCTCTCCAGTGTGTATTCTCATGTGGACATTCATATTCTCCTTTAAAGTAAAACTTTTTCCACAGTGGGAACATTTCCAGCTTTTGTTATTAGTGTGAGACGTCATGTTGTTGTGTTCAAAATCTTCCTCTTCCATGTTGGGAAAATGTGACAGTGTGTCATCACTATCTGATAGTGGAGCGATGAGGCCCTCACCTTGTGATTGTTCGCAGTGGTCGCCATCACCTTCTTTTGACATGTATTGATGTAACCTCGAAGGCTCTGCCCCCATGTTCTCATTTTCACTCGTAACCTCATCTTCATCTTCACTCTTAAGAGGAACAAGTGTGATATCATAGTCTTCTTCTATTTTACGTTTCTGGGGCTCTAGCTCCTCTTCCTCTTGAATGTAAGTGGACTCTGGCTTGTCTTCTTCTTGAACAACTGGGTACTCGTCAGCTTCCTTTTTAACACAAGAGAATTTTGTCTCATGTATCACAGAGTGGAATTTTCCCCCCCTGATGTCTGCAGGATGCAAAAAGACAAACATTTGAATTATAGTCACATAACCTTTACAAACCATTGTAACCTGTTTTTTTTTCTAGAGCAGGGACAGAGCCCTTTTTGATAAATTAATTCACTTAATTGCATACAAGCACCAGTTTTAAAGCAAAAATAATTTTATTTTAATTACCATTTTGCATTTCGAATACATTTTCAGAAAATTCTAAAACAGAGGTGCTTTAAAATGATAGCAGCTCTCATGGTGCACTCCAATATATCCAAAAAGTGAGAGAAAACACTAAATATTCTTTTATTTAGATTTCAAAAAATGTTTATGTTAATGTTTTATTGTGAGAAATGGAAAACATTAAATATTTCCTTTTTTATCTTTTACTTATTTGTCTTTCATTTGAAAAAGAAAAGAACAGTTAATCTTTAACTCTTTTTTTTTAAACTTACCTTTACAAATTAAAGTGGACAACAGGAAATGTTCTTTTCGTTTAGATTTAAAAAAAATGCTATATTTTTAATTTAAAAAACATTTTTGGGGGATTAGAATTTTGTTTGTTCATTTTTTTAAAGGCAAATAAATAAAAACAAAGGAAAACAAGTTAAAATGTATTTGTAATTTTCGTATGAATGTGATGAAGAAAAAAATGAAGACGATACACATGATTTATTATGACGGGCAGCACAAATTGATGTGGCGGACCGAATCTGTCTTCTTTTGACAATTTATAGGAAAGACTAGCCAAACCTGTTTTGTTTCGAGGCTGCTTGCAAACAGCGTCCACCATTTGACGACCTTGTGCCACCTTCTTCTCCTTTCTTCCACACAGTAGTTCCTCCATTACCGGCCTTGTATACATTTCCACAATCCCAGCACTTTTGACACTTGTGCTTGAGCAACAAACGCGCTGAGCTCTGTTAGCGGCGAGCTAAGCTAACTAGCAGAAAAGCTTCAACGCAGCGGTGACTCCAAATTCAAAACATAAAAAATGACGTTAAAGCCCAGTGAAGCAGCTTACTGTGTTGAGGCCCCAACTTGGCCAGAACCAGCAAATGGCGGAGAATTACCCATTTAAATGTTCGTAAATATCAAAGGAATCGGAAACCTCAAACCCTGCATGAGACTTCATGAATTCCACTGCTGGGAAATAGGGAAAATGGTACTGCCACCGATACGTTAATTTTCCCAGGCATGTATTTTATTTAGGAAAAAAAGTCATTTTTATCGCACCGCAAACTATTAATAGTTCCTGTATTGTTTTAAACAACTATTTTCTCAATTTTATTTATCGATGTACCCCTTATAAGGCGGTGAGTTGGACTCGTCCACGTCACGTGACAGGCAAGCATGCGCCCTGAAGTTAAATGTCATTTAAAAACAAAAACCTTGATTACTTGTGCTGTACCAGTGAACTCCACAAATAACGTAGATGAGCGTTGTGGGAAAATAGCATTTAAATATGAAATGTTAAATGAAACAAAACTCCAAAGCATAGCACAAACAAAAATAAATAATCAATAAGTAATAAACTACTTATTTACTTATGGATTATTATTAGTTATTCCCATTATTTATTGATTATTTGTCTGTTTGTTGTTATTAGTGCACTTCATGGTGAAGCTTCAAATCTCAATATTCATGTATAATGACAATTAAATAGGTTCAATTCAAACAATGGCACGTGATTTCCACTGCATTTACCATACAAGTACTAATTTGTAATTGCGAGATAGCTCAAGACGATACAAGCATCTGATACTTTCTCATTGTGCCAAAGGCTCCAACTGATTGTTTTTTTTCCGGCTGCCAAAGTAGTGAAATACTTTTAATTCTGGATTTGTTTGTGTGAACCACTCTCAAAATTTTCAGACACCTTTTCAATATTTTCCCATTATTCCAAAAATCCACCCCCCCCCCCCCCCCCCAAAGAACAAAAGGAATGACATTCAACATTTACTACATCCAAGGTAAATATACATTATTATTATTAGTGTATACAATTTTATCCTCTTTCCTCCCGACAAAACTAGAATTTATGGTGTGTGTGAATGGTTTCTCCCCAGTGTGTTTGTGTAAATTATCACCTTTAGAAACAATCTATGGCCACAAATTGAGCAGGCAAAGGGTTTCTCCCCAGTGTGAGCAGGAAAAAGTTTTCTTTTCAGTGTGTGATCTTCAGTGTCTAGTTTAACTTGACATTATACAGAACCTTTTATCACAAACTAAACAGGGAAAAAAGGTTTCTTGCCAGCATGTGTTCATGTGTGTCGTTTCAAACTTTAATTTTCTGAAAATCTTTTCCCACAAATAGAGCCTGCAAACTGTTTTCCCCCACTGTGTTATTTGATGTGTTGCCAATCGTGCCTTCTGGGGAAAACTAAAATAGTGCACAGGCAAAAGGTTCCAGAGCATCCAGAGCCTTAGAAGAGACATTTAGTTGGGTTAAATCAGGGGTGCGAAATACAGTAATTCCTTGAGATACAAGCTTAATGCGTTCCAGGACCGAGCTCATATGTCAATTTACTCATATCTCAAATAAAATTTTCCCATAGAAAATAACTCAAAACAATCCATTTCCACTCGCTGAAAAAACACCAAAACCAGGATAGATGGATTTTATTTGTTATAATTCACCACCTACTCACAAAGTTACAAATAACTATCTAGTGGTGTTATGATCTTCAGTACTAAAATGTGACATGATTCAGTACAGACAGACATTAGCACATGGGGGGGGAGACACTTGACGGCAACGCGCTCGTAACATAACATAAACATTAAATTTAACTCAAATTACTATACACACACACTTAAAAATAACTTTTAATCTTACGTTACACTAAATTTAAACCTTGCGCGATAACCGAGGCAAAGATGTTAACGTATTTCACCGTGTGTATCCCAGTTTGTTTTGTAAAATTATCGACCCAGCCCCAACTTACTTTGAAGGGTGGTGTAGATTGTTAGCTTTTTCTCAGATTATCGACTCGGTCACACTATCTCCAGTAAAAAAATTAACCTGTACAGCCCAGTGCTCATAGATCTTTATGCGAGAGAGGTGCAGCGAGAAAGATAGAGCGATGCGGTTCTCATAAGCAGCCTCTCGTATACTCGGCCACCCGGACAACCGCATTCGGAACCATCTCGTATGCTCGTATCTCAAATTTGTCTCGTATCTCAAGGCAAAAAATTGCTCTAAATTTTCCTCAGATTTCAAATTTCTCATATGTTGGGACACTCGTATGTCAAAGTATACGTTGATTCCGAACTACCAGTCGAACGCTATGGTACTATTGGTAGATTGCATGAGAGTAGGATATGATCCAAAGATTAGAAAAGCAGATCTTTGAGCAAAAAAAGTTTCAGCACCCCTGGGTTAGATGAATGACAAGCCAATTTATCAGAAACTGCTGATATGAGCAAAAGAGCATGTTTTAAAGCTGGTAGGTGAGGTTCTGTACCAGGTTGAATTCCATCAAGGGAGTAAACGACACACTGCGAATTTGTGAAAAGTAATGCGTTTAAAGTTGTGAAAGGCCACAAGGAATTATTTTCCGAAATGTGTACAATGGAGAGTTTATTATCTGATAACGTGGTTGCTATATCGGCCTGACTGTACAAATGTCGGAGGGAAACGCATGGTATATTCATTTCTTCACATAGATTTGATATTCAATCAAATATTTGATAACTGGTTCGAAGGGCAGGTGCAGAAAAAAAAAGACTCAAACGTCATTCACGTCATTTACAGCTTCGGAATAGCAGGACTTCATATGAAAAGGGAGCATGAGAAGTGGAACAGATGCACCACAAGCCATGCAGGTATTTTTTGGCATGTTTGCAAATTCTGGTGCGTCAAACGGCAAGGGGCTTGTGTCGATTTGTTCTTGTATGGGAACAATATAGATGGTATCCTTTCCTTTCTGGGAACACAACGAGAGTGTTTTAGCGGTGTAACCAACTGATGTTTGGGGCACTGGAGACAATTTTCTTTGGCCTGGTCTACCTATACCTTACAGGAAGATAATGGAAAAACCATATGAGGCAAATAAGAGATTTTGTTGTGTCAAATACAAAGTGTAAGCAGAACATTTGTGATGACAAAGGAGTCCTGCTCTGTCTTACCAGAAGCCTGTTGAAGGAGCCATCCGCCACGCAAACTTTGCAGTTTGGGGTATTCTTTAAGCAAAACCGTGGTTATCTAAATAAGAAAAAAAAGAACAAACCTTCATCTTTGTTGGGGTTATTCGGGGATGTTATTATATGTGCATTTTAAATCATTAATATGTATAGGAGCTTTATTTTAATTTGGGACCGAGCAAGCACAAGGCAGCTGGCTTCGAGGACATTTAATTGTTTTCAGGACTATTGACTCGGACAGGACACCATGTTCCAGGCAGAGGACTGTTGATCTGAGTTCGCAATGAAGATCTACGAAGGACTCTTAAATTGCTTTGACTTAGATTCCGGCAGATGGCGATAATCAAATCAACTTCCGAAAATACTCGCATATTGTTTAAGAATACTGTCGCTCCGTTTTTACCCAATATGGAATTTTTATGCTTACTTGTGCAAATTCTTACGCAGTTGTTTTGGTTTCCGACCTGATATGAAATTGTTGTGGCAGTTGTTTTTTGACCTTAATGGTGTTATTCGGTTATCTTATGCAATTGTTTGAATCAGATTACCTTAGATGTTTTGATTATGCGCGACTAAATGGACGGTACTCGGATGATTCACCTAAAGACGTTTCGCCGACAGACGTTTGACAGATGGACAGGTCGCCGAATGGACGTTCCGCCGAACGGAGGTTTCGCCGAAACGGGATTCGCGTGCTCGCCCCGCCCCCGGATCGTGTGTGTACAAGTTTTTCAACCTCGGCCCGCGGGCCATACACAGCCCGTTAGGATTTTTAATCCGAACGGCCGTTCGGCCGAATGAACATTCGGCGTAACGTCCATTCGGCGACCTGTCCGTCTGTCAAACGTCCGTCGGCGAACCGTCTTTAGGCGAATCATCCGAGTACCTAAATGGACAGAGGAGACAGAGGAAGATGCCGTTTCTTTAGAATGTCACGGTGCAAGGACGAGCCAGGACAATTAACACTTGCAAGTTTCAACGCTGGAATATGTCAACGATGTCTCTCTGTTTTTATTAAAGTATACCTATTAATAAACCTATCAATCTTGGATTCAGTTGATATCACCATCTTTGAGAAGTCAACATTACACTGTACTTTTGTTTTTATTCTAGGAAACTTCTAGGGAAAGTTCCAGTGTTTATACTTTTTGATCATACCTATGAGGAATAATAATTGGAATCTTACATAGCAATTGAAAAAAATTGAAATATATTTTGTTTAGCGTTTTATCTGTTTAACTTTTCTCGATTTTGAAATAAATGACCGTAGGGGTTGCATTGTCTTGCGTTATGGCGTTTCGTCTGTGTCACCTTGCAGTTTTTTCCCCCCCCCCATGTCATCTTTTTATGTGCATATAAGACGTACCCTCATTTCAGTCATCATTTTTTGTCCGACAAATCCGGCTTATATGCGAGTAAATACGGTAACTGGAAGTGAAACAATTTAGTCATGATTAAAAAATTAACCTGCCTCTGCCATGACATTGGAACTGCACAAAGGTGCCACCCTACTCCATAGTTTCACTTCCTAATTTTTGTTTTAAAAAAAAAAAAACAGACAAGAGTAAAATTGCCGACGATTAAGCGATTTGTATTTCTACGCTCTATTTCCTGCTAATGCTTTAAGAAAGTACTGTACCTCTGTGTTAGTAGCACCTTCTGAAAGAATTACAGTTCTCCTGCCTAAACCCGCGTGTAACAGCACAGCCTCGTCTTTTGGGGTTCTATCTGAATTTTCTGGCATCAGACAAAAGTGGAACAGCCTCAGGCGTGCACAGTTTCCTGGCGTAGATGTCTTTCTTCTCTTTGAAGCAAAGTTTATAGTAAATGGCAAAGCCCTTCAAAATACAGACAACAAAGAAAATCAGATCGCAAATCCTTTTGCCTCGATGGGGCAGCATTCATAATTAACATTTGTGACTGGTCAGAGTTTCTACCCTCACTAGGCTAAAAGGTGATTAAAAATACCTCGGCTTACGTACTTTAAGTGCAGGTGTAAAAACACAAAATTCCGTGGCTGGACTTTTTTTCTTTTTTTCAAAACTGCTGTGGTAAACTAATTAACCCTTTGCCTGCCTGATGCTGGCAGGATTTATGCTTCCGATAAATTGCATTTAATACTTGATAAAGTGTCTATTGTCTTGGATTGGATAACTTTATTCATCCCGTATTCGGGAAATTTCGTTGTCACAGTAGCAAGCTTCTTTTGCATAATTTTCTGATGTTGCGGAACCATTTGCCATCCAAATACATTTATATTGGCTTTCTGAGACAATTCATATTTAGTATAAAAAATAGTGAAATATGAAGATGAATGAAAATTTGCCAGAATTTTAAAAATTACAAGCCAGTCTTTTGTATGCCAGTTATGTATACTCAGCAAGATAGATAACGGCCAAAAAAAAAAAAAGAAACAATGATATAGAGACACTTAAGTTGTCCTGAAGGGAAAAATACTGAATTTAAGCACTGAACTAAACTAAGATTTTAAAAAGTGGTTTAGTCAATAAAAAAAAATTACATTAAGGAGATTATTCGTTTGATAACATATCCTCACTATAGGTTCAATTCTGGCACTCAAACACTTGTTTGAAGAAAAACTTATGTTATCAGTGTATTGCGAGGCAAACTACAATACATTGATGGATTTGAAATTGCGATCAAACATACCTTTGTTTCTCTTGAAGAAAAGTATTTTGTCTGGGAGATTGGCTTGTACCAGTCCGACTACCGATAGCAGTGTCACTCGCATGAATATGAATGGATTGCTGTTCCACATTTCCTTTGACCGTTTGATTTTGGGGTTTTTTTATGCACCGTAGAAGTTTTCTCACCGCTGATTCAATGTCCGATGAACACTGTTGGTCACAGCAGGACACAAAATAGACATTTATTGCCTTTAGATTTTTTTTAATTACAATTGTTTGTGTATGTTTTTACTACTATATAGCTATCGTGACCAGACATTTCGTCGACGGACACTTTGTCGACCGGACATTTCGTCGACGGGCAATTCGTCGCGGGATAGGGGATAGTGGTTAGAATTAGGGTTGAGGATAGTGGTTAACCTAACCTCAACCTCACATACGATTGTTTTGTTGCATAAATAATTAGTTGAAAGCGATCAACAGGGTAATCTCTCAAAATTATAATCTTTAGAGTTTTTACTTCAGATTTTTTTGAGGAACTTTGACATTAAAATAAAAGGCAATAATTCAAATTTTTAATTTTTTTATTAAGACAGATATAAAACTTACAAATTCTGTGCAATGGCTTGTAGGTACTGTAGTCTGTCTCTGTTTGCATAGTCATCCATGAGCTTTTTCAACCGTTCAACTGCGTTCATCTTTTTGGTGTTTCTAGGCATAATGCCGCATGAAGCCTGTTGTATTGTTAGTTCCCAATGATTTTGCTCTTTTTTGAGTTTGGTCATAAGGCGAGATAAATTTAGATGAACGCCTGACATTCTATGTTGAAATCCGCGGTGCCAACCTTCAACAGAATTATGTGTGCTTGGTATTCCTAGCAAGGTCTTTTCTCTTACATTCCATAAAGAGATATCAAAACATGGATGGTGTTGGCTTCCCAATAGTATACCACCTACCCAAGTATTCTGAAAGTAGACGAGAAATTTTCCTAGTACTTCATTTGTTTCCTCATCTAGTGAATCCAATAATTCATTAAATACGTCTAGGACATCCTCCTTTGGAACGAACGCCAGTGCTCCAAGTTTTTTTATTAGGAAAGTATTCCTTAGATCAATATACCAATTTTGTAGGCCACAGGCCTGAATTTCTCTCCAAAGGCATTCACCAAAAAGAAAAAAGCATCCAGATGTATGTGAGTTTGGAAAATTCTTTTCTATACTACTTATTGCAGCTTTGTCAAAATCAACAGTTATTGAATTAGGCACCATAACATGCCTTTCTTTCAGCTTGGAAAATATCGTATCATATGCTTCTTGAGTTTTAGATTTCATAATGCAGTACACAAGCGGAACAGCATGATTTTCTCCAAGGAGAGCATGGATGGTAAAGAGTTGATGGTTAGCAGGTGCACTATCGAACGTACCGTCGCAAAACCAGTGCATACTTTTTGCCAATAAATCGAGATTAGTGTCAGTTGCCATTAAAACGATATCTTTCTCTTCGACTAAAACAAATCTCTCCCCTCTTAACGAAACCCTATGTTCGTCTGTTATTTCGTTCCCATCTCTCAATTTCCTTCGTCTTCTAATCATTCTGCCAAGACTGTCTTTATTGGGAAGAGATCCAGTTGCTTCTAAGGAAAAATTAGATGTGCAGTTCTGAATATTAGAGGCTCGTTCCTTCATCTTCTGTACTGTCTTGAGTACAACAACTCTTCTGGGATCTGGTCGGTGACAATGTGGCAGTGGGAGACCTAGTAGTATATCATTCACTGTCTTAAGTCGCCCTCCACAGCTTCTTCTTCCTTCGCATTTCCAATAGGTAATGCCATCCCTCATTCTGTCAACTGTATAAGCATACTCATTGTACAGTAGTCTCCTTCCACCACGTTTAGTAACAGTGAACTCCATGGCCTGTAAGAGAAAATATAAATTTAAAAAAAAGAAAATGTGTGTGTGTGTGTGTGTGTGTGTTCTCCACTAAATATCCATTCGACATATCGTCCGGGGACGATATGTCTGTTCGACGAAGTGTCCGGCGGCAAAGTGTCCGGCGGCAAAGTGTCCGGCGGCAAAGTTTCCGGCGACAAAGTGTCCGGCGACGAATTGCCCAGGCACCATGCCTGGTACCCGGACATTTCTTTGACGGACACTTCGTCGCTGCTAAAAAACGCTAAATCCCAATATGGACCAATATTTCGTCACTGTAGACGCCCCTTACTGACTTTTTGACTTTCAATCCAATTTAATTTTTCTCAAGATATGTTTTGCTGATACTGATCTCATGCCCATATTTTCAGGAGTGATCGGCCGATATGGGGTTTTCAGGACCGATACATATTATTAGAGGATGCCGATAATCGATATTTGAAGCCGATATTCTTTTGTAGTAAAAATTAAAAAAATAAAATAATGCAAGCCCTGAACTTCATAGAATTGTATAAAATCACACAATATATGTACATATGTACATGTGTACATATACACACACATACACACACACACACACACACACACACACACACACACACACACACACATAGATATCTTGTGACGAAACCCTTATTTCAAAAATAGTTGTATTTTCCGGCGATAGAGTATCAAAACAGCTTTCTAATTATATAATTAATTTTAAAAATCGTTATAATTTTTCTTTTGCTATTCATCAGTGTCAGGATAGTGACGTCAGGTTGTCACCATCTATTAGTGAAGCTGAGAAAACACATACTTGTGATGGTCCACAGCGATCTGCATCATCTTTCATGTCATTTGAACTGGTGCTTGGAGGCAAAGCTTGTATGGTCTCAATTATCGGGACCTTGTCTTCGTTTTCAGTCTTCAAAGCCACACAGGTCAATGGTAAAGCTGTTATATTCATTTCATACTCCTCTTCTTTGATGTAAGGGAACTGTTCTTCCTCCTTTTTAATGTGAGGGGTCTCTGGCAATCCACTCACATCTGCAGAACAAAAGACGATATACATTTCATGTATTAAAGCGGTTTATTGAATGTTGTAACTTGTATTTTTCCACCGTGAAATGAAAGAAAACCTGACCTTTGTTGTAATCTTCACTCTTTGAAGGGACCTTTAGCGACGTCAAATTGGTTACATTCACCTCCTCCGCCTCTTTTTTTATTTGGAGGCTTCCCGTCTCTTCTTCCTCTTTAATGTTAGAAGATACCGACATCTGACATTGAGAAAGATGTTTTTCACTGACGCCTGCAAATAAGAGAAAAATACATTGCAAATAATAAGTTGTGACTTGTCTTTCCACCATAAAATGAAAGAAACCGACCTTTGTCGTCATTTTCACTCTGCGAAGGGCCAAATTCAAAAGTCCAAGTGGTTACTTCTTCGTTGGTTTTAGGAGACTCTGGTTTCTGAGAGTGAGAAAGATGTTTTTCACTGACGTCTGCAAATAAGAGAAAAATACATTTCAAATCATATGTTGTGACTTGTGTCTTTCCACCATAAAATGAAAGAAACCGACCTTTGTCGTCAGTTTCACTCTGCGAAGGGCCAAATTCAAAAGTCCAAGTGGTTACTTCTTCGTCAGTTTTGATTTGAGGGCTTTCTGCTTCTTCCTCTTTCATTTTAGGAGACTCTGGTTTCTGAGAGTGAGAAAGATGTTTTGCACTGACGTCTGCAAACAATAAAAGTAAAACAGATTTGGTTTGATGAAGCAAAATCTTATGTTGTATCTTTTTGCCATGGTTGTGATGCAAGAAACTTTAGGCGTTTTAGCCACACCAAAACCCTCATCTCTAATAAAACTTTTTAAACCTGCGTGAGACTCAACATTTTTTAATATCTTATGCTTTATTTGTTTTTGCTTGTTTTATTATATTTTACAGTTTTTGTCATTGCAAATCATGCAGAGTACTTTTTTTTGCCAACGTGTGGTTTTAAAGTGCTTTAAAATACTTTGTCGTGTGCAATCTGACAATTGTTGTGACATCATTAGAAGACGCAGGTCCCAGATCATATTTGTTAACCCGAGCAGATCTGTTACCTACGCCGGAATCGTGTTGGGGGAACGCGTGTTCGTTTAATTTCGGGTACTGAGAATGTTGGTAATCCGTTTGCAGGCTGGAGACAATGAACAGTTTCTTTGAAGCTTTTATTTACAGAATATTACAGACATAAAGGGTTACACACAATGGCTGTAGTAAATAGCAAATGCAAAGACACAGAGGACTTGCAATAATTATTATCTGAAGGGCAGTACCGAAAATGTTTGTGCAACGGATGGAAATTTCCACTCAACTGGTTCTCGCTGGTAGCAAATGGCACTCTCCCATGTGCACAAATTACCACAAAGTTTCCAGTAGACAGTTCAACAAGGTTAACTGATGAGAAGACGTGCAGCGAACCGCGATATCACTCAAGGACACATCAGGCCACAGAACAAAACTCAACTAGGGAAATGTGGAAATTTATACAGTCTGGTAAAGTAATTTACCAAAATGCTTAGCCACGAGCCGTAGCCATTCGGAACTACTCAAACTAACGAAATGCAGAACACTTTTAGAAAACCTCTCCCTGCACACAGTGCAAATCGATTCGAGCACCTGAAATACTTAAACCCACTCTGCGAAATAACCGTTGTGCCTTAATTAAAAATATCGTACTCGCCCAAATCGCGGTCCCCGGTGCTTGAAACACGCCACAACAACTCAAGACGCGCAACGACAACAAGCCAAAGGCCATATCCACAAAGCCTCAAATGTATACAGTGGAGCACAATGCAACCCCAGTACCCAAAGCACCCAGAACCAATCCACGGCTAATCTAAACAAATAATCACCGTAGGATTAATGCACTTACTTGCGAATGCACGTACAGACAAGTTTCACGAGAAGAAGCTTCCGCTTCCTATTTGGCCTAAGAATAGACGTGGGTCCTAACTTGGGTGGTTAAGGATATGCCTTGTTAGAAATAAATAACAGAAGATAACACGCCAGTCAGGGGATCTAAAACAACAATTTATGCATTCGTGTTATGCTAAGAGCCTAATTGGGCAGAAAGTTACAAATAATGCTGCAAGCGCTCATCTTGATGCACATGAACAACAGATCTATCAAATAATCACCGTAGGATTAATGTACTTACTTGCGAATGCACGTACAGACTACATTTTCACGAGAAGAAGCTTCCGCTTCTTATTTGGCCTAAGAATAGACGTGGGTCCTAACTTGGGTGGTTAAGGATATGCCTTGTTAGAAATAAATAACAGAAGATAACTCGCCACTCAGGGGATCTAAAACAACAATTTATGCATTCGTGTTATGCTAAGAGCCTAATTGGGCAGAAAGTTACAAATATTGCTGCAAGCGCTCATATTTATGCACAGTAACAACAGATCTATCAAATAAACACCGTAGGATTAATGCACTTACTTGCGAATGCACGTGCAGACAACATTTTCACGAGAAGAAGCTTCTGTTTCAGATCGTGTCTGTACGTAATCTGTAACAGCTTCCGCTTCCTACTTGGCCTAGGAATAGACGTGGGTCCAAACTTGGGTGGTTAAGGATATGCCTTATTAGAAATAAATAACAGAAGATAACTCGCCACTCAGGGTCGCTTCCTATTTGGCCTAAGAATAGACGTGGGTCCTAACTTGGGTGGTTAAGGATATGCCTTATTAGAAATAAATAACAGAAGATAACTCCCCACTCAGGGGCGCTTCCTATTTGGCCTAAGAATAGACGTGGGTCCTAACTTGGGTGGTTAAGGATATGCCTTATTAGAAATAAATAACAGAAGCTAACTCGCCACTCAGGGGATCTAAAACTACACAACACAAAACAACTTGGTATTTTTAACAAGTATTAAACTGTAGCACATCATCATTTCTATTTGGCACTATCCGGTCTTGTGGATGGGGAAATAAATATTATCATATTGTCTGGCTCGACGTTAACGGGGACAAAAGCGTGGAATTTAGGTAGGGCGAACCCATCAGACAACAGCGATATTTTTTATGTCATATGCAGGCAAATCTAACAAAAGAATAAAAAGCGAACATGCATAGATCTGCATTGTGTGCTTCACGGAGACCTGGCTGAATGAACTAATTCCGGACTCTCTCGTCTCCTTGGATGGCTTTCAGCTGGCGAGGGCGGACAGAGATGCTCAGGAGAGCGGTAGGAAGAAAGGTGGGGGACTAGCTATCGTAATAACTGCGTATATACCTCCCTCGGCCGATGCGGCAGTCGCTCGCGAGCTGCTCCACGCTGCTGTGTCCCGGCTGCAGACGTCACATCCCCAGTCTCTCCTTATCTCTGGTGATTTTAACCATGCTCCCTTGGCTTCTACTCACCAGCGACAATAAAGACTCCATCAGGGTGGGCAAGCTGCTGTTTGTTTACAGCCGTTAGCAGTTGGTTTGGTGCCGTGTTAACGTTCGCATTCGGAGGTATATAGATCGCCGTTACTATGACGACCGTTAGCGCTCTCGGTAAATAATAGGGCCTACATCGTATTGCCAATAGCTCTAAATGCGGGGAACAGTGAGTGTCAATGATCCTACTGTCACAACACCATTCATTGTGCATAAACACGCAAAGTCTTCCTCCTAAAAAGCGTTCGGCTAGCTAGCGATGCCGCAGCGTTGGGGATTTGCGTGTGTAGCCACGTTTCCTGGCGTTGGTCAAAATATAAAAAAATAATCAAGTAATAAACTACTTATTTACAGATTATTAGATTTATTCCCATTATTTATTGATGTATTGTTATTATTTATTGATTATTTGTTTGTTTGTTGTAATTAGTGCACTTCATGGTGAAGCTTCAGATCTCATTATTCATGTATAATGACAATTAAAGCATTCAATTCAATTCAAACAATGGCACGCGATTTCCACTGCATTTACCATACAAGTACTAATTTGTAATTGCGAGAGAGCTCTAGACGATACGTGCATCTGATACTTTCTCATTGTGCAACCAGGCTCCCACTGATTGTTTTTTTCCGGCTGCAAAAGCAGAGAAATACTTTTAATTCTGGATTTGTTTGTGAGAACCACACAAAACTTTCAGACACACCTTGTCAATATTTTCCCATTATTCCAAAAATCCACCCCCAAAGACCAAAAGGAATATGACATTCATCATTTACTACATCCAAGGTGAAAATACATTATTTTTATTACTGTATACAATTTTATAGAATTTATGGTGTGTGTGAATGGTTTCTCCTCAGTGTGTGTTTGTATGATTTATCACCTTTAGAAACAATCTATGGCCACAAAGTGAGCAGGCAAAGGGTTTCTCCCCAGTGTGAGCAGGAAAAAGTTTTCTTTTCAGTGTGATCTTCAGAGTCTTGTTAAACTTGACATTATACAGAACCTTTTATCACAAACTAAACAGGGAAAAAAGGTTTCTTGCCAGCGTGTGTGCATGTGTCGTTTCAAACTAGAATTTTCTGAAAATGTTTTCCCACAAATAGAGCCCGCAAACTGTTTTCCCCCACTGTGTTCTTTGATGTGTTGGATGTGTTGCCAATCGTGCCTTCTGGGAGAAACTAAAATGTTCTACATAGTGCGCAGCCAAAAGGTTCCAGAGCATCCAGAGCCTTAGAAGAAACATTTAGTTGGGTTAAATCAGGGGTGCTCAATACAGTAATTCCTTGAAATACAAGATTAATGCGTTCCGGAACCGAGCTCGAATGTCAATTTACTCGTATCTCAAATAAAATGTTCCGATAGAAAATAAATAATTACGTTACACTAAATTTAAACCTTGTGTGATAACCGAGGCAAAGATGTTAACGTATTTCACCGTGGTTCTCGAGTTGGAACTTACTGATTCTACATGCCTCAGAACCGTGTGTATCCCAGTTTGTTTTTGACTCGGTCACACTATCTCCAGTAAAAAAATTAACCTGTACAGCCCGGTGCTCATAGATATCTTTACGCGAAGGAGGTGCGGCGTGAAAGACAGAGCGATGCGGTTCTCATAAGCAGCCTCTCGTATACTCGGCCACCCGGACAACCGCATTCGGAAACATCTCGTATGCTCGTATCTCAAAGCAAAAATGTGCTCTAAATTTTACCCGGATTTCAAATTTCTCGTATGTTGGGACACTCGTATGTCAAAGTATATGTTGATTCTGAACTACCAGTCGATCGCTATGGTACTATTGGTAGATTGCATGACAGTAGGATATGATCCAAGGATTGGAAAAGTAGATCTTTAAGCAAAACAAGTTTCAGCACCCATGGGTTAGATCAGTGGTTCCCAAACTGGGGGGCGCGCCCCCCTAGGGAGGCGTAAAGAGAATTCAAGGGGGGCGTGAAGTCATCTGCTAAAAAGAAAAAGTTTAAATAGATTATAAGAATAATAAAATCAAAGAACAAATATCTGCCATTAAATACATGCAAATTATGATTATAGCGAAAGAGTGGCTTTCATTATTAAAATTTAATAAAAACAGAGATCTGTTTTCCTGAACAATGCTAAGAAATAAATGCAATAAAATAAGTTCACATGAGCAAAAGAGGACGTGGGGGGGGGGGGGGGGGGGGCGTGCGGGTCTACTGGAAGCAAGAAGGGGGCGTCAGGTAAGATAGTTTTGGAACCACTGGGTTAGATAAATGGCAAGCGAATTCATCAGAAACTACTGATATGAGCAAAAGAGCGTGTTTTAAAGCTGGTAGGTGAGGTTCTGTACCAGGTTGAATTCCATCAAGGGAGTAAACGACACACTGCGACTTTGTGAAAATTAATGCGTTTAAAGTTGTGAAAGGCCACAAGGAATTATTTTCTGAAATGTGTACAATGGGGAGTTTATTATCTGATAACGTGGTTGCTATATCGGTCTGACTGTACAAATATTGGACGGAAAAGCATGGTATATTCATTTTGTTACAGAGATTTGATATTCAATCAAATATTTGATACCTGGCTCGAAGGGCAGGTGCAGAAAAAAAAGACTCAAACGTCATTCACGTCATTTACAGCTTCGGAATAGCAGGACTTCATATGAAAAGGGAGCATGAGAAGTGGAACAGATGCACCACAAGCCATGCAGGTATTTTTTGGCATGTTTGCAAATTCTGGTGCGTCAAACGGCAAGGGGCTTGTGTCGATTTGGTCTTGTATAGGAACAATATAGATGGCATCCTTTCCTTTCTGGGAACACGACCAGAGTGTTCTAGCGGTGTAACCAACTGATGTTTGGGGCACTGGAGACAATTTTCTTTGGCCTGATCTACCTATACCTTACGGGAAGATAATGGAAAAACAATATTAGGCAAATAAGAGATTTTATTGTGTCAAATACAAAGTGTAAGCAGAACATTTGTGATGACAAAGGAGTCCTGCTCTGTCTTACCAGAAGCCCGTTGAAGGAGCCATCCGCCGCGCAAACTTTGCAGTTTGGGGTATTCTTTAAGCAAAACCGTGGTTATCTAAATAAGACAAAAAAAACATTCATCTTGGTTTCTGTTGACATCACCATCTTTGAGAAGTCAACATTATACTGTACTTTTGTTTTTATTCTATGATACTTCTAGGGAAAGTTCCAGTGTTTATACTTTTTGATCATACTTATGAGGAATAATAATTGGAATCTTACATAGCAATTGAAAAAAATTGAAAATACATTTTGTTTAGCGTTTTATCTGTTTCTCTTTTCTCTATTTTGAAATAAATGACCGTAGGGGTCGCATTGTCTTCCAGTATTGCGTTTCGTCTTTGTCACCTTGCAGTTTTTTTCCCCCCATGTCATCTTTTTATGTGCATATAAGACGTACTCTCATTTCAGTCATCATTTTTTTTGTCCGACAAATCCGGCTTATATGCGAGTAAATACGATAACTGGAATTGAAACCATTTAGTCATGATTAAAAAAATTAATCTGCCTCTGCCATGACACTGGAACTGCACAAAGGTGCCACCCTACTCCATAGTTTCACTTCCTAATTTTTGTTTTAAAAAAAAAAAAACAGACAAGAGTAAAATTGCCGACGATTAAGCGATTTGTGTTCTCTACGCTCTATTTCCCGCTAATGCTTTAAGAAAGTACTGTACCTCTGTGTTAGTAGCACCTTCTGAAAGAATTACAGTTCTCCTGCCTAAACCCGCGTGTAACAGCACAGCCTCGTCTTTTGGGGTTCTATCTGAATTTTCTGGCATCAGACAAAAGTGGAACAGCCTCAGGCGTGCACAGTTTCTTGGCGTAGATGTCTTTCTTCTCTTTGAAGCAAAGTTTATAGTAAATGGAAAAGCCCTTCAAAATACAGACAACAAAGAAAATCAGATGGCAAATCATTTTGCCTCGATGGGGCAGCATTCATAATTAACATTTGTGACTGGTCAGTTTCTACCCTCACTAGGCTAAAAGGTGATTAAAAATACCTCTGCTTACGTACTTTAAGTGCAGGTGTAAAAACACAAATTTCCGTGGCTGGACTTTTTTTTTTTTTTTTTTCAAAACTGCTGCAAAACTAATTAACCCTTTAACTGCCCGATGCTGGGATTTATGCTTCCGATAAATTGCATATAATACTTGATAGTGTCTTCTTTTGCATAATTTTCTGATGTTGCGGAACCATTTGCCATCCAAACACATTTATATTGGCTTTCTGAGACAATTCATGTTTAGTATAAAAAAAAAGAAATATGAAGATAAATGAAAATTTGGCAGAATTTTAAAAATGATTTAAAAATTACAAGCCAGTCTTTTGTATGCCAGTTATGTATACTCATTACGATAGATAATGGCCATATTTTTAAGAAACAATGAAACACTGTTGTCACCTGAAGGGAAAAAAACTGAATTTAAGCACTGATCAACTAAGATTTAAAAAGTAGTTTAGTCAATTAAAAAAAAATACATTAAGGAGCGTGGCCGGATGATTCGCCTAAAGACGTTTCGCCGACGGACGTTTGACAGACGGACAGGTCGCCGAATGGACGTTCGGTGGAACGTCCATTCGGCGACCTGTCCATCTGTCAAACGTCCGTCGGCGAAACGTCTTTAGGTGAATCATCCGAGTACCATTAAGGAGATTATTCATTTGTTAATATATCCTCACTATAGGTTAAACTCTTGCACTCAAACACTTGTTTAAGGAAAAACTAATCTGTTATCAGTATATTACGAGGCAAACTACAACACATTGAATGATTTGAAATTGCGATCAAACATACCTTTGTTTCTCTTGAAGAACAGTATTTTGTCTGGGAGATTGGCTTGTACCAGTCCGACTACCGATAGCAGTGTCACTTGCATGAATATGAATGGATTGCTGTTCAACATTTCCTTTGACCGTTTGATTTTGGGGGTTTTTTATGCACCGTAGAAGTTTTCTCACCAATGAACACTGTTGGTCACAGCAGGACACAAAATAGACATTTATTGCCTTAAGATTTTTTTTATTACTATTGTATGTGTATGTTTTTACTACTATATACCTATCGTGACCAGACATTTCGTCGACGGACAATTCGTCGACCGGACACTTCGTCGGCGGACAATTCGTCGCAACATTTCGTTGACGGACAATTCGGCGTGGGCTAGGGGATAGTGGTTATTCGTCACGACATTTCGTCGACTGACAATTCGTTGCGGGCTCGGGGATAGTGGTTAAGGTTAGTGGTTAGGGGATAGTGGTTAAGGTTAGTGTTTAGGGTTAGGGGATAGTGGTTAATGTTAGGGTTAACCTTACCTCAACCTCACGAATGATTGTTTTGTTGCATAAATAATTTGTTGAAAGCGATCAACCAGGTAATCTCTCTCTCAAAATTATAATCATGAGTTTTTACTTCGGATTTTTTAAAGGAACTTTGACATTAAAATAAAAGGCAATAAATCAAATAATTATTTTTTTTATTGAAACAGATATAAAACTTACAAATTCTGTGCAATGGCTTGTAGGTACTGTAGTCTATCTCCGTTTGCATAGTCATCCATGAGCTTTTTCAACTGTTCATTAACAACTGCGTACCTCTTTTTGCTGTTTCTAGGCATAATACCGCATGAAGCCTGTTGTATTGTCAGTTCCCAATCATTTTGCTCTTTTTTGAGTTTGGTCATAAGGGGAGGTAAATCTGGATGAAGTGACAGTCTACGTTGAAATGTGTGGTGCCAACCTTCAACAGAATTTTGTGTGCTTGGTATTCCTAGCAAGGTCTTTTCTCTTACATTCCATAAGGAGATATCAAAACATGGACGGCATCGCCTTCCCATTTGTACAGCACCTAACCAAGTAGTCTCAAAGTAGACGAGAAATTCTCCTAGGACCTCATCTGTTTCCTCGTCTAGTGATTCTATTAATTCATTAAATACGTCTAGGACATCCTCCTTTGGAACGAACGCCAGTGCTCTAAGTTTTTTTATTAGGAAAGCCTGCATTGGGTCAATATAACAATTTTGTAGGCCACGTGCCTGAATTTCTCTCCAAAAGCATTGACTGAAATGAAAAAAGCATCCAGATGTGTGAGAGTTTGGAAAATTCTTTTCTATACTACTTATTGCAGCTTTGTCAAAATCAACAGTTATTGAATTAGGCTCCATTGCACGCCATTCTTTCAGCTTAGAAAATATTGTATCATATGTTTCTTGAGTTTTAGATTTCGTAATGCAGTACACAAGCGGAACAGTATGATTTTCTCCAAGGACAGCATGGATGGTATAGAGTTGATGGTTGTCAGGTGCCCTATCGAACGTACCATCGCAAAACCAGTGCATACTTTTTGCCAATAAATCGAGATTAGTGTCAGTTGCCATTAAAATGATATCTTCCTCTTCGACTAAAACAAATCTCTCCCCTCTTAACGAAACCCTATGTTCGTCTGTTATTTCGTTCCCATCTCTTAATTTCCTTTGTCTTCTAATCATTCTGCTAAGATATTCTTTTTTGGGAAGAGATCTAGTTGCTTCTAAGGGAATATTAGATGTGCAGTTCTGAATTAGAGCACTCGTAATTTCTTGAGTATTAGAGGCTCGTTCTTTCATCTCCTGTACTGTCTTGAGTACAACAACTCTACTGGGATCTGATCGGTGACAATGTGGCAGTGGGAGACCTAGTAGTATATCATTCACTGTCTTAAGTCGCCCTCCACAGCTTCTTCTTCCTTCGCATTTCCAATAGGTAATGCCATCCCTCATTTTGTCAACTGTATAAGCGTACCCATTGTACAGTAGTTTCCTTCCACCACGTTTAGTAACAGTGAACTCCATGGCCTGTAAGAGAAAATATAAATTTTATAAAAATGATACACACAGTTTAGAAGATATTACAATTAATAGACTAATAGTCTCAAAGTTTAAATAAAGTATATATTAGATAAATCTGTAAACTAATGACAAGGTGTTAGAGGAGCAGGGGGAGACTGACAGACAAGAGAAACACAGGGAAGAATATAAGAAACAAACTACGGAACCCCGAACTGTACCGAGACAGAGTCAATTAACTGAGTGAGTCTTCCACTAAATATCCATTCGACATATCGTCCAGGGATGATATGTCTGTTCGACAAACTGTCCTTCGACGAAATGTCCGGTCGACGAAATGTCCGGTCGACGAAATGTCCGGTCGACGAAATGTCCGGTCGACGAAGTGTCCGGCGACGAAGTGTCCGGGCACCATACCTGGTACCCGGACATTTCGTCGACGGACACTTTGTCGCTGCTATACAACGCTAAATCCCAATATGATCCAATATTTCGTCACTTTCCCTTACTGACTTTTTGACTTTCAATCCAATTAATTTTTTCTCAAGATATGTTTTGCTGATACTGATCTCATCCCCATATTTTCAGGAGTGATCGGCCGATATGGGGTTTTCAGGACCGATACATATCATTAGAGGATGCCGATAACCGATATTTGAAGCCGATATTCTTTTGCAGTAAAAATTTAAAAAATAAATAAAATAATGCAAGCACTGAACTTCATAGAATTGTATAAAATCACACACTATATATATATATATATATATATATATATATATATATATATATATATATATATATATATATATATATATATATATATCTTGTGATGAAATCCTTATTTCAAAAGTAGTTGTATTTTTCGGCGATACGGAGTATCAAAACAGCTTTCTAATTATATAATTAATTAAAAAATCATCATAATTTTTCTTTTGCTATTCATCAGTGTCAGGATAGTGACGTCAAATTGTCACCAACTATTAGTGAAGCTGAGAAACCACATACTCGTGATGGTCCACAGCGATCTGCATCATCTTTCATGTCATTTGAACTGGTGCTTGGAGGCAAAGCTTGTATGTTCTCAATTAGAGTACTCGTAATTTCTTGAGTATTAGAGGCTCGTTCCTTCATCTTCTGTACTGTCTTGAGTACAACAATTCTACTGGGATCTGGTCGGTGACAATGTGGCAGTGGGAGACCTAGTAGTATATCATTCACTGTCTTAAGTCGCCCTCCACAGCTTCTTCTTCCTTCGCATTTCCAATAGGTAATGCCATCCCTCATTTTGTCAACTGTATAAGCGTACCCATTGTACAGTAGTTTCCTTCCACCACGTGTAGTAACAGTGAACTCCATGGCCTGTAAGAGAAGATATAAATTTTATACAAAGAATTTTTTTATACATATATATCCACACAGTTTAGAAGAAATTACAATTAATAGACTAATAGTCTCAAAGTTTAAATAAAGTATATATTAGGTAAATCTGTAAACTAATGACAAGGTGTTAGAGGAGCAGGGGGGAGACTGACAGACAAGAGAAACACAGGGAAGAATATAAGAAACAAACTACGGAACCCCGAACTGTACCGAGACAATGAGTCAATTAACTGAGTGAGTCTTCCACTAAATATCCATTCGACATATCGTCCAGGGACGATATGTCTGTTCGACAAACTGTCTGGCGACGAAGTGTCCTTCGACGAATTGCCCGGGCACCATACCTGGTACCCGGACATTTCGTCGACGGACACTTCGTCGCTGCTATACAACGCTAAATCCCAATATGGACCAATATTTCGTCACTATAGACGCCCCTTACTGACTTTTTGACTTTCAATCCAATTAAAGTTTTCTCAAGATATGTTTTGCTGATACTGATCTCATGCCCATATTTTCAGGAGTGATCGGCCGATATGGGGTTTTCAGGACCGATACATATTATTAGAGGATGCCGATAATCGATATTTGAAGCCGATATTCTTTTGTAGTAAAAATTTAAAAAATAAATACAATAATGCAAGCACTGAACTTCATAGAATTGTATAAAATCACACACATATACACATATATATATATATATATATATATATACATATATATATATATACACATATATATACATATACACACACATATATATATATACATATATACATATATACATATATACATATATACATATATACATATATACATATATACATATATACATATACACATACATACATCATGTGACGAAATCCTTATTTCAAAAATAATTGTATTTTTCGGCGATACGGAGTATCAAAACAGCTTTCTAATTATATAATTAATTAAGAAAATCATAATTTTTCTTTTGCTATTCAGTGTCAGGATAGTGACGTCAGGTTGTCACCATCCATTATTGAAGCTGAGAAACCACATACTTGTGATGGTCCACAGCTATCTGCATCATCATCTTTCATGTCATTTGAACTGGTGCTTGGAGGCAAAGCTTGTATGGTCTCAATTATCGGGACATTGTCTTTGTTTTCAGTCTTCAAAGGTCCACAGGTCAATGGTAAATCTGTTATATTCATTTCATACTCTTCTTTGATGTAAGGGACTTCTCTATTCTCTCGCTCTTCATTGTGAGAGAATACTCTTTCTTCGTTGATGTAAGGGAACTGTTCTTCCTCCTTTTTTATGTGAGGGGTCTCTGGCAATCCACTGACATCTGCAGAACAAAAGACAATATACATTTCATGCATTAAAGCGGGTTATTGAATGTTGTAACTTGTATTTTTCCACCGTGAAGTGAAAGAAAACCTGACCTTTGTCGTAATTGTCACTCTTTGAAGGGACCTTTAGCAACGTCAACTTCGTTACATTCACCTCCTCCGCCTCTTTTTTGATTTGGAGGCTTCCCGTCTCTTCTTCCTCTTGAATGTTAGAAGATACCGACATCTGACATTGAGAAAGATGTTTTTCACTGACGCCTGCAAATAAGAGAAAAATACATTTCAAATCATATGTTGTGACTTGTCTTTCCACATAAAATGGAAGAAACCGACCTTTGTCGTCATTTTCACTCTGCGAAGGGCAAAATTCAAAAGTCCAAGTGGTTACTTCTTCATCGGTTTTAGGAGAGACTCGTTTCTGAGAGTGAGAAAGATGTTTTTCACTGACGTCTGCAAATAAGAGAAAAATACATTTCAAGTCATATGTTGTGACTTGTGTCTTTCCACCATAAAATGAAAGAAACCGACCTTTGTCGTCAGTTTCACTCTGCGAAGGGCCAAATTCAAAAGTCCAAGTGGTTACTTCTTCGTCAGTTTTGATTTGAGGGCTTTCTGCGTCTTCCTCTTTCATTTTAGGAGACTCTGGTTTCTGAGAGTGAGAAAGATGTTTTGCACTGACGTCTGCAAACAATAAAAGTAAAACAGATTTGAAGTGCTTTAAACTACTTTGTTGTGTGCAATCTGACAGTTGTTGTGACATCATCAGAAGGCACAGGTCCCCGATCATATTTGTTAACCCGAGCAGATCCGTTACCTACGCCGGAATCGTGTTGGGGGAACGCGTGTTCGTTTAATTTTGGGTACTGAGAATGTTGGTAATGCGTTTGCAGGCTGGAGACAATGAACAGTTTCTTTGAAGCTTTTATTTACAGAATATTACGGACACAAAGGGTTACACACAATGGCTGTAGTAAATAGCAAATGCAAAGACACAGAGGACTTGCAATAATTATTATCTGAAGGGCAGTACCGAAAATGTTTGTGCAACGGATGGAAATTTCCACTCAACTGGTTCTCGCTGGTAGCAAATGGCACTCTCCTATGTGCACAAATTACCACAAAGTTTCCAGTAGAGTCTACTGAGTAGACAGTTCAACAAGGTTAACTGATGAGAAGACGTGCAGCGAACCGCGATATCACTCAAGAACACATCAGGCCACAGAACAGAACTCAACTAGGGAAATGCGGAAATTTATAGTCTGGTAAAGTAACTTACCAAAATGCTTTGCCACGAGCCATAGCCATTCGGAACTACTCAAACTAACGAAATGCAGAGCACTTTTAGAAAACCTCTCCATGCAAACAGTGCAAATCGATTCGAGCACCTGAAGTACTTGAACCCACTCTACGAAATAACCGTTGTGCCTTAATTAAAAATATTCTACTCGGCCAAATCGCGGTCCTCAGTGCTTGAAACACCCCATTTGGCCACAACAACTCAAGACGCGCAACGACAACAAGCGAAAGGCCATATCCAAAAAGCCTCAAATGTATACAGTGGAGCACAATGCAACCCCAGTACCCAAAGCACCCAGAACCAATCCACGGCTAATCTATCAAATAATCATTGTAGGATTAATGCACTTACTTGCGAATGCACGTGCAGGCAACATTTTCACGAGAAGAAGCTTCCGCTTTCTATTTGGCATAAGAATAGACGTGGGTCCTAACTTGGGTGGTTAAGGATATGCCTTATTAGAAATAAATAAAAGAAGATAACTCGCCACTCCGGGGATCTAAAACAACAATTAATGCATTCGTGTTATGCTAAGATCCTAATTGGGCAGAAAGTTACAAATATTGCAGCAAGCGCTCATATTTATGCCCAGGAACAACAGATCTATCAAATAATCACCGTAGGATTAATTCACTTACTTGCGAATGCACGTGCAGACAACATTTTCACGAGAAGAAGCTTGTTTCAGATCGTGTCAATACGTAATCTGTAACAGCTTCCGCTTCCTACATGGCCTAGGAATAGACGTGGGTCCTAACTTGGGTGGTTAAGGATATGCCTTATTAGAAATAAATAACAGAAGACAACTCGCCACAGGGGATCTAAAACTACACAACACAACACAACCTGGCATTTTAACAAGTATTAAACTGTAGCACATCATCATTTCTATTTGGCACCATCCGGTCTTGTGGATGGGGAAATTCAATTCAATTTTATTAAATATGATCATATTGTCTGGCTTGACGTTAACGGGGACAACAGCGTGGAATTTAGGTAGGGCGAACCCATCAGACGGCAGCGATATATATATTTTTTATGTCATATGCAGGCAAATCCAACAAAAGAATAAAAAGCGGACATGCATAGATATCACATTTATGGATATCTAAAGGCAGATTGGACGGTGTAGATAAATTGCGGCCATCTTGCGCCCGAATACTGCTAGTGGGTTCTCGTGCAACGAACGTAAGGTGACTGATTTTCTATGCCAAATTCTTCTAATTAGCGTATTTCTGGATTTACAAACAGTTTAGTTTATATATTTTTTTTCAACATTAGCCTAGCAATAACTCAGGCTGATTGTTGCAAAAATATTATTAAAATATTTTTTTATTGAAATATGTAATTATATTATATTTTAAGTATATATGCTACATTTATGAAAAAAAGAGGAATTTGAGAATTGGTTAAAAAATTGAGCAACTACTGTATAGTAGTCAGAGTACAGGCTCTGTTGACCATAATGTGTTTATCGGGTGGCTCTGACCCAAAATGGACGACGAGTGACTAATTCTGCCGTTATTACTTTACAGGGCGCATTAGATATCTAGAGTTATATATATTATACCTACAACTACAATAACACAACCTAGAAAGGTATTTAAACTAGTTACTTTGTTTCCGAATATATGATCTGCTTGTTGTTTCCAGCAATGAATCCTTAGGACCGAAGTGTAAGCATTTTTTTGTTCTTTTCATTGCTAGGCTTTATACTAGATATTTATCGTCTTTTAGTCGGTCTTTAGCTGAACATCTTTTAAAATTAAGACATCAAAATGCTACTGGCTTTACAAAAAATAATATCAGGGGAATAAACAAATTGTATTGTTTTTTGTAGACGCGTTGGTGACCAAAATACCGTGAATAGCCTCAACGTTGGATCTCAACTATTTAAATCTAAACAAACTACATTTTCTGTTAACAGTAATATCGCACTTTTTCCCACCAAATATTCTCTCCATTAATAGAATGCTTCATTGAAAAATATTATGCATCACTTTATGTCTGCAAAGTATATCTCTACATTGTTATGATGTATAAATTTTATAAGATTTGGCAGTGGCTCCTTAGCCGGTAACCGGTCAAATAGTCCCAGGGGCTATTTAGCCGGTAACCGGTCAAATAGCCTTTATGGCCCCATATGGCTATTTAGCCGGTAAGAATTCTGTGTGGGGTAAATAGTAAGAAACTACATTTTATAAGGTTTATTTCCTTAATGTGATAATTGATAAGGACCTTTATATAAAGATAACTCTCAACTTTTATGGCATACATTTATTAACAAAAGCACACATAAACATGCACAACAATGGCAACAAAACACAATTCTGTTGTCATTACACATGTTACAAGAAACATTGCCTACAGAACAACAATGGCAATAAAACACAATTCTGTTGTCATTACACACATTTTGTCTTTGGTTTGGTTTTCCTCTCAACACACCCCAAGTGATGCCAATGAAGACAAGCATCACATACAAATGATGGCTTACTTTGGAGGTCATTGCCACAGGAGTTTCACAAGTACACAATTATTTCTTTTCTTGTGAGGTACACTTCTTGTAGCAGCCTCCATGCATCGCTTTTGAAATATCGTCGTAGTTTATTAATGTCAATGTGATCAGATAATGGATTACATTGTGAGTAGAAACAGATAGTCTTCATGAAAGTAACACCTTCATGTGAGTAGAAGCAATTAGTCTACATGAAAGTAACACCTATAAGTGTTAGTCCAGTATGAGTAGAAACAGATAGTCTACATGAAAGTAACACCTTTTTCTAAACGATTCAACCAATCTTATTAAAATTTGATGTGTTATTTTGATAGATTTTAGCATTAGGTGAATAGGGATTTAATGACTATTATTTCACATTGAGTGAATAGTGGATTTTCTAAACCATTCAACCAATCTTATTGAAATTTGATGTGTTATTGCCAATTGATAGATTTTAACATTAGGTGAATAGGGATTTAATGACTGTTATCTAGGCAGTGGCTCCGTAGCCGTAGTTTTTTACTATTTACCCCACACAGAATTCTTACCGGCTAAATAGCCATATGGGGCCATATAGGCTATTTGACCGGTTACCGGCTAAATAGCCCCCGGGATTATTTGACCGGTTACCAGCTAAGGAGCCACTGCCATAAGATTTAATAAGGTGGTAGATGTAGACCTGCAATACAAAATACTGTTTGGAGAAATAGCATCTTAAACTACATTCATTATAGGATAGCATACTGGCTATCCATTTTTAAATGGCTGATGTTTTCAAAGTAATCAGAAATATTCCTTTTTTTGTTTTATTTTTTTTAGAAGAACAACGTGATAACTATACTGTATTCTCCCTCTAGTGTGATTGCAAGAAGCCTATGGAAACAACGTTGTACCACTGAGCATCAGAATGGAGGAGACAAGCCGTGAGGCGGTTGCTACAGCAGTCCAGCGTGTGGCCGGAATGCTGCAGAGATCGGACCAGTTGGATAAAGTGGAGCAGTACAGAAGAAGAGAGGCCAGAAAAAAAGCTTCTGTCGAAGCAAGGCTCAAGGTGATGAGTTTTCATTGTTTTTTAATCTGTCGGAATGGTTGGATTCCTTGATTAAACAAGCCTGGGCAGTAATTAGACCTGGATATGCGTGTCTACTACTCAAATTTAACATCGGTAATTTGCGGTATCGTGACATGAAAAGGTTTATGCTTATCCCGGGTGTCTAAACGTTTGCATGCCACTGAATTTAGCCACCTGTCTCCCATTCAAGTAAACAAGCGTGACATATGAAGGTTTGGCCAGTCTGGGTATTCCATAAATTTTAGAAACACTGAACTTAAGCGATTGTACTGTATTTTGATTCAAATGAAACTGATATTCATGGTTGTTATTTATGTTGCTCAGGCAGCAATCCAGTCTCAGCTGGATGGTGTTCGCACTGGACTAACTCAGCTGCACAGTGCCCTGCTTGATGTAAAGGACATCCAGAGTTCGCTGACTGATGTGAGCAAAGACTGGAAGCAAAGCATCAACACGATAGAGAGCCTGAAAGATGTCAAAGATGCTGTAGTTCAACATAGTCAGCTGGCTTCTGCTGTGGAAAACCTTAAAAACATTTTCTCTGGTAAGAAATACGTACGTTTCCAGCTGAAGTTTGATACAAAAATAGAATGGAAGATAGCGGATGTTTAACCCTGTTCTCTCACTTAAATATGCTAAAAAGCAACTTTACATCATCTTGTGTGAAATATATGAACATTATAAAACAACATTATCTCTCGTCACAGTCCCAGAGATTGTGGCGGACACGCAACAGCTGATAGAGCAGGCAGAGCTGCTTCAGGCCCACAGAAAACTGATCGAGCTGGAGAGCTCCAGAGATGACCTCATGTACGAGCAATACCGTATGGACAGCAAGAACACCAATGACATGCGTCTTATTGTCATATACTTTGAAGATGTAGGTTTGACAGTTGTCTTTTTATGACCACATTTGTTGATTAGAACGTGCATGTTTAAAGTTGCCAGTGGTACCTCTACTTACGAAATTAATTGCTTCCAGAAGTTTATTTCATAACTAGAGGCATATTTTACATTGAATTAGCATAATCATTCTATAATCTTTAATACTACCCACTATAAAACTTTTAAAAATTATACTTTTATATGAAATATGTATTCATGCAAAAAAGAGCAAAAATAGTATTACAAAACTGTTTTTGAAGCCATTTCAATCTGTATGCATGCAAAAGAGAGCAAAAAATCTAACAAAACAATTTTTGAAGCCATTAAAATGACGCCACAACACCGAACCAAACAAAAATAAGACCAAACGCACCTCAGTTCAAACATGCAATCAATCGCGGAAGGGCTTGGTCTAGCTCAGGGGTGCCCAACTCTGGTCTAGATCAAATCTCTCTTTTGCTCGCTTTCTCTTTCTCTCGCTCGTCATTCTCATGGTTCTATGTGGCCTCGTCATGCTCCTCGTGGTCCATTCGCGGGTGCAAGGGCTGTTGGGTCCGCAGCGGCACCCTGTCTGCAGAGTTTTAAATTTGGACATGGGTGTTGCGGAATGAAGGAGTTCAACTACTGAGTATGCACTATGTAGAAAGTGAAGTCTGGGGAAAATAATGCAGCCTTTCCATGTTATATTTACAGAACATAATACATAGTCTCAGTCTGCACCTTGTGGACTTCCTATTTGTGGATCCATTTTTTTTTTCCACCTAGGTCTACAATGTCTTGTGTGTCTGTCTTGCTACTGCAACCAAGGAAATATCCCCAATACGGGATGAAATAAAATTCTAATCTAATCTACTTGGTACACAGTATGTTGAAAGTGAAGTCTGTTGAAAATTATGCAGCATTTCTATGTTATATTTACATGCTATGTCTCCTTCGATCTTACGGCACTTGGATAGATTATTGTATCTCGAAACAATAATTTACATATTAAGGTGCTTTGCAACCTGAAATTTTGTATGTTAGAGCATTTGTAAGTGCAGGTAACATTGTATTTCATCTTTAATTCAGTATCCTCAAGTTTTATTACCAAATGTACCAACCGCCGTTTTCTTTTCTTGCAGGTTCAGCAGTTATCTGATGAGCTTGCCAAACAGTTATGGATGGTTCTGCAGAGGGCCATGGTTACAGTCCGCCGTGATCCTACTATGCTGGTATCAGTGGTTCGTATCATTGAGCGTGAGGAGAAGATTGACCGGCGGATGGTTGACCGGAAAAAACAGACAGGCTTCATCCCACCTGGACGTCCCAAAAAATGGAAAGACAGAATGTTTGAGGTGAGTAGAACTAATGTCATCATGAATGCCATTCTACTTTATTCTTTGTGAAAGTCTTCTCTGTTGTCCCCCCAAAAAAAACTATAGTTACACAGGTGTAAACAAGTTAAAAAAAAATGAAGATTTCATAAGCTTTTGACTTTTTGTGCCCTCCTCTTTTTTATCTGTAATGTTTTGTTATTCCCTCTTATAAAAAATATATTTTTGTTTCTAACGCAGGTATTGGAAGGGACTGTCAGCACCCGAATTGAGGGCACCCAGTCAGTGACCAGAGAAGCTGATAAAATGTGGCTTGTTCGTCTCCTGGAGATAACTAGAAAATATGTTTTAGATGACCTTATTATTGTCAGGAACCTCATGGTTCAGTGCTTTCCTCCACATTACGACACCTTCAACAGGTATCCCATTCTCCTCTCACCTGTTATTCTCTACGCACTGTGCCATAACTTTTATTACCCACAGATTAAAATAGAACATGAATTACTTTTAAGATTGCCAGAAATAGAAACTAAGTGCACATTTGGATGACTGAAAGCTGTTTCATATTCATATTTATTTATTTATTTTCCCCCCAGATTTTTCAGCCTTTACCACAATGCTGTTTCAACTCGTGTCAAAGAACTCGCATCCGAGGACTTGGAGGCAAATGAGATAGTGTCCATGTTAACCTGGGTCCTTAATACCTACAAAAGGTACTACTGTCCTTCTAAACATACAAAACTGCAATTTTTAGAATCTCAAAAGTCTCCACAGGGCCAATGTTGCATTTAGTTCCTAAATAAATTCTGCCAATGAGTTAACAAGAAATCTTAAAATGCCCCAAAACCAACAACCGGTCGGTGCATCCTGTCTCTCTTTCTCCTTTCTCCATTTGAGACACAGAAAAAAGTGGTCTTCATTTCCTTGGTCCAATAAAGTGTGTATTTAGACATTGACAGCGGAGGCCAATACGTGATATACGGATTTGATTGGCTAAAAATTACTTTTAACTAACATTTAAGCATCTTTGACTATAGCTATATTGCCTACTTCCGGGCAATATCAGCTATTATTAAATTGTCTCGCCACAATAACACATTGGGAAACTGGAATTTGACCTTTTTACTTGATTAAGCAAGATTGTTTCTGCTAGGATTCACTTGTTTAAGGTTTTAGCTTCCTCATTTCAAAGCTTGGATTCTTTTATACAATCCAAATCACATAAGCATATACAAACGGTTTGTTAGAAAATGTATTCAGGTTCATGATGACAGTCAGAAAAAGTTCAAAGGGTGTGAATATTTTTTTACAGCACCATACGCATAATGCCAATAGTATGTTTTTGACTGTTTATTCAATGAACATTTTAATGGTTGCCAGATTCAAAAAGTCATTTTGCTTCTGTTTGTGTTTTAGTGTAGAGATGATGGGCCATCCAGAGCTTAGTGCTGAGTGTGACATCAACCAGCTTGAGCCACTTTTACCTCAGTATGTAGTGGATGACCTCCTCAGCAAATATGTCCAGACTTTCACAGTAAGCTCTAACAGGCATTCAATGCATTTTTATTTAACTCACTATGGGGAAAGTGAACCTATACTATGGGTTCGCCGTGGCGACCCCAAGGGGATAAGCCAAAAGTCCAACAACCACCAATGTTGAAATTATCAACACAAGCTTAGGCACCCTCACCGGTTCAGTGTAAAACTAACATGTGAAGTGATATAATAATGTGTGAATAATTTCACACATAAGTCGCACCCCGGCCAAACTATTTAAAAAAAATGCCACTTATAGTCTGGAAAATACGGTATGAATTGCATATTTATTTCTTATTGCCTCTCATGAGATTTTTACTTTTCATCTTTCCAGTCTAATATTACTGGCTGGCTGAGAAAAGCCCTTGAAACAGATAAAAAGGACTGGCAGAAAGAAACAGAGCCTGAAGCTGATCAAGATGGATACTACCAAACCACACTGCCTGCCATTGTCTTCCAGGTAACATATATCAAATCAAATATATATTTTTGACATTGTATTTGTCCAATACCTTCTCAAGAATATTAGGAAGTACGTACGCAGTGAAAAAATACCATATTTTCCGCAATATAAGGCACACCATGAAGACTTAAAGTTTCTCAAAAGACGACGGTGCGCTTTATAATCAGATTAGCCATATCATCAACTACCCTCTACCTACCCTGTCCACCATCTACAAATCCCGGTGCCTAAGAAGGGCAAAGAGCATCATAAAGACAATACACATACACAGCTTCCACCTCTTCAACCTGCTGCCCTCTGGCAGGCGCTGCAGGACCATAACAGCCAAAACAAACAGACTCAAGGACAGTTTCTTCCCAAAAGCCGTCACCATACTCAACTTGAGTTCTGCACCTTGGAGGACCTAATCTAGACTATAATTTCTTATCTTGTACTTGCACTAAAACTCCATAGCCTGCTAACCACTTTTTGTACTTGACTAGTACTTATTTATGAGACGACTTATTCATGTTGACTACTTATTCATGTTGACTACTTATTTATGTTGACTACTTATTTATGTTGACTACTTATTTATGTTGACTACTTATTATGTTGACGACTTATTTATTGATTATTTATGTGTACACTTCATGGTGACGCTTTAAATCTCGTGCTTGTCTCATAAGAATATATTCAATACTATATGGATCAGTATTGGTTAAAATTGACATTCCCTTTTGTGCAGCTTCATCTAGTGGATGCATAACGTAACAGCCAAACACTACTTTTACTATGTCGACTTCACCTTTATAATGCGATGCGCCTTAAATATGAAAATGTTTTTTAAAATGGGCAATCTATTGATGGTGCGCTTTATAGTGCGGCAAATATGGTACTTGCCGATGGTGAAAAGTAAACAACAAATTTCTATGTCATCTTATCACGAGGACAACATTTCAATTGTTCACAGAAAATGGAGCAGCTACTTTTGTGAATAAGATTGAAGTAAGAGAACAGAAATGAACAAATATGTAAAATTATACATGACTATGTAAGATTATATTCTTTCAAAATCTATCTTACTTGTTTGGGTAGTTGACCATTAAGTCAGGAAACTATTAACACATGATATTCAGTTATTGAAGATAAACATGGCAGTGAAGAATTGTCCAATATCTACAGTGAGTATACTTGGAAATTGTCAATTGTCCTCAACTTGAAACAATCATTGGAAACAAAATGTTTTTAATCGAATAATGACATGTTTCCAAAATTGTCATCTTCCACATTGTTTTTATAGGCAGAATCAAACAAACCAGGCAAGCAGATTTATGTGTTATGTTTGACCTGTAATATTTGTCTTGGATCATTGTACGTTTCGTCAGATGTTTGAACAGAACCTGCAAGTAGCTGCACAGATCGACGAGGACTTCAAGGAGCAGGTTCTCAAACTTTGTCTCAAGCAAATGTCTTCATTCCTCATGAGGTATTTTTTTTTATCACAGCATCCATTATCAAGCTAGCTCAGGGACTATCCCTTGATAAAAATGAATGATTTGGATAGATATAGTGTTTTTTTAAGAAAATAAAAAACTGAACAATTCTTGGTGTGTGTGTGTGTGTGTGTGCATGTGTGTGTGTTTAGGTACAAAGAAGAGGCTGTGGGCTACAAAGAGGAACACCTGAGAGATCGACAGTTGCCTCAGTGTTACGTACAATACATGATCGCCATCATAAATAACTGCCAGACATTCAAGTAAGCATTTATCTTACCAGCTAACTAGATTTAATTCTTTTCTAATTCTTTAGTATTAGTCTTAATTCCATTGATGATTAGACGGACAATGTTTGTTGAATGTAATTTGAAGTTGAAACAACTGCATATTTGCTGTCCATTAATGAAGGTCGCATGACAACTACTTTAAAAGCAGTTTGTTATAGCTGCATGTTTATGAACAAAGTTGTAATCACAATTATTGTTTTATATCTGTTGTAATCATATTTATTATTTGAAATGAGCAGATACTGCGTATTTAATGCAATGATTCCCGACAAACATTTAATCGTGGTAGCCAAAATCATGATCACGATTAAATTGGAATACAATTAATTTTGCAGGCCGAGTTTTTTTGATTGTTTCTTTTGCCAATAAACCTGTCATATCAGGCTATTTATGCTCAACACCTGTCGATGTTTGTTCAGAGAGTCCATCAACAGTCTAAAGAGAAAATACTCTCAGTCCTCTGGGCCGTCTGATAGTGATGCCAGCATAGAGAGGACACTCAACGAGGTGGCCAAGGAGGGTTGTCAATTCCTTTTAGATGAAGTTTTCTTGGACCTTGAGGTAGGATGATGACACGTTTTACGTGACGGAAGTCACAAAGTGGCTTGTTTCCGACTTCAGGCAAATACCGTACATCCAATTGCTCAAATATCAACATTAACTTGTCATTTGCAGCATCACCTCAATGAGCTTCTTACCAGAAAATGGCTGACAGGCTCTTATGCGGTGGACACAATCTGCGTGACAGTGGAGGACTACTTTAATGACTTTAATAAGATAAAGAAACCCTTCAATCAAGTAAGAAATAAATGTTTGTCTTTCTGTGGGGAACTCGTTCGTCACATGGTTTTGAGTCAAAACTCCACATTATATGACTCCTAAACTACTTCCAAAATTCTGCGAATATTGTTATTTTTAGAGAAATGGGTAGGCATCGTGAAATTTATTAATTGCATCATATATTAACCTCCACCAAATATCTTCTTAATGTCCTTTTGTGCTCTATTTAAATAATTTCTTGATTGAACAGGTCTAGAGAAATTGGTACAGTATGTGTTGAATATTTTTTTCAGCCACATAATAAATGCAACCATCATTAATCCTAAACATGACATCAAAGGAAGTAGATTTTAAAAAAATTCAGAGGGGGATTTTTTAATACAGTAATCCCTCGAATATCACGGTTAATGTAGACTAGACATGGCCGTGATAATCAAAAAATCGCAAAGTAGGGTCACCCCTATTATAACTTTCTTTTTTCTTTAGTGCTGAGTCCTAGTAAAAAAAAGTGCCTTCCGCTTATGAGTTTCAGCGTGGATTTTCAACTTTAAAAAAATAAAATAAAAATAAATTAATCATTTTTAAATAAATAATTAATAGCAGGGAAAAAATCACACAGTAGTGATTTCGCGCTAAGTGAATATGCGATAATCAAGGATTACTGTATTTACTTTTCTCTCTAGTACACCAAAATGGCTTTAATTTCTCTTTAATATTACTACATAATGGTGAGCAAAATATAAATTGCTGCAATCACATTCCTTAGATTTACCGTCTGAAATCATGGACTTGAAATTCAAACCAAAAAAGATGCCCTGCTATTAAAATGGCTATTAAAATAGCAGGGCATCTTTTTGTTTCCCGAAATTGCTCTCTTTGAAGGTTTGCTGGCCTCAACTGAATGATACACTGAGTTTTTCCCCCTTATTAACTGTACAGTCCTCGACATCTTGTAGCTCTTTATTATTATCCTCTCAGAAGTTAAGCTCAAAACAAAATAACATTCAAAAGCTGAATAAACCACTGAATGCAGTTGGTATTTTAGTTTGTTACTCTTAAAATATAGTTGCATTTCTCCCGTTTGAGTCTGTTTTTAGACCTAAAACCTTTTGATTGACTGTTAAATTCTACAGTATTTAGGGCAGGGGTGTCAAACCCAGTTTGGTTGGTGGGCCACATTCATGGTGACCAGATCTCATGTGGGCCGGACCATTTTAGATATAATATTTAGATTTTTTTTATATAAATGGATTAAAAGACCTCAATATTCAGTTTTTTATAGATCTAAAACAATGTTTATTTTAGCTTTTTTAATTATATTTTTAGATTTTACAAAATGATTTTTGAACTAAAAACACAGAAAAAATTGATTAAAAAATTACAATTATTGATTTAAAAGGGGGAAAATCAGGAAATTTAACATACATCTATACTCTTCATTTGAATTTGATCCTAAAACAGAAAGTCGGCTCTCATATTTTACTTTCCCGGGCCACACACAATGATGCGGCGGGCCAGATTTGGCCCCTGGGCCGCCACTTTGACACATGTGATTTAGGGCATTGCATGTAAACGAGTTTTCGTTATGATTATACATCATCCTATGCCTTGTGTGCAGGAAATGACAAATGAAGCCCTTCGCAGGGTTGTGGTCGACTACATTAAGGCAGTGATGCAAAAGAGGATCACCTTCAGGAATGCGGATGAGAGGAGGGAAGGAGCAGAGAGAATGATCAAAGAAGCTGAACAGTTCAAGTTCCTCTTCAGGAAACTTGCCGCTGTACGTTCTCATAATACTACTGTAGCGAAGTGCTTTGATTTACAATGCGCTCCTGACATTTGCGTGATAATATTAACTGAGGATTATTTTATATTAGGGAGAAGACACAGATCGTCTTTGCGGTGCCATCAGGGCTATTGCTGAAGTCTTTAAGCTGACTGACCCGACATTGCTCTTTCTGGAAGTTTCTACGTTGGTCTCCAAATACCCTGACATCAGGCACGTAAACATTTTGTCCCTCGTTTACAAGTGAACAGATTACGTATGTTGTAGTTTCACAAATTTGCTTCTCCGCTCAATACATAAATCTTTTTCTGCAAGTATTGAATGCTAAATGATTTACAATCATTGTAGGGAAGAGCATATCCAGGCGCTGTTATCAGTGCGTGGCGACGCCAGCAGGGAAATGCGGCAGATGATTATCGGAACCCTCAGCGAGAACAAAGTCTCTTACGGCGGCATCACACAACCCATCTTTAAAGACATCCAAGTGCCCACCATCACCATGACTACCATGACTACCATGACTTCCATGGCAACTGCAAAGCTGCTTAAATAAAGACAATGTTAGCATTTACTCTTTCAGAAAAGATTTTCTGCTCAAGATAGTCACTTCTCTAGTAATCGGATGTTTTCGTGTTCATTTCCTGTTTAATCACCATGTGGAGGCCATTTGAGGAGATAATAAATATGTGATTGTCAAATAATGTATAATTCATCCAAAAGAATAATGGAGGATTAGGACTATTTCCAACACATTATTTTTCTTTTTTGCACTTTCAACTAATTATATATGTATTTTTCCATGTAATCAACTAAAATATTATTAATTGCTTGAAACCTTTTCAGTCTAATGTATGGGTTAGTGAGGGATGTCTTTAGAAATGTGTAGTGTAAGAAAATATTTCTGCTATCTTAAAAACTATTTCCATAAATAGTCCATTGCTTAGTCATGCTTTCGCTGTTATTCAAAACTTTAATTGCAGTCCCATGAAGCAACTACCTAATTAAAATGCACAATATAATTTACATTCGTGCAAAAAATACGTGTTTATGCGTACAGGGAAAAATATATTTGAATAAATAGGACATTTATTTGTACTTTTGTTTGATGGTTTATTTTTTTGTGCATTTCTTTTATCACATTTCATTGTTATTGTTAATGCTGTTGGTATACACTTTGTTTATCCAGCTTTTTAAACATGGATGAGTTGATGTAGTGGAAATAAAAATACCAAAAATTGTGAGAATAGCTCTGTTGGATGGTGAATTTAAACTTGTCAAGTTTTATCCTTTAAAAATAAATTGCAAACCACACGTGTGTATAGGTATTCTAAACTGACTCCATAACCATAAGTCAAATTTCAAGATTTTCCTTTTTGTCCTTCCATACCCATTGTGTCCAGTTGGTGGCAGAGTTTTTAATTGAAGTGAAATAAGCTGCCGCATAAATGATTGAGGTGAAGAAGACGCAGTAGCTGGACGATGCGACTAATCCAAGAAACTGCATACTGTGGCAATAATCAACCTTTTTAGCTTTAGTGAAGGTTTTACAAGAAATTTTGTATTACATCTACGTCCCAACTTACGTCAAACATCGCTGAATCTGTTTTAGGTAAGACGAGTTGAATAGCGTGCCGAGGTGATGTTTACAGCGCTATGCTAGCTTTAAGCCACTAGACGTCAAGTAGCTTAGAAGCTAACCGCATCACGACCATATTGCTAAATTAACTTTGTTAATTTACTCAAAAGACAGGTTGAATACAAGCAAGCTAGACTTCTTTTTTTCTTTAAAAAATAATGTCATCTTAGAATGTTTGCCTCAACGATGAGCGTATTTCATTTCTTGTATTTCATAACACTACTTTGTTATCAGTTTGTGTCCATATGAATATGTCCAAATAGAACGTGGAAATATTAATTAAGTGAAGTAAGTTAGCCCCTAAATTTGGTTGTCCCGGATTACGTCCAAAAGTACAATTGAAATGCTGTGTTTTGATACAGACAATTGTTGATTTTTTTTAATATTTATTTTTCAATACCTGATCCATATAGATTCTTTTCCCCTGTAAAGTTCCTCTGAATCCATTGACGTGCTCCTCAAGCCCCTCACTATGGGGGACTACTACCAGATTCTAGGAGTACGGAAGGATGCTTCTGCAGATGACATAAAGAAATCGTAAGTTTATAGGTTTTGACGGCATCAGATTAAAAGTCTACAACATAAACTATAAAACGAAGCGTGCAACATAAATTCACTCAATTTGTATGTGGAGACAATTATACTAATGCCTAATGAATGGCTTTTTATTTAATTCATCATTCTGAATCAGCATTCTATCCATTTTGCATACCTAAAAAATGTCTGGTCTAACAGAATGTGCCTCCATTAACCCCAAAACATGTCTGGTCTAACAGAATGTGCCTCCATTAACCCAAAAACATGAATGATGTTGCAATCCTTAAATTTCTCATGGCTTCTTCACCAACCACACCTCATTGCACCTGTTAGTCGTGTTATACATGAATTACAGGCATGAGAAAAGTAATTTTCAAGTAACTTTAAGCAACGATCCAGATCTAAGTAAATTATCTTTAGGCTGCCCTGGGGGAGCTCTAAAACTGGCTGGGCTAATTAATTTAATTTATTTGCTTCCTTTTTTCTTCTTTTTTTTTGTGTGGCCTGATGAATTCATCTTAGTTTTTACTTGTAGATTTTAACTGGGTGAATCTGGATTATTTAAAAAAAAAATGATATGACGTGTTGTCGGCTTACTGTGTGGGGAAGTGAATTTATATCACAATGTTGTTGCTTCTTGACTTCCAATTTTTCTTTAATGTCTCAAGTTACGTTGTTAATGCTTTGAAAATGCTCACACTCACTTTCACCTTTTATCTTTATTCATTCTTTTTCTTTATTCATTCATCCAGAAACAAGGAATGACTTTAAAAAAAATGTTTTAAATGTTACTCTGCAGAGTTGAACTGACAAAATGACAGCTGTAAACAAACAAAGCATGCGAGTGGGGTATCCCCCACAAAGATTGATCAAATTGTAAAGCTAATATATTTACATTTCCGCTCTGACATTTCACAGGTACAGAAAACTGGCACTGAGATGGCACCCTGATAAAAATCCCGAAAACAAAGAAGATGCTGAGAAGAAATTCAAAGAGCTCTCGGAAGCTTATGAAGTCCTTTCTGATGGTAATGCCTTTGTCGTTTGAATCTTGATAATGCATACAATTGTAGACTTGATTTTTTTTCTTTGAGGCAGGTGTAGATTCTAATGGAAATTCTTTTCTAATTGGTGAACTGTGTTGTTTTCTCTTAGTCAACAAGAGGAGCACATATGACCTTTATGGCAAAGAAGGACTAACAGCAGGCCCTCGAGGGAGAGGTATTGTGATCTTTTCTGATAACCCGGTCTGAAGCTTAAAAAAATGCAGTACAATGGCATATGGACACAGCAGTTTTTACATTATCGGTTTCTAAAAATGTGTTACAAACATTTGAAGCATTTGTTTTCAGGCAACCACTTCCACAATGGAAATCATTTTCAAGAACCCTTCACATTCCGCAACCCTGAAGATGTCTTCCGGGAGTTCTTTGGAGGCAGAGACCCGTTTGCAGACTTTTTTGGCAAGTTGATTTTTTTTTCATGGAAAATTGTAGACTTCAAAGATCTTTGCTTACTTTCTCTCTTCATTTTATTCTAGGTACAGATCCGTTTAACGATGACCCTTTTTTTGGCAGCGGCCGACGGCACTCGAGTCGGGGAAATCGAAGCCGAACAGGGGGTTCGTTTTTGGGGGGCTTTGTAGGTTTTCCTCCTTTTGGTGCTGGCTTCTCACCTTTTGATCCAGGTATATATATATTAAAAAAAAACACACACACACACACACACAAGAAATAACAGTGATGAATTTTATTGCTGAGTTGTTTGTATTTTTTGTCTAGGCTTTGGTTCGTTTGGCACCATGAGCACGATGGGTCACATGGGTCATATGGGCCAAATGGCAACCATGGGCAGTCTAGGAGGCGGCGGCTTCACTTCTTTCTCGAGCAGCTCCTTTGGGGGTGGCGGGGGAGGAGGCATGGGTAACTTTCGTTCTGTGTCAACTTCCACCAAGATCATCAATGGCAGGAAGATCACCACTAAAAGGTAAACCTTCATTCAATTCCAGCAATGCGTTTCACTTTGAGTTACTTTCATTAATCTAATATTTTTAGTTCTGTACAAATGTTCAATAGGTCCTGGAGTTAATAATAGTGTCATCAAGTCATTTGTGATACTTTTGGTTTTGTATGAATGATCACATCGATATACATCTTGGCTGGTGAGGCAACATAGTCGATTTACAAATACAGTGGTACCTCTACATACGGACTTAGATTACTAAACCCTTTGATATGCATATTACTGGTCTAATATACAAAACCTAGATCCAAGTTAATCCCCCAAAACGTCAATACATTTCATGTATTTTATTTTGTAATTGTCACGGTAGCGTTGTGTATTGCTTGAAAACCTCCCTACACTTTGCTGGACATTTTTTTTTATTAGTTCAATAAACACAATGGATACATCTGCTAATTTCTAGAAGAGCTGAGTCAGCATTAACTACATGACCAAATGGAGGAAAAATACAAGTGTTGAAAAATTACAAGTAAAAAAAAAAAAAAATAAATAAACACATCAAGAGTACATATGCATCGTCGGTGGATGAATGGCAGAGTACACACGGGCTTTAAAATGGTGATTTGATTTGATTATTGTGGTCATTCCAGGATAATAGAGAATGGTCAAGAGCGAATTGAGGTGGAGGAGGACGGCCAGCTGAGGTCACTAACCATCAATGGTAAAGAGCAGCTGCTACGACTGGAACACAAGTAAAGAACCAAGAGTTACCTCAGCACACACAAACTTGAGCTTGAAACGAAATATCGGAAATAACAAAAAGCAACAAAGAAATGTAATAATAGTGTGTTTTTTTCTGTTATGTTTGGATGTACATACTTTAGTTGTTTTAATTTCCCTTTGGAAGTTGTCTCTTCTGGCAGACCTTGTTATCAGATGCTTTAATGTCAACGGATTGGGTTGATAACTATGCATATTGTTGAACTACTTCTGAACTGAAACTGGCTTTTGAATTTCGCGTCAGGTCTGAGGCCTGACCCCGCTATTCCACTATATTTCATGTTACACTCCTTATTTGTTCCGGGTGGCTCACTGCATTCCAAAAAAGTCAAACTGCTTTCTTTGTAAATATTATGAAAGTGTCAAATTTAATTATATGATGTCTGTAGAAGTAGTTAAAGGATCATTCATTTTCTGTTCATTGCTTGTCTAACCTGTTTTTAAATAACTTTTTTTTTTAATTCCAACATTGGTACTATGTATTTTTTATGTTTTATTTAATGATGCACGTAAACCTGTTGATGTTAAGTCTTAATGTTAAAGCTGCATAAGGATGCACAAATAACTTCAGTCATTCTATAAGTCATGCTGTATAAGAATTTAAAAGTTTAGTGTACTTTGTAAACCCATAAATCTAAGTTTCATTATATGTTTGGGCTCCTGAAGTTTGGTTTGTTATTTACAGTGAAGTCGTGGGAGCACAGACAACTTTATCACAAACATTTTTATTCCTGATTAGTCAGTAAGTTATTTTTTCTGTTTGTTTCTCAGAGTGCTCAAAATGTTCTGTACATAATTAAAAAGTAGAATACTTAGTCAGAAAAATTGACACAATGATTCTTTCAGTGTGGTAGGACACATTACAGAGAAACACAAATTACTATTTTATGTATTATTCCTGAGTTATTTGCATAAGGAAACAAAAATAGCTTAGATCATGAAGGTGTTATTGACAAAGCTCACATTACAGAGAAACACAAATTACTATTTTATGTATTATTCCTGAGTTATTTGCATAAGGAAACAAAAATAGCTTAGATCATGAAGGTGTTATTGACAAAGCTACTATTTTTTTTCCTTCGGTAAATGTAAAGTTCAATTGTCTGCTTGACCAAGGCGAATGACAATTCATGAATATTAGAGTAGGAGGACACCTTTTCATTGGTTGAGACCTTGAACAAGATAGTTACTCAAAGAATATAAAAATGATTATTATGAATTTCTTGGAACAGTGATAATGGAGTAAATGAACTAAGAAATCAAGATAAAACCACTATTCCATCAGGTGGCATGCAGACTTTTGTGATACGCTTAATTAGATCATAAAGTATTTAAAGGTTGTTTTCCACGATAAACCTATAACTTCAGCCAAAAATATGTGTGTATATTTTTGAGGGTAGAATTAAGTGAGTGAAAAAAGAAGAAAATGACCTGGCAGAGAAATACGCACTTTTTCCTACAAGGCCAATAGGGTAGTTGCATAAACGCCATCTAGTGGCAGAGATTGGATGTGCCTGATGTCCTGACAGTACCTACACTAGGAGTCCACCGCTTTATCCTCATTAGGGTTGTCGGGGGTGCTGGAGCCAATCCCAGCTGTCTCCAGGCCAGAACCAGGGGAAACCCTGAATCGGTGGCCAGCCGATCGCAGAGCACAAGGAGACGGACAACCATGCACACTCACACCCATACCTAGGGGCAATTTAGAGTGTCCAATCAGCCTACCATGCATGTTTTTGGAATGTGGGAAGAAACCGGAGTACCCAAAGGGAACCCATGCAGGCCCGGGCAGAACACGCAAACTCCACACAGATGGACATGACTTGGATTTGAACCTAGGACCCCAGAGCTGTTAGCTTGCAATCAAACTTTTCGTATGACGAAAGCATTGGTCTCCATACGCTGCAGGCTGCACACATTTGTGAAAATTTTGCATATGAGCCACTTTGCACAGAGAAACACTGAGGAGCTGTCCGTGGTGCTGTTATTAGGGGAACATTCTCTCTCTCTCTCTCTCTCTCTCTCTCTCTCTCTCTCTCTCTCTCTCTCTCTCTCTCTCTCTCTCTCTCTCTCTCTCTCTCTCTCTCTCTCTCTCTACCTCTCTCTCTCTACCTCTCTCTCGCTCTCTCTCAATCTCCATCTCTCTCTCTGTGATCCGTTTAGTCCATACACGGGGCTTCCCTTTTCTTTCTCTGTATTGGTGTGTGGAGGTTTCCTCCTTTAACTGAGCTCCAGAGGGTCCATCCTCGATGCCACCCTACCTGCACCGTTCAAGCTTGCCTTAACTTTCTGGCCAACATGTGGATATTTGGCACTATTACTTGTGTGCTTCAGTTTCACCGATCAGCGCGATGCTAAAAATCTGAGAAAACTAGGCGGTTGCTATGGTGGGACCCCCTGGAAGAAGCAGAGTCCGACTTCAAGAGTTATTCAAATGAATCCATATAGGTAGGCTCTCTTTTGAGTTGTTTATTATTCAAGGTTTTCATTTGAAGCAAATGAATATCTCCATACTGTAAGTACTTTTTTCAAGAGTCATTCTTTTGACAGATGAAAATGTATAAAACTACTCTACAATTGCTCTAGTAAGCGTTTTATTTATTTATTTGTTAGATTTTAAAATGGAGCTACTCAGGTCCATAATCTCGGGATAAGCCCCAGTCTGCCTAATCTCTTGACGACGAATTAGAAATGAATGCTCTCTCTTTAGACTTTAAGTCCGCATTCGAAAGAAACTGTTTCCAATCACATTTTTTTTATATTATAGAAATTTGGACATGTATTAACAGTTGTTAGGATTATATTTGCTCTTTTTGATTCCATTCTGAAAAAAATATTGGTAGTAATAAATATAATTTGTAGTTGCTTTGTTATTTAAGAAGCCTGACATTATATATGTCATAGCATAAGATGTGATACATGCGAATATACAATTACTCACTTCGGTATTGTGCTTTGAATATAGTTTTTCTCTTTACAGCACTGGCAAGGAAATTCAGTAATCTCATTTAAAATGAAATGATAATATGTTGCTATCCACTGTTATTTATCTTGTAAAGGCAATGTATATTTACCTTCATCAGTATTCAACCTTTACCTCATCAATTTAACCCCCTAAAACATGCAATACAAATTTTGAAATATCCTTTTTTTTAGAACTGGGCAACTGGATCAGATTTTATATTCATAATGCTGTAGTTTTGGACGTTTAGGTAGTCAGGTGTCCTATGAGTGTCCCAAGAGAAGATAGACAGACTATTATTAACTTGGTCAGACTTGAGTTAGGGCAGACGAAGCCTAATGCCCCTGGTAGGATTTGTGCTACAGCATTATACAATCAGATAAAAGGTCCCACTGTCAAAGGACATCTAAAGGCAGTATACTATATACCTACGTCTTAGTGGTCCACCCATAAAAAAGGCACAGTTAATCTTTTCTAGAACAGGCATTTAAATCATTTTCATTCCAGACAATGTTTATGGGTCTAACTTTTGGCCATAATGGGCTGTGTTATTTCAAACTAAAATGTTTCTTCACCCTCTGTTATTGTCATATGACTTCCCCTTGAGAACAAACTTTAGCTAGTATTGTGCCCGAGGCCAGATCTGAACGATTAAAACTCAATTGGGAACGTCGTAATGATTGTACCTTGAGTCCACGACTTTGTGTTTGAATAATATACCTTGTTTTCCCCTCTAGCCATGGATTTAACCAGAGGTTCTACTATCTGAAAACAGCTGGGTGAGCTCGGTGGGCCCAAGCCGCATTGTGCCCACCAGCCACCAGAAAATCAACCGAGCCAATAGACGTCACGAGCATTAGCGAAGTTCATCTTGCACAAACATGGCAGACAAAGTGCTGTACAGCACTCCGAAAATCACCAATCGGCCCCCCGTGGTTCCAGTGCTGCCCCCGGAACCCATCGACATCATCCGCGTCAAGGCCCGATGTCGGAGGGTCCGGCTCAATGTCGGAGGGTTAACGCATGAGGTTTTATGGCGCACGCTGGACCGCCTACCCAGAACCCGTCTGGGCCGGCTAAGAGACTGCAACACACACGAGTCTTTACTGGAGATCTGCGACGACTACAGCCTCTCCGAGAACGAATATTTCTTCGACCGCCATCCCGTGGCCTTCTCTTCCATTCTCAACTTCTACAGGACTGGAAAACTGCACATGATGGAGGAGATGTGCGCCCTGTCTTTTGGCCAAGAGCTGGACTATTGGGGTATCGATGAGATATACCTGGAGTCCTGCTGCCAGGCGCGGTACCATCAGAAGAAAGAGCAGATGAACGAGGAGCTGAGGAGGGAGGCGGAGACCCTGAGAGAGAAGGAAGGGGAGGTAGAAGAGGAGCTGGGATGCTGTCCTGAGCAGAGGCAGAAGCTGTGGGATCTCCTGGAAAAACCAAGTTCATCTGTGGCAGCCAAGGTAATGGCAGTTCTCTCGAGTAAAGGGCTATTCTTGAGAAAGTAGTTCAAATTCCATACTTGCATCGACCTCATGTTTTTTTTTGTCTAACGCAAACATGAAATTTAAAAAAAAATAGTCCTCAATATAACAATGACAACTACAGAAATCAGAGTATAATTACTGTTTTCCACCTCGTTTATTCGATTAGAACTTTATTTCATCCCCTATTTGGGAACTTTCCTTGGTTGACAGACACACAAGACATTGTAGACCTAGGTAAAAAATAAAAAATAAAAATACATATATATATATATATATATATATATATATATATATATATATATATATATATATATATATATATATATATGTATGTAGATATGTAGATATATGTATATATATAATATGTATGTAGATATGTAGATATATATATACATACAGATATACATATATACATATATATACATATATATACATATATAATTATATATACATATATATACATATATAATTATATATACATATATACATATATATATATATATATATATATATAATTAAATTATAATTATATATAAATTATAATTAAAACGAAAAAAAATACATACTGTTTTTTAATCCAAAATAAAAAACGTAATAATGAGAGTACTCACTATTTTCCTCCTTTTAATTAAAAAAGTAAATAAAAATAACAAAATAAGGAGAATATTTACTATATTTTCATTTTCTAATCAAAAACAGTATATGTATTTTTTTCGCTTTAATTATAATTTATATATAATTATAATTTAATTATATATATATATATAATTATAATTTAATTATATATATATATAATTATAATTTAATTATATATATATATACATATAATTATAATTTAATTATATATATATATATAATATATATATAATTAAATTATAATTATATATAAATTATAATTAAAACGAAAAAATAATAATACATACTGTGTTTTAATCCAAAATAAAAAACGTAATAATGAGAGTACTCACTATTTTCCTCCTTTTAATTAAAAAAGTAAATAAAACTAACAAAATAAGGAGAAGATTTACTATATTTTCATTTTCTAATCAAAAATAAATGAACCTTTTTTCACAATACTTTGTCTCCCCCTTGGTTTTTTGTATTAGAAAAAATATTTTAAAAACTATCATTGGCGATTCATAATGAATTGTCTGTTGAACAGTCATTGTAGCTCCAGTTGGTAAAAATAATGGCCCTCTGAAAAAAAAAGTGGGGTTTGCATGGGTTTTCTCTGGGTACTCCGGTTTCCTCCCACATTCCAAAACCCTGCATGGTAGGCGGGTTGAACACTGTAAATTGCCCATAGGTATGAGTGTGAGCGTGAATGGTTGTCCATCTCCTCGTGCCCTGCGATTGGATGGAGTTCAGTGACAGACTGTGGAGTGCAAAGTCCGTGGGTGTACCGGAAGCGACAAACAAGAGTCAATTGCAAAAGCAGATTAAGCTGTTTGTCCTAGGCGGTGCTAAACACTCTCTCAAGGAGTAGATCATGTATTGGCACGAAGAATTCTTAGAATATAACTATTGGTTGGTATAATTATTGGCAGTTTAAATAGGATGGATAAAGTGTTCCTCACATGATAATATTTAAACAGCACATTCTGAGGAGGACAATGTGTAATGTGATATCATTTGTAATTTCATCACTCCAGACGAATCAAGACCTGATATAATTTGACGGCAGATTTTCAGATTTTCCTGTTTAAACCGGCATGGGACTTCTTCTAAATGTGTTTTTGACTTAATGGAAGGATGGCTCATTTGTGGGGACTTTGGAAATAGAGAGTGGTGTTTCCAGTCATGCTGGGGCAAGAAATTTAATTTTGAGGAAATGGTAATTAGTTAATGGAAAAATCTCAATTGGCTTCCTAAATGCGGGCTCCAAGGAGATGCAGCACTGTGCAGTGTAATTTTCACAAGAACTGTTTTTTTTTTACCTTAATGTTTAGCAAAAAAAAGGTTACTGTTGCATGATTTCATAATTTTTAGTTCTCAAGTTCAGATTCAACAATGTGAAGTAGTTGCTTGCTTATATATTACATTTTTTAGTTGTAGTTTTACATGATCATTGATCAGCACGTCTGTTTAAACTGGCCTTCCAATTGCAGAGTTTTTTTTTTTCAATTCAATAACTAAAGTTTCACTTGCTCATTATGTGAGACGTAGAATGATGCATGCGTAAGTTTAGCTGCAAACTTCGCCATTTCTAATTATAACAGAGATCTATGTGACTATTTTAGAAGTGTGGGGTCAGCAGGAGGGAAGCTTCTTAGGGCACGTCGCAATGACACGGCCTGTGTCATTCAACTCTTAGCCAATAAGAGAACAGAGAACAGCTGATAAGACACAAGTATTAAGCGGAACAGACACAAACATACAAACGCACGCACACATTTACAAAAAAACTAGTCATCTGCACATTATATTCATGTACATGATCTTTTTATATGCGTTTGATGAAATTTATTGTTGTCTCAATATCCTAATTCAGTTTTTCCCCAACTCTTTTTGAGCATTGCAGAAATCTCAAGGCACACCACCATCAGGAAATATTCTAATTACAAACTGTCATCTATATTTACAATATAGTCATTCTGATCAAAGTTTTGTCGACAGGAATAAAAGAAACGCAAAAAAAAGTATTTCAATATCTATGTGATGTAAAAATAAGTAAATTCATACTTCTAATTTTATGATTTTATTTCCCCCAAGACGACTTCAATCTCTTATTATTACCCAAAATGCTGTTTGGTGGTCACACTGAATTTAGGTCGCCAAAAGTTGATACCCATAAAAGCAAACAAAGTCCAGTTCACGTTACATTAAAAATATGCAACAAAACGACTTTAATCTGGTAATATTGCGATTTGAATCTTAATATTACAATATGGAGTAATTTTTTTGTCATATTACAATTCTAATCTCTTATCTTTAATCATAGCCACCCATTGGTGCAGTGGTTATTCCGCCTGACTTTAGTGTGGGGAGTCTGGGTTTGATTCCCACTCAGTGGCAGTGTGATTGTGAGCTCGAGTGGTTGTTTGTCATATTGTTCCCTGCGATTGGCTGGCAAGCAAATCAGAGCTTCTCTTGCCGGCTGCCCGTGGTTGGCTGGGACAGGCTCCAGCACCCCCCGCAACCCTTATGAGGATAAGTGGTATGGAAGATGAATGAATCTCTCATCTCCAGTGTCCCTTGGCACAGGAGTTGGGAAACACTGTTTTAATTTATCCAAAGTTTGGCTTTTCCTATGAAGCTTAGCTAAAGTGAATTTGTTGCACCAATTATTTGGCACTCTTTTTCAGTCAGATGCCACTGTTTGGGTTTGGAAGTACTCAGGAGAGAGCTAGAATTCTGGCTTTGCAAATTTCGTGAGCAAATCGGTTCCTTTCAAATTCGTCAACAATTGGATTCGTTTTCCAAACATGCGCCTGACAGTAGTTTTTCACTCCCTGACTGCAGTTTTTGCATCATTTTGAGATGCTTGAAGACTGTCAGATTTGCTCTAAGGCAAAGTGCAGTTTGTGCTCTCCATAGCAAATTCCTGAAAACAGCATCTGTTGTTGACAAACCACTACAACAAAAGCCCGGAGGCCCTACCAGCACTGCAGTTTAGGGAAGATAACTTCTTTCCTGGTGGCAATTTTACAACACTGCTCGAGTGTCATCTGGCGGTAAATGGGCAATCGTTATAAAAAGATTGTCAAATGCTAGTGGCTTTGCAGCTGTCAGAATGAAACTTGATTAGTAAAACGGAAATACATATATAGACTGTGAAGTTTTGGACACTGTATTCCAGTTGTTGTGTAATTCACTTGCCATACTTTTATGCACAAAATATAAGTCCAGTTCACAATATATAGTAGTCCCTTTTAGGATGTAAAGCAACATTCATAAAGTTGTCAAATTTAGAGCCAATTATTATTATCAGTTTATGGGAAGTGGCCCGGTGGAGTGAGTGGTTAGCGCGTCGGCCTCACAGCTATGGCGTCCTGGGTCCAAATCCAGGTCACGTCCACCTGTGTGGAGTTTGCATGTTCTCACCGGACCTGCGTGGGTTTTCTCCGGGTAGTCCGGTTTTCTCCCACATTCCAAAAACATGCATGGTAGGCTGAGGCTGATTGGACACTCTAAATTGCCCCTAGGTACAAGTGTGAGGGTGAATGGTTGTCTGTCTTCTTATGCCCTGCAATCGACTGGCCGCCGATTCAGGGTGTCCCCCATCTCTGGCCCGGAGTCAGCTGGGATAGGCTCCAGCACCCCCGCGACCCTAATGAAGATAAAGCGGTTCAGAAAATGAATGAATATATATATATATATATATATATATATATATATATATATATATATATATATATATATATATATATATATATATATATATATATACATTCATTATCAAGTCAGATGAATGTAAACTAAATTAATAATAGTACACCCAATATATTATAGTTTAAATCATGTCTCCCTCCACCAACACACCTGAATCTAATTGTCGGGATCGGTATGAAGCTTCTGGACAGCTTGCTGATGAGTTGATCATTTGATTCAGGTGTGGTCGAGGAGGGAGATATGGACAACAGATAGGTGCTCTCGAGGACCGGACTTGGCCACCCCTGGTATAAATAAACAATTTGATAATTACATTGCGACATTGATTGATCCTTAGTTCATCTTTTCCACATAAGAAGAGCACAGATTTATACTATTTCTTCAACAGAAGTAGCTCTTTTAAAAGACCATCTAAGAAATGCTCCAATTCATTACACTGTTTTTTAATTCTGCATCCTGTTAAATTGCATTTGCTACAGCTGCAATGGAGAATTTTCTCAGAGAATGGATGGTGGAATTTCAGAACATTTTTGGATTTGTCTCATTAGATTTCGAATGTGGTCTAATTCAAAATCTAGTACTACTCCTATTCTGAACAAAAAAATACATTTAAAAAAGTAAGCTTCAGCATGAAGCAAGAGATTTTGGACAATTTCATGCTGGCAACTTTGTGGCAACAAACAAGCCTTTCCAGCAGATGGGAGGTGTTTAAAGTGGAAAGAGTAGACTGGCCTGCATACATTACGAACCGTAATCCCATAGAGCAGGGGTCACCAACTCCAGCCCTGAAGGGCACCATGTATCCAGTCTGTGTTTCACTTCTCCCTCCTACAACAGACCTGAATCAAATAATCAGGATCATTATTAGGCTTCTGGACAGCTTGCTGATGAGTTGATCATTTGATCCAGATCTGGTAGAGAAGGGAAATATAGAAATCAGACTGGATTGGGACCCTCGATGACTGGACTTGGTGACCCGTGCCATAAGGAAACTTTAAAATTTCCTGTAAATTGGATACAGACAGGAGTATTATTAACGCGAATGATAAACTTGAGTTAGAAAATGCTAACTATTAAAAAAGGAGACTCCAAATGTGTGAAAAAAATGGAGTCTTTTACTAGTGAGTGTGACAGTACTGTAATTTGTTCACAATTCTCTCACCGACAGAAATCTAAAAAACATTTGAGAGACATTTAAGTAACTGTGTAGTTTGGATAAGAATAATATTTTTTTAAAACAGACAAATTCATTCATTCAATCATTCATCATTTGTGTATGTGTGCATGTAGCGCTTGAAAGCGATTGACTGGTGCTGACATGAAAGCTATTGATAATCTTCTCAACATTTGAAGGAAAGAGTTAATACAAGTTACTATTTTACTGTAAGCTTTTTTTATAATATGTGCTTTTAGAATATTGGCTTCATTATAAAAAATGATGAGGATATAAACCTTACCATCTTTAAGTCTTGTTCTACAGGACTAGAACATCTTTAGTACATTTAAAAAAAAAAAAATCAATGATTATATGTTGTTTTTATACTTCATTTCTACTGTCATACAATTTAAGATTTCACGTCTGGAGCTAGGTTAAATTCTACGGTGTGTGTTTTTTATGTCCCAATTTAAATGTTCGCGTTAGTACATAATATGATAGTACATTGTGTAGTTTAGTTTAGTCCATGGGAACGACTTAATATTTTGAAGATAATAAACATAGGGTGAAATTGTGTTCTGTAGTAGTTTATTAATGTCACTATTGTTAAAAATATTTCTTATTTTAAATGAACTCACAAAACCTTGAAAAAGCAACCCTCATGTTGACAACTCTCACAAGCCAACATTTTGAATCTTTTATCATTATTATAATTATTGTGTATTGCTTTTTTGCAATATCTCCTAGCAAATTTGGTTCTTCCTGTCAGTGTAGGAAAGAATGAGTAACCACTTCTAACAGCTCTCTATCCTCTCTATAGATAGCAATGCAATCCTATTACAATTATCCTGAAATGTCCTAGCAAAGGCTGCAGAGAGAGACTACGCAAGCTTATGGCTCCACACACTGTTTTACCTGGAGTTCATTTGAACAGTTTACCTGTGTATAGCTCAATTGAAACTTCTTTTTCATAATGTAAACTGCTTTAAAGTGGTATGGTTACATTAAAAGAGGTACTAAATAAATAGCTATTGATCCCAAAGGGAATTTTACAAAATGCCAACAAGATGGAGTTGGAAAACATGAAATATGACAGATGAAAATCTACTGTTTGGGATTTAGTAAATAAAACACAAGTCGCCTGGGATAGGGTCCAGCAACCCTTATGAGAATGTGCGGTATGGAAGATGAATTAATGAATGCTATACAAACTTGAGTTCAGTCAGGGAAAGAAATGTATCATTTTCCTTCAAGTGCCCTCATGAAAAATGAAGTTGTCAATGAAATTAGCTGTATCTACATATTTGTGTTTCAATGTCACGAGATAATTTAGCACAGATCTTGTGCTAGGTGATATGATGTTTTAAGCCTGCACTCTAAATGGCCTCCCACCCTCCAAATTGAATTGCATCAGGGAGAAAATAAATAAAGAAAAAGCAATAGTGAACCACTGGAGAGTAATTCACTGTCTTCCCTTTGTCTTGCAGATCCTGGCTATGATCTCCATCTTGTTCATTGGCATTTCCACAATTTCCTTGTCACTCAACACTTTGCCGGAGCTGCAAGTTGTGGATGAATTTGGCCAATTTAACGACAACCCAAGTCTAGCCCACGTGGAGGCAGTGTGCATCGCCTGGTTTACTATGGAGTACCTGTTGCGCCTGCTGTCAGCACCTAATAAGTGGGATTTCATCAAAGCGCCACTCAATATAATTGATTTGCTGGCTATATTGCCTTATTACGTGACTCTCTGCCTCACTGAATCTAACAAGAATGTAATGCAGTTCCAGAATGTCCGCCGTGTAGTCCAGATTTTCCGAATAATGAGGATTCTGAGGATATTAAAGCTGGCCAGGCACTCCACGGGACTCCAGTCTTTGGGCTTCACTTTGCGAAGGAGCTACAACGAATTGGGTTTACTGATTCTCTTCCTAGCCATGGGCATTATGATCTTTTCTAGCTTGGTATTCTTTGCCGAGAAAGATGAAGATTCCACCAAGTTTACGAGCATACCTGCGTCTTTCTGGTGGGCTACGATCACAATGACCACAGTTGGTTACGGAGACATCTACCCGCAAACCTTGCTGGGGAAGATTGTCGGAGGGCTCTGCTGCATAGCTGGTGTGTTGGTCATCGCCCTTCCCATCCCGATCATTGTCAACAACTTCTCAGAGTTTTATCGAGAACAGAAGAGGCAGGAGAAGGCCATCAAGAGGAGGGAAGCTCTTGAAAGAGCCAAGAAAAGTGGAAGCATTGTTTCGATCAATCTCAAAGAGGCTTTTGCACGTAACATGGAACTCACAGACGTGCTGATCGAAAAGAAAGACGATAGTAAGTGTCCAGTGGACAATCACTTATCACCTAGTCGCTGGAGTTACCATAAACGCTACTCCAATGCAGATATAGGCAACCCTAGCCAGTCCAAATCTCTTTACCAAGAAGTGGCTCGAGCAGGCTCACCTGACCATCCCAAACTCTTGAGCAACAAAGGCAGCCCTCAACACCCCAGTCTCAATTCGGAAGAATGTACTTATGACAAGTCGGGCACTTCACCGCAGAAACAAGTCAAACTTATAGAAGAAGAGATGGAGATGAATATTTTGCCTACAATCTCGAGCCAACAAATAAGGGGTGCAGGAATAAGCTGCCATGACGACTTTTCTGGAGAAAGGGGAGAAAAAAGTTGTCTGATTCCCAATATCGGAGGTAGTCTTTGTGGAAGACAAATGCGGGCACCCCCTCCCTTGGATCTAAGACATATTAGCGCCTTGGAGATAAATAAGATCCCTGACAGCACCCAGCAAGGGAATTTGCTAAAAGCGGGGCTGTATAAGTTTGTATCCAGCCCTAATGTGAATACAACAGCAGACAGCACCTCCACAGAATGTGGCAGCCTGCAAAAGATGATAGATCACAAGGTTGACCTGATTGGAACTCAGGATGATGTGCTTAAGGCGGTAACGACACCTGCGGACACCTCGGCCAAGCTTCCCGAGCGACTGTCAGACGACAGAGTTTCCAGATTTCCTTCACGGCTCAGCTCCGGGACGCAAGACGCTAAGTCTCCACTGGCTCTGCTACAATCTCCATCCCCGCTCGGCCAATCTGCGAGTCCGAGTAACTCTCAGGGGGAAGGTGAGGGCTCATCGGCCAAAAGATTAGAAGGTGAAGGGCAGCTCACAGGCTTAAGCCACCAGAGAAAGAATCACATGGAGAGGTCCGATGCAAGCTGCACTAGCCCTTTACCCAAGACCAACCTGCTCAATTGCTCTCAGGAGCCGGCGTCTACGGAGACAGAGGGAAGAGAGATGGCACCTCGGGGTGGCGACAGGCAAGAAAACCACATCATTCGTGGAGGTCTGGCATCGTCCAACGAAACTAGCATGTGAGCTCAAATGTACGGGGTTTAATTCCACGAGCACGAAAGAAGGGATGAACTCATGTACTAGCCACCTGTAGTCCCTTTCTATGGGCTATAGCATCTCCAGGTTGTAGCTCTAGACGAGGAAGTACTGCAAGACATTCATGCATCCTGCCAGTGTACGATCTAAAGAACATTATCATACGACAGATTTAGATTTCTCTTTACATGAACACTTTCAAACCACTTCATCATTTTAACCCAAGTTGAGTCCGTATGTTCAAATGAATGAAACCTCTGACATTGATGCATGTTGTATGTTTACTTGCCAGCTTAAAGAGTATTTCATATGCAGCCCCATTTTCTTGAATGTCTAAAAATACATTATAGATAGGGAAAAGCAAGTTATTGTATTTGCTTTGTTCAAATCCTCACACACATTGTCCTCTTGAGAAAATGCCCACAAGAGGATGATTACAGATGTGCGATCGAAGACTAAAAATATACTGCAAAGTGCAGACACTGCAAAGTGTAGTAATTGGAGAGTCATTAGACTTTGCCTGAGTCCTAGGTCTGAGACTCTAGTCATGAAGAGTGTCATAACAAATCAAGGGGGCCTTGACACATTCCAGAGACGAGACATTTGCCCATTCCTTACTGACTTGGAAGTAAGCGCACCTCTGCATGCACATAAACATTTTGGTCTCTGTGAGACTTATAAACTAATCATGGTAATTGTACATTTGCCATCATTGTCATGTTAGTTTTGGTTACCCTTTTAGTCACTGACATCTGAAATACTAGAACATCCAAAGTGTGTTGGCCAAGAAACAAGAAATATAAACGGTAAATTTGTTTCTCCCCAATATTTGCTTCAATGCAAACATTAATATATACTGTGTCTTTTGTGGTGTTATTTCGTCTCATTTTAAAATACTGATACCAGAGTCGATCCGAGGTGCTAACCAAGGCTACACCCTGCAGCACAATATTAATATGTTGTTATGTGAATGTGTGTTTAAATGTGTGTTATTTTACCCTGAAAGACTTTCCCTGCTGGACATCCGTGCGACATTTAAATGGTGGCATGTTCAAATTTCATGAATAGTATTAGATTTGTAGCACACCCCAAAAAAAAGTGCATGGCTGACATACAGTTAACAGATTTACTTGCATGGGACTGTAAATACAAACCCAGTGTATGTAGCTTGGCATGTCTTTTTTTCCTGTCTGATAAGTGTTTAACTGTATTTTTATAAGACACTGGCGCTGTGGTTTCTCGTTGACATCTAGTGCCTTTTCATAAATAGAAAATTTATGAGAAGGTGGAAGAAAAGATGTACAATAAGCAGAATTATTGTGTTTCTTTTTCTTGTTCAATGGGCACATTATGCTGAAATGCAAATCATCTGATTTGGTCTGACTTGGTTTCACAGTACTTCACGTAACCTCATCATGGCTCTTCTAGTAACATCGCTTACAGTTTGAACCTCTCTGTGCCGCAGTTTCATCTTGATTTGCTCTGAGTTTGCCAATAAGTAAATTTTCGCTGGGAGAGTACAATCCATTTCACCTCCCCTGTGGATCTTAAGTACGAATGTCAATGAATGACAGCATCTAGAAACAACTTAAATAGCTTTGAATTACACCCTACAATGTTTGAGAAGTTTAATCATGATATCGGGAATTACGTTGAGCGATGACCCCAAAATATACTTAAAAGATGGGGCAGTGTATTTTCATGTAATTGTACAGTTGACTATGAAATTCTTGCTGTAGTCTTGTCTAGAAAGACAAACGTGTACGCAACCTCATCATTAATACACACACTGTATTGCTGTATTGTTTTGCCGTCATACTCTCAGGATTGGAAATAGCCTACAAACCTTGTGGGGAAAATCATCATGTCTGTTTTCCAACTATTATTGTTTAGTGAGGTTCAAATTCGTCTATCTACTTTCACAAAATGTAACATTTAGTCAAGTATATAACCTGAGAATCAACAAATACCTAGTGTTTAGTGACTTTTCATCTAGTTAATAATACAAACAAAATAAATAAATGTGTCTCTATGACTTAATATTGTCTTGTCTATATTAATTACATGAACTTTTATAGCAGCCCTGTTGATTTGAAATGAAGCAATTTATTTGTGGTTTAAGTGTACTTTTGAATTGAAGAAGTACCCGTCCCCCATCCCCATTTTCTGAACCTCAATGGGGTCGCGGGGGGTCCTGGAGCCTATCCCAGCTGACTTTGGGCCAGAGGCGGGGGACAACCTGGATTGGTGGCCAGCCAATCGCAGGGCACAAGGAGACAAACAACCATTCACGCTCATACTCATACCTATGGGCAATTTAGAGTGTCCAATGATCCTACCAAGAATATCTTTGGAAGGTGGGAGTATCCGGCGAAAACCCACACAGGCCTGGGGAGAACATGCAAACTCCCCACAGGTGGACGAACCTGGATTTGAACCCAGGTCCTCCACTGTAAGGCCGATGCACTAACCACTCATCCGCAGGGCCGCCCTTTATAATGTATATGTATTATATATGTATAAATACTAATAAATACAAAAAACTAAATATATTTATGAATAATTTCATTTTTGTAGACTCTAACCGCAACTCTAACCCTAACCCTAACCCTAACTCTAATCCTAATCCTAACCCTAACCCTAATCCTTAACCTAACCCTAAACCTAACCCTAACCCACCGTGGTAAAGACACCCTAGTTTAGGGTTAGGGTTAGAGTTAGGGTTAGGGTTACGCGCAGAGGTTGCCAAGTCCGGTCCTCGAGAGCCCCTATCCAGTCCGTTTTCCATATCTCCCTCCTCTACCACACCTGAATCAAATAATCAGATCATCAGCAAGCTGTCCAGAAGCTTCAAACCGATCCTTATGATTTGATTCAGGTGTGGTGATGGAGGGAGACATGGAAAACAGACTGGGACATGGCCACTCCTGTTCTAGACCACCTGCATTATACATTTCGGTGTTCTCCCAACAGAGGGCGCCAACTGTGAATAGAAGCAGGGTAAAAAAAATAATAATAAAGATGAGCTAGAATGCTAGATAGAACGGGACGCTGGTTGTTTCATATTTCATTGACAGCAATAATTGTCACATCGACGTCACCAACCTGCGACGTCACGTACGCTGCGTAAAAGCGCCCATTGCGGCTCATGTAGCTCCAGGCTCTCATTTTCTCACGAAAATGCGAAATATATGACAAGTACCTCTGCATCGAGGGAGGACCGTGGGGTGTTGTTGTGGTCACGAGGTAAGCAGCGGCGTTCACATTTATCACGCTTTTTAAACCCAGTCCGACCAAGTCCACCCGTGCATCAATACATTGTTAGCGTTGTGCTGCAAATGTAAACATGATCGCAGACTACCCAATTGGTAACGAACAGAAACATTATTGCACTATGAAATGATGCCGTATCATAATAACACAGTGATACACCATTCCATCTACTATAATGCTCGGGCTTTCTTGTTGCGTGCATCATATTAAAACTATTGTCATCATACGTCAGTGCACTGCATCTTAAATAGACGCATCTCTTTATAAAATGATCATTTCTGCTGACTGTTTGAGTATTGGTTATAATCCATATTTGCAGGATTGAAATCAATGATAAATACAATTACTAGATTAGTATTAGTATCAGAACATGAGAAAATTTATTGCAAATAGCATTCCAAGTCTATCATGTCTCTGAATTAGGCCTGGGCAATATGACAAAAATTGTTATTACGATTAGTACAAAAAAAAAAAAAAAATCTGTTTATCGATAATTATCATATCAATTTTCTTTCAAACTTCTGTGTATAAATAAATAAATAACTCCGCATTATTCAGTTATGAAAGTAACTATACATCGGATTGGATTGGATAACTTTATTCATCCCGTATTCGGGAAATTTCATTGTGACAGTACCAAGAAAAGGCATAGTTATAAGTTAGACAGTACAGTCGCAAAGGCTGCAGAACAACAAAGCAAAAGCACAAAGTACAAAGCAAATCAGTAAGTAAATGGGATCATTAAGATTATTCAGTTTATTCACAATGGCGGTGGTACTCTGAATCTATCCTGAAGTTGAAGGGCACTGAATTGTAATACTAATAATTGTAGTATGACACATTTACCTAACCAATGTTTCCCAACCACTGTGCCGTGAGCAAAGATCAGGTGTGCCGTGGGAAATTACAAGAAGTCATACAATGTAATATTCAGAGAAAAAAAATGGATATAACGAGATTAAACTTGAAATATTACAAGGTTAAAATCAAAATATGATGAACGTCAAATTATAGATTATACTATTATGAGATTCAAATTGTGAAACAGTCATTTTGTTGCTTTTTTTCCTCTAACATGAACCGGAAGTTGTTTGGTTTGTAAGGCATCAACTTTTGACGACGTAAAGTCTGTGTGAGCACATTTTTGTTATATTAGGAGATTTAAGTAAAATTTGGATAAAAGTCATAAAATTATGCAATTAGAAACATTACTTATTTTTGCATCACTCGAACCGAAAGTTTTTCAGGGTCCGCAGACATCAACTTTTGATGACATTAGGTCAGTGTGAAAAATTTGATTTTGGAATAACTTTGATGGCTTATGTGATTCCTGCTGATAAAACTTTGATGAGAAGACTATTTTTAATATAGGTGACATAGTTTTAAATTAAAAGATTTTCAGATGGTGGTGTCCCTTGAGATCTTTTCAATGCAAAAAGTGTGCCGCAGCTCAAAAAAGGTTGGGGAAACACTGTTCTAAACGTATCCCCTTTACTTCATTGGTTGCCATTGACGACAGCCATCCACATTCATTCAATCTTACCTCATAGGCGTGGTACTGCAGGTTGAAAAAATAACATGTAAACTTGTTTTATTACCAAACTTTCTCACACACCTTTTCAGTGTTCATATTGCCCTATGTAGGATGCCGTCCTTATCGGAACAGCTGCAAGAGGCGCGCAGTCAGGCAGAAGTGTGTCTCTACTCTGGTGGAAGGTTGGTGGAAGTGCGGGCAGGTGTGATGGTTATGGCTAATCTTCCTTTACCACCGTGCTCCAAATACCATCACATTACTGCAGAAACCATGGTGATCGAAAACAGTTTTGGAAGCAACAGAAAAGAGGTACAACACATTAGAAGCATCAATTGAATCTCCTCACCCATGAAACTTCACACAATATATTCTATATACATGTGCTGATGATATAGAGCACAGGTGTCAAAGTGGCGGCCTGGGGGCCAAATCTGGCCCGCCGCATCATTTTGTGTGGCCCAGGAAAATCATGAGTGCCGACTTTGTGTTTTAGGATCAAATTAAAATGAAGAGTATAGATGTATATTAAATTCCATGATGTTACCCCTTTTAAATCAATTATTGTAATTTTTTAATCATTTTTTTCTGTGTTTTTAGTTCAAAAATCATTTTGTAAAATCTAAAAATATATTTAAAAAAAGCTAAAATAAACATTGTTTTAGATCTATACAAAACTGAATATTCAGGGCTTTTTATCCAGTTATTTAAATCCATTTATTAAAAAAAATCTAAATATTATATCTAAAACGGTCCGGCCCACGTGAAATCAAGTTGACGTTAAAGCGGCCCGCGAACCAACCCGAGTCTGACACCCCTGATGTAGACGATTATTCATATGATGATATGCATATACTATATACATTAAACCATTTTTTTAGGTTAGAAAATGCATTTTAAAGTTCACTCCTTTTCTGTGACTGGACTATTTTGGATTGGATTGGATTGGATAACTTTATTCATCCCGTATTCGGGAAATTTCGTTGTTCCAGTGGCAAGAGGGTGAGGATGCAGGAATAGGAAAGGCATTTTAGACATAAATAGATAGGTAATAAGTAGGTCAAGAAATAAATACATGAATAAATATATAATTAAGTAAGTGTGTTGCTTAGGACATATATACATACATACATACACATAAATGTACATGCATGCATACGGTAGGTCTTAACACACAGCCATTTTTTTGTTAAAGAGCCTTTTGCTTCTCTACAGACACTTGCGTCTCTGCAACGCTTATCTACAGCTTTGAACATCCTGGAAAAATATGGGTGTAACTTGACAAATCCAAACAGACCTAAATATTGGAGAACGGTCAAGCACAACAATCCCGTTTTCAGGGCCACTGTTGATTCTATCCAGGTAATAAATACACACAAAGATGGACTACTAGGACAGCTTCTGCACTAGAAACCAAGCTGCAGTCAGTTTAAAAAAGTAATAAAATTACATTAAAGAAATTGCAGGTCTTAATCTACAAGGTTGCGCTCCAAAAATGTCAAGGAATTCATATATACTGAGAATAAATCTCATGTAAGGAATGTTACATTACTGAGTGAAAATATATAATTCAATCACAGTTACTTTGGAAATATTTCATAGTTATAGTATTTACTCCTTGTTCTTATCTCATCTCATTTTCTGAACCGCTTTATACTCATTAGGCTCGCGGGGGTTGCTGGAGCCAATCCCAGCTGTTTCCGGGCCAGAGGCGGCGGACACCCTGAATCGGTGGCCAGCCGATCGCAGGGCACAAGGAGATGGACAACCATGCACACTCACACCCACACCTTAGGGCACAGGTGTCAAAGTGGTGGCCCGGGGGCCAAATCTGGCCCGCCGCATCATTTTGTGCGGCCCGAGAAAGTAAATCATGAGTGCCAACTTTCTGTTTTAGGATCAAATTAAAATGAAGAGTATAGATGTATATTAAATTTCCTGATTTTCCCCCTTTTAAATCAATAATTGTAATTTTTTATCCATTTTTTCTGTGTTTTTAGTTCAAAAATCATTTTGTAAAATCTAAAATATATAAAAAAAAAAGCTCAAATAAACATTGTTTTAGATCTATAAAAAACTGAATATTCAGGGATTTTAATCCAGTTCTTTTAATCCATTTATTTAAAAAATCTAAATATTATATCTAAATTGGTCCGGCCCACATGAAACCGAGTTGACGGTAATGCGGCCCACGAACCCACCCGAGTCTGACACCCTTGCCTTAGGGCAATATAGAGTGTCCAATCAGCCTACTATGCATGTTTTTGGAATGTGGCTAGAAACCAGATTACCCAGAGGAAACCCACACAGGCCCGGGAGAAAATGCAAACTCCACACAGGTGGACCAACCTGGACTAGAACCCAGGACCCCAGAGCTGTGAGGCTGACGCGCCAACCACGCGCGCCACATTGTTCTTTTTACTTTGTTAGTCCAATCTCTGTACTGCTTATACTCATGAAAGTCTGCAAGGGTGCTGAAGCTTATCCTAGCTGACTATAAGCAAAATACTTTGTGTTCAGAGAACATGCATGCAAACTGAATATGTTGATTGATTTATAACCCTGTACACTTACACATGTAAACAAATAATTCCAAGAGTTTGCATTCATTCATTCATTCATTCCTTCATTCATTTTCCGTACCACTTAAACTCTCAAGGTCACGTAAATATTTTTGTTGGTTTTTTTTACAATTGTGTTTGTTTCCTTTTAATATTAAAACTTCAGAAATAAAACATTACATTTTTGACAAATATTTAGGCATGTTACATGACTTGATTAAAAACAAAACCTAAATAAATCTACCATAAAATTACAGAAATACCATACTTTTTTATGTATATCTTACACCCCATCTTTGATGTCAGTATTTTAACATAATTATAAAAGTTTTTTGTTTTCTTTTTATACAGAGATGTTTTTTTCCTTTTAAAATTAGAACTTCAGAAATAAACAGTGCATTTTTGACAAAGATGTAGGCATGCTACGCTACTGGATTTTATGGTGATTTGCACATTACAGTTACAGAAAAATCGCAAACACGAATAATAAAATGAATTTTCGAAGCCTAACACACAGCAAACACAAGTTAGTGTTGACATACTGTCTAGCTAGCATTTTTCTCCACCTGTCTGTAGATTGAAGCAAGGACAAACATGTCCTGGTCAGCTTTTGATTGTTATTCTCACTACTCTTGCAGGGTGGAAGGGCAGTTCTTTGTCTCTATGGTTACTCCAATCAGCAGCCAGATGGACTCAGCTTCCCCGAAGATGTCACGGATCCTGATGTCGGCAAAGTTGCAGCAGTAACTCTGGAAGTGATGAGTTTAAGGATGGAGCTGGAAATGCTTATCAAGGTGTGCCTCTTTTATTACTGTATGTTTTTTTTCCCAGGCACACACCTGCTAATATATCGGCATTTCAGGTTTTCTGTTCATTGAATAGAAACGGAATTATTTAATACTAACTAGTTACATTTGCAACATGCATATATACAGTATGCATTTCAATGCAATATAAAGCTCCAGGTATGACCAAGTTATAACACTTTTCCTACAAAGAAAAATCAGCCAGCCGCACTTTTTAACTAAACACTTGAAACACTTTTATGCACATAGAGCAGAATAGTTATAATAACATGTTATTTTTGAAGAAAGTAGTCATTCAATTTGGCTTCATTTTGACTTAAAATGAGCCAAAAAAAACTTAACTTGTCTATTCTTGATTGTTTATAACTAGTATTAAATTTAATTGCGAAAAGTGCAATTTTATCCAATTAATCGTCCGATTAGTTGATAGGATAAATTATTTGTAGTTGCAGCTCTACTCTTAACATAGTATTGATGTGGCTTATTCTATGCTTGGTATGTTGCATAGGGGCAAAATTAATATAATTTTTAGTTTATTTTACTTTGAAGCCTTTTCCTATTTAGTCCTGGTAATACTTTTTTGAAAAATAAATATTCCCAAATCTTTGCATTCTTCCTGCTCTACGACATGATTGGACACTGTTGGCAAATCCAGATTAATAAATAATTATACATCCGACCTGATTTTTTTACTGTGAATAACTCATTTGCTGCCCTTGACGATGATAGACATCCAAATCAATTATAGTCACTGTCAGCCCTTCCATTTCAAAAAGTAGTGACGTCTTTCCCTTTCAATGGCAATAGTGGAGTCATGATGAGCAAGGGATGATCCGATTGGCATACACTATAGTCATTATTTCCTTTTCTGTTATTCATCTCAGGAGACACATCCGCATCCTGAATTCTATGAGAGAATCATTCCTACCTTAAGACACAAGGTCAGTAATAACCAATAATTACCGTATTTTCTCGCATACTCCGTATTTGTCGCTCAAAAAAATGATGACTGAATCGAGGGTACTGCTTATATGCGCACAAATTAGACTTGGCATGCACAAAACGCCATAACGCAACACAATGCGGCCGATACGGTCATTTATTTCAAAATAGAGAAAAGATAAACAGATAAAACGCCAAACAAAATTTATTTTGACATCTAGGAATGAAATTCAAGAAGAAAAAAAACGTATCTTGCATAAAACATGAAAAACCTCACTTACTTGTGCCTACCATTGCTCGATCAGAGTGCCGCCATCTTACCTAGGGATGACAAACGAGACTGCTACGGATACACTTAGCCGTTGTACTGGTCACGTGACTTCCTTTTTGAATTTGTCTACGTGCAGGCCACATCCTTTCGGAATGTGCAATCCAGCAGACGATCCTTTCAATTCATACAGTATCTCAGAAATACCACGTGCGATGATTTTTCTTGAGATTTTTCCTTCAAAGTAACACATTTGTACTCCCTATTAAAACCATGAATATGGAGGTGAAAATTGTGAATCAGTGTTACGATCGCGCCGCGTCGTCGTGGCGGGATCGGGAATGGATTAGGACCCAGGCGCGGGAAGCAGGAGGGGAATCAAGGCAGTTAGCGTCAAATGACATCTTTAATAAATCAACTGGGATCTACAAATCAACAATGGCTTGGAACCAAAAATGGCAGCATACTGAGTGCATGCAGGAACAGAGTAACGATCCGACAATGGTACTAGGACTCATTGATCTTTAAATACCAAAACAGGAAGCAATCAGCAGATTGACCGCAGCTGCTCTCTCTGACGGCACGTCAGGAGGGACAAACAGGCCGCTCCTGACAATCAGGGGGCGTCTTATACGAGAGAAATTGTAAAATTCAACGATTTTAAGGCAATTTTAAGGGTGCGGCCTATACACGGGCGCGGCTAATATGTGAGAAAATACGGTACGTCTTAAGTTCAATATTACCTGTTTTATCACACAGATGTATGGTAAATTCTTATACTGTCACAGTAGTTCAACTCACATTCATTTTGGGAAGGATTTACAAGCACGGTTTCATGTCATTTATAATGTCCACGCTGTATTTAAGATTGAACTATCTAAAAGCTTTATTTACCACACCATCTCTTCACTTTGTTTAGGATGTGGGTTTGAACACAGATGCCGTGATCAGCTGCTCGTCTTTCATTTGTAGTAAACAGCCTTCAGACAGCCAATCCAAGTCGCTCGCTTTCCCTCTCCACCTTTATTCCATGAAGGAGAGCAGACAGGCACGCTCACTCTCCTCCAACCATCAAAGTCTCAAACCCGTCCAGGCCTCATTTCCACCCTTCAAGAAACATCCAGGTGAATTTGTTTGTTTTAAACCTCAAAGCACAAATTCTGTACATACACTTAGGCAAGGGTGTCAGACTCGGGTTGGTTCGCGGGCCGCTTTAACGTCAACTTGATTTCACGTGGGCCGGACCGTTTTAGATATAATATTTAGATTATTTTTTTATAAATGGATTAAAAAAACTGGATTAAAGGCCCTGAATATTCAGTTTTTTATAGATCTAAAACAATGTTTATTTTAGCTTTTTATATATATTTCTAGATTTTACAAAATGATTTTTGAACTAAAAACACAGAAAAAATTGATTAAAAAATTATAATTATTGATTTAAAAGGGGGAAAATCAGGAAATTTAATATACATCTATACTCTTCTTTTTAATTTGGTCCTAAAACAGAAAGTCGGCACTCATGATTTACTTTCCCGGGCCACACAAAATGATGTGGCGGGCCAGATTTGGCCCCCGGGCCGTCACTTTGACACATGTGCACTAAGGAAAAAAAACTTGGAGATCTAGGTAAAATGCATCCAAGTTCTTGTTTTTAATTACTTCACATTTATATTAATCCGCTTCTATTATTCATTATTTGACTCAAGACAATGTCTTGTGGTCTAGACATTGAATGTAGGCTACTAAGTTGTTTTTTTATGTTTCAGAGTGAAAAACTGTTGACTGACAGTATCTCATAGTCTCCGGTTATATCTTGTCCACACTGCTAAACTAGATTAACGGGTCTTGATCGGTGGTCATACACATGTAGATCTGAACAATCTCAAAGCATTTTTTTTCGTATTTTGTATTTTTTTTAATTTTTCTGTGCCAGTTGCTGTATTACATAACTGAAATGAAGATTTGTTTTTTTCTCCTTTCAGAAAACTGCACTATTTGCGGTATATTTCGCATCACTGTGCACTGTTTGACCTGCCTCCAAGGGATGTGTTCAGAGTGTGACAGACTATACCATTCCTACCCTGAAAGGGCCAAGCATCGTCGAACTGCGGTCACATCCTCTACTTCAACTGCCCAAACTCCCAAAAGTGGGAATAGTAAAAGGTTAGACTTGATGGATTTTGCAGTATAGAAGTGACACAAACACTTGACTCTGAATGACAACTCGCTTTTTTGTTTGTTTGTTTTCAATTCATTGGATTATTACATACTCAATCGACTCGAGGGAAAACAGCGTGTGTCAGCACTGCTGTTCTGGAAAGACCTGTACGGGTGCTCAAATGTCAATTCTTGTGGATTATTCAAACACAACCCTTATTACAGAGTTGAATTGAATACCTTTATTGTCATTGTACAAGTACAATAAAATTCGAAGATTTACCATAGAATGCATACATAAATAAGTAACTATAAAAAGATTTATATGCAATAAAAATGAAATGCGGTAAAAAGAAAAGGTGTCCAAAGTGGTTAGCAGATAGCTATGGCAATTTAGTGCAAGATAAAATTTTGCAGTGCTAAGAGTGGGGTAAAAGTCTGAGAACATTCCTCATTGATATGCATCTGGCAGTGTTATGGCATTTTACATATAGAGCAGTGAACACATTATTATTATTATACATTATTTAAATAGAAACAATAACTCATTAATTTAGAGGAATTCAAATAAAATAGACATGCGATAGTGATGGAAAATTTCTTTCTGTGCATTGTATTAAAAAGTTGCGGTGAATTAAATATGTAAAGCTTCAAATTTGTGTCATTTTGACAGAGGTGTTCCTTCCACTTTCAGTTCTTCCACCTGGCATTGTCTTCACTGCGCAAAAGTTAACTCATCCCAGAATGTGCTTTGTGAGGGATGTGAGTGCCCTCGCTATGAATCACTCAGCTGTGCTGCAGATGAATCCCCACCGGCAACCATCATAGGTTTGTTCTATTGTTTGGTGCTAAAATGTTCTTTTTTTAACTATTTGTTTGGCTTTTTCCTCCCCAAAAGTGTTGAAATGTGCAATGTTGGGATGGAGGGAAAAGGCATATTGTGTCTGTAAAAGAATAAGAAATATTTCTGACTGAGTTTTAGCCATAGTAATGAATAGAACAGTTATTTAGTAAGAAAATGACCCCTGTACTGAATATGGAAGTAATCTTTAAAAAAAAATACTCAGCTGTTTAGCAGTGTATAATTATTAAATAGTTCACAATATGCCTCATTTGTTTTGCACATCTCTTAGGCCTAGCATGTTCCCTTGTAAGGAAAACATCTCTCCAGCACCTAGTTGTCATTTTACGCTGGGAAAAAAAGATTTATGTAATATAATGTAATCCATATGACATTTATGCCCTTGATGAGTGTATGTAAAAGTCTTACCACAACTGCATGGGCATGTGTGTATTACGGGCCCCCTTTTTTCTGTGTTGCTTCAAATGAGAAAAAGTGTCCCTTAATAAATAAGCAAGTATGACATTAAAATCTCTTTATTAAAATAGCTCACGTTTTTTAGGTAAATCCTACGCTACTAAAATTTGGTCAATCAAGGAGGGCAGCCTGGTGAATGCGTGGTGAGAGCATCTGCCTCAAGTGTTCAATCTCAGTTTCGTGTAGAGTTTGCATGTTGTTCCCTAGGCTTGCGTGGGTTTTCTCCAGATTCCTCCCACATCCCAGAAACATACATGGTAGGTTTTTTGAACAGTCTAAATTGCCCTTAGGTATGAGTGTGAATGGTTATCCCTCTCCTTGTGCCCTGCGATTTGGCTGGCCAACAATTCAGGATGTCTCCCGCCTGGTGCCCGTAGTTGGCTGGGATAGCCTCCAGCACCCCCGGTAAACTTCAAAATGTAATAAGTCTCAATGTTTCAACAGAGTGGGAGTGTAAGAGCTGCACTGTGGTCAATGCAGCCAGCAGTATTCTATGTGAGGTGTGTGAAAGACCTCGTTTGGCTACACGACCACCGGTGACCCCTTCACACCCTCCTGTTACCCCACCCAGGCCACCAGCCCCTGTACTGGGCATGCCCGGGGACCCTGACAGCCAGGTGAGAGCATTATGTGTTTGTAGAAGTTGTATAAAACAGGAAAATATGTTGACTTTTTAAAATGATTCTATTTGATGGGATTCTGTCCAGTGGGTTTGTCAGTTCTGTACATATCTCAACTACTCACCTGCCACGATGTGTGAGATGTGTGACTTAGCCCGTCCAGAGCCTGCACCTTTACCATCAAAGCTCCGCCCTCCCTTCCCTGTGAGACGGGTCCCAGCTCTGCCAGTTAAACCCAAAGAACTGACCCGAGAGGACCCAAACTCCTGTCGGCAGCGGCGAATGAAGGAAGATGGGCTGAAGCTCATACAAGTGATTCGAGTAAGTTCCAAGAATAGGCTGCACAGTTTCATTTGTTTTGGAATTTGTGTAATCTATCTTCTCATTCTTTCTGTTAGGATGGTGAGAAGAATGGCATCAGCCCCGAGGAGATGTACACATGCATGAGGGTTGCCAAAGATACGAACATCCTGCCTTGCAAATGGTTAAAGTCAGAGCTGCCTAAGCAATTGGACAAGATCAGCAAGATGTCAGCAATGTTATCCCATCAGTCTGTATGTGACACAAGCACACACTTATTGTAGTCTCGCACACTCCGTGAGGTCTGTGAACTATTGCATCCTAAATGACTCACAATTCCAACTTAGTGTGGCAGCGTGATCAAAAATATAGTGTGTAATTGTGTGTAAAAATAGGCTTTAAAAAGTGGCTGCTTCTGATGCATGTATCACTTACTCTATATTTACCATTCTCTTAACACAGAATAAGTCATGTGAGGCTCCCGCAGACGATTCCAGAAAAGGGCATTATGATTTAAAAGGAAAAGTTTCAGTTTCAGTTCAACTCTCCAGAGCTGAAGCCAAGCAGGCCTGGTTGGCGGCAGGAGGCGATTCTGAGAGGGCTGCCAGACAAGCTCTGAGAGACAGACTCGCAAAAGTAACAAATCATCTTTTCCAGAAATCACTGTACTTTTTGCTAAATCTGATACTGGCCCGGAGACAGCTGGGATTGGCTCCAGCGCCCCCGCAACCCTAATGAGGATAAAGCGGTTCAGAAAATGAGACGAGATGATACTGATGATGCCTGTTGTCACTTGATTCCTCAGGTAAAAATGCTCTGCTCCTTGGGCTTCAGTAATGAGGCTCATTGTCATGAGGTTCTGAGACAAAATGGAGGTGAAGTTAGAGGGGCACTAGCTTTACTGCAGCGCCCCCTACTGGAACCATTCCATAAACGTATTTGGAGCGACGAGCCTGAGCCAGCGGTTGATATCAATCACCCCGACAAGGAGGTGAGGTCAGACACACTACGTAGCCTCTACTATATATACATATATATATATATATATATATATATATATATATATATATATATATATATATATATATATATATATATATATATATATATATATATACATATATATATGTATATATGCATATATATATATATATACATATGTATATATATACATATATATGTATATATACATATGTATGTATATATATATATACATATATATATAAATATATATTTCAGCAACACACTTATTTATTTATATATTTATTCATGTATTTATTCATTAACTTACTTATTACCTATGTATTTATGTCTAAAATGCCATTCCTATTTCTGCATCCTCACCCTCTTGCTACTGTGACAACGAAATTTCCCGAATACGGGATGAATAAAGTTATCCAATCCAATCCAATAACGTAACTGAGCGCATCCTCAAAACATGTCTTGGGTGCTGGACCCTAACCCAGCAAACAACGGGTACCAGGCGGGAGACACCCTGAATTGTTGGCCAGCCAATAGCAAGGCACAATGAGACGGACAACCATTCACGCTCATCACCCATACCTAGGGGCAATTTAGAGTGTTCAACCAGCCTATAATGCATGTTTTTTGGGATGTGAGAGGAAACTGGAGTACCCGGAGAAACCCCACGCAAGCCCGGGGAGAACATACAAACTCTCCACACAAATGAGAAGGACGTGTTATGTGAAGGTGACAGTCTTATATCTGTATTGTTGTGATCTTTTCCTTTCAGCGCACATGTCGGAGGTTATTAGCGGTATATGATCTACCCAGCTGGGGCCGCTGTGAGCTGGCCCTATCTCTCCTTCAGGAACACAATGCCCCCTACTCCCTCGAGGATGTAGTCCAGGCTGTACGGGAGTCTCATGACAGAGAGTTCATCAAAAGAGTGCTGGCCAAAGAATGTCCCATCTGCCTTTCTGTTTTTCCGCATAGCAAGGTAATGCTTGAGCCTTCATAGTCATTTTAACTCATGTTTTCAAATGTTATGTCCCCTTTTTTCAGATGCAGTCTCTGACTTCGTGCCAGTGTTCCGTGTGTTGTGGTTGTTTCCAGCAGCATTTCACCATCGCTGTCAGGGACAAACATATCAGAGATATGGTGTGTCCAGTCTGCTGGGAGCCTGATATCAATGATCCTGAAGACCTAAATAGTTACTTCTCAACTTTGGACATCCAGGTAGATTAACATCGTGGAATTTTTTTCTATTTTAAGACTGTTTATATACAGAAAAATTGAAAAAAGATTTTACGGCAATGGTATCTCAACACACACATACAGAATCTTTTTTTTAATCAAGGGCTTTGTATAATAATGTACTTAACAGAAAAAAATAATTTCAAACTGCGATATTTAATGCTGTGACAAAGTACTTATTTTTAGGCCGAATGGCAGCTCATATCTTGAAAATTTGTATTACTGTAATTGCCTAAAACCGTAATAAACCTTACAAATGGTTCTTTATTGTAAGTAGTATGTATTTAATCATCCATATCATTTTTACAGCATACTGTATGCTGACAATAAAGCACCATCCCACCACCGTTGTGAATAAACTAATAATATAATTTGCATTCCAGTTGAGAGAATGTCTGGAACCTGAAGTATATGAACTTTTCCATAAGAAACTGACTGAACAAGCCCTCATCAAGGATCCAAAATTCCTGTGGTGCTGCCACGTGAGTCCTAGAGTCATTATGCACTTGGTGTTAATTTTTAAAAAGTTATCTGTCAATATCATCTAACTCTCCTCTTTACAGTGTTCGTATGGTTTTATCTATGATGGAGACCAGCCTAAGGTCACCTGTTTTCAGTGTCGTAACAGTTTTTGTGCTCAGTGCAAAAAACCTGTAAGTATTTCTAAGCAATTTTGTTTTGGTTGAAACATTAAACCCTACCTCTATGATTTGTGGCTTCAGCTCAATAGACAATGGGCCACAATTAATCACTACAGTCTCCATCCACTGAAATAATTAATTCTCTCTGAAAGAAAACAATAGGTACTTCCAGAATAGATCAACATGGTTGTACCTTTGTGCAAACTTTACAGGTTCTTACTTAAAACATCATCATGCGATGCTGATTCACCAGCCAAACGATTCACTGGGGTGCCCTAGAAAACACCTATAATATTTGCAGAAACCTACCATGAGTAGTCATCAATTAGTTGTCCGTAACAGCACTGCAGTATTGATGGGAATAAAGGAAAAGAACATGACTTACCACATCGAACTCAACTGATACACGATCATGTGTCCAAATAAGGACTACCTTTCCAAGATCTTTATTCAAATAACAGCTATAGTACTAACTACACATGAGTAAGTATATATAGTTAGCCCCATGAATATGAATTATATAGTGTATTACAATGTATTTGATATGAAATTGAAATTTGAGCTTTAAATTGAGGACATTTGGATCCATAGATTGGTGGTCGACTTAAAAACTATTTGTATACATAGTAATGATGGTGTCATCTTGTGGGCATGTATGGCTGCCAATGGAACTGATTGATTTGATTTTATTGTTGATGGGACTGCTGCCAAAAAGGGGTAAGATGAAGTTATTTAGAGTATAAAGCCGCTGCTAGTTCGGATTAAGAGGAGCCAGATGAGGCGGCTCGGGCATCTGGTTAGGGTACCTTCTGAACGCCTCCTTGGTGAGGTGTTCCCGGCACGTCCAACTGGGAGGAGACAGGTGAGGAAACTGTCTTACTCCTCCCATAAAAGGTGGATGAAGTGGCTGGGGAGAGGGAAGTCTAAGCTTCCCTGCTTAATGAATGAAGGGCAACAGCCAAGCCAACTGTTCAACTTGAATCCTATTGAGAATGATTTTCCCTTGCTGAAGACCAAACTGAATCGAAAATACCCCAAATGACAAGCAGGAATGAACGACAGTTATAGTTCAGGCCTGGCATTAGGCTATAAATGTCTGTTTAGGATTTACTACAACCAAGTACTGGTTTTAAATGTTTTGCTTTTAAATAAGTGAAGGCTTGATGCATTGATGTTATTTTGACCCATAGCCTTTTTCATCTAAAAGTGGAAAGCACCTATACAAACTTTTTTAATTCCTCCAGCGTAAATACCGAACAGAAACAATATCGTTAATGTGTATCTTTTATAGCCTGGATTCTAAATGACACACATTTCACAGTTTTAATGTTAATCTTACTCATCACCACACAAGACAAAGGCAGACATGGGAGAAAGGGTAGGGAGAGTATGAAAGGTAAGGAAGCTAAATTAGTGTGATGTATGAGTGTGAACAGATGAGGTGGAGGAGCTCAATACATTTTTGGAAAATCCCCAGCAATCACAGCTTATAACAGAATGACTAATCGTGGATTCAGCTCGCACTTGAGCCAATCTACTCAACTCTAAGCTTTAAAAACTGTTCAGAGACTATGTTGGTCTTAGTGCAGCAGAGTAGCTGTCCCAATTGAGAACAACCGAAAACAAAGTCACATACACGCAGTGATCAGACACTAAGCAGTTGTAAATACAGCTTAGAAAGTTCAGCCCTGCATTTCCTACTTTAATTTGCCATACAGAAAAAGGAACCTCATTAAGCTTCTGGGAGCTGTTCCTAGACTTTATAATTTTTCTGTTTCTCTATCCTGTCTTCAGTGGGAATCTCAGCATGCTGGTTTATCCTGTGAACAATACCAATCCTGGAAAAGAGAGAATGATCCAGAGTATCAAAAACAGGGGCTTGCTGGCTATTTGCGAGACAACGGCATTAGTACGTGTGGGCACTCACTCGAACACAAGGACACACACACTCGATGATTTAAATAAAGATGTACACATATAAATTGAATTGTGGGGGAAATTAATCGGGCAATTGAAAGAGCATTATCGGGAATTCAATTCATTAGTGACAATACCACCTAAGTAATTGGAGAGGCTCTAATGCACCTGTGTCAAAGTGGCGGCCCGGGGGCCAAATCTGGCCCGCCGCATCATTTTGTGTGGCCCGGGAAAGTAAATCATGAGTGCCGACTTTCTGTTTTAGGATAAAATTAAAATGAAGAGTATAGATGTTTATTAAATTTCCTGATTTTCCCCCTTTTAAATCAATAATTGTAATTTTTTAATCATTTTTTCTGTGTTTCTAGTTCAAAAATCATTTTGTAAAATCAAAGAATATATTTAAAAAAGCTAAACTAAACATTGTTTTAGATCTTTAAAAAACTGAATATTCAAGGGCTTTTAATCCAGTTCTTTTAATCCATTTATTAAACATAATCTAAATATTATATCTAAAATGGTCCGGCCCACATGAAATCAAGTTGACGTTAAAGCGGCCCGCGAACCAACCCGACTCTGACACCCTTGCTCTAATGGGAAAGTTTCCCCTCAGATTGGTTACAAAAGAACACACCGTAGTATCTAAGAATTTGGGGAGAGACTATTCTAACATAACGTAAAACAAAAAATTACAATATATTGGACTTTTGGCTGAGTATTTTTTATAATGACCTACAAGTGCAATATATCTTACCACGTGAGTACTCCTTTGACATTTCAGACACCATTTTGTTTTATTTTTTCTTATACAACAAATGTTAATGTTATCATTTATTTGTCAGCATATGTCAGTCTGAATAAGAGGCTGAACAACTTCAGATTCTTCTCGCCGATGTTAGGGTGATGATGATATAGTCATTGTTGACTAATCAATGACATCAATTTTTTTTTCAGTCTCAACTTGCTTTGCCCACCAATGCAGAAAGAAAAAGAACTCTCACTCCCTCCCCCCACCAATTTGTGCATATATATGACTCTATGCCAAATAAATCTAATAAAATTTAGGTACCTTTAAGGCACAGTGGGATTTCTTTTACAACTGTGTAGGTTAGTTTAATGTTGCAGGGTAGCTACTTGATGCAGTATATACACATACACACACTCAGTTGTCTTATCTCCATTTCATTTTACAAGCTGAGACAACAATTTTACTATCATGGAAAGCTGTTTTATTTATATAGCACTTAAAAAAACAGGCTGCAAAATCCACATAAAACATTGACCATTTAAAAAAAGATTTTCAAGTAAAAAGTATCGTCTAGAAAGCAGATGATAAAAGTGATCTTTTAAGAAGAATGTTGTCACCCAGTGATCATGAAACCACTTTAGAGCACAAAGAGTTCAATGGACAGATTGGTCTTACCAAAAGTATGTTTAGGTCAGATCCCGAGAATGATCAGAAACATCATACATCATTGGGTTAGGCTATTTGTATAAATGCTCTCATCTTGTATTCTGTATTTGCAATTCTTCTCTTTTAGCCTGTCCTAATTGCCGATTCCAGTATGCACTAGCTAAAGGGGGCTGCATGCACTTCTGTTGCTCTCAGTGTCGTTATCAGTTCTGCAGTGGTTGCAACAACCCATTCCACACTGTAAGTCCCACATTATTTGAAGCATTACATTCTTCACATCTGAAATACTATGGCGATACATAATCCACACACCCTGACACATTTAATTTCATGTGGTTAGCACATTTGGCTCTCAGTTCTTATATCAAGCATTTTACTTTTGGGCTCCGGTCTTCTTTGTGGAGATTGCTTAGGTACTCCTGACTCCTCCCTCATACCAAAAACAGGCATGTGAATAATATCCATTTAAATTGCTGATAAGAATGCTTATATATATATATATATATATATATATATATATATATATATATATATATATATATATATATATATATATATATATATATATATATATATATATATATATATATATATATATAAAATGGTCTAATATCTAGCTGTTTTCTACATGAGTCTACTTAAATACCAAATTCAGATCTTTGCAAATTTCCCTTGCTAGACCTGCGCCGTGGATGAGTGCACTGTATCTGGACTGCATGCCCATCACCCCAGGGATTGTCTCTTCTATTTGAGAGATTGGGAACCTTCAAGACTCCAAGCTTTATTGGAGGTATGTTTTTGTTTATGTGTACTGTTTTGTTTACCAGTCAAAATAATTTCTGGTCTTCCAGTATTTTGTTGTTATAGTCGTAAATTTGTACAGTACATTCAATTCAAGATAAAATTATTCTGAAAAATATTAGTTTCCTTTTAATATCTAAACTCTCAGAACATTTGTATTGAAGATTTTCTCATCCTTCATTTGCACAGTCTTACCTGATAAATGATTCTAGATTTGCTTTTTTAAGTACATTTTGCAGTGGCACAAAAACAAGAAGCTGAGGGGCAAAATCTTCATGGTTATTCTTTAAAATGGAAAAAAATAGAGTTCCTGCATCAACAAATGGCGTACAAGGGGTCTCAAATGTTATATAAATAGCTGACTATGAGACAATATTTTGTGTACCCCTACTTGAAATCTAATTGTATCATGTTTCTTTCTTTTTTATTAGTTTTTCTAAATCATTTATACAGTACAATCTAGCATAGCTCAGGCTCGTAGCAGTTTTCAGCAGTGTTTCTCGAGAGGTCTCATAAAGTGAATTAATGACAGTCACTTGATTTAATTTCAAAGTGACACCAGAAGGAAGAAAAATATATTCTCTCACCCACTCATGCCTTTCCCAAAAGCTGCCGTGAAGAGAACAGTTGATAAACTACGTATATTTTAGGGGAAAGTGGGAGAGAAAATACAGTATGTGTATTACTTTATATATGCACAGAGAAAGTAGCAATGAAATGGAAATTACAATATACGAGAAGTCATTATTCAACTAGGGAGGAATGTGTAAAACAGCAGCGAGATGTGAGAGGTTAGCGGGTGAAGAATCTTCTTTATGTTCTGAAGAATCTTTCATGTTTTCCAGTGTTATTCATGAAGATAAAGACGATTGGATTACTGCATTTTTTAATTTCGTTAAAACATTTTGCAGAATACGTGATATGGTTCTACTTTCATCCTATGTCAATCTCCAGCAACCCCTTAGAAGTTTGAGACCCTTTATATATGGTTAACCAAAAAAATCTGCTTCCTTCAATAGTAAGAGAGAGATTAAAGATTATTTTTAAATTAAACATAAATAAATGACATTAATCAGTAATGAATTTATGTTATTTTTCCTCCTTAATTGACAGAACAATGGTGTAGCATACAATACTGACCCCCCACCCGGAACACAGACAGGTAGGTCCTCGTACTCAATGGAACACCACAGCTAAGCGATTTCAAAAAAGCTTGTGTGAAACATTTATTCTTTTACCTTTTGAAGACATGCTTTTATGATGATACACATTGGAATAGTGTAGGGAGCGTGTAAGTACTCATACGCTGCACAATAAAAATCCTTTCAAGTCTTTTTTTTCTTCAATTAATCTGAAAAACCTCTGGCCCAGATGAAAGAAAAAAATGTTGAACAACATAGATGCAAAGAAAACAAATGTTGAATGACATTTAGTCGTCATGATGTGGCTTGACTCCTTCCTCTCCAAGTCAGCCCTCAGATGATAAAGAACGTCCAAATTGCATCGCTGAATAGAAAATATGTCATGGTCATTTTGGTTTCTACAGTTTTCAAATGTTTCTTTGAGCAGGAGAAAAAAAATCTGTTCCTCCTGTTTTCTCTTTATTTTGCCTGAACCCTCCATGGTATGGTTATGCACAGCAATGTAGTTAGTTTTGCACTTGCTTTACAGACACTATATTTTAAAACACACAATCAGCCAACACAATTTGTCTCAGGTTAAATAAAGTGTTACCCGGACGTTTCGTCGACGGACACTTGGTCCCCGGACGTTTCGTCGAACGGAGGTTTGGTCGCCGGACAGTTCGTCGAACAGACATTTCTTCGACGGACAATTCGTCGCCGGACATTTCGTCGAACGGACAATTTGTCGCCGGATTCGCTCGCTCTCAAAATTATAATCATAAGAGAGAGAGAGAGTTTACTGTTGAAAGCGATCAACCAGGTAATCTCTCGCTATCAAAATGTTGATCATGAGAGAAAGAGAGTTTGTAATTGCATTGACAATGTCAGAGCATTAATATCTAAATATCTAATATCAAAATTATCAATAAGTTGCGTAATATTGGCGTGTGCGTACATGTTATTCGTCGCCGGATTTGCTTGTTCCCGGATTCGCTCGCTCTCAAAATTATAATCATGAGAGAGAGAGTTTGTCATTGATTACATTGACAATGTCAGAGCATTAATATCTAAATATCTAATAGCTAAATTATCAATAAGTTGCGTATTATTGGCGTGTGTGTACATGTTATTCGTCCCCGGATTCGCTCGCTCTCAAAATTATAATCATGAGAGAGAGTTTGTCACTCATTGCATTGACAATGTCAGAGCATTAATATCTAAATATCTAATATCAAAATTATCAATAGGTTGCGTATTATTGGCGTGTGTACATGTTATATCTGGCGACGAATTGTCCGTCGACGAAATGTCTGTTCGACGAACTGTTCGGCGACCAAACGTCCGTTAAAGAAACGTCCGGTCACGAAATAATGTATATTGTGTAGGCTAAAGTTAGCTCGTTGGCAGATATACACATCTAAAAATCGAATCTTGTGTGCTGATGGTTTAAAGAGCTGCTTCAATTTGGTCACATATGCGATAGAAGGATCTCTGTTTATATAGTGGACAATAAAGAGGCGACCAACAATTAGCGGGCGAAATCGTTAAACATCTGAAAACAAGAAAAGGTTTAGAAAGAAGCTTAACATATTTATTGACAACAAAATCACAGCAATTCAAGACCTGTATGTGATCTGAGATGATGGAAAAACGGTGAACTATCGAATTCTGATATTCTGACTCTGCCACAAAATCTTTCAGAAGTCTGGAGGCCTCAAATATTTTGTTTAAAGAGAAGTTGGGCCAATTTGTTCTGGGAAGCACAAAGCCGTGATTGTGCTGAAAGTGGATTGTACACTACGCAAATTTGATTAGATTTTTTTTCAATCTTCTCTAATTACCAACTAAATAAACACTGGAATTTACCTTGAACAAAGTGACTGTAACAAACACTGTATCAGTAGGAATTCAACTTTGTGTGGCGCGTCTGTTGTTTTGTCAGAATAGCATAGGCGTATGCTTATGTATAAAGTGCTTTGGAATGCATTAAATGTTGCTTAGTGTGTGTTTTGTAATACATATAATACTTGTTAAATTATAGAGGAAGTTTTGCTCTTTTAACCAAGTGCAGCGAATACTGGACTACATTTGCTAAAGCTGTTTGGCTACCACCTATTTTGGTGTTAAAATGCAAATTTATGTCAGCATATGAAATCGGATGTAAACTTAATACAGTGACAGTCATCAAATGGTAAAAAAAATATACGTCAATACGTACTGTAAATGTAAAAATTAGAATTTATAATGAATGTATCCTGGATCTGCCTGTTTAGAACCAGACAAAATGTTGGTACGTTTTTCTATATTACAGTTAAAAGACGCACAGAATCCACACATTTTCAAAAAGTGCTTAAATGAGTTGGACAAAGCACCATCAACTCTGATCATCATGACTACTGCTCTCATCCATTATAGTTCACATGCTTTTGTCTTTCCCATCTCTCCAAGGGCTTTGTGGTGTGATTGAGCAAAAAGATGATGGAGGACAACAACCTGACTCAGCATGTGGAGCACAAACCCAAACTGGTCATGCTGGACTCTGCGAGTATGAGACTTTCTTTTTATTCGACATGATTTGCTCTGCTCACAGAGGCATGCATCTTATTCCGAGTTGATTGTATTTATGCGCCTTTATTTTGTACTGTGGAAACAAAAAACTGAATTTATGTGACACTGGGATTGGTGTAGTCGGTGTCTGTATAGGGAGCCCTTGGGTTGCGATATCCTTGACCTACAACGTTTTGACTTTACGACACCCGTGAAGCGTTCGCTGTTTAGTCCCCAGCACAATAGTTTCTGCTTAGCTAGTGCATTGTGCTTGTTTGTCTTTGTGCAACGGGAATACTGGTATCTTCGCCTTTTTTCATGTTAATGGATTCAAGTGGGGAACACCCCGAATAGCTTGCCAGCCAATCACAGGCCACACTGAAACAGACAACCACTCGCAATCAAACCGCCAACGAGAAGGGATCGAACCCATACTGCCTGCAATGAAGTCAAGCGGAAGAACTACTGCTTCATCCAGTGGTTAAAAGAAAATCAATGACCATGAAAACTAAGCTTAACATCATAGAAAAGAACGGAAAAAACATCAGCCGAACATCAGTAAAAATAATGCTGACTTTGAACCATATTTAAACCGTTGCGAAAAAACGTCTTGCGTGTCGCAAAATGCAGTTTTGTGTTTACCAAGGGTGTCAGACTCGGGTTGGTTCGCGGGCCGCTTTAACGTCAACTTGATTTCACGTGGGCCGGACCACTTTAGATATAATATTTAGATTTTTTTTTATAAATGGATTAAAAGAACTGGATTAAAAGCCCTGAATATTAAGTTTTTTATAGATCTAAAACAATGTTTATTTTAGCTTTTTTTAAATATATTTTTAGATTTTACAAAATGATTTTTGAACTAAAAGCACAGAAAAAAAAGATTAAAAATTACAATTATTGATTTAAAAGAGGGAAAATCAGGAAATTTAATATACATCTATACTCCTCATTTTAATTTGATCCTAAAACAGAAAGTCGACAGTCGTGATTTACTTTCCCGCGCCACACAAAAGGACGCGGTGGGCCAGATTTGGCCCCCGGGCTGCCACTTTGACAAGTGGTTTACACAGACCTTGTGTCGCCAAGAGTCAAAGTCCTCAAAACCAAACAACTAACGTAGTATCATGTAAAAATAAGTACCGTTATTTAACAAATCAGTTTGCATGTATGCTTCAGGTTGCAGATTCGTGTTGATGCGTTGAGTGATGTGTTTTCTGGGCGTTCCCTGAGCAGAGGAGTTGCAAGATAGTTTTATTTTCATTTTATTAGCATTGGCTATGGTGCTATTCCTCTTTTTATACGCAGTATTTTGACTCCAATTTCTTTCAAAACGCAGGGACTCCCTTTACTCCTCTTGCCTGGCCTGTCATGTTACAAAATGCTGACATGTTTTTTTTCCCCTGTGTCTCATGTGATGGTATGTTAATAATCAGGAAGCATTATCGAGAATACCTGGTTAGCTTGATCAACAGCTACTCCATTGACCCAGCCCGACTCTACAGTTCCAATGAGCTGCTGCTGGCCTGCAGGAGGTACAAAGTAGATGATACCCGCATGGATGGTGAGGATTCATTCACCTATTATAGCAGACTGCTTGAGGTAAGTCAGTTTAGATAGGTGGATGGGTGTTCACGGTTGCCTTTACCAACATATTTCTCTATTTTTTTCTCCAGAAACTGATGGAGGAAGTACCACTGGGTGACAAGGTTCCCAGGAAAAAATAGCAAGCACACAAATATCTCTTGTTTACATTATTAAGGTTTTTGTAGTATTCATAACGCAGAAAAATGAAGTGTAATTTCCTTATTAGCTAAGTGGAAGAAAAATGTTATGTCTTCATATGACACTAATTTATTCAAAAAGGATATGTGTAAATATCATTAGAATTTTTCAACCACAATTTTTTTAATGAATTGTTTTACTACTGGATATCAGTATATTAAGACTGCCAATGCAATTAAGCCAGTGAACTGTGTATTTGAGGGTTATATCAACAGCTCGCAAATCTAAATTCTGGTAAGACATTTTATAATAATATGGACCTAATCAGAAAAAGAAAATGAATGTATGAATTGTCTCTTGGATTTACAGATGACAGTATTTGAAAATATTTAATAGATTATACAACAGCATCCTTGAATTTCCATGAATTTCCATAAAAAATAAGCAGTTGTGGGAAAAAATAATCAAAAGTAGCTCAACTATAAATAATGTGCAGCAAACTCACTATTTATTCTAGCCCATGATTTTTAATTACACTGGCGCAGTATGACATTCATCATTTTTCGCACAATTGTCACTGAGTCTAGTGATTAAATGTTGGATACGGAACGGGTTATTATAATATTGCATGCTGGTGCATGTTTTTATTTGACATGTGCATATGATATCAGACTATTATTTATAAAATTACTGATGATTTATGGCCTGTATTATTTGCATTATTTACCTCCTTCCTTATAAATTATTTTTGGGTGTTATTAATCTGAAGCTATATGCCAACAATGATTAAAGTAGATAGATAAATGTTGAACATGTTCATAACTGGTGCCTTTAATACAGTTATACATTTTAAAAAGTACTACACAGATGTCAAACGTCTCAATCTGTGGTCAATAACAGTTTACTACTTAACAATGATAACAATTTCACACTTTACTCACATTCTAATACATGTTCCTAATTTTACAAAGACATCTGTACATGGATTCCGCAGTTTGCCTCCCAGTTGAACTTCAGGGTGGATGAAGCCTTCATACTACAGACATTTGGACACTGCTAACAACATGTTAATCAACTTCTCAAAGAACCTCATCCGGTAACTTTTCTGATAAAACTAAGAATAAAATGGGCATTCAGACTGTTTGAAACAATTTTAATGAATGCTTACCATACTGCACCTTACACATAACACAAAGAATGTACCGTGTAGCATCCAAAATTCTATTAGTCCTGGGCCAGTGCCTGCCAAATTTTTGTCCTCTGAATCTAAAGCAGGGGTGGTCAAGTCCGGTCCTCGAGAGCCCCTATCCAGTCTGTTTTCCATGTCTCCCTCCACCAACACACCCGATTCAAATAATCGGGATCGGTATGAAGCTTCTGGACAGCTTGCTGATGAGTTGATCATTTGATTCAGGTGTGGTAGAGGAGGGTGATATGGAAAACAGACTGGATAGGGGCTTTGGAGGACCGGACTTGGCCACCCCTAATCTAAACTATACATCAGGGGTCACCAACTACGGTCCTTAAGGGCCCCTATCCAGTCTCATCTCATCTCATTTTCTGAACCGCTTTATCCTCATTAGGGTTGCGGGGGTGCTGGAGCCTATCCCAGCTGACTTCGGGCCAGAGGCGTGGGACAAACAGAATTGGTGGCCAGGCAATCGCAGGGCACAAGGACACAAACAACCATTCACGCTCACACTCATACCTAGAGGCAATTTAGTGTCCAAACTGCCTACCATGCATGTCCTTGGAATGTGGATGGAAATCAGAGTACCCGGAGAAAACCCACGCAGGCCCAGGGAGGCCGATGCGCTAACCACTCGGCCGCCGGCCTGCCCACATACATTAATTAAATGTATTTTATTTGTTATCAATAATTAATAATGCCAAGAATAACAAATTATTTTATTGGACTAAAACCAGTTCTCCACAGACTTGCGTGGTTTTCCTTTGGTTACCCCGGTTTCCTCCCACATTCCAAAGACATGCGTGGTTGGCTGGTCGAACATTCTAAATTGCCTCTAGGTGTGAGTGAGAGCGTGAATGGTTGTCTGTCTTCCTTTGCCCTGCAATTGACTGGCCACCATTTCAGGGTGTCCCCTGCTTGGTGCCCGCACTTAGCAGGGTTAGGCTTCAGCACCCCCTGGAACCCGTGTGAGGATTAGGGGTATTTAGAAATGTTTTTGATTAACAAGCACAGGCAGGCATGTACACCAACCGACGCGTGGATCGCAAATTTGATGTGTCACATTTGACGTGTTAAGAGACCTTAACAGTTTCTTTTCATATCGAACCACATGATTGCAAATAAAGAATCAAATTTCTCTGGCGCTCTAGCAATGTTTTAAGACGAAAAGCATGAAATATCAGGCTGAGGAATAACAGAATGTGTGGATATTTTACAGGCTGTTTAGTGTGGTCACTGCAATATTGGTTTAATCATAACTTGTAGTTTTCAAGGTACAAAGAAAGAGTTGGGCAAAAATCTATGTTCAGTGAATCTCAAGGGCAACTCATTTTGATCAGTTTATTTATTTCTGCAACATTCAATGAAGTGTGAAAGCCTACTCCAACCAAGCATCTGTAGTGAATGATAAAAATTCATGGTCTCAGTGCATAAAAGAATGCACATTTTTGTCCAGAGTTGCAGATTTCACTCGAAGGAGTTGTTACAGTTAGTTAATGCTGCCTCATCACTGTGTGAATGAACTAGGGAGATAGTATCATAATTATTTGATTGAGCAACTCGGTCATGGACAAAATTGTTTTATAAAGATTGTTTCCAAATGTGACTTTAATGGCTCAACGTGTGTATTAAGTGGACCATGAATAAGTTAGCATGAAATAATGTGCTTATTGCAGAGTGGCAATTGTCCAACATTTAATAACATGCATTATTTATTATCATGATCAATTATCCATCACCCAATAAAGTCTGATTCCACCCACTTGTCCAAGCCATTAAATGATGGTTGTAATGGTGCTTACATACTCTAAGTTCTTTGTCGGCAGAACATTAGTCTTAATTCAACTCATTTATTCACTATTTTGGATTTCATAGTTGTTTTCATTGATTTAATACCACTTATCCTTTTTGTGTTGTGGGTGAGCTTGAGCTGGAGTGGAGGAAGTGGGAGAACACCTTGGACTAATCACCAACTCAATTCCATGCACAATTTAGTCTCATCTCATCTCTCATCTCATTTTCAGAACCGTCTTAACCTCATTAGGGTCGCGCTATCCCAGATGCCTTCGAGCGAAAGGCAAACTGGTCGCCAATCTGCCATTGGGCAAACAGAGAGACACTAGGAGTCATACCGGCACCAGCGGGAATCGAGCCTGCGCCTGGCCACACCGAAATCAGGCAAGTGAACCTCAACACCATCAGGGGGCTTTAAGGAATATTATCGCGGATAATAGGTTCCAAGGCGTGCCACAATTGGTGAATAACTACAATAGTGTTTTTGTGGTGTCTATTTAATATTAGTATTCAAACTTTTTAAAACCAAAGGTATGCACTGACCTCTTGTGAAATACTTTTTCCCCCCATTTCATGTTTGTATTATTGTTCTGACACTATCAATTTTTCATATATATTTGGTGGATTCAAGCTGCAATGAGGTGAATTCACCATAGTCCATCTGCGAAATGGCGAGGTATCACTATACGTCAGAAGATTTTAAAGTATTTCTGATCATTGGGTCATTCCTGAGGCGCCCCGGTCGGCGCGAGCGGTTAGCGCGTCGGCCTCACAGCACTTGGGTTCAAATCCAGGTCACGTCCAGCTGTGTGGAGTTTGCATGTTCTCCCTGGGCCTGCGTGGGTTTCCTCCGGTTACTCCGGTTTCCTCCCACATTCCAAAAACATACATGGTAGGCTGATTGGACACTCCAAATTGCCCCTAGGTATGGGTGTGAGTGTGCATGGTTGTCCGTCTCCTTGTGCCCTACGATCAGCTGGCCACCGATTCAGGGCGTCCCCCGCCTCTGGCCCAAAGTCAGCTGGGATGGGCTCCAGCACCCCCTGCGACCCTAATGAGGATAAAGCGGTTCAGAAAATGGGAAGAGATGAGGGTCATTCCTGAAATGCAAAACATTGTGTCTTAAAAAGAAGCCTTTACTTTTCTGATTTTCTGGTACTTAAACAACCCTAATATAGTTAATAAACTATCAAAGGCTTGATTAGCTAAGCCTGCAGCTGAATGGTAAAATGAAATTGTCTTATTCTGGTTATGTGCATAACAGGGCTACATGTGGTAGTGCGAGACATTTAATCTAGGAAAACTATTTTACCTGGAGAAAACCCACACAGGCCCAGGGTGAACATGGAAAATCCACACAGGTGGACCGACCTGGATTTGAACCCAGGACCCCAGAACTGTGAGGCCAACGTGCTAACTACTCAGCTGCCGGGCCACCTAGTTCAATATAATGTATTTTGTTGTTGTTGTAAATTTGGTCTCACGCCAAGTAATTCGTCTCGGAAACCGGATTTATTAGTATACATTGTTTTTGCATGTGGGTTCTTTAAAAATTGACCGCTGCAATGTTAAATATCCCCCAATTCCAGAATATATGTTGTGCCAGTTAGTAAAACAATATATAAGGAAAATTAATACGTATAATCAATTTTGACTAGGAAAGAAGGACTGGCGTTCAAAATAGATTGGACATGTTTTATCTTATTTGATTCTGTAACGAAAGTGGCCTAAGCACAAAAAATGTGTGTTGTGTATTGGGTTGGGGGTGGGCAGGAAAGATGATGTCATAGTTTTTGGTTGCTGCCATTGACGAAGCTGGTGGCTGCAGCCCGTCCTCTTCTCCACTCTCTCCATCCATCAAGCTCATTTTGCAGGCTCCATCTTCTTAATGTGACATCCCGCAGAGCAGGAACCATCGAGGCGAGAACTGCGAACTGGTCCAAAGAAGATCACTCCTCGTTGAGATATGAACCAAAGCAGAGAAATGTAAAGCAGTTTGTTTAATGTTATGACGTGCTGTCAGCGTAGAGGAGCTGCTCCTGCCCAGAAAGGCGGAGGAGGAGGAGGAGGAGGAGAAGGGGAAGGAAGAGGAGGAAGAGGAGGTGGGGGAGACGCGCAGAAGGGTGTCGACGGTGCGCGGAGGAGGAGGCAGGGGGTGGAAGGAGAAGGCTCCGAAAGGTGGCACAAATAATACAACTAGCGGGGATAGAAGCGCCTAATCATGGCTGCTAAATCGGACGGGGTCCTGAAGATAAAGAAGAGCGACGTGGCTTTCACCCCCTTGCAGAACTCCGAGCATTCCGGCTCGGTGCAAGGGCTCCACCCGGGGGGCCAGCCCGACTCGTCGGGCATCGTGGACGCCGACTTCGCCAACGGAGAGTCTCGGTGCTGCGGCGGCGGCATCGGGGGCATCAGCGGCATCGGCGGCGGGGTGGGCTCCTCCAGCGCGGCGTGCCTTCGCTTGGGCCAGCAGCAGCAGAAATACACGGTGTGGGACTTCCTATGGATAGTGGCCGCGGTGGCCGTGTATGTGGCCGACGTGGGCACTGACGTGTGGCTGTCAGTCGACTATTTCCTCCACCAAGACTACTGGTGGTTCGGCCTGACGCTCTTTTTCGTGGTCCTAGGCTCCTTCTCCGTGCAGCTTTTTAGCTTCCGGTGGTTCGTCCACGACTTCAGCACGGACGACGGGGCGGAAGCGGCCGCCGAATGCTCGCACCTGGACGCTAATAAGCTGCTGAGTGGCTCGGCCTCTCACGGCGAGGTGAGCGCTCAGCATCCGTCGACCCTGCCGCAGAGGCAGGCGTCGACCGCCAGTAAGAACACTACGACCGACAGCACCCGCAGCACTGCGTTTGGCAGCCGGACGCGGAAACACTCGGCCTCCTACTCCGTCTTCGTGTGGTTCTCTCAGTCCCTCATCCACATCCTCCAGCTGGGGCAAATTTGGAGGTAGGATGGGGATGGGTGGTCAGGGACTAAATCAACACAGCCCGGTTCTTTTTGGCATCATCGCGTCCGATTGTGTTACCATAGCTTGGCGTGCAGCTGCCAGCTGCAATCACATTCAAGGTAGATTCTTTTGTCATTGCTGATTTTATTCACAAGTTTATTTCATTCATTCATTTTCAGAACCGCTTATTCTCACAAGGGTCGTATGGGGTGCTGGAGCCTATCCCAGCTGACTTCGGGCACGAGGCGGGGGACATTCTCAATTGTTGGCCAGCCAATCACAGGGCACAAGGAGACGGACAACCATTCATGCTCACACTCATACCAAGGGGTGATTTTGAGTGTTCGACTAGCCTACCGTGCATGTTTTTGGAATGAAAGCGGAGTACCCGTAGAAAATCCACACACTCCCGAGGAGCGCATGTAAACTCCACACAGGAGGACCGACCTGGGATCGGACCCAGAACTGTGAGGCTAACGCGGTAACCACTCACCGCCGGGCCGCCCTCACTTTATTCACGTAAAACATAATACTTTTATTTTTGCTTTGAAATGTCAGATTGTAACCCCTGAGCTAATGGATATGGACGTTTTAAGAAACTATCTCCATCTAGTGTTGAAGCTCAGAAGTGCAACAGAATGTAGGCCCTACTCAAGCTTCTTGGCCGGCCCATATTCAATGAAAACGGGGATTAGTTAGGTAGTAGTTTGGACAACGTTGACATTGAGGACCCTATGTTTGGTTATTGCCCACTGAAACTTGGTGATTATCAGCCAGAGAAGAGTCGAGATAAATAACTAATTAGCTGCCATTGACGGCAATAGGCACCCAATCTATGTGAACTAGGATTCACAGCTAGCCCTTAAAGTTCAAATGGATTAGACATGTATCACAGTAAATGGCACCTTACAGTGTGAGCGATTACTCACATTTATTAAGTTAACAGTGTAACACTTAACCTTTGACTCAGTCGCCCCTCCATCTGTCTCATGTTGGGTTCATTGGAGTCTAATCCGCCTGCGTAAATGTGAGTCTGAATGCTTTGAATTACTCATTGTGCAGATATGCAGTACATTTGCCCAACTTTGTGCAGGCAGCATTACGAATAATGGCGTAAATGCTTGGCTGTTTTTAGAAACAGTTTATGCCCTCCGACGGGTTGGCGTCATGTCTAGGGTGAAGTCCGCCTTTGTCTGTAGCTCCACTGTTACCCTGAAGACAAGTACAATAGAAACATGGAGGGACATTGAACTTCCTCTCTTTTAGAAACTCACGGAGGCAAGATTCAGAGTAAGAGACGTGCCCAAACTCTGCTTCGGGGTGGGGATCACTTCTTGAGAAAGGGCACCACAACAGTACACAGCTAGCAGGCTGGTCTCTCTCCCACAATTCGTTGCCAGTTTTAGGTTTTTCCCTCCATTGCAAGACTCAAACCTGGACATTCAGCTCCAAAGCCCAAGTCCCCCACATTAAGGTATAACTGCAATGTGCCCTCGGCTCACCAGTAACCCCAATGAGGGCAAATATTAAGAATAGATGGATAGATATTTATAACGTGGGAAAACTTTTCGTAAAGTAGAACACTTAAAAAAAATTAAAATGGTGATCTTGTTTTATATCACTATTGATTTAAAAGAGTCACTATAGTATAAATATAGCATAGCATGGGCATGGTCAACACCATAGGGAGTAGCATCCTGTGTCAACTCCATCAAGTGAGTTTATTTAATGCTCAATTTAATAAATTGCCTATTTTCACAAATAAGACTTTTGGATGACCGCTTATATTACCCTCAGCTAAGATGCTGATAGAAAAGTACTATTTAAAAGTATTAACTATATTCAGAGGACTACCATATTTGGTGTAGATTTCGCATACCTGCAGAATTATTTGACACAAAAAGAAACAAGGGAATTGTTTTTTTGTTGTTGTTTTTTTTAATTGTCTCACTGGAGTTTAATTCTCTGTTGCGGTCACTTGATGACAGACTTGCCCAGAGTGTCTGAAATGATGAATAATTGAATGGCTGTTTTCTTATATACTTGTTGTGATACTCTCGCCTGACATAGACATGTGTGTTCACTTCCCATGCGTTAATGAGGTGAGAGAGCATGAACGTGAGCTTAAGATATGTAGTATAGTGAGTGACTGGCGTGTAGTCGTGTCTATTGTAGTTCGCCTTTGACATGATGTCAGCTCTAGCACATGGTAAAGAAAATAGGTGCAAAAGGTGTATCTACTTGTTGAATTATTCATATCCATCTTGCCGAGGTCTCTGACCACGAGACACGACAAGGCTAAAGTCTTACATAACTTAATTAAAATTTACTCCTCTTTAAAAGTCAATTATATCAGGCACATACTGTTTTGTCATTGCTTCAAAAATTTAACTCATTAGTCAGATGATAAATTGTACTGTTTAAGATTAATACATAATCTGAATAAAAAATGACAGACAATTGATAGATGGAGGGAATAATCACAGGCTTCTTTTATAATACAGATGTTCACTTAGACAAGACGTTTAGTTAATTAAAGCAGTGATGAAAGTAGCTGATAATTATTCATTGTTATTCTTCATTGACTGCTGACTACATGTTATGCAGTTTTAGAAGTCTTTCAAATTATAACCGCAAACCCCTTAGATGTAATGTAGAACTGCAATTCATAAACTAAAAAATAAAATAAAACAATAATTCCCAGGATGTCGCAGATTTATTTCCCATTTTACCTCAAATTCATGCTACTTGCCACGGGGGGTGCTGGAGCCTATCCCAGCAAGCTACGGACACCAGGCAGGGGAAAGCCTGAATTGGTCGCCAGCCAATCGGAGGGCACAAGGAGAAGGATAACCATTCATGCTCACACTAATAACTAGAGGCAATTTAGAGTGTTCAACCAGCCTACCCTGCATGTTTTTGGGATGTGGGAGGAAACCGGAGTACCCAGAGAAAACCCACACAAACCCAGGGGGAACATGCAAACTCCACACAGTGAGGACCGACCTTGGGTCGAACCCTCGACCGCAAAACTGTGAGGCTAACGTGCTAACCACTCGTACGCCCGGCTGCCACCAAATGCATATTAAAAAAATAGCGCTGGTGATAATTTTGTTAAAGGGCACAGAACCAAGCTTGCTCATTCATATGGAAGGAGTCGGCAGTCCTCCAAAATGCAGGCTTGAGCCTGCCCGCTGAATGACCACAACTTGTATAAAACAACCCTTCACCCAGTGCATGGTCGCGCTGGTAGAGATATAGACCGCATCTGAAAATAAGGACCAGGGTATATACAATATGGCGACAAGGTGGTGTCACAGGGTGTCTTAAGAACTGACCATTAGAACCGGTCATCAGTCGCAACTGCTGGTCAGTCCAAAATGCCAAGGGTGCTGAAATAGTTACTATCCATGACATAAGTAGAAATAGGAAGTGTAAGATGAACCTCAAATATGGTATGCGAAAATGGAAAAATTAAAGACCATAAGCCCATACAATAATGTTCTGTCTCAAATAATTTGCAAATCTATTTTCAGCTGTCTTCGCGTAAGTTGCAGAGAGACCTTGATAAGTGATGTTACCAAAGTGAAGCTCATAAAAAAAGAGGAAGGCCAGCCTACCAGCCTGCCTCAAACAAGTAGGGTTGTAAGAAATGAATTTTAATTCATTTGAAGAAATACTACATGATTCAAATGTGGTCATTCAACAAACTTTCATTCATTCAAACAATGCCAGTTGTCCTTGAGGCTCGTTCTTGCCCAGCACAAGTCAAAAGTAAGGATTTGGGTATCGGACCATCTGCTAAAGGCCGTCTCAGAATGGTATTTTAAAGCTTCATTCATTCTCGGTGAAGGATGCACTTTATTAAGAGTGCCCTTGCCTCTTTTTCTTGTCAGAAGTGCCTGGCATTTAGAGCATGGAATTTGGTGATCTCAATATAGCAATTGCAAAGGTGCGCCAGTTTTTTCAGATTGGGCAGGTTCCTGCCGAAATGGGCGGGTTATATCTATGCGGTGATTGGGCTGGAAACAGTATTTCTGATTTTGCAATGTTGAATTGCAGCACGCCGTCGGCTCCTTATCTCCATACTTGCTCATCGATTATGCCTTTTGTGCTTTGTGCTTTTAATGGAAATATTTGCTTCCTTATCTTGTGGCCCTGTAACGGTTCACCGTCCGGTGATTGGGGAGCCCTAACCTAATGAACAAGATCAAAGTTACAATTGTTAAAATGAGTTACCTTCATATGGTGTCTGGTCTCCTTATCAGAGAGGATGAATATAGGGGCTCAGAGCAGACAAATGCAGAGCTAGATGACTAGCAGACAAGAAGAAGGGCCTCGGAAGACCTAAAAAGATGTTTCGCTTTGAAATTGACTCGGTCATGGTAGACGATTTGGCTGAGGTACTCTGCCTTGGCAGACCCTCAACTCAGAAAAGTGGACAAAAATGGATGATGTATAGACTATGTACAAGATCTGGAAAAAGATCTCTTCACATTGCTGTAACCACATAGTTAGCAACGCGTTTCAATCCATTTGAAAAGTGTTTAGCTATTACTGCACAATTATGCAGCAACACTCTGGGCAGACTGGTCAGCATATTAAACCCCCGATCACCCGAGGACTTTTCTGACCTACTTTGGCACCTTGTATGTTTGAAAGCAGACAGTGACAAGAATAAGAAATGAGTGATAGAGATAGAGAAGACACAACAGGATAACAATGATTCCCGGCGGGAGTTTTATGATTTTTTATTGTCTGCCTTCTACATATCTAGCAACTTCAATTTTTTTGGTCATTTACATCGTTTTTTTTCTTGGGCTCATTGGATGCCTCATATGCCGTAGGATTGAGGCGGCATTTTCAAGGGGGATTTCAAATCTAAACAAAGCTGGAATAGGCTTGGGGTAGTCTTCCTCCATGAGGTTATGTTAAATCCAATCCAAACAAAAGATGAAAAGCAAGACGTCATCTTCTTCCAGGAGGTGATGTCCGCGATGCAAAATCGAATCCGAACAAAAGAGGAAAAGGCAAGATATCGTCCTTCTCGCCTTTTATGTTATTCAACGTATCATTCGTCTATTACGGTGAAATTTCGCTTCTTCTTCGGCGCTGAGTTTGGTGGCAGTGCCCTGACTTCCCTCATTTTTCATCTCCTGTCTTCTGCTTGCGAATTTCAGCCTGAGTTTTGACATTTTTATGAACATTTTTTATTTTGATACTTTTATTATAAAATACTGCAATGTACTGAAGTCACGAATGTTGAAACCGTGACGTGGTGAAGGATGACAGTAAATGACAGCTGTTACTTGACTGAAGACACACTGTATGGAAAAAGTACTGTTGTCATGGTAATGTCCTGATGCGGTTGTCCTTGGTTTGAGGCTGAGACGAAAATGAGACGTCACTTTCTTTTCACTGGATGTGCCAAGCAGTCAGAATTGGGACACATTCGGTTTCAATGTGAATGTAGCTAGAGTGGCAGGTCAGCAAGTCTCTGCAGACACAAACACATACATAGTCTCCAATAAGAGATGTGGGAGCAGCGAACATGCTGCCGTTTTGATATCCTAACACCAAATTACAATTTCCAAACATTTCTTCGCCATGAAATTTAATTGTATGCTCAATTAAATGTCTGACTCGCTAAATATATATGTCTAAGAGAGAGTGAAGAAAGTGTATGTCTCACAGAAACACTGTTAATCTTTTTACCCCTTTCCATCACGTGTGCCAGCCTAACTTCGGCCATTTCTTATATACACGTGTGTACATACAAAAATAATATCGGCAACATTATGATATGGCACAGACTTCACATAAGTATATCATGTAATGTACTTTAATATGGGTAACTACAATTTTTGTATTTCTCTCTGATAGGTACCTTCATACCATTTACTTGGGCATTCGGAGTCGCCAGAGTTCTGAGACAGAACGTTGGCGTTACCACTGGAGGATGATTTATGAGTTTGCAGACGTGAGCATGCTGCATCTGTTGGCTACATTTCTTGAGAGTGCTCCGCAGTTGGTGCTGCAATTGTGCATCATCATACAGACTTACAAACTTCAAGCTGTGCAAGGTAAAACACATTGCATCATCTAAGTAAACTGCATTGCATATTGTGTTGTTGTTGACGTCCATAACGCTACATGGGTGGGTATAGTATGTGTGTTATCTCTTGCTGTTCTATATTTCATTCACTTTACAATTGCTTGCCCTGTAGGTACAAAACAAGCTCAGTAGAGCTTTGTGAATAGGAAGCTTGAGGCACTGAACAGAGCCAGAAGCAAAATTACAGAAAGGAATATACATAAAACCCAGTTCCAGCAAAGTTGGGGCATTGTGTAAAATCCAAATAGGAAAAGCCTTTTATATTCAGTGATTATGCTATATTCTCCGAAATTCTACATAGCAAATGGACTGGAATTCATGAAATCCCATTAATTCCTACTAAAGTGCGTTGAGAATTTTTTTTAATATAATATTTCATCATGTGATGTTTAATGAAGCGGGTTTTCTACATAACACTAGGGACCATACATTTACCAAAAATCTGTGATTCATGTATTTCTCTTATGAGTGACCTGGGAAAAATTTATATATTATGTACACCATTAACACAATGCAAAAAAGGTGGGATAAAGGACTAATAAAATGCACAAAATAGCGTGTAGGTCCCAAACAGTAATTATGCAGTTGTTCCAATTTAAATGTAAACAAAAATGTGTGCAGCAATTGTCTCTTGCTAAAAAGACAAAGGCTGAAAATGTCCAATTTACTTTATTTACAGTTCAAACAAAGATGGAATAATTTCTCAAAATCAAACACATTTTTGTGTTTTTTCAATTATTTCATTCTAACTTCACTCTGCCAAAACTTAATCTCAGGCTTGCTATTGAGAGCTTTAAATAAATAGTTTGTTGTCATTAATTCAACAGATGCGCCCTGCACCCAAAAATACAAACAACATAACGTTCAAATCTTATTAAAAGCTTGTATTGTGACAAAAAATTAGCATTTGGATCCGCGCTAAATTCTACCACCAGTAGATGAAAATAAGGGTGTTGTGTTGTGCTGCTGCATGATGTATTCATCCCTAGAGGGGCATCTTATTAAGGACTTATTATACAACATGACTGATAGGAAAATCATTATTTGTGATGCAAAGAACCAGTCTTCCCTCAAGTGTTGGTGCTACACTGAAGCAAAATCATCCTTAATTTTACCTGTCCTGGAAAAAAATTGTGTATTTTTCAACGTGAAGTGTTTGTGTTTCAGGTATGACAGCAGCAGCCTCCCTGGTCTCCTTGGCCTGGGCCCTGGCCTCCTACCAGAAGGCCCTGCGAGAGTCTCGGGATGACAAGAAGCCCATCACCTACTTGGCTGTTATCATTCAATTCTGCTGGCACTTCTTCACAATCGCAGCCAGGGTCATCACCTTTGCCCTGTTTGCATCTGTGTTCCAACTCTACTTTGGCATCTTCATCGTGCTACACTGGTGCATTATGACCTTTTGGATTGTCCACTGTGAGACAGACTTTTGCATCAGCAAGTGGGAAGAAATTGTGTTTGACATGGTGGTGGGCATTATCTACATCTTTTCCTGGTTCAACGTTAAGGAGGGACGAACAAGGTGAGAAGGGTGCTCAAACACACTACTACAGGGTGATCCCACCCAAAAAATAGGCCTCCAATTTGAATACCTACTTTATTTTATTTTTTCAGAACATCATGTTAAAATGAATCGAGTTTCAGCTGCAGTACCATTTTAGTCCAGGGGGGGAACAAGAAATGACACCTATCCAAATTCGGGTCATGTTTTTTTTCGGGGGGGGGTTAGCCATGTGTTAGCAAAAGCCACCTGATGGTGAAGTGGTTCACTTCCCTGACTCTGGTGCGGGCAGGCGCGGAATCGATTCCCGTTGGTGGCGGTATGCAGACCAATGTAACATTATATGAAGTATTATAGTTACAAATAGTCAGATTTAATTTGCGGTCCAAAATGTGCTACATAAATATACAAATACACAGAATAAAATAAAATAAACTTCAAATTTGTTTAATAAAACAGCTATCCGCCGATAACTGGTTAGGAGTGTTTAGCACGTTGGCCTCACAGGTCTGTGGTCGAGGGTCCAATCGCAGGTCGGTACTCACTGTGTGGAGATTGCATGTTCTCCCCAGGCTTGTATGGGTTTTCTCTGGATAGTCCGCTTTCCTCCCATATCCCAAAAAACATGCATTATAGGCTGGTTGAACACTCTAAATTGCCCCTAGGTATGAATGTGAGGGTAAATGGTTGTTTGTGCCCTGCGATTGGCTGGCCAACAATTCAGGGTGTCCCCTGCCTGGTGTCCATAGTTTGCTGGAATAGGCTCCAGCACCTCCCGCGACCCTTGTGAGGATAAGTGGTAGGGAATGAAAAAAAGGAAAAACAAAAAACTAAAATGATGTTATCGTCATTTACTCTGCATCTGAAGGACATTGGAGTTGAAACACGTCACATTTAACACTAATAGCAACTGACTTTGTGTCTTACATTCTCGTCTTTAGCCATGTTATCCTGAGCAGCTAGATTTGCAACATGTATCACTTTAGTTGCTTAGCTACAGCTTTGTTCCATTCTGTTACCATGGATATCACCACTAGTAAACTCATCTATTTCGATTTTTTTTCTAGAACAGAAGTACCAAGAATGCTTATGACATGTCTATATTTTTAAGTAACTTTTAACTTGAAATTGTGCTGTTTTATGGTGACAAGCACCAAGTGAGGCAAATAATTCACTTTTGTGGGCCACACAAAATAATGTAATGGGCCAACAGGGGCTTTAGTTTGACACCTATACTGTAAAGTGTTGCGTAAAAATATTACATTTTTTGTGTGTAAATGATAACTATAGGATGATTCAGGATTAGCTGATAGCTGCCCTCATTTCAAGCTTTACCAAATAGTGAGATGTCATGGATAAAATAGAATATTTTGTTTCTTGATGAACAATGATCATGTCTTTTTTCTATCTTGTCATTTTGCAGATGTCGTCTTTTTATTTACTACCTGGTGATACTGGTGGAGAATGCAGCTCTTAGTGCGTTGTGGTACATCTATCGCACACCTCACGCAACTGACTCCTTTGCTGTTCCAGCACTCTGTGTCATCTTCAGTAGTTTCCTCACCGGTGTCGTTTTTTTGCTCATGTACTATACTTTTTTCCATCCTAACGGCCCGCGTTTCGGACATTCGCCAAGCTGCCAGCGCCTGGACCTGGATGCCACTGCTCAGTTCTCGACGCTACCATCCGAGGCTGGCACCAATTCTCTACGGTCCAATCGGGGAGCCACCACAACACTGGAGCGTGACGCTGCAAAATACATGGAAAGGGATGGCTGCATGCCAGTATTTCAGGTACGACCCACCGTGCCATCCACGCCGTCGTCTCGTGCGCCACGCCTCGACGAGACCGTCATCAAGATCGATCTTTGTCGAAATCGCTACCCAGCCTGGGAGCGCCACGTTCTTGATCGTAGTATACGGAAGGCCGTTTTGGCCGTAGACTGCTCCCTGTCCCCTCCTCGACTGCAGTATAAAGATGACGCCCTGGTGCAAGAGAGGTTAGAGTATGAAACCACATTATAGAGCTGTCATCATTCCACTCGGCAGCCAGAATCAGAAAAACAGACTGTGGCAATAATACTGTCCGGCACACCCAGTTTCATGTCACCCCCCTTCTTTCTTCCAAGGAGAAGCCTGCCCGGTGGGCTCTGATCGAAATAGAGGGGAAGCCCACTTTCTCCCGATGTGTCCTTAGGTGATTCTTTTTTTGTTATTCTTTTTACTTCGGCTCATCAGGGAAATCCTGTGCGGAATAAGAAAAATGCATATCAACAGAGTGCCTCCGAGAGGCTGATGCACTGTTTGTTTCAGTGTGGGTTGGGTTAAGGACTACAAATCAGTGAAGATGTTCATGTTCCTCTAGGGTCCAACTTTGAAGTCACCAGATGTACATCCCAGTATGGCACAGAAAGCTAAAGAAAAACAAAACTTGACAAAATATCACGTATGTCTTACTGTGCAGGTGCCCTCATGTTTGGAGAATTCTGATGATCTGACGGTGTTGAGTCAATTTGACAACACTGTTATCTCCCTTTCTTAGTGCCAAAAAATGTTTTCTTGGAAATACGTAACGAAGATGTGGAGCGCCTTAAAGATGGCATGGTAGTCTCTCCGCAAGTGCAGACTTTTAATCCTAAAAGATTTTGGTGCCCACTGGGAGAAGGTAATCGACATGAAGACAATGGTTTAAGTAGCATTTATTCCCAGTTGTCAAAGAAGTTGCAGAAGAAAAAGAGTTGAACGAAAATGTACAACTCTCGAGTTGGACACGTAAATCCACACCTTGTATTTCTTTACAGCTCGCCAAATTGGGGGGGTGCTGGAGCCCATCCCAGCTGACTTTGGCCCAGAAGCCGGGGACACCCTGAATGGGTGGCCAGCCAATCGCAGGGCACAAGGAGACAAACAACCATTCACGCTCACACTCATACCTAAGGGAAATTTAGAGTGTCCAATCAGCCTACCATGTATGTCTTTGGAATGTGGAAGGAAACCGGAGTACCCGGAGAAAACCCACGCAGGCCCGGGGGAGAACATGCAAACTCCACACAGGTGGACTGACCTGGTTTTGAATCCAGGTCCCCCACTGTGAGGCCAACGTGCTAACCTCTCAGCCGCCGGGCTGCCCCCTGGCAACTCAAGTCCATAAAATCCACAGCCTCCTCTGACTCGCTGAGCTCAAATTCCACCTGTATATGTAGTCATTCCTGCTTACTTCTTATGAGGACTGCTAGATGTTATTTGAAATTATAAAACAGGTGTGAGCAATGCAAAGGGAACAGTGAGAAAGGAGAGGGACCTTAAGGTCAAATCAAAGCAACAATATCTACGTTACCTGAATACAACATGTACCATTTTCTTACTTTTTCAGCTCAGTAGAGGGTACTGGAGTAATTGTGATTCATCTTGTTTGTACAGTATAGTGCAAAAGTATTAGGTCACCATTTAATTGTGTTTTAGTGACTAAAATGTGGGAGGGTTCTGGCACCAGGTAGAGGACAACCTGAAGTCTTGGCCAGTCAACCGCAGGGCAGAAGGAGTCCGACAACCATTCACGCTCACACTCATACCTAGATGCAATTTTGAGTATCCATCCAGCCTACATTGCATGTCTTTGGGATGTGGGAGGAAGCTGGAGTTCCCAGAGAAAACCCACACAAGCCTGGGGAGAACATGCAAACTCCACACAAGAACGTTTGATTGAACCTTCGATCTCATTGGCTGATGCGCTAATCACTTGGCCACCAGGCTGACTATATTATTAATTTTTTATCAAATTACATGCTTAAATACAAAAACTAAGTTTGACTAGAAGAGTATATATATATATATATATATATATATATATATATATATATATATATATATATATATATATATATATATATATATATATATATATATATATATATATATATATATATATATATATATATATATATATATATATATATATATATATATATATATATATATATATATATATATATATATATAGACACCCGTTTGTGCAGTGGTTTCTTTCTGCCTGACTTTGGTGTGGGCAATCTGGGTTCGATTCCCACTCGGTGGGGTGCGATTGTGAGTATGAGTAGTTGTCCATTTATTTGTGCCCTGCGATTGGCAACCAATTCAGGGTGTTCCCTGCCTGCTGCCCATGGTTGGGATAAGCCTCCAGCACCCGCCGCGACCCTTGTGTTGATAAGCGGGGCGGAAGATGAATGAATGAACATAATCTGAATTCAATGCTTGTAATGTAGGTAACGATTTCACTCTTTTTATACTTTACACTAAATTGCCTTCTGGATGATTGGATTGAACCTAAAACTTTTCTGGCCATGTTATATGTAATCATCAACTACATCATCATTAGAAATTTGTTCCGGTAAAAAAAAAAAATGATTGCACCCTTTAGACTGGATGCAGCGAGGCCTGCAAACTCTGCTGCAGTGCAGACGGTTGACACCACTAATTTAAAGTAGAAATGAGGGATAATAGTGTCATACCTGTCAACCTCTGCCGATAACTGCCCTTATATAATGATTATGATTCCCCTTACAACCCCCAAAAAACCTTACAAACACCGTACGACTCGTACGGTGTTTGTAAGGTTTTTTGGGGATTTGTAAGGGGAATCATTACATAAGGGCAGTTATCGGCAGATGTTGACAGGTATGATAGTGTAGACAAGTGGTGACATAATTGAAAAAAAATTGGGACTAGGTCTCTCATGCACCCCCAAATATTTGCCCCCTAGGCAGTCGCCCACATTTCCTATTAGCAAAAACCACGGTGGATTTGTTTACAAGCACTTCACGTTTCAAAGGAAATTGGATGGGTATTTTATGTCCTACTAATCCTCCTCGAATGACTGCTAAAAAGTTTTTTGAACAATAAAGCTTAAGGTGACCTAAGACTTTGCACAATACTGTGTGCATATAGTAGACGTGTGTGTGTGTGTGCTGATAGTGTTATATATACAGTAGCTATGGTGAATCGCCATTGCCCTTTGTGGAATTGAATGGAATTCCAGCAAGGTTATGGTTTGAGCTCAAACCCAATCCAGTCAAGCAGACCATCATAAAAACATTTTAATACTATAGTTTTGTCTTATTATCAATATTACGTAAACCCTCAGCCATTTAAAACAGCTAGAAAAAAAGCTAAAAAAAAAATCAAGGTAGTAAAACCTCATTAGCAGTTTTAAACAGAAAAAAATGGATTTCAGGGAATGTAGAAAGCACATGCTCACAGTTAGATGTCATATAATCAAACCCAACCCTTATTTTTTTTATTTTAAGGCTTTGTGTAATATAGTGTCAAAGAGGTTAGAGGGCCTTGAAGGTGAAAAGGCGTTATACAAGTGTACAAGACAAAACACAACTCCAATCTCTTTTTTTCACAAGGGAACAGAAAAGCACAACACAAGGCAAACGGATAAGCAGAATGATACGTTTAATTTGTTATTTCAGATGGATCTACAAGTTCCATTATTCCAACTTCTCAAATCAATTCACACTGCCAAAGTCCAAGACAAAACTTAACATATCATATTGCCAATTTACAAAGACAGATCAGAAAATATCTGCATTATTATTATTATTATTATTATTATTATTAACAATGGGTCCCTGTGATTCGTTTGAATGGCAAAAATGATCGATGTTGATTGAAAATTAACTACAAATACATTTTTTTGAATGGCAGAATTTTTAACAAATGCTGATAAAAGAGCCACTAAGCATTTCCCATTCCATCATAAATAATAATTTCCCCAAAAATATTTGTGTTTTACAATACTGGCAGAAAATCAATCTGTAGGTTTCAAACCACTTATATATGCTGAGCTCCACAGTAAATTAAAAAGCCATTTTCTTACTTGTGTCTTGAAGGTTTTCATGGTGGTTGCCTCCAAAATACCATTTTTAATAACTCAAAAGACATTTTGTGATCAGCTAATTTGACTTAATATGGTTTAAAAATTCATCACATTACATTTCAGAGATTTCAACCTCATCAGGAATAAATGAGTGAACTGCAACAGTATGCAGACATAGTTTTTCTTTTTCAGAGAGCCAGCTAGTGTCTTTTTGTGCTTGCATAATGGTATTTGGGTTAAATTCATTGGAGGGGAAAATATCAAATAAAAAGCTGTCAGTTAGTACTCTTTTCAATGCATTTTAATCCAAAATGTTAGCAGTTCAGACAACAAAATCTTTCAACAAAGTCATTGAATAATGAGCAACAATAGAAAACCCAGACTCGCGCAGTTTGTACATCATTTGTCTCTCAAATGTCATGGCAAGTTTGCACTCATTCGAAAAACCGCACAGATATCAAACAAGGTCAGCGAGTCATTTTGACCTATGTTAGTCTTATAACAGTAGGATGCAAAAAAAATGGCATGATGGTGGCACAGGACCTTCAAAAGTGAATGTTCACATCATTGAAGTGTTTGTTTTTTGTTGTTAAAAAAAAATAACAACAATGAAACAAATAAAAACATCTGCTTAAAAGAGATTACACACAGAGCATGTTGAATAAGCACAGGATTCTAGACAGAACAAATTTTACTTTTCTTTTAAGAAGCTCACAAGTTGATTTTTGGCCTTTCGAGGAATAAAAAAGATCAGCTATTTTAAAAATATGTACTAAAAGAATTGTCATGCAATCACATATTCAAACAGTTTTAATCATCTGACATTTCATCGCCATGGCGATCCTAGGTTTCCCAGTTCAGTCGTGTTATATTTTTTTTCACCACCTGCGGCGGGTGATGGAGCCTATGCCAGCCAATAATGTTATAATCACTGTTGATTGGCTTGTTTCATTTCTCAGATGTCATTTTTGTCAAAGCAGCCCATTTGGATTTTCCGTTTACATAAAGCTACCTCAATGCATTCACCACATCTTTTTTCAAGCAATTATGACGGCATATTCTTGCAAGTGTATCATGCTGATATTTCATTGTAATGTTTACATTGCATACAAATTATCCAATACTTGGGATGTGCCAAACTACAAATTGGCCTGTCGTAGGCAATTTGTTTATTTGTTTGATGACTGTATCTAAGTTCCTTTCAAAGTACTATTCAACTGAAACCAAGAATTTAAATCATGTAAATGTGAGTTTGTTAATGTAATTTATTAACACTGCAGAGGACATTAACGAGAATACTTTTTTCCTCCTTTGTTATATTTAATTGTCATCACCTTTTTGCTCTCATTGGCCGGAAGGTTTACAAAGTTCTGCGACCTTATAGTGAGGGATTTGGCATTAAGTCTTCAACTATGTTTCATTTCCCGGTGAAGAATATGAACAATTAACAATGGGTTTTTTGTAGGCTGTTTGTTGCAGTAATTATAACATGGAAGTCACTCCTAGTCTGTAAAAATTTTTTTTATTCTAGTCTCTCTCTTTCTTTTTTTAAACCCAATATAGGAAGAGAAATCAGCAGCCTTCATTAAAATAAATAAATTAAAATATATCACACAACATTCCATCAGCACTCATTGGCTTTCTACTCAGTGCTTTTTAAGTTTGGTTTGTATTTGTCTTTTTAACCACATCTCAACAGTCTGATTTAATACATTTAGAGTGTATTGTGTACAACTTTGAATTATTATTACAATGAGCACATTTTGAGTTAATCTTAATCGTTTTATACTTTTGGTTTTGGCTAGAAATGTGTCAAAAGACAGAACTTTTATTGCCATTCAAGTTTAGAAAAATCCAATCCCGCAAATCTAAACTCACTTTACCATTGAAAATGATTTTGGTTTGCGATTGTATGTGTGTGTGCTAATGTTTCCCATTATTGGCAGTAAATTAGTAAGAGAAAAAAGGCGGAATATAGGACAGAAATTGCCTTTTGCATCGCCAGGTTCCAACTTCAAAGTGTGCCCTAATAACAAGCCTGTTGCATGATTTTCCTCTTCAGTCCATCATTTAAACCCGGATCCATAATAAAAGAAAATGGAGGGTTATTTTGGATAGGCACAGTGAAACCTGTGTAGCAACACTTTTTTGGAGGGGGGATAAAGTAAATAATGGTGAAAATCAACTTTTGAATCTTGTCACATGCTAATAGAAGATAGTATGATCATCCTGTACATACGTCTGCCTAGACAGACGGATGATAACACATGATTAACATGAGAAACGACAAATTTAGAGCTTAATTGTATATAAACGTATGCAAAGTGTACATGTTTAAAAATAGAACATTCCTCTCGAGTTCTGACTGTGAAGGGTATCTTTGGAGGCTTGGCACCAACAGGATGGCTGTAACTATGACAATATACAATACTTCAGAGAATAAAACATTATGTGGTGTATGTGGTGTATTTAAAAAAAAATACAGATGTTTAAGAAAAAATGAAATGTTGCATTTTGTGATTTAAGTCTGAAGTGCTAAATTGTGGGAGGATGTATTCAATGGCTGGAAAATTCTTTTTTTTTTTCAAATCCAGAGTGCTAAAGATCAAAACATTTTGTACATAAGGATTTTTTTGGGTACATTTTTATTTGAATCTAATGCAACGAAAACTACCAAAATTAATTTAATAAAGTACACTGTGGTCATTAGGATGGTCTTTTTTTCTGTTTCTAGATTCCCAATTCAAACATCGTTCTGATTAGTTAGTGATTGAGGATGCAAGATGGTGTAAGAATGTATAATAGTCAAATTCTATCTTAAATAAGAGTGTGCATCATCTACTAAAGTAAAAGGTAATTTCAAATAAAAACTCTTAAAAATAGATTTATTCAAATTGTCTTATTTAAACATTTTCATTTCAAATCAGGTAAACCACACATATACATACGAAAAGCATCCAGGACATGGATTTAAAATACTCAGATCAAACAACAAAATACATAGATTAAAAAAAAATTAAACATAAAAAAAGTCTTGAGTTGATGGTATAATTTTGAAGCATTTTTTCTGCAAAAAGTGTTATCATATCAATCCTACAGTTAGTATACGTAGATGCAAATATTTATGCTTACATGCTACAAAAAGTCATTAATTACACTACATCTCCAAGCACATTGTGGAATGAAGGACAAAAAGAAAAATATTACGTACAGTACATGTTCCAAACTCTTCAAAGCACTAAAAATCGAGGAATGATACAAAGATCAATTCTAATTACACAATAGAAACACTTTCAAATTGTATATTTATGCAGTGTTAGGAAGAACCAATTAAAAATTGCAGTTTTATGCTGGCTTAAGAAGCCGTGAAAGTGGAGATTGTTTCCTCTAATAATGATAAAACTATCATGTTTACATCAACAGTCAAATTGAACTATATCTTAAAAGAAAAACATAACATCTCAAATTGCCCTTGATTATATCTGCAAGTGGGATCAGATTTCTATTTCCTACCCACCTCTGTGCAACATAATTTATTTGGAGAAATATACTGTACAATCTACAGCAGGGTTGCTCATTAAGTCGACCGCCAAGGTACTAGTATCGGTAGATCGGCTGAGAATAAGACTTGATCCAGTCTGTTAGTTTCCTTCAGGCCTGAACAATGTTCCCTCTAAGCTGTGTGCGTGCGCAATTGCGCACTACTCGTCTTCTCTGCGCACAGCAAATCATATGGAGCGCACGAAAAACAATTCCAATTATTATTATTTTTTTTAGCTGTGAGGCCGACGCGTGAACCACTCATCCGCCTGGCCTCCCATTCATAGATATGAATCATTACATTTTATTATTACTAAATCATTTATGTGTAGTAGACATGCACCTGTTTATGGCAGGTGTGATACTGGTGTGTGCCCATAGCGAGCAATGATGATGTTGCTCACACTGGTACTCAGTGTGCTCAGGGAGGTTGTCTTTCTGACCAGACAAACAAAAAATTAGAGGGAACATTGGGCCTGAACGATGTCTCATTTGTACCGCGACATCGCAATGTGCCCACCGCAATATTCACACCTTTGTTGAACTTGCATATCTTACTCATTTAACAATCATCAGGCTCTTAAGCCTCGGCTAATATAAACGACCCGTCACAGCTGCTTGTTAAATCATTGTTTTGATGTTAAAAGATTATTATTGCCGCATTTACGCATCATTTCGGTGCCCTTTGTTGGTAATGATACATATCTCAGCTGCCTTCCCTCCGGAATCAGTATATAAATAATAAATAGCATGTTGGCATGAGTAAGAGTTCAAAGTAAATTAAATTTAGTGTGACAAAGGCATGAAAATGATTATTGATTACAGATTTTTTCTTCAAAAGTCATATAAAGAGTGGTTCGAGATAACAGTGTTAATTAATTACTTTACGCATTTGAAGGCATGTATAGCAGCGTGGCTGACAAGACCAAGATAATTCAACTTTACATTTTAATGTAAAAAAAAATTAAATTAAATAAACTCAATTTGAGCTAATTATAACCCATCAAGAAGTCTAACTTTGGGAATACTGCATGTCAACAACAAGGACAATGAAACACCAACATTGTTACCCCAAGAACATTTATGTAGGGGGTGCCAAGTCTGGTCCTCGACAGCCCATATCCAGTCTATTTTCCATGTCTCCCTCCACCAATACACCTGAATCAAATAATTGGGATTGGTATGAAGCTTCTGGACAGCCTGCTGCTGATGAGTTGATAATTTGATTCAGGTGTGGTAGAGGAGGGAGATATGGAAAACAGACTGGATAGGGGCTCTTGAAGACCGGACTTAGCCACCCCTGATGTAGAGGGACTGAACCATTGGTGTTTGGCACAAAATGTGGACATCTGCTTCAAGTCCACCACACAAGTCTTTTTTTTTACCTTCAAGGTAATCTCACAGGACATACCTTCAGTCCTAAACATTTTGTTCCCCAGATTTGAGGGAGAGTGGGTTCTTCCTGATGAGCAGTTGCTAGTCAGCTTTGTATTTGGAGTGGAATCTCTCTAAAAGTGCTCTCAGAACGTTCCCGGGGATTTGCTGGTGCTTGTCTACCAGGGACTGGACAGCTTGTTTTACCTGTGGAGAAAAACATCAAATTACAAGTGTATCCTTTTTCTATGGCACACTGTGATTAATATTAAGTACAGTCTGTTTTGAGATATTCTGTTAACCATTTTGCCATGATGTTTCATTACCGAGAAATTGCAACTTGAAGTTGGGTGGCCGTGTAAGAAAATTAATCTTTATACTGACACCAGAGAACGGCAAGGAAAATAGCAATTGCTGTTTTATTTTATTCTTTGAGAGCATTTCTGACATCTCGACAGAGTATTCTTTATGAAATTGTGATTTAAAAAACTTGATGCTTATTTAATGAAAATTGAACTTAAAATCAACTTAATCAAGTTTTTTCCTAGCGTTTAATGAGGAAATGTTATATTTGAACCTTTTCACCCAGTGACACATTTTTTTTCTCAAAACCTCCAAATCAGAGGCACTCGTGGCTAATTTTGTGCCCTGGGCGGACAATCCAAGAACACACACACACTATAGAAACAAGAATATATTAATTTATTTACGTCCTTTATAATCTAGGCCGCCCGGCGGATGAGTGGTTAGCTCTGGGGTCTTGGCTTTGAATCCAGATCGGTCCACCTATGTGGAGTTTTGCATGTTTTCCCCGGGCCTGCGTGGGTTTTCTCCGGGCACTCCATTTTCCTCCCACATTCCAAAAACATTCATACTAGGCTGATTGGACACGCTAAATTGCCCTTAGGTATGAGTGTGAGTGTATCTATCAAATGCACGCTTAAATACAAACATAGGTCTTTTTTCTTATAAATTTAGCAAAAAATATCAATTTTAATTATATAATTGAACACTTTTTTTCCTATCGCACGGTAACAAATACATTGCGTCCTGGGCAGTTGCCTATATTACCCTTTGCAGAAAAACGGCCCTGCTCCAACTCATTTTTCAGTGCCACGTCTCATAAAAGATGGAGCGACATGAATAGAACTATGCCTTTGAAGTGATACAGATATGCAAAGACAATTAAAGATTGTAGAGTTTTATCTTATTTTTTAAAATCATGAGCATACTTTTTCTGCCAACTCTGAAGCAGTTATGTTTGGATCATATGGGATTGGATCACCAAGGAATGTCCGGAATTTTACAGGGAATCCACCATAAACAGGAGCCACAGGAAGCTTAAAGGTTTCATACATCCAACGGAAGAATCCTATCCAAAAAGACAAAAAATCAGGACATTGATATTTGTTGTGATACAAAAAAGGCTGGGTAAATGAATATTTACAACACAATTTACTTGATTACTATCACTAATCGGCAGCCCGGTGAATGAGTGGTTAGGCTGTCGACCTCACAGCTCTGGGGTCGAGGGTTCAATCCAAGGTGGGTACTCATTGTGTGGAGTTTGCATGTTCTCCCTGGGCGTGCGTGGGTTTTCTCCGGGTACTCCGGTTTCCTCCCACATCCCAAAAACATTCAGGGTATGCTGGTTGAACACTCTAAATTGCCCCTAGGTATGAGTGTGAGCGTGAATGGTTGTCCGTATCCATGTGCCCTGTGATTGGCTGGCCACCGTTCAGGGTGTCCCCCACCCGTTGCCCGTAGTTGGCTGGGATAGGCTCCAGTACCCCCCGCGAGCGACACTTGTGAGAATATGATGTATGGACAATGAATGAATGAGTGAATAATCAAGATCAATCAGCACTTACTCAGAGTTCCCAAAGATCGGAAGCCTTCTCGAACATTTTGGGTAAACATTGGAATTATGGCCTGGGAGAGAAATGATGATACAGAATGGGTGGAAAAGCCTAATATATCACATAAGATAAAAAGTCATTGTGCAGTTTTGAGTTTGTTAATGGGGCACCATTAGATTACTTAAAATAGGATACGAATATAAAGCAGTAGTTCCAATTTTCTGTACTGGTGACTAAATAGGTGAGACTCACGTACCACCTTAGAATCAATGGCAACCTGAGCGAAGCCTTTGCGTTTTCCCCAAAGAAGAGTGTAAGTCTCGTCACTGAACAAAGCTTCCCTCACACCTCCAGGCGAGATCCCCAACAGGTGGCCATTCTTCAGTGCCTGCACACACTCTTCCTGGGGACCATGAATCACGCTGAATACCTCCAAAAGTAATTTGAAACCTGCAAAAACCAAAGGCGATACAAATAGGTGTTTAGTGCGAATGTGAATGATTTTAAATTACAAACATTAAATGGCTGAAATAACTACGGTCAATTGAAAAACCAAAGTTTAGGTTAGGTTAGAACTTTATTTCATCCCGTATTCGGGAAATTTCTTGGTTGCAGTGGCAAGACAGACACAAGACACACAAGACATTGTAGACGTAGGTAAAAAAACTGGAGCCACACACAGGAAGTCCACAAGTGGCTAAATACGAGGGCTACAATAGGACCTTAAGAATGCAGTTTGAAGTGATTAGGATCTTTTTTCCCTTAACGACCTCAAATGGGATTGTTTCATTATGGTCTTAACAAGACCATACAATGCAATATATTTTTTTAAAACTCTGGGCCTCTTTAGTATGTATATGCTTTGAAATCTAACATAGATTATGCATAATGTGACTGAACAGTATATTGATGCAAAATTGGAATTCAGGCAGCGACGAAATCAGCAACAGCAAGAATTAGCGGACTTGTTATCTTTCCCTAACTACTTCGTTAGTTAGAATTTTTTTAACCTTTTCCTGGCATTGGACCCCTTGTTTCTTCTGTCTCTTCACAGCTATCTTCCAAGCAATATTTTCGATTATTTCATCCCCTAAATACTTATTAGCTAAAACAAATTGCTCCCTCCAATGCACACCTCCATTTATGCCATCTGGTGTTATTTCACACTGTTGCTGAGCAGAACAATTTGACACCATCCTCACACAAATTCCAATTTCGGGGAATGTTCAGACCGCAGTTCCAAAAATATGTCAGTTATGAGCATAAATGTTTGTGGCCTAAAAAAGATTTGAGAATATCACATTCCAACTGTTTTTGCCTGTTCAGACAGAAAAATATCACTTATTTGGGTCACTTCAAACTGCGGATAAATGTCGCCCAAGATTGGAGATAGCATTTGCCAAATTCACTGAAGCCCCTGTTGCTAACTTTGATTCTGTATAAAAGTACATAATACCTGGTATTTTGAAAAGCAAGTGGTCAGCGACTGAGTGGCAGGTTCGTCCTTTTTGAATAATAACATTGGCTAAAAAATAGTAGTAGTCAATGGGAATGGCTCCATGATAGTACACTATAAGTGCTGGTCCTTTGTCGGGGATCTTGTCCATCCCGTGGATTTCATATCCTAATGTGCAGAAAAAGGTCAATAAGCACAAGAGGGAAGGATATGAAAACAATGAAAAATGTGAATGAAAATCCACAATGATGTGTTGTTGCTGTTTAGCTCTGCATTGGAATTAGAAGGCAAATAGTACTGACATAAATTATTAGCAGTTGCATCGGTAAACATACTTTCAGTTTCACATTCGGTGGTGCATGGTTTTCATTCACCTTGAATTTTAATCTTACCGTGCCATATAGCTCCATGTCCATCCCATAGTGTTGCCAGAGTCTTTCTGGCTCCATCCCAAAGGTTGTTGCAGTAAGCCTCCCTCAACTGGTTTTTCCTCTGTTTGAGGTCAAAAGTTACAATATAATATGAGGGAACCACATTTTAAAAATTTCAATAGCTGTCATGGGACACAACTGCAAACAAAGACATTATAAATACTGCAATAGCAGTCAGATATAGGGATAGGAAGATAATCTAAAATCAAATTTAGGCAAATTAACTGTGCTTGAATCTCTCAATGTGTTCATGGAATTGTACAAAATGGGCAAAATTAAAAAAATGTAATATTCATCTTTATCCTCATACCAATTCAGTGTAAATATTTATGAAAATGGTTAGGAAATTAGCCATTTTAATGCTAAATATTTAGATGATTTTTTAGATCGTGGCAGAGTATAATTTAGAAATTTTGTTGTATACTGGCACGTTGCATTGATAAATTAATGTTTATGTTGAAGTTTCTTTTTTTAAATAAAAGTCAATTCCAAAAATCTTAACCTAGTGAAACATGTTTTGCCTTTTATCTCGCAATCTCTGTGGAACTTAGAATTTATTTTCTTATTATATATCACAAATATAGGACTGAATTTCCTATTATATATCACAAATGTATTCAAATAAATACTCTTAGACAAACCATGTTTTTTACGTACCTTGTAGACATGAAGAAAAAGTATCGAGAGATACAAGAGTATGACGATGAGAAAAGGCAGGATAAAGACGATTGCTAGAGGTGTGAAGACCCACAATAAGTATTCCAAAACACTTAAGTAATCCTCCACCTGACCAAGACCCAACCATTCCTCCCAGGTATGAAAAACACAAACCTGTAAACAAAGAAGGACAGTAATAAGTTCAAATGCAATGACAACAATATAAAATAACCCTTCTAATAATAGTCTATTATATAAAATTGTTCAGCACTTCAAAGCTGTTAATAAAACAATACTATTATCAATAAAAACAACATGCCAAATGACAGCTACTGAGGATTTACCAATAAATTTGGTTGATAAAATAAATCATACTAATAATGATTATATCTCAATATTGTTATAGTCATTGTAATCATTACAAAGGCCCAGACAAAAAAAATAACCTTTAACCTGATGTCTCATTGAAATATATTTGGGCAAATCACTGCAATCAAACAATTTCCGTAACCCCAATGAGACTTGAAGCTCATACGGCAGGTTTGTTCTACTAATAATGAACAAAACGTTCCAATTGTTAACCTTTATAGTTTCAAAGAGTGCCGTCTGTGTCTGCATTTCGGGTTCTTTTGGTGTAATTCGGTAGCAGTCTATTTCAATCAGCACTCATCAGAATAGTCTGCTGTTTTTGAAGCCATTCTTGCTTTGAGTTTGCTGTGTATCGGCGTGCTATTTCTGTTAAGAGACCAATCACAGCTTTGTGACATTGGACAACACATTTGGCTACTGAATGACCTCATGGTCTTGAGCTTTCGTTCCACCCAGTACAAGTTCGAGACACCATTTGACTGTAGGTTACAGGACATGCAAGGCACTTCAATTGGCATCAAATCTGCAAATTCACAACAATGGTCACCCCCAATTAAAATGTAACCTCCTATGACCTGGCGTCCACATGTGAGGACATCACATTTTTGGTTGTCAAGACTACAATGTTAAATTTTGGACCACAAGGGCCTGGCGCCCCCACTTATGATGTGGACATCATTTTTCTCAGAAACCACATCATGTAAAAATATCATTCTTTGTTTTTACACTCATCAGGTCCTAATTAGCCTAAATATCAAAGAGAAAATAATGCATGCCTTGCAAGATTTTGGGTCTTAGGAGGTTAAAAATGTTTTTTAAATAAAATAAAAAATAAAATAAATATTTTTAGAACCCAGCACATTATGCAACAGTTCAGTCACATTTGTCCACAACTCATTCGTATTAGGCATAGAGATGTTTCCAACCATGTCTTTTATTACTTTGATTTGTCAATTAAAAGCTTCAGCACGCATGACACAACCAAATTTATCACTTAAACTAAGTCTTTTAAACCATCCTTACAGTACAAAGCTTAAATTTAAAGAAGGTTTTGCAAGGAGTGTTTTATTCTTCCATGGTTACATGATCATGTTCAGTGGCAAAAGTTCGACAAAAGAATGGGAAAATAATTAATACATGAATAATTAATATAAATTACCATGGCTGCGTCCTCTCTTTGTAGAGACATTGCTTAAGACATTATCGGTTGAGGAAATATCAACGCCATTTAACTTGACAGCTTGATGGTCTCCAGGTTGGGGACTATTTGTGTGTAACACACGAACTGCTACTTCCGGGATGGAGGTTTTCCAATTCCGCTGAGTGGACGCGAGGCAAGTGTGTTTTTTTTATCAAATAAAACATGGCGTGATTAGTTATATGGTTGAATTTAATTAAAATTTAATTGGGGGGGGAATTAAGAACTAAATACAATGATTTGGGTAGAGCTACCTAACAGGAATAATCATAGACTGAGGAGCGTCACAGAAACAGAATCTTTTCTTTTATTCTGAAATTCATTTGCAGGAAAAACTCACATGCGGAAGTATCGCGTGCATGCGACTCTAAAGCCAAAGTTTGTTGAAGCTGATGAGGTCGCGTAGACGACCAGATTTTGTCATGATGCTGGAAAAAAATACAGTGACAATTTTGGCTGACATATTTTTCAGTAGAAAAGACACATCCGAAGAAATCATTCATTGTTGCTGTTCCAGAGCCTTCGTACAGTCAGTGCACTTTTCACATTGCAAATATACCAGTATTGTGTGTTGTAACCAAAATCCAATTATTTTTCTCTACTTTCCCATAGTGATCGGGAGCTTTATCGGTCGGATAATAGACTTTTCTCAATTGACAAGCCAGATGATGCAATCTGTGGTTAGTTATTACTGCATAATATTCTCATTTCATTTTCTGAACCGCTTTATCCTCATTAGGGTCGCGGGGGGTGCTGGAGCCTATCCCAGCTCACTCTGGGCCAGAGGCGGGGGACACCCTGAATCGGTGGACAACCACGCACTCTCACACTCATACCTAGGGGCAATTTTGAATGTCCAATCAGCCTACCATGCATGTTTTTGGAATGTGGGAGGAAACCGGAGTACCCGGAGGAAACCTACGCAGGCCCGTGGAGAACATGCAGACTCCACACAGGTGGACGTGCCCTGGATTTGAACCCAGGACCCCAGAGCTGTGAGGCCGCCGCGCTAACCACTAGCGCCACAATATGTTATTATTATTATTGTCTCCTTTTGATTTCAACCGGAGCCTCTCCCTGATGAAAGCCCAGCGATTTTAATCATGTTACATCATTCCCCTATCCACAGAAGTAGAAAATGCGGAGGAGGTTGATGAGGAAGAAGAAGAATTTTTAGATGAAGAATCTCAGCTGATGGCCAGCATGGGTCTACCAATTGCTTTTGCCAGCTCATCCAGCCAGTCTAAAGCGGTACGTTTTGGACAGTAAATGTATGAATACTGTGTGAATTGGAGTAATGTCAGATCTCCTCTGAATGTATTTATTTATTTTAATTATGTGGCAGGAGAAACAATTCAACAAACAATTTAGTACATATCAGAAGGAATATCATGAGGAAGATGAAGATTTACAGTTTACCAGTAAAGGTAATGCCATAAATACTACATAATTTGTTCATCTAGTACAGGGTTGGCGAACAAGTGGCTCCTGGCCAAAAACATTTTGTGTATACGGTGGCTCTTTGCCTCGTTTCATGTTTCTCTTATCTTTATTCTCTTTTAAAAGACACTCAAATTCATCAGGGTCTTTAAAAACAAATAGTAAATTATATTTCAAAAATAATTTGGTTGATTGGAATTTTTTTCTCTTTGACTCTCACAGTTTAAATTTTTTGCTCTTTGTGTCTTGTTTGCCACCCCTCATCTAGTATTATTTATTTTATAACAGTTAGAATTATTCATTTATTATTTTCAAATTAGCAAGTGTTTCAGCGTGTGTCTTGTAGAATTTCCTTTTTTTTTCTATCTAATGACGACTATAGAAAAGTTGCACTACTTAATGACAATAACAAATGACCAATACATGGTCTCTTTAAAAGACCTCAATGCTCCAGGATGTAATATGTCATTTTTCTTGCCTTGTGGGTTCAACCAGTTCAAGCATGGTTGTTGTAATGTCATTACACAAAGCATTTCAGTCAGAACAGGACAAATTAACAGGGCTTAACCTAACTCCTCCCAGACTATAAAACTCACATCAATGAAATGTATCCTTACACTTCACTGATTTGTTTATGTTGACTAAGTTTGTACAGATATCAGTGATCCCCCGGAGGAAGGCCTCAGGACAGAGACACTGGGTGAAGGGACAGAAACCCTGCCTACCAATGATGATGGCTGGGAGACATACTGGGGTAGATACCAGTTAAATTGTAGATACCTTCTCTATATTGTATTGCATGTCTATTCACTTAACACAATACTGTCCCTTCAATTTATTGATCATTTTTCTAAAGCTCAGCAAGGTGAAGCACTTCTGTGGAAGAGCTGGGTGGAAAAACATGCTGATGATTTGCACGATTCCCAATGCGTGAACGCCCCATGGGACGACCCCGACACAAAGGCTGCCTGGGATCAACACGCTGCAGACATGTACTATTACTTTTGGGAGCAATATTCATACTGGGCAGCACAGGGGTGGACCATCGACTCATCTTACGACGAGAACACCGAGGGAAAAACTGTAGCCGAGCCGATGGATGGCGGGGTGGAGAAACAGTCAGGGGAAAGGCTGGATTCGAAGACGGATGATGTTGAAGTTTTAAATGGTCTCCTTGAAGCAAGGTGCAGTGTACAATCACATGGGAAAATTTCAGATGATATTGCTGAGTTTGCAGAAAAACAGCTAGAATACGTCTGCAGTTCTTGTCCATCTGATGGAGGACACCATGACGAGCAATCTGATGTTTCCTCAAAAGAAGACAGAACACAGCACACAGGTAATGGCTAAGCAGATCTTTAAAAAAACAACATGGCGAAATAGGGCATGCTTGCTTCAAGTTCTGCGGTTGATTTATAGCTCACTCTGAATATTCTTCTAAATCATATTTTAAAAGCTGTATTTATTATGTACTTGGTGCTTTCTCTGATATTTACAGTTGTTTGATGATCTTCAATAATAGCATGGGGAAACTACTATTGAAAAATAGTGTTTTTTTTATACATACTAGTTTTACAATATTGATAATTAAACTACGTATACTCATCTTCTTTTGTTTTGATGGCAATACATAAAATGAAAAATCAATGCAATATAACTCAATCAAGCTATTTTTTTTCTTCATTAATTATTGTTTCAGATAATTCCCAACAGACTTCTGGCAGCCACAACACACTTCCGAGCTCCACAAATCGTGTATCAAATGGGGAAGATGATGGTGATGATGAAAATCCCTTGAGAGGCAGACCCCATAAAATAAAACGCAGGTGAGTTTAAATATATACTTTTGTATTTTTTCCTCACACAAATGAAGGTAAAGATGGAACTCATGAGGTAATTTCAGTATTAATATATCCCTCTATAAAACAGCAAAACTTAAGTAAGTCTCTCAACTCAATTTGACCATGTTGTTGCCAAGGTTCACATGATTGAAATATTGTCGACAAACAGCAAAAGGCCAAGAATTCCAATATTCTCTATTGAATCGAATATTAGGTTAAAGGGGTGTTGTGTAAATTATTTGGCCTGAAACAAGAAGAATAAGTGTAAAAAATATAAATAAGGTAGACAAGGGAGATGAACATAAATGGACACAGCAACTGTTTTTTTGTCTAGCAAAGAATGTTTAGGCTGAATTGCTATAAATATTGGAAAAAGACTTACTATGGCGAAAAGAACACAAAAAAATAGATGAAAATAGTAGTGTTGATGTTAAAGAATCCTGAATAAAAACATCTCTTTAAGTCGTTCTATTTCTGTTACAAATGTAAGTTTATGAACTATGAATTAGTCTACAGATTGACACATTCACCTTGTACCTGCAGTCATGAATTTGATGTGGAGGAGAACCCACGTCTAACATGCGATGAATCTTGGAGCAAACTTGGACTCAAACACAATCCAGAATCTTTGTACGTCTGGCATCTTTTTGCTTCTTACTTTTTTTTTTATTATTACTCCTATCCTAGTTTGTTTTATTTCCATCATATTAAATCTCATCCATGAGTCATTGATCCCCTAAAGTAGGTACTCACATTTTTCCCGTGTCTTAGGTTCGACAGTGTTTTTAACTTTAAACCCAGTTCAAGTCAGAAGCGTCAGATGCGGTGGTGTTCCAAGAGACCTGAACGTGATGTCAACAAACATATTAGATTCAGCGACATAGAAGAAGATCAAACACAGCCACAGTGCACCAGCACCATTCAAAAGGTAAGGGTGGTGTTTTAAGTTATTGAAATGGAGTGATGAAACCTTGAAATTGATAAAGTACCTTTTAAAATAAATGTTGTTGGGTAAAGAAAAATATCTCCCTTTATGATCTGACTATTGTGGTTTTAGTTTGGTCAAATGAAGTCTGTCATGGAAACCTCAGTGTGCACCTGTCTGCAGACACACAGTTGTTTTAAAGGCGATTTAAAATAAGCTGGCTTGTTATTATGGAGTTGCCTGTGTTTCCACCTACAAGTTGTGTTTTCTGTCCGTTTTCCAAAGTGCATGCTTGTACGTGTCCAACAAATTGCTAAACTATAAACAAAAACACCATTTGCCTTGCGCTGGTTTAGATTTTAACAGTGTACAAAAATAGGGCTTTTTGTGTGTTACCAGTTTTGCATAGATACATGAAATGTGCACTAGTTTGAGGTGTTTATAAGATCCAGGAAAAAAAGCAAAACTTAAACCTGTCAAATAAACTGATCACTAACACAGCAGTCGGTTTGTTTTATAGGTCCAAAACTTCCTTGAGAAGATTCAGAATGAGGCACGTTTGACGAGTGAGCAGGAAGGGACTGAAGGGAGCATTCAGTCAGAGCAAACCCCATCTACTTCAGTTTCAACAGAAACTATTGAAAAGAACATTGCACATGGCCTTAGTGAAACAATAAATGAAGAAACTTCTGGTTTGTTGGACCCTGAGAAAAATGAAGCTCCTCAGATCCAGCACAGGGAAGAACCCAATAGGCGGCTTGAATGTCTGGAAATCCCAGACTTTCTCTTACCTGACAGAAATGCAAGTAATCTTGGTGAGTACAGAACATTTTATTACAGACGCTCCCCTACTTACGAACATTCAACTTACGAACAACGGTACATACGAACATGTCTGCAAATTGCGTTTAAGTCCAAAAATGTTCGCAAGTCCAATTTTGTATTTCGCCCCTTTTTCGGAGTAGTACTTCTTTCCGCCGCTAATACCGACGCCTGGCGCTGTGAGAGCTCAGCTCACCCAGCATCTACCTTCTTCTTCGTTGCAATGCGGAAGTGCGTGAATGTATCTCCAGTGTGCAAAGAACCTTTTTCATTTGTATCATTAAATATCTCATGCATCCAATATTGAATATGGTTGGTAAAAAGCTAAAGGCTTCTATTGAGGGAGTTGCAAGGAAGAGGCAAGCCATTTCATTTGAAACGAGTGGCAATAATAACGAAGCTTGATGCGCGTCAGAAAGTGGTGAGCGTTGCACATTCAGTACCATTTATAAACAGAAAGATCGAGCAGCAGGACCCAAATATTGAACGTTGCACAAAGTTTGCAAATCAATTGAATGATGCCATACAGTGCTAACGCATCATTTATGATGAAAAAAAGAAGAAAACTGTGCAATCGTCATTAGGTCGCTTCTTTTGGCCAATTTCTAATACATAAATCTCTCTCTCTACAGTACTGTACATATTCTCTCCATTTTATTAAATGTTTTTTTTCAGTACAAACCAATGCGTGTTACTTATACAAGCCTTAAACATACAAATGCACTTGTATAAACCTTCAATATACTTATATCGGCCTTAAACATAAATTATAATACAAAATATAGCACTGAATCAACTTACAAACAAATTCAACTTATGAACAATCGCTCAGAACCAATTGCGTTCGTAAGTAGGGGAGCGTCTGTATTAATATCCACTTGTTTGATAAGAAAATTGCATTTCTGGGCTTATTTGTACAGCACAAATTAACACCAGGTGATTTAAAGGGATTTACGTAACATTATCAGCAAGACACAAAAACAGAAATGGGAATAAAAACACAAATAAAAGGATGTATAAAAAGAGTTAAAAACATTCATTCATTTTCCAAATCGCTTCTTCTCACAAGGGTCGCTGGAGCCTATCCCAGCTAATTATTCTCGGCAGGCAAGGGGACACCCTGAATCAGTGGCTAGCCAATCGCAGGGCACAAATCGACTGACAACCGTTCACGCTTACACTGACACCTAGGGGCAATTTAGATTATTTAACCAGCCTACTTTGCATGTTTTTGGGACGTGGGAGGAAACCGGAGTACCCGGAGAAAACCCATGCAGGCCTGAGGAGACCATGAAAACTCCACACAGTGCTTTCCGACCTAGGATCAAACCCTCACCCCAAGAATAGTGAGGCTGGTGTGTGAATCACCCCCCACCGTGCCGCCCAGATAAAAACTAAAACAAAACAACAACAAAAATGGAAATAAAAACACAAGCAAATGAATAAAATCTGAGTAAAGATTTACAATTATCGAAGAGGTCTTACGCATTTAATTTTCGTGAGTGATTCTGCATATTTAACCTCATGTGTGCAGAAGGTCCCCACCTTGTGGACTTCCTGTGTGTGGCTCCAGTTTTTTCCTAGGTCTACAATGTCTTGTGTGTCTGTCTTACTACTGCAACCAATCAATATTGGCTATTTGTGTATTCCTGAAGATGAATAAACAAATCTCTGTGTGTTTTAATTGTGAAAGAGGCGAAGAATCCTGCGAAGAAGCCTAAGAAGAAGAATAAACGATGGAGGAAGCAGCCAATACCAGAAGACATGGCAGCAGAACCAGGCCTGGCCAAATACTGGGCTCAGCGCTATAGACTCTTCTCTCGCTTTGATGATGGAATCAAATTGGATAGAGGTCTGTTTGAACATGTCAAGGGTTTATTGCTCATTTCTATGTTTGCCTCATTACCATTATGATATAAATTTCCGAAAACATACATGTTTGCGCTTTTCAGAGGGCTGGTTTTCTGTAACACCAGAGAAGATTGCCGAGCACATCGCCCTCAGAGTAGAGTCAAGCTTTTCCAACACCCAACTGATCATCGATGCATTCTGTGGCGTTGGAGGAAACGCCATCCAATTTGCACTCATGGGAAAAAGAGGTACCTTATCGTTTTTATTACAATATGAACCACATTTCCTTGTACAGTTGAGAGCTACATTCAATATTAGAATACAGGGACTCAATGTTGCTGTATCCATTATGGATTTGAAATGGATTGCCTTTGTTGACTAAGAAATTAAATCCCCTTGCAATCTTTGCCTCAAGCCCCTGCTGGATGCCTTGAGCAACTCCATTGACTCGTCATGACTTCATACCTGTCAAATTATAAATTTTTCCCTGTATTTTATACGTTTTTTGATCATTTCAAATTGTGTACGCCGTATAGCAACTTTTCTACGAATTTTTTTAAGTACGTTGCATTTTCTCATAGCGCCTTCAACGAATCAATCCAACCCTCAAAAACTATTTTATGGCTATAAAACCTCTACTGCAGCTGCAGCTGCGACACATAAAAAAATAATCAATAAATCAATGCACAAATATTTGGTAAAATCCACTTCCTAGCAGCATTTAATGATTAAATAGAAATACTGGAGCTTTTCAGACATTACAACCGGGCCAGGGGGGTGATTTTCCCGGGAAGAGACAGCGATGAACATCAATGGCGTACCGGCAAACATTACCTGAAAATGGGGTGGAATCCAGCCGAAAACAGCATTTATTGATTAAATTCAAATACTGGAGCTTTTTAGACATCAGAGCCGGGCCCGGAGTATCATTTCCCCGGGAAAAAGACAGCGATGAACGTCGATACGTCCATATACGTCCATACGCGGTGCATACAAATTTTAGAGTTTGTGAGTAAATATATGCCGCGTTGCATTTGTACGTTTTTTTATCGCTTAATAAGGAGAATCGCAATAATTAAAAAGGGGAGCAATTGGCCGAGGTTGACAGGTATGCGACTTTTCCAAAGATTGTCTGGTCGTTTGTCTTTCTTTCTTCGGTTTATATTTGAGATTGTCCAGGAATTTGAATGTCTAACATGAAAATTGTTCTTCTATTCACTTGTGCAAACGTTCACTGTTTTACTCTTAAGTCCTGGCTATCGATATCGACCCAGTACGTTTGGACTTGGCACGCCACAATGCTTCTGTCTATGGCGTTGCCCATCAAATTGACTTCCTGCAAGGGGACTTCCTTCAACTGGCGCCTCATCTCTGTGGTGATGTCGTGTTTTTGTCCCCTCCTTGGGGAGGACCGGATTACCTGACTGCTGAGGTGTTTGACATTAAGACCATGATGGACCCAGATGGATATCCTTTTATGCTTGGGTTTTACTTCTAAAGTGTGTAGGAGAAGTGCGCTTGAAAGAGTATTCGTAATTAGTAAACCACTGCATGAAACCAATTCAAATTGTTTCCAACTTGAACCAATCTCATAAAAGCAACAAGAGTTTGCAATTAGTATAGATAGACTTATGTAAACAGAGTTTTTACTGTTAGAATTAAAGAGTGGTAACTTGGCTAAATGTCTTGGCAGGCGTCCCTAAATAGATCAGGTACTGATCGAGTGTTGCCTATTATAAAGGTTGTATTACAGTACACCTCCAACATGAGACAGATTGCAATTTTAAATTGTAATTGCAAAACCGTCACATAGTTACATTTTTTATAAGTCCAATGCCTATTTAATACTCCCGACGAACTATTCCAGTAAATAACATCAGGTCAGGGGCGGTTGAGTGGTTAGCGGGTCAGCTTCGAAGTTCTAAGGTTGAGAGTTCGATTCCAGGTTAGTCCTTACTGTGTGGAGTTTGCATGTTCTCACCGAGCTCACGTGGGTTTTCCCTGGGTATTTCAGTTTCCTCCCATATCCCAAAAACATTCAGGGTAGGCTGATTGAACATTCTAAATTGTCCTTAGGTATGAATGTGAGCGTAAATGATTGTCCGTCTCCTTGTGCCCTGCCATTGGCTGGCCACCGATTCAGGGTGTACCCGCCTGGTGCCCGTAGTTAGCTGGGATAGGCTCCAGCACCCCCGTGACCCTAGTAAGGATAAAGCGGTTCAGAAAATGAGTTGAGATCATGTCAACTTAGATGGATTTATGAAATATGCATTGTTGTCTGTCCTTGACGGAACTCACATTTCAGATTTTCCATTTGGCCAAACAAATCTCAGACAACATTGTGTACTTCCTGCCTCGCAACGCAGACATGGACCAGGTAAGAATCCTGGTGAAAACGTTTGGGCACACATAGTGGAATTGAAATGACTTACAATACATTATACTTTACTATGGTTGTGGTTGGCTAAAATGCTTATATTCAAGTGGAAAATTTAGTGTGGTGCATTTAACAGCTAGCCAAGTGACAGAATTGATGGGGAAAACTTGACAGTTTATATAACATGGTTTCTGTGTTTGTCGACAGATTGCCACACTGGCTGGCCCAGGAGGGAAAGTGGAGGTAGAGCAAAATTTCCTCAATAATAAGCTGAAAACCTTAACTGCTTACTTTGGCAGTTTGATCAAGTCAGACACATAAAACTTGCAGCAAATAGACAACCTTCTAAATTATTATTTTTAGTGGATTCATCATGTACCTAAGTTCTGCAGTACTGTTTGTTCCCCAGTACTTTTTAACAAGAGGTGTATTTGAGTAGGTAAAAAGTTACTGACATTTTAATTGCTTATTTACTATACTATTGCAATGCATTCTGATCTTTTTTATACTTTTTTTTAATGGTTTGTATTAGTGTTGTCCCGATCACATTTCTTTTTGCATGTGAGTGAGAGTCTCTGTACATATTTTACATTGGTAAACTTATTTTGTGAATACAGTTAGTCGCCTAATTTGATAAATTAAGCGATTTTAGTTGTAATTTCTTGACTTTTTTTTGTTAATGATGGACGACAATTCCTTTTTTGCAAGGTTTGTTGCAATAATGTAAATGTGAATATAAACATTTTATAATACGTTGTGTATGTCTATATTTTGCACTATACTTATAGACTTTTTTCTTATTTTTAACCCAGTAACTGCCATGTGATCATGTTTCACTGCCCTTGACCTCAGAAAGACGGGTGAGCGATTGCTGCCAGCCCCCCCCCCCCCCCCCCCCCCCCCCCCCCCCCCCAAAAACAAATTGTATAGGGCTTCTCTCGCCGGCAGTGGCAGCTAAAAAAGTAATTCCTTAAAATATAAACTAATACTGAAAATGACATGACCCAGCTCAATTTTCAATCTTGTGATCAGATTGGGTACATCTCGTTTATGGTTACCCGCCCTAAATCCATCTGCTAGGATTAGTTATAGCCTACTAGGGGGTTGTTAAAAGCACAGATGCTGCAACACAGAAAAATGACCATTCTTTTTTTTTTTTATTGGTTAGCAGTTATCAAACTCAAAAGGATTTGCTCAAGTATCGGTTTCAGTTTGTATTGGATAAGTTACATTCCATATGTCTCAATGTAGTTGGAAAGTGTTTAGTGACATGCTAAAATTTGTTATAAATAATGCAATCCAACGTCACGCACGATATGAAACTTAAGTGCACACTGGAAAAATACAATTTAGTTTAGAATTAGTGTACGGTGGAGAAAGCTTTTTAACGGTCACAGAGTTGCTGTATTTTGTCTGCCAGTTCAGAGCAGTGTAGGATCCTCATTTTCTCTTTCTGAATGTCCTCTTGGCTCACTTGGCCCATCAGCTTGGAGGAGAAATGTATCAAATCTTGCATGAAAAGGCCCACAGCCCCTCTGGGTGATGGCGGGATTTCAGTTAGTGATCCAGACTCAAATTGAAAGTTGATATTTTTGACTCTCTGAAGGCCTGGTCCTCGTTCCTCAATCCATGTCAGTGGTCTAGAGGACAAAAGTACAATATGCAGCATAAGTTTACATTTTTTTTCCTCAGTCCATATCACAGCCATTGGGTGTAAACTTTCTATTTAACAATTTTCAATATTATTGGCCAATCCCCACATGGGCCCTTTATTATTTGAAAGGCAAATTAGATGTGTTAAATTATTTATTTATTTTTACATGCTAATGGTGACCCGACGGTGGACAGGACGGAGAGTGATTACTGCCTCGGCCAGAGTTGTGGGGTCGAGAGTTCGATCCCAGGTTATTTCTCACTGTGTGGAGTTTGCATGTTCTCCCCAGGCTTGTGTGGGTATTCTCCCGGTACTCTGGTTTCCTCCCACATCCCAAAAACATGCAAGGTAGGCTGGTTGAACACTCTAAATTGCCCCTAGATATGAATGTGAGCATGAATGCTTGTCAGTCTCCTTGTGCTCTGCAATTGGCTGCCCATTAATTCAGGTTCCCATAGTTAGCTGGAATAGACTCCAGCACCCCACACGACCCTGGTGAGGATAAGCGGTTTGGAAAATGAATGAATGAATAGTGGTTAGCCGCTTTCCAAGTTAGATTCGGCACTACTTAATTGCTAGTTTTTATTAAAATGTTGTAAATACTGTAAAATATTTTTCTGTGCTATATAAAAAAGTGTTGTATGCACGTGTGACATGGTGGTTTTTCCTTATCTAGTTTAAGAATTTTCCTTCAAGAAATGGGATTTGTATTTTTGCATTTAATTTGATCCAAATTAGCTTTAAAAATTAATGACATACATAAATGTTCTGCACTATATAAGAGGGAAGAATTGGCAAAATAAAAATACTGTTGGCAGACAAAATCTGCTTCCTCCAAATAAATGTTTCCACTTCTGTCGCACATAGGCCAAAACCAAGATACAGAATCTACTATACTTTGGGTTTTTACTTTTTCCGTTCCACACTATCCTTTGCATCATCCTCCCTACAAGTTTTCTTGGAATGAACAATGTATTTTAGAATCACTTTATCATGTACAGTATGTGACTGTCTGGTGACTATATCCTATATTGTCTCTTTCGGTGGGATATTCTCCAGCATCCCTGTGATCCTAATAAAGATAAATTGTCTCGAAAATGCATGTCATTTTGAAAAAAAAAACGATAGTGTTCTTGATTTTTTTTTCCATTACAAAATGCTACTGTGTCCTCCTTTTGGTGGTGTGGAAACGGCCAACCTATTGACCTTTTGTATAATGTTGATGCATCATCAGTGTGTTGCTATTCAACAACTTTGCGTGAAAACCTACTCAATCACTATTCACATATTTGTATACTCTGCAAAGGTTGACCTTATTCTGGTAAAATAAGATACTATCTCACTTTTGGTCAGCAGTTAGCATCTTTGCCGTCATCTTGCTGTAGTTTTTGCTAATGTCCTCCTCCAGTGTTGCTGCAGTTACAGCAAGCTGGCCAAACAAGTCAACTAACCAAGTGAGGCGCGCAATGCCACTAAAGGCCATGAAACCGAATCCAGGCTTCAGAACTCCACCTAGAAAAAGACAGACAACAATTATAAGTAACTCAATTATGAAAGCAACTACCGTATTTTCCGGACGATGAATAGCACTTTATTTTCATAGTTTGGCTCATTCTCAAGTACGACTTCAGTTTTTGTTCTCTCATTTTAGGCTATAGTTATCTGAAAAAGTTATGTCACCAGATGCCTATTTAGCACATTCTCCATTTTACTGTTGTTACTATAATGTATTCAATTCAATTCAATGTTTGTTCTTAGTTTCTGATCAAATACAAAATTGCCCTGCCAAAAGTGCAACATATATATTTTTCCTCTTTGTTGTGTTTTCTTTGGCTGATGTGACTTATGCTCAGCTGTGACTTATCGTCCAAAAAGTACAGTACGTTACTTTAAAAAAGAAAAGAAAAAAAAAAGTATAAAATATTTGGATGACCACCAATACAGGGTTCCAACACTGACAATAAGACATAGTCAGGTACAGTATGCTTGACTAATTCATCCTTCTGGTGTCATAAAATTAGGCACAAAAATAAGACAAAAAACAGCAGGTTAGTTATACTAGTAGTATCAAAGTAAACAACACCTGTAAAGTGAAGAGTTCCTTCTAGCAAGGTTTTCCCTTTGACCTCCTTCTTCAGCTGTTTGTAATCTTCTGAATAAAGTTCTATGTGCTCCTCATGAAGAATCAACCCTAACACAAACACAAAATGAGTATGTTTTTGACTAGCAACCTATTTGTGAACCAACGTGTTTACAACAAAATGGAAACCCAAATCATTGATATGAGTTCTATTCAAAAGTTCAAGTGAGAAATTAGTGAACCTTTGAAATTTCTTCAAATGATAGTAGATATATTGTGTGGTATGAGCTGTATGCACTCTAAAACACATGCCCATGATGCATTGAAAATTGCTCTCATGAGGGAGAAATATTTGAGTATTTTGATTTTAAAAAATTGAAATATGGATTATGATAAGTATAAAACTAAGGGTTTTCAGCAGTGAAAGATATGATAGAAAAAAACGTAAACGACTGCTCATCTATTTGTCCTGGCAATCAGCACCAGCTTGATTCAAGGTCAAGAGAACTTATCACTTATTGTTATTATTTTTAATTGACAATCGTAGCTATTTTACTAACAGGTTGGTTAGGGGAAAAATGACTTTCAGGTGAATGTTTTACCCTTAAGAAGATCTAACAGATCGCAAGGAGGAAAACATTTCAAATTGGGCCCAATTTTCAGTGCGCTTCTCGACAAAACGTAATAAATTGAAAGGTGAGTTTCAAAATGTTAGTTTCTGTGCACTTAGTCACACTTTACCTTTCTCCTGGGCCAAGTTCCAAAGCTCCACAGCAGTTTTGTAGTTTAGAGCCATGGGATACTCCACACAGACATGTTTCCCTGCCTGCAGAAAAGTTCTGGTGGTACAGAAAAAACATGAAGTACTAAGTATAAAACTTGACTATGTTTTGCTTTTTTTAAAGGCATTTTATTCATTCTCCATTGAAAAGACAGACATATTTTATTTATTCAATATTTTCACATCTCTAAAAAAAAATTACAAACATCTTAGCCAAAATTTTAAAGATATTTTGTTTTAGTTTCACATAATATAACAATTTAAATGTGTGATTGTAGATGTGGAGACAATAGCTGTGTATACCTGACATTTTCCTCATGTGCGGAGTTCTCAGTGCAGACGAACGCTACGTCAATGTCTTTTCTTTTGAGAGCCTCTTCTACGGAAAGCTGACTAACTCCTTGCTGACTGTCCAAACTTCTCCTATTGCCCCCAAAAAATGGAGAAAACAATATTAATTAAAATTTTAATTTTGGAATAATTTGGGGGAGTTATTCGATTCCTGGTGATAATTTTTTTTTAAAGAATGAGTTTATATTATTAATAAACGTGACATAGTTTTAAATTTGAAGATTTTCAGCTGGTGGTGTGCCTTGAGATTTCTTCAATGCAAAAAGTGCTGCAGATAAGGTTAGGAAACAATGTGTTTGAATTTGAATTTTATTAAGGATTATTATTGAGGGGGTCCGTGTTAAGAGTTGTTACCTGGAGATGAATCCTTTAACAGTGAGTTTCTCAGCAGAACTGCCCTGATGTGGAGCCAGTATGTCTCTGATCCTCACCCAACCTGCTGTCCCAATGCCCACCACCACAGCTCCAAACATTCTTCTATAAAAATTAAATAAATAAAAAATTAAAAGACAAGAAAAAGACAGACTTGTGATTTGGATTCCCATAATTACAATGGTGGGTGGCTGAGTGGTTATCACGTCAGCCTCAATGTGGGGGACTTGGGTTCAAATCCATGTCGGTCCACCTGTGTAGAGTTTGCATGTTCTCCCCGGGCCTGCGTGGGTTTTCTCCGGGTACTCCGGTTTCCTCCCACATTCCAAAAACATGCATGGTAGGCTGATTGGACACTATAAATTGCCCCTAGGAATGAGTGTGAGCGTGAATGGTTATTTGTCTCCTTGTGCCTTGCGATTGGCTGGCCACCAAATCAGGGTGCCCCCCGCCTCTGGACTGAAATCAACTGGGATATGCTCCAGCACCCCCTGCGAACCTGGTGAGGATTAAGCGGTTCAAAAAAAATGAGATGAGATAATTCTCATGGTTGACAAATTTTACTTTTTCAGTGGATGGAAAAAAAAGCACAATGTGGGATGTTATCTAACCGGTTATCTAAGCCTTTCTTCCAACAATCAATCGAGCCAAGTCAGTTTAAAGACACATTTTTCACGGACAGATGTCAAAAAATGTTTTCCATAAAAGGTTCACATTCAACCATTCATGCACACACACCTTCATACACCTGCTAAACCCCGCAAAAATATGAGTTGTCATTATACGCGTTATTCAAGTCCTGAACAATGTTTATGCAGTGTATTCCGATATTTTCCGGCTGTTTCTTACCTGTTTGACGAAGATATTTCGCGTTGTGTAATACGTGAAGGAGTGGTATGACAACGTGAGTTACTGGATGATGATTTTAGAAAAGGCACACCCACTAACTGTAACGTGCTATCTTCTTCTTTTGTGTAATACATTTGCCGGCTGGCAAACCAAGATTTGGATGCATTACCGCCACTTACCAGCCCGGAGTGGAGAGCAATAGAGTGGTAGGAGAAAAACAACAATTCGTAGATTTGTCAACGACTGCTTGAATAAATCAACATAAGAATGTAATCATTCAAGTATGAATCATAAACTTTCTCAAAGCTGAACCTTTCCACCCTTTTTGACAGGTTAAATGGTGAAAAAAAAAAGAATTTCAAGATAATTTTGGTACACCCGTAGGCTGCAAACCATAGATAAGATAAGTGTACGCCCCCTTTTTTCGGCATTTATATTATCATTATTAAGATAATAAAACATAAAAATCCCTGACTGTTTATCAAATTAATGTATTTATGGGGTTGTTTTTTTAACTACTAATTGTTTTTGAAAACCACGTTTTTCGAAATAATTTATTTAGAAGGTGTTTTTTTGCTCAGGTAAAAAAAAAAAAAAAACCTAAAAAAACAACAACAATCAGGAAAAAAATGAAAAACGAAGAAGAAACGTTTACAAAAATGATTACGTACAGTTGAGTTGTCCCATAGATATTACATATTAAGGCTAGATGTCTAAAAGTGGCCATATTTCGACGGTTTATAAACGCTATGAAGCCGTATTAACTTGGGCATCAAAATCAACAATCAACGCCATTTGAAAACTTTTTGAACATAAATTTAGCATTCTATAACTCTTTCAAGGTACAATCCGTTAACTTTGATGTTATGTTTCTTGAATGACTCCGACGCAAAATGGCCAGCGAATGACAACCTCAGTCCCACTTGGCTCACATCGGTATCAGCTATCTATCCTTAAAGCCCCTTCTGCTTGGGGTAAGGGTCAGACTACCACGAACTTCCAAGGTAAACATGTTAAATATTTGTCTGTCAGCTAATCAAACATGCAAAATATCCTCAAGAAATGGTTGTGATTTCACATTATCTGTAATGCATGTCGATTGGTCACTGAAAATAAGGTCGTTCATTTCTTCAATTGAGTCTACCACATGTGAATGAATGGCAACCTTGCAGCTTTCTCACATAGTTTAATGTAAAGGGCAGTCTAAAGAACTCTAGATTTTGACAGTAACTAAAAGTCCATCTCATGCTTTTGAAGTCCTTTGCATTTCCCTTTTTTTGCCACAAAAGATGAGGATTCCCACCAACAAACTGCAGCAGCTCACCATATTCACCACCTTACTGACAGGAGGAGGGGTTGGGACGATGTACTACCTAATGCAAAGTGAGTATAAAGTATAAATAATATAAAACAAGGTTGAGGTCGTTTACTTCAGCAGGACTTATGCAAACATCGATTTTGCATTCATGCAATTGTGTTATCAGTACTGATTGGTATATACAAGTATTAACAAGGATTTTTTTAATTACAGGGGTAACGAACATATTCTCATTTTATAAAGGCTCACAATACTACCTATTGTTTTTTCAAACTTAGTTTTTAACAGTTTTTGGGGGGGCTGGATAAAGCACTCAGATACGTACACACACAAAATGGCAAAATTCATATGCAGGATTTGGAAGAATTGCACATTTATTTCTTTTCACATTACATCAATTTGTTTCTGTTTTGTATCGCATCAGAGAAATTTGCTCAGTCGGACTACCACAAATTGGCGCTGCAGAAGTTGGAAGAATGCACAATCGCCATGGAGAGTTTGGGCGCTCCCCCGTTAAAAATTCACAACCTCCATCTGACTGACAAAGACAATAGGATAGACCAGCAAATAGCAAAGGTACTGTATCTAAAAACCAGCAATAAAACCCTCTAATGTTCCCCCCATACCCATGGTGTACCACTGTTTTCTCCAATGTAAAAACATGCACGGTACATCAGATATTTAAAGAGCAAACTCCCTATTAGCATACTGTAAATGAGTTTGTATGTATGAATGTGCAAATTATTAGTTAGGAAAAGGTGCTATGTAATGGTGACCAGTGAAAAATGAAAATCTCTGCAATAATGCACATCTATAAAATTAAGTTATTTCCTCACAACAAATTGCATATGGGAATGCCCGCTCATCAATTCTGGTCGTGAGAGCACAACCAGAATAGATTATCATACCTATCTTTATAATGCTGGGCTAACACATGTCAGAGTGAGAGTGTAGTCACAGGGCAACAAGAGAATAGAAAGCTTTTCGATAGTATACCAGCAGATTTAAACAATCTGAGGATCAGTCTCAGTCTGCAGAAGGTCCCCACCTTGTGGACTTCCTGTGTGTAGCTCCAGTTTCTTACCTAGGTCTACAATGTCTTGTGTCTGTCTTGCTACCGCAACCAAGAAATTTCCCCAATACGGGATGAAATAAAGTTCTAATCTAATCATTCTGGTTGTAACATAATCACATTTGGAGATTTGTTTTCTTGTGTGGATGGGGCCAAGAAAATTCAGAAAGGAAGATCAATTAAGATTTCATTTTATTATTAAGCATTTTCTATCAGATTTTTGGATGTTGTCTGCTATCACTTTAAGATTATTTGTTATAGCATTTCATAAGACCTCATTGCACATCTAATTTATTCATGTTTTGTATGTTTTGCAGCTTAAGATCCCTGTGACTGGTTCAAAAACGGGTGGATATTTATATACTTCTTCCATCAGAGATCCAAACACCAACAGGTGTGTTCATTCTGTTCCACTTAGAGTCAATTTCAAGTATTTAAGAATTGTATTGTATCGTTTTATAACACCCATATAGCTTTTTGATTGTGACTCTTTCCAAGTATCCTAATTTTCTGCTACAAAAAAGATGGGACTCATTCAATAATTGGAATACTGCAGTGTGGTATTTGGACCGTTTTAATGATTTTGCCCTTAGACACCTCACCCCCAGATTGCAAATAAAACAAAGATGACATGGGAATTAACTGACAATAGGTAATAAAAAGATTAATTCAATACTATGATCTATTGTACTGTACTATACGATACAATACAAGACAACTCAAGGCTATACATATGCAATACTATTATTTTTACTATTATACTAATTACATTTAAAATGTAGGGTGAATAGTTGTCTTTCTCCTCGTGTCCTGCAATTGGCTGGCCACCAATTCAGGGTGTCCCCCGCCTCTGGCCCGAAGTCAGGCTCCAGCACCCCCACGACCCTAGTGAGGATAAAGTGGTTCAGAAAATGAGATGAGACATTTGAAATGTATAACTTGCATGTGGCGGTCCAGTGAAAAAAAAAAACAGTTCAGCACTTCCGCATCACAGTTCTGAGATCGAGGGATCAAGCCCAGGTTCGGACCTTCCTGTCTGGAGCTTGCATGTTCTCCGCAGGTTTGCGTGGGTCTTCTCTGGGTACTCCGGTTTCCTCCCACATCCCAAAAACATGCATGGTAGACTGATTGGACACTCTAAATTGCCCCTAGTAGGAGAGCAAAATAATAAAACTCTTCACAGAAAACACTTGCCCTGAAAGAACTTTACCAAATATTTGAATGCTTGTGTTGTTTTGTTACTCCCTGCAGATGGAGTGTGAAGCTTGCAGTTTTGAGGCTCAAAGAAGGACACACCATCAACCTTATGACTTCTCCATCATTGCCAACAGAATGCACAGAATGCAGCATGCAGGACAGGGAGTGACCACATCTCCTTTTGATGACTGAGGTAGTATAAAGCCTGCATCAATTACTGGAGAGTTTTGGCCATCGGGCATTATAGGAAACTTCACAAGGCCTCAGTTTTTAGTTATTTAAAGCACATTCCGGACAATCTTTGATCTTGTTTTTCTTTCTCATTTGAAATCGGTTTCCTGTCTACAACTAAATATTTCGACATCAAGACAAAATTTGACTTGTTGTTCAGAATTGACTTGTTTGGCCAAAAAAATGTTCGCTTGACTCATTTACCACAACTTCCTGCTGCTTGAATCCTACCCAGAAATTTTTAACCCTTTCCAGACAAAAAGCAGTTTTTGAAACTTTATTTATCCACAGTCATTTTAGTAAATAAATCTAGAAATTTTATTTTCATTCAAAATTACATTCACCATTTTTTAATATTGAAACAACATTGAAGTACTGTATAGAAAAAAAACTGCATTTCACCAGTGGGGCCTCCATCGAATTCCCAAAATGTAATAATGGACTCATCACAAAGTACTAAAGTTATTCAAACCGCAGGGCACAATGAGACAAACAACCATTCAAATCAATGTTGCTCTAATGTCGAATTCCTCAAACTTGGTTAGGAATATGAAATATTCATTTAATGTAATACACCGCTGAAAAATCAATATCAACCGTTATCATGCATTGGAACCGCACTTGCTTTGATCGCAACATCTATTCAATGGCCTTTTTAAATGTCTTGAAACATCTGTTTTCCTTTTTTGCTTTTTTTAAAACAGTTTTTCATGTTTAATTTATTGTATTGTTGAACTTTTTTGTGGTGGCGATATATACTTTTTTTAAAAATTATTTTGCCTCATATACTTAATAATGGACACAATAAAGTAGATATAAAACCCAAGATTTCTTTAGGATCCAGCGAAATCTATCTTTAGGGTAAACTTTGAGCTTTAAGGTCTGCTTTAAGAAAGGCAAAATGTTGTAAATAAAATACTAACTTATAGTTCTGGAAAAAAATAAACATTATGGAATACCCCTGATGTTGTGTTTATTAGCAATTGTCATTTGACTCGAATGACATGCATGGAAGTAAACCTACTGTCACAATTATTCAACTAAGTATGTCAGTATTAAAAAATATATATATTAAGATTTATAACCAAAGTGGATTGGGGCATGCTTTCCATTTATTTGATTTAGATCAGTTGAGATGAATATCCTTCCTGTAATACTATATCTATTTTTGTCACTGCCGTTGGTATCACTTTGGGACTATTACGTTTCAGCTCAATTGAAATAGAATCACATCAAGAATGAAATAGAGCTGTCATAAACAGAATTCGTACGTATGTGAAGCAACGTTGAGAGAAAGAATTGGACAATGAAAAAACAGAGGGCATGTGACGTCCACAATTTCCCAGCCCTTGAGGGATTTCTGTTGGAAAAACCGTGCCTGTTCTTTGACCACTCCAAAGCAGAAGTGCAATGTGAACTACACACAAGTAGCTTGCAAGAGGGAAAGTTACAAATTGACACCTGACCATGCATGCTCTTGAACTTCCATCCAGATTTCCAAGTGGAAAGTGGCAGAGGTCCTGCATTTTGATGTGTATCACTTTTATCCTGGACTTGTACAAGAACAAATGGATGAAAATGACATTTGTCTTTTTAGGGTATTGTTGGCCACTGGGAAGAAATGCCCTGATAAGGCTGTCAATGTCATTAAATAGTAGTAAATAGTCAACTTTTTCTGCCTGTCTTATCAAAATGTTCAAGTCAACCACTTTTGTCACCTCATAGCTGATACAGTTCTGTCACAAGTATGACTTCTTTTTGGAAAATGTTATATGTACATAATATATATGTTTATAATATTCGGCTTTCTTCTACGCCTGTGAAATGTTCTACAATCTGAGCTTTTGCAAACACATACTTTAGCAAGTGAGAAGACATATTTCCTGTAACTATTGCACCTTTCTTAAATCTTTCCCGTCAAGGTACACGTTTTCCTTCCGCCTTTCACATTTCTGCTCTCAATCCAAGTTTCCTTTACCATGCTTTCAAAATGAATAGTTTTTTATTTTGACCGTACATACAAATAATAGTTGCCAATTTAGCCAAGGACCTGCATTTGCTATTGGCATACATTGTATTGCCCCATTTGTACAATTTCGTAAAATGCACAAGTTTGAAATAACTGCTGACTCGTCAATATAATCTGAAGTTCAAATGCACATGCCCAACACCAATGTAGACGCACATCTGATCTGTGTACACATCCCCTCTCTAGCTGGCTTCCCTACCTTCGAAGTCTCAGTATACAGTCATAGACTCGAGTACTTCTTGCTGGTTTCTTTCCTGTATAAAGGCCTTCCATGGAAAACAGCACTGGTAAGTAACTAACTGTAAATTTCAGCAATTAACCACTTTGCTATTTGCAGAAATGGAGACCGATTTACTTGTTGTGTTTCATCATTAGGAATAATGATCAAATAATGACGGCATAGTTCATTTTTAAAGGCACCCAATAATGTTTTAGAATACTGTTTGTGGCTATATTGCATTTATGTATACCAAGTAATTCTGACTGTGAGGAACACTATTAAAAAAACAAATGGCGAAATAGCAGTTTACCCCTAAAACACAGAAAATAGATTTTTCCTTGGTAATTTGGTGCCAATTAATCCATGTAGGAAAGCTCACTCATTGAAACCATACAAATATGAAATAAGCATGTGCATGCGACATAGTTGAACACTTTATCTATGAGCATCAGCTGATACCACAAAAACAACCCAACTTGTTGATGTTCCAAAATATTAACTGTATGAAATAAAACAATTTGGTGGAAAATTAACATGGCACTTCTCAATATATTCTGTTGCAACACATTACTCGTAAACACTATATATAATACATATTTGTATTATAGATGTTTTTGTAAAATTGCCTATTTGTGAACATATTGCTATGTTATTTCAAATTTGAAGTGTATAGGCTGTTATGTTATATGTTGCAATCATATAAACTCAATAAAGTAATTACCCCAAAAGATTAATCATTGGCATAATTGTTTTTTTCCCGATATTGTTGTTAAAGCTCCGCCAAATGAGTCATTTTTACGAAACAAATGTATTGCACTCCAGATGGGAGGATCAGAACATTTTACTGCAGAAGTCAGCAGTTTCTGTTCTCACTTTTGAGAGTAACAATAGTATGTACGTAATAAACAGTTCTCTTAAAATGCCGACATTGTTAACAGCTTAAGATCAAAACTGAACTAATGATTCCTCAAGTTAGAACTACTATGCAATAACTGATTGTAGAACACGTGTTTAGTTTCATTTTACAAATAAGTATTAACCATTTCCTGCTTGGTTTATTTTATGCCTGTCATGTTGCTGATATCTTAGGAAAAATGAATACACATTTTAACAAGGTATGCTTCTCCAACAAGTGGATATAAACGGTTATCTTTTTCTCTGCCTTAGGACTATTGCCAACCATGGACATGGACGATGACCAATATGCTCTCCTCATGAGCCTCCTCAATATGAATGTGACATACGACCCAAGCTATGTAGTTAGTGAAGATGTCAAACTCTGTAATAAGGCAGACGTTAATAGTTTTGGCGCAACATTCAACCCAGCTTTCTGCTTTGTCAATTTTCTCCTGAGTTACATCGGTAATGGGCTGGTCCTGTACATCATCTACAAGTATGAGAAGCTGAACACGGTGACAAACATATTTCTGCTCAACCTGGTCCTCTCCAACATCCTTTTTGCCACCAGTCTCCCATTTTGGGCGAAATATCATCTCTCTGAGTGGATTTTTGGAAATGTTTTGTGTAAGATGGTCAGCAGCGCTTACTTCATTGGCTTTTACAGCTCCATCCTTTTCCTCACACTCATGACATTCGACAGATACCTTGCAGTGGTGCACGCAGTGGCGGCTGCCAAGAGTCGAAAGAGGAGCTATGCCTTCATTTCTTCTATCGTGGTTTGGTGCATCAGTATAATAGCCAGCATGAAAGAGCTGGTTTTCCAGAATGTGTGGAAGAGTCCCTTCAATGGCTTGGTTTGCGAAGAGTCGGGATACCCTGAAGTTACAATGGCATTTTGGCGTCTGGTCACTTATTATCAACAATTTCTAGGTTTTTTCCTCCTCCCATTGCTCATGGTGATTTACTGCTACACCAGCATCACTGTCCGGATCCTATCCACACGAATGAAGGAGAAATGCCGTGCCATCAAGCTCATATTCATCATCATCTTTACCTTCTTCATCTGTTGGACCCCCTACAATATCGTCATCCTCCTTCTCGCCATAAACGGCTCTGGTCCGCAAGTTGAGTGTGCTGACTCAGACAGGCTGGACTATGCATTGTTTGTTACACGGAATATTGCCTACCTCTACTGTTGCATTAGTCCAGTGTTTTACACATTTGTGGGTAAAAAGTTTCAGAGTCACTTCAAAAGGCTTCTAGCTAAGAAAATCCCTTGTTTGAGGAGGCACATAAGCTTCAGCAGCCAAAGCACAAGAACCACGTCACAGAAAACACCACATTCTGATTATGAGTATTAGATGAACCTACAAAAGTATCACAGTATATTGCAGTGGCGGGCCGTCAGGGCCTTCAAGGCCTTCTCTGCTGGCCTAAGAAATATCTGAATCATATATCATATTTTGTCCATCAATACTTATTATTCCAAATGGTCTGTTAGCTTCCTTTCATTGCTTTTCCCCCTGGTTGCACTGCTTCCAGATGTGTCTTTTCATATTGAAGCATTTAACCAATCACATTTCAGCTATTATTTGTTGCCAGGATCAGAAATCTGCCTCAAAGCCTTCACAATCAGTTCTGTGGGCTCTGCTGCATTACACAAGACTGATGCTTTTAACCAATCAGATTTCGAGTTGGCAACACCACAATGCTTTTTCGCAGGCATTGCCATTTTGCTGGCTTAGGTATACGTCATTGCTTTCACCAACTATGATTGGCTAGCTATAGAGAGTAGGCGGGCCAAAGCCAGAGTGAGGCAGCCAGAGATCGCACTCAACCCACAATGGCCGACAGGAAAACAAATAGATTTGGTTGCAGATTTGCTCACAAAGCTATTTTCCAGACCGACTTTTTCAGAAAAAAATGGACATCATTAGGAAAGGGCGGTCAACTCCGAAGCTAGCAAGCCTGTTACAGCCGGCAGAAGGGTGTGTGTCCCACTTTCAGTGCGCTAACTATGAGACAGCTACCAAACTGTATTTGGAGCAAGCTACACAAGCAAATATATTGTTGTGTTGATTTAAAGCCATTTTCAAGACGGACTATGTCAGAAACACGACAGGACAGGCTCGACTTTCAGCATTAGCCTTGATGCCGATAGAAAAGAAGGAGGAAAGAAAGGAGGATGAATATTGTGTACAGTTAAAAAGGATTTTTTGTGAGTAAAATATGGCTATATTCCTAAATAACATTTCAATTGTATGAGGTTATTATTGATGATTTTTTATGTGTCGCAGCTGTAGCTGCTGTAGAGGTTTTATAGCCATAAAATAGTTTTTGAGGGCTGGATTGATTCCCGATAGCAGAAGGCGCTACCCCAAAATGCACGGACCGCCACTGATATATTGTAAATAGAAATTCGAAAGAAACGAGGACTGAACATTTATGGAATGTAAAAACTATAGTTGTGATTTCTCTACTGTGCTTTTAATTCATATGGTGGCCGAGTGGTTAGCGTATCGGCCTCATATTCCTGGGGTTGAGGGTTTGATCCCAGGTGGGTCTCACTGTGTGGAGTTTCCATGTTCTCCCTGGGCTTGGGTGGATTTTCTCGGGGTATTTCGGTTTCCTCCCACATCTAAAAAACATGCAGGGTAGGCTGGTTGAAGACTCTAAATTGCCCCTAGGTATGAGTGTGAACATGAATGGGTGTCTGTCTTCTTGTGCCCTGAATAATATGCATTCCTTAAAATGAAATATTTTCTTTTTGCTTCTGATATTGCAGGTCACATATTGTAAAATCCCCACTGTTTTATTGGTAATATAGATGGTTTGATTGCATTTATTTTTGCAAGTAAACTGCTCTATGAATTGATTTGAAAATAGAAATCTGTGGTGTGCCGCAAAGCTAGCCATACAACTACAGTATGTATTTTTATTATGGTTTACTACAATACCAAATACTGTGTTTAATTGTGAAATAAACTGAAGGTTGTGACCATTGGTATATATATATAAATATGTATTTTTATTGGGCTTTACTACAATACCAAATATTTCCTTCAATTTCGAAATAAATAGCGAAGGTTGCAATCATTCTCAACAAATGCGTCCATGAAATGAATAGTTGCAAAGGTTGTCCTTATTTTACCACATTTTCTTTGTGTGACAATTATGCTATATAAATTACACCCGCGATGTTTGTGAGGATATGCCGAATGGAGAAATGAATGAATGAATAAATCATGATTAAGATATGGGATGTATAATCCCTATAGAAATGCTCACCCACAAAACAATGACCCGTAGAAAAAGTGTGTGAATTAAATATTACATGATTAAATTCATTTGTCATCATATTAATGAGAATTGTTTCTAGAGGCAAGTAAAAAAGGACAAATTAAAGTCCATTATCTGGCAGCAAAGTAACAGTGAAAAATACATTGTCTGTCGCCTTTAATCATTTTATTACATTTTTGTTGTGTTTTTTTTAAAGTAATGTTGGCTTGAATGTTGACACCCCCACCTTGTACAATCAAATTTAAGACAATTCACACAGGTTTATATGAAGAAAACTAAGCATTGATTTTTTTTCTATTTGTTATTAGCATTGATTTTTTTTCTATTTGTTATTATTTTGTTTTTAATACTAACTCTCTTTGCTTCTGATGGTATACAAATTCAAATTGCTGTACTATATATAATATATATGTTTTACTCGTGAAGATTTTGTGTTTACGTTGTTATGGAGACGTTCACCTCCCATATTTGGATGGTTGCACGGCAAAAACAAATTGTATTACTAGTCATTTGTATTATTAATGTTTTTATATGACTTTAAAAAACGAGTGGTCTCTTTTTTCATGTCATCTCTTTTGTTTTCTTTGTGCAATTACAATAACAATAAAGGATCTCATTAGGCGAAAGGATGACAATTCTTTATTTATGTTGAATTTTTTTTAGGGGGGCATACATTAGGGCTACTTTATTATTCTTGAATACAAGGAAAACTTTGGCTACATACTTGGGCCAGTTGTTGGAGATAATGCATTCACTCATTTTCAACACTGCTTATTCTGGGGAGTGAATCACTACACCGTCATCCAAATCTGATGGTTTTTCAACTGTAGTCTCAATGAGGAGGAGCAGTGGCTTTACCCCGAGACCCTCACGGATTACCTAACTTCTCACCCCACCAACAAACCCAAAACAACCAAAACCCGGTTCAATGCCTTGACAATAAGAGACCCCTAATCCATTTTGACTAAGACGGTTGGAAGTGATCATTCACTGCTAGCCCTTACAGTTAAAATGGATTGGACATGTGCCACCATCAATGGCAGTGGAAAACAAATGCTGACAGCCATGCAAATTCGAACGGATTGGAGAGCTATTGCTGTCAATGAATGCCAATTTCAGTACTTGATTACCATTAAATGTATTAATGAATGAAAAATAGGACTTCCCAATTTCCGATCACATGATCTGGGACATCTCTAGGATATATGATATTAGACTTTGTGTGTGATGTACTAATATAGCACATGCACTTCACTTTTGAAACAAACGATTTAAAAAAATTATCGACCTTTAGTCAATTTTCTTTCTTTCCGACACATAGGTAGGTATATGTGAATATTATATGTTTGCATTCGTTAAAAAAAAAAACGCCAGCATTATTACATGACATTGACGTGATACACACCAGGCACCAATTCATAAATTCATTTATCTTCCATGCTGCACATCCTCGTAAGGGTTGCGGTTGATGGTGGAGCCAATCCCAGACGACTTCAGGCGAAAGGCAGACCACACCCTAGACTGGTCGCAAGTCGGCCATAGGGCAGACGGAGAGACAGACGACCATTTGCACCAGCGGGAATCGAGCCCGCCAGGCCTGGTTGCATCAAAGTCAGGCAAGTGAATCACTACACCATCAGGCGGCGCACCAATTCACATGAGCACATTGTGTCTGTGTGCACGTCTCCTAGATTTACTGACTTCCCTACTTTCAAAGTCTCAGTCTGACTCAAGTGCTTCTGTGTTGTCTTCGTCCCTGAATGCCAGACATGGAAAGCAACACTGGTAAGTAAATAATTAGGTGGGAATTTCCTAATTGAATTTGAAACAAATTAGAAAACTAACTCATGTCATATAAAAAAAATACATATCGACTGATATTTTGGGAGGGAAATGTACTAACCGTTAATCTTTATATTAAGAATGCAACTAATATTTTATTTTGTTACTGTATGAATGTTAACAATAGATTGTAATTTTCTGGATTATATTGTGTTTATTTCTTTGGATGATGTCATAAGATGCAATAGTGACATTTAAAACCATTAGAAACATTCTTGCAAATATGCAAAATTGGAGCACGACCTAAAAAATAGATAATTAAATAAAAAAATTAAAAACAAACAAAAAATATATATATTTTTTATTTTTTTAGGTTGTGCTCCAATTTTGCATTTTTGCAAGAATGTATGTATATATATATATATATATATATAAATATATATATATATAAATATATATATATATATATATATATATATATATATATATATATATATATATATACGTATATATATTGATTTTTTAGGTCGTGCTCCAATTTTGCATTTTTGCAAGAATTTATATATATATACAATTAGACTTTCTTTCTCAATTTTCTGTTACATAATATATATATATATATATATATATATATAATGTAACAGAAAATTGAGAAATAAAAGTTTTTTCTTTCATTTGTATTTGCTTAATTTTGTTACTAGTTCAGTATGTTTAGGTGTATATAAATAATTTTAATATGACAGGATATTAAAATTTACTCTCTGTAGAATATATCCAAATATTCATAATTTGTGAACTGTTGTCAGGTTTCTTCTGAATGTGAGGTTTAAGGTTGGTTTTGGCGTTGTCTAGCATATGAAGTAATGCTTCCTGACAATGGATCATTACATTGCTTTTTGCTTCTTGTGTTTAAACTCCCAAACATGATTCAACCCTAGTATTGCACACCAAATGGTCAGTCTGAACTTTCTGTTCTCTCTTTTTGAGTGAGTAACAATAGTATACCGCACTCGTGACACACAATTCTCAAAAAAATACAATATTGTTTCGAAATCAGGACCAACAGGGAAATCTTCATAATGAATCATGAGTTTGGAAGGACTCCATATGAGAACTAAAAAAATTACATTTCTGGAGAAACCGTGTGGGGATGGATGCTTTTTTCCCTTCTTTTTCTCATGGGTCATTTCCTGTAGATTCCCACTCACTTCCTATTACATTGTGAACTCATTGGCAGACATCGATAACACTAGACCACTGGTGTCAAAGTGGCGGCCCGCGGGCCAAATCTGGCCCACCGCATCATTTTGTGTGGCCCGAGAAAATAAATGATGAGTGCCAACTTTCTGTTTTATGATGAAATTCAAATGAAGATTGTAGATTATTTCCTGTTTCCTCATTTTAAATCAATAATTGCAAACAATTTGTACTAATTTGAATGTCCAAAAATGATCTATCGATTACCACGATCGAGAAAGCTGTCAATTTATTAATCGATTAATTTTGGCAGCCTAGTTGGAAGACATAACGGCCCTCCGGATGTAATCGAAACTACCATGTGGCCCGTGACAAAAAATGAGTTTGACACCCCTGCACTAGACGTTCAATTCATTTTGACTCGGAGGGGCAAATAAACGACATCTAGCGCCGTCAGGGATGAATAAATGAATGTCATAAAGTATATTTATATACCATAACATACCTGTCAACTTATATGTTTTTCCCGTATTTTATAGGTTTTTTTGATCACCCTAACGTCACCGCCAACTGCTAATAGTAGTATTGTTATACTTTAAACATGATATGCACAAATGCACTCTCCTTTCACCCGTCCGACTTTTTCACGATATAAATATAGCGCAGCCGTCCACTTTGGAGAACATTTTAGACTTTTACGTGCGCCCTATGTGAGTAAATATGTGCCGCGTTGCAATTGTACGTTTTTTTTTTTGTCGCTTAATAAGGGGAATTGCAATCATTAATAAGGGGAGCAATGGGCCGAAGTTGACGGGTATGCCCTATTTATATGAACTAATCTACTTTTCAAACATCTCTCTGCCACAGGACAATCGCCAACCATGGACACACTATTTGATGATCAATTTTCCATTCTCTTGGAGATTTTAAACATGAATGTGACATATGACCCAAGAAGTGTGGTTAGCAAAGATGAAAAACTCTGCAACAAGTCCAACGTCAATAATTTTGGCTCAACATTCAACTCAGCTTTCTACTGTGTCAACTTCATCCTGAGTTACATCGGTAATGGGCTGGTCCTGTACATCATCTACAAATATGAGAAGCTGAACACAGTGACAAACATTTTCCTGCTCAACCTGGTCTTCTCCAACATCCTTTTTGGCAGCAGCCTACCATTTTGGGCGAAATATCATCTGTCCGAGTGGACTTTTGGAAACGTTTTGTGTAAGATGGTCAGCAGCGCTTACTTCATTGGTTTCTACAGCTCCATCCTTTTCCTCACACTCATGACATTCGACCGATACCTCGCAGTAGTGCATGCAGTGGCGGCTGCCAAGAGTCGAAAGAGGAGCTATGCCTTCATTTCTTCTATCGTGGTTTGGTGCATTAGTATAATAGCTAGCACAAAAGAGATGGTTTTCAAGAATGCGTGGGAGAGTCCCTTCAATGGTCTTGTTTGCGAAGAGTCGGGATACAACGAATTTACGATGGCATTCTGGCGTCTGGTCACTTATTATCAACAAGTTTTGGTTTTCTTCCTGCTCCCTCTGCTCACGGTGATCTTCTGCTACGCCAGCATTACTGTCCGCATCCTATCCACCCGGATGAAAGAGAAATTCCGTGCCATTAAGCTCATATTCGTCATCATCTTCACCTTCTTCGTCTGTTGGACCCCCTACAATATCGTCATCCTCCTTCGTGCTATACACAGCTCCAGTTTGGATGTTGATTGTGATTACTCGGAGAAGCTGGACTATGCATTGTTTGTTACACGGAATATTGCCTACCTCTATTGTTGCATTAGTCCTGTGTTTTACACATTTGTGGGTAAAAAGTTCCAGAGCCACTTCAAAAGACTGCTTGTTAAGAAAATCCCTTGTTTGAGGAGGCATATAAGCCTCAGCAGCCAAAGCACAAGATCTACGTCACAGAAGACACCGCATTCTGATTATGAGACTAAATAAAGCCCCGCATGTATGTATTGTAAATTGTTCTGTGGGGAAACAAGAATCTGCAAAAAAAATACGTAAAAAAAAAAATGACGCTCTTACCATTGATTATGTTTTGTGTGTTTCTTGTGTACAGTTTTTACTTTTGGACGCTGAAGAAATGAGAATTGTTATTGTTGATGTTAATAATAATGCATTAATTCTTTTTTTGTGATTTTATGTTCTTCATATTTGAGCATTCATTTGCCCTTTTGTCATAATTGGTACATTGTCCCAAACAATCTGGACTACATTTCTTACATTTTGTTTCTTACACTGATGCACATTGTTGATTAGCATACAAAAAAAGCAAAGAAAATCTGAATAATATAGTAGGAAAAGTGTATTGCTTCATATTAATATAGCAACAATTCCATTAAAGCATGCAATGTTTCTTTCTGTGTGCTGCACTTTCTGGGAGTAAATCTTTTGATGAATATTTCTTTTTTTTTTTTATCTGGGTAAACCTTTGGAGCTGGTTCTTCTCAGACAAAGACTATCCCATATTGAATCGGTAAAATGACGTGAAGACAATGTATAATTTTGCATCATGGTGATACAATTAAAAGGAAAAAGATTCAAGCAACATAAGCATTTGTTGTGGCTAATTTATTTTACCAAATGTCTCTTGATAAAGTTCAAAAAAGAGGTTAAGTACTGTACTACAGAAAATAATTTAGGATCGCTGGGGGTGCTGGAGCCCATCCTACCAGTGGACAACCAATCCCAGGGCACAAGGAGACCGACAACCATTTACGCTTACACTCATACCTAGGGGGAATTTAGAGTATTCAATCAGCCTGTCCCACATGTTTTTGGGATATGGGAGGAAACCAGAGTACCCGGAGAAGACCCACGCAAGCCAACATTGAAACTCCACACAGTGAGGACCGACATGGGATCGAACCCTTGAATCTAGAAATGTGAGCTAATCACTCAACCGCCGGGCCGCCGTGTTGTGGTTTATTGAAATAAATATCAGAATAGACTAATATTAGGGTGGCCCGTTTGAACGAGTGATTAGCGTGTTGGCCTCACAGCTCTGGGGTCCTGGGTTCAAATCCAGGTCGGTCCGCCTGTGTGGAGTTTGCATGTTCTCCCTGGGCCTGCGTGGGTTTCCTCCAGGTACTCTGGTTTCCTCCCAAATTCCAAAAACATGCATGTTAGGCTGATTGGAGACTCTAAATTGGATTTCTTAGTAGGGAAAGCCAGACGAGTAGTCATTTCTGCACCCCAAAAACCCCAGGTGCCAGGTGCTAATACAGGGGTGGCCAAACCGGTCCCTGAGGCCCGCTGTGGGTGCAGGTTTTTGTTCCAACCAATCGAGCACAAACACTTTGACCAATGAGATTTCTGCAGAAATCAAGAAGCACCTGAATGCACTCCACTGCACTTGCAAGACACCAAAATGGTGAAAAGGTGAGTGCGGCCCTTATTTTGTACATCCCTGTGCTAATTCATAGTGATAAAAACAACAACACCAATGTTGGATTTATAGAAGCCTAACAATCAAGCTGCAGGCTTGCAACCTAATGACGCTTGCCTGATATTCCCAAGGGGCCCCCAGTGGACCCTTCTGTTCCCCCTTCCGCCTCCCCCTGGTTGTATTTCGGGGCCAAGGGATTTGGACCGTACCAAGTATGTCAAAGAAAAGGGGTGTAATGAATGCGCCGTTGGTTAATTTAGGGGTTAGACACCTCATGTGTGTATAAGACCATGCACCTGCGACTCGAAGCCCCTCAACTGCATTATTTTCGAGGTGCTCGCTCACACCCACCTTAATTGTTGAGGAAGCATCTTTTAAAAACACGCCGAGAGGCACATAGGTAGGTCACTTATATTTGTCGGCGTAGATACAAATAAGTAGCCAGATACTCGGCTGCAGCACGGAGCGTCAAGACGGACGAAAACAGGAGCATCTCGCCGCACATGCTCTATTGTTTCGGTTTCGTTCAAATTTGGGGCTCTCCCAATGAAGATGTTTCATGCGACCAAGTTGTTGTTGCTAGTCCTGTGTAGCATCATCGTCACCTGCAGGGCTGCGTCTTCAGTTTACAGTAAGTACGATTGGACACAAACAGTCAGCTATTTTAGTGTCTTATCGGCGAAGTGATGGTGAAATGAGGAATTTTCTGTTTCCAAACCGCCTGAATATGATTTGCTTTTCCATGTAAAATGATGATATGCTGCTTCAGTATGACGACACACCATTGTTTCTGAGTCAGCTACCACTCCTGTAATACAAATGAGCAGACATTAGGCGCAATTGCATGATATTCTCATCGCATTTAATGAAAGGCTTTATTCTCATTAGGGTCGCGGGGGGTGCTGGAGCCTATCCCAGGTAACTCCGGGCCAGAGGCGGGGGACACCATGCACACTCACGTCCATACCTAGGGGCAATTAAGAGTGTCCCATCATCCAATCATGCATGTTTTGGGAATGTGGGAGGAAACCGGAGTACCCGGAGGAAACCCATGCAGGCCCAGGGAGAACATGCAAACTCCACACGCGGACCGACCTGGATTTGAACCCAGAGCTGTGAGGCCGATGCACTAACCACTCGCCCCACCGGGCTGCCCATTCATTATTATTATTATTATTATTGTCATCATTATTGTTGTTGTTATTATTATTGCCTGCCATTGACTATGATAGATAGACTAATTTATTTAAGCTCTGAGGACTGGCTGTGAGTTTTCATTTTTTACTGGATGGTGCTAGAAGTCCAATCTATTTTGACTGGGCAGTCTCTCCCATTTTAAATATATTCTATGCCTGGCACCTTTAATAGTAGTCAGTGAGTTAATATTGATGACTACAGACGCTCCCCTACTTACGAACATTCAACTTACGAACAACGGTACATACGAACATGTCTGCAAATTGCGTTTAAGTCCAAAAATGTTCGCAAGTCCAATTTTGTATTTCACGCCTTTTTCGGAGTAGTACTTCTTTCCGCCGCTAATACCGACGCCTGGCGCTGTGAGAGCTCAGCTCACCCAGCATCTACCTTCTTCTTCGTTGCAATGCGGAAGTGTGTGAATGTATCTCCAGTGTGCAAAGAACCTTTTTCATTTGTATCATTAAATATCTCATGCATCCAATATTGAATATGCTTGGTAAAAAGCTAAAGGGTTCTATTGAGGGAGTTGCAAGGAAGAGGCAAGCCATTTCTTCTGAAACGAGTGGCAATAATAACGAAGCTTGATGCGCGTGAGAGTGGTAAGCGTTTCACGGGCATTGAATCGTTCGACCGTCAGTACCAAAAGACCATGTATAGTAAGGCTTTTTTTCTTAAAAAACGACATAGTATAGTAAGGCTTTTTTTCCTAAAAAAAACGACATAGTATAGTATGGGTTTTTTCCCCTAAAAAAACGACATAGTATAGCATGGCTTTTTTTCTTGAAAAATGACATAGTAGAGGAAGGCTTTTTCCCTGAAAACCGACATAGAATAGTATGGCTTTTCCCCCTAAAAAACGACATAGTATAGTATGGCTTTTTTCCTTTAAAAAACGACATAGTATAGTAAGGCTTTTTTTCCTAAAAAACGACATAGTATAGCATGGCTTTTTTCCTTGAAAAACGACATAGTAGAGGAAGCCTTTTTTTCTTAAAAAACGATATTGTATAGTAAGGCTTCTTTTCTTAAAAAAAGACATAGTATTGTAAGGCTTTTTTCTTAAAAAACAACATAGTATAGGCTTTTTTCTTTAAAGACGACATAGTATAGTAAGGCTTATTTTCTTTAAAAACGACACAGTATAGTAAGGCTTTTTTGTCTTTAAAAACGACATAAAGGCTTTTTTGTCTTTAAAAACGACTTAAAGTGGTCTATGTAAAGCAGGGGTCTCGAACTCAATTTACCTGGGGGCCGCTAGAGGCCGAGTCTGGGTGAGACTGGGCCGCATCAGGATTTCCACAAGAAAAGCACTGATAAAACTTTCCAACGTTATCAAATATCTTTATTTTTTAACAAAAAATAATGAATTAAATAAATTAACTTAAAGATGAATAAAAAATAAATCAATCAGTAATATAAAACCAAATAATACAAATGAGCATACAGTAGATATACACTGGCTGGCTAAGTAGAGAAAATGAATTATTTTTATTCCGTTTCAAATGTCTGTATTAACAGCTCTTTAACCTTTAACTTTCGGAACTTGAATGGAACATTGAACATTAAATATTCTGAACACGGCTTCTTTTGCCTACTCCTTGCTGCTAGAGACCTGGCAGCGCTTCTTCTCACATAGTCACATTTGGCTTGAGGGCGGAAGCAGTGGAGACCCTCAGTAGAGCTTGAAGATGCTCATCAGTAAGTCTGGACCTATACTTGGACTTATTGAAGTTCAAGGTGGAGAAGAGCTTCTCACACAAGTATGTGCTCCCAAAAAGGCACATGGTCCGCTTGAACCTTCGGGAAAGTTCAGGGAAGCTGGGGGTCAACTCTCTCAAAAATTGCCCAAGCTTGTCTGCTTCTCCACTCACCTCCCTGAACTTGGCTTTGAGTGCAGAGTTGCACTGCAGGTCAATGAGCTCCATTTGAAGCTCAGGAGGGGCATCTTGCACATCAAAGGAGAAGGGGTCCGCAAAAATTTGAAATGTGGCTTTGTGTGTCTTGAAGTCTGCAAATCTGTGATCAAATTCCTCCTGTAGCTTCGAAATGGCCTCAACATACTTCTCACCACTGAATGGTGTGCCTGCATCCACGAGAGCCTTGCATGCTGGGAAATGGCAAAGGTTTGTCTGAGAGAGCTGGGCTTTCCATAACACAAGTTTAGTGCAGAATGCTCTCACGTTGTCATAGGCAGCACTGACAAGTTGCCCCTGGCCTTGTAGCTTCTTGTTCAGTACATTAAGCTCATGTGTGATATCAACAAGAAAAGCCAAGTCCATGAGCCATTTGGGATCACTTAGCACAGGATCAATCAACTCACAAACGGCGTAGCTAGCTTTGACTGCTGCATTACTGTCTTTGGTAGCCTTCTTGAAGAGATCCTGTTGCCTCAGAAGACGTGTTTTAAGACTGGCAACCTGGTTGGCTCTCTCATCTCCCTGGTATTTTTCGTACTCCTCAGCATGTCTCATAGTACAATTACGTTTCAAATTGTATTCCTTGTGCACCGCAACTTTTTCAGTGTAAATGAGACACGTCGGGGTGCCCCTGTGTTCAACAAAGAAATATTGCACTCCCCATTTTTCTTGAAACTGTCTGTGCTCATCACCGACCTTTCTCTTCACGGCAGGCTTTGAAAGAGACATCTCTGGGGCTCTGTAATATGTTTTTCCACTTGGAATGAGTCTCGGGTTGATCTTTCACATTCAGTCGCGCGGGTTTGTGGCGCATGTGCACTTTCGCTCTCCGTTTCAATCGCGGAGATGGCTACAGACACTGACACAGGCTGGATCACGGATCATAGCGCCTCATTCAGTTCTATGCTGAGAGCAGCGGAGGAGTGTGCGCGCCGAGCGGAGTGATCGGCCTCACGGCTTCTCCTCCGCCCAGCTGATTGGAGGAATGAATGAGTGAGTGAGCGAGGCACTGGACAGCCCGGCCGATGTCCCGCCCTCCAGAGCCGTATACCTCACCGTGATTGGTTCATTCAGCTCCGAACCAAAGTTCCCTCTAATTTTTTGTTGGTCTGAGCAGAAAGACAACCTCCCTGAGCGCACTGAGTACCAGTGTGAGCGACATCATCGGTACTCGGATGATTCGCTTAAAGACGTTTCGCCGACGGACGTTTGACAGACGGGCAGGTCGCCGAATGGACGTTCCACCGAACGTTCATTCGGCCGAACGGAGGTTTCGCCGAAACGGGATTCGAACGCTCGCCCCGCCGGATCGTGTGTGTACAAGTTTTTCAACCTCGGCCCGCGGGCCATATACGGCCCGTTAGGATTTTTAATCCGGCCCGCCGCCGGTGTTTTCCAAATTATAGTAAAAATCAATGTTCGTCTACCATCAATGGCAGTCCGGGAATAAGCACTCTTGGGCAGGCAGATGTAGCAGAACCGAGCCGTAAAATGACAGCAATCGGGTCAAATCCATCCTAAAACAGCATTTAATGATTAAATACAAATACTGGATGATATCGCGATGGAGGCAAAAAAACGTCTATAGACGTCCATTCGCCAAACGGCTCAAAATGCTCTCAAATTCGGTCAAATCCAGCTGAAAACAGCGTTTAATGATTAAATACAAATACTAGTATTTGTATTTAATCATTAAACTAACAAATACTAGTACGACCTGTCCGTCTGTCAAACGTCCGTCGGCGAAACGTCTTTAGGCGAATCATCCGGTCACGACATCATCATTGCTCGCTATCGGCACACCAGTATCACACCTGCCACAAGCAGGTGCATGTCAATGTTCCCTCTAATTTTTCATGTAAAACATGCTGTAAAACAAGAAAAACACGAGTGGACAGAGCTACTGCCATTGGCTGCCACTTAAACGGCGCCATCATGGGGAAAGGGGTAAAAAAAAAAAAAAAAAAAAAAATCGATATTTCATATTAAGACGGGGGCCGCAAATTATCGTCCCGCGGGCCGCAGTTGGCCCGCGGGCCGCACGTTTGAGACCCCTGATGTAAAGTGAAGCTTTTATTTGTTTAAAAAATAAATACTATGTATATATAGTCAGGCTTTTGTCTTTAAAAATGACCATGTATATTAAGGGTTTTCATTAAAAAATGACCATGTATAGTAAGGCTTTTTTATTTAAAAAAAACGACCATGTACAGTAAAGCGTTTTTCTTAAAAGACGACATAGTATAGTAAGGCTTTTTTTCTTAAAAAATGACATAGTATTGTAAGGCTTTTTTTCCTAAAAAAACGACATAGTATAGTATGGCTTTTTTCCCCTAAAAAAACGACATAGTATAGCATGGCTTTTTTTCTTGAAAAACGACATAGTAGAGGAAGGCTTTTTCCCTGAAAACCGACATAGTATAGTATGCCTTTCCCCCTAAAAAACGACATAGTATAGTATGGCTTTTTTCCTTTAAAAAACGACATAGTATAGTATGGCTTTTTTCCTTTAAAAAACGACATAGTATAGTATGGCTTTTTTTCTTAAAAAACGACATAGTATAGTAAGGCTTTTTTTCTTAAAAAACGACATAGTATAGTATGGCTTTCCCCCCCCTAAAAACGACATAGTATAGCAACGGCTTTTTTTCTTGAAAAACGACATAGTCGAGGAAGGCTTTTTCCCTAAAAAACGACATAGTATAGTATGGCTTTCCCCCCTAAAAAACGACATAGTATAGTATGGCTTTTTTCCTTTAAAAAACAACATAGTATAGTAAGGCTTTTTTTCCTAAAAAACGACATAGTATAGCATGGCTATTTTTCTTGAAAAACGACATAGTAGAGGAAGCCTTTTTTTCTTAAAAAACGATATTGTATAGTAAGGCTTATTTTCTTAAAAAACGACATAGTATAGTAAGGCTTTTTTTCTTTAAAAAATGACAGCAAGTAAGGCTAAGAGAGTCGCAGAATAAATCTGACTTCTGATTCGTCACCTTCTAGTTGTTGCTGTGGTCCACTGGCAAAATCATTGGGTCAGAACATGAGGCGGAAATCAGGAGTGAGTTCAATTCCACTCGTTGCAATTCTCAAATTGTTTATTGAGGTAATGAAAAGGATAAATACAACTTCCAACTTTACAGTGGTGCAGTGGCAAAGACAATGGGTCAGAACTTCAGGTGGACTCAAGTTCAAATCAGAAGTGAGTTTGATTCCACTCTTTGCAATTCTCAAATTGTTTATTGAGGTAATTAAAAGGATAAATATAACTTCCAATCACATTATTTCAGAAGACACTGTGGTCCAGTGGCAAGAACAATGGGTTGATATTGAAGTTGGACACAAGTTCAAATCTGGAGTGAGTTCAAGTCCACTCTTTGCAAATCTCAAATTGTTTATTGAGGTGATGAAAATGATAAATATAACTTCCAATCATCTCATTTCAGAAGTCACTGTGGTCCAGTGGCAAAGACAATGGGTCAGACAGACCTCAAGTTAGTGGATTTGACTGCCATGTGGGAGATGGGGTTCGAATCCCGCTCTCGTTTGACTGATCACTACACTAGTAGTTCAGTAAATGGGTAATCCTTTTTTAATTCAAATAAAGACTTAGTCATTTTTTTCAGCAAAACAATATTTCCGGTCAGCCTTCGGCTGACCGGAAGACAGTTGGGAGGGGGGGTTCCTGGTGGTGTTCGACAGTCGGCCTTCGGCCGACTGCCGACACCATACAGTCGTTGACTGGCGACACCGGGACGTGAACCCTCGACACCCACGTCGCAGGCAGGTGACTTACCCACTACACCACGAGGCGGCCCGCCTATACATGATTGGAAGTTATATTTATCCTTTTCATTACCTAAATAAACAATTTGAGAATTGCAAAGAGTGGAATTGAACTCATTCCTGATTTGAACTTGAGTCCACCTGAAGTTCTGACCCATTGTCTTTGCCACTGGACCACAGTGACTTCTGAAATGATGTGATTGGAAGTTATATCTATCCTTTTCATTACCTAAATAAACAATTTGAGAATTGCAAAGAGTGGAATTGAACTCATTCCTGATTTGAACTTGAGTCCACCTGAAGTTCTGACCCATTGTCTTTGCCACTGGACCACAGTGACTTCTGAAATGATGTGATTGGAAGTTATATCTATCCTTTTCATTACCTAAATAAACAATTTGAGAATTGCAAAGAGTGGAAGTGAACTCATTCCTGATTTGAACTTGAGTCCACCTGAAGTTCTGACCCATTGTCTTTGCCACTGGACCACAGTGACTTCTGAAATGATGTGATTGGAAGTTATATCTATCCTTTTCATTACCTAAATAAACAATTTGAGAATTGCAAAGAGTGGAATTGAACTCATTCCTGATTTGAACTTGAGTCCACCTGAAGTTCTGACCCATTGTCTTTGCCACTGGACCACAGTGACTTCTGAAATGATGTGATTGGAAGTTATATCTATCCTTTTCATTACCTCAATAAACAATTTGAGAATTGCAAAGAGTGGAATTGAACTCATTCCTGATTTGAACTTGAGCCCACCTGAAGTTCTGACCCATTGTCTTTGCCACTGGACCACAGTGACTTCTGAAATGATGTGATTGGAAGTTATATCTATCCTTTTCATTACCTCAATAAACAATTTGAGAATTGCAAAGAGTGGCATTGAACTCATTCCTGATTTGAACTTGAGTCCACCTGAAGTTCTGACCCATTGTCTTTGCCACTGGACCACAGTGACTTCTGAAATGATGTGATTGGAAGTTATATCTATCCTTTTCATTACCTCAATAAACAATTTGAGAATTGCAAAGAGTGGAATTGAACTCATTCCTGATTTGAACTTGAGCCAACCTGAAGTTCTGACCCATTGTCTTTGCCACTGGACCACAGTGACTTCTGAAATAATGTGATTGGAAGTTATATCTATCCTTTTCATTACCTAAATAAACAATTTGAGAATTGCAAAGAGTGGAATTGAACTCATTCCTGATTTGAACTTGAGTCCACCTGAAGTTCTGACCCATTGTCTTTGCCACTGGACCACAGTGACTTCTGAAATGATGTGATTGGAAGTTATATCTATCCTTTTCATTACCTCAATAAACAATTTGAGAATTGCAAAGAGTGGAATTGAACTCATTCCTGATTTGAACTTGAGTCCACCTGAAGTTCTGACCCATTGTCTTTGCCACTGGACCACAGTGACTTCTGAAATGATGTGATTGGAAGTTATATCTATCCTTTTCATTACCTCAATAAACAATTTGAGAATTGCAAAGAGTGGAATTGAACTCACTCACATTTCCCACATGGCAGTCAAATCCACTTACACCGCTACACTCAACATTTCTAAGTTACACAAGAGCTGGTCACTTCATTATTCTGATGCAGTGTGCATTTTGCATTGACGTATTTGAGGACTAAATGTGTAATTTTCATGCTCAAATGAGTTTCAACATAAATGTAGATCCTCTTTTCATAGGATACAGATGGCATCCTGACAAATGTTTAAAAATTTTGCAATTCCGTACTTACTGGACTCGGAAAAAGATGCAATTGGCATTTCTGTTGATTGCAAAATTGGAATAGTCAGTATTTTACATCATTATGTGTGATAAAATACCATTACCAAATGAATGTTGATAATGAGCCTCAAATGAGAAAACTGCTATGATCGTCTGCTTTTTAGCGGTTGCTTCAAGATAAATTTCAGTTAATTGTGTGTTATTCATTCATCTCCTGTAATCCTCATAATAGCAGTGGGGTGCTGGAGCCCATCCCAGCTAAGTATTGGCAGGAGGCATGATATACCCTCAACTGGTTGCCAGCCAATTACAGTGAAAATGGAATTGTCAACTGTAAATATAGTAATCCAATGGATCTCAGGTGCCACCTTCTTACGTATTTATTTTAAAGTAGTTACCAGAGTAGTTACAACTACTTTATTCAGCCTAACCACTTGTTTCCAAGCTTTAATGAGTGACACTTAAATATAATCTAAATAGGTCATATTGCATAATGTGAGTTGAGTATTGAATTTTATACTTGAATCAGTTCATATTATTTGCCTCTTTGTAAAAATGCTAAATACATGTCGGTGTGGGTTTTTGTTATGCATATAAGGAAACACATTATAATACAACATACATGCACATAGATATTTACCCACCCCTCATCATAAACAACATCAAAATTTGCAAAAACTACTTTGACGAATACATTCACCCAAATGCACATTTTTGTAATATATATCATGGCTCCAGAATACCTTTTTTACTCGAAGAATAAGACCTAGGCAGAAATTTTAGGGGTGTAGAATATAAATCAATAGATTTTGACATACAGACAACTGCTTTAACAGCTCTTTTGTGCAATATCAACAATAATTCCAATGATTGTGGAGCAGAAGTATTCTAGCAATATAACATTTTTCTGTGTGTTTTTTTCTTGATGTTTTTAGGAAAGTGTGAGGACAGTTTGGCCACGCCTCTTCCTTACAGCTCCTTCACCAGCTCATCGGTTTACGCTCGAGATTATGGGGCAGGTTATGCCAAACTTAACCGGAAGCAAGGTATGCAAATTAAATTGAATTGAAGGTTCAGTGGTGTGTTTATCTGGGGGAAAAAAAAAAAAAAAAAAAAAAAAAATATATATATATATATATATATATATATATATATATATATATATATATATATAAATGTACACAGAATCAAAATCATTAATTTCCCAACATTGTATTTTATGACATGAGTCATACAGTTTTCTTCACTGTTTATTTGTTCATTAAAAAAAATGGCATTACAAAATGTTGATATTACTTGCGTTTAATTCGTCCATACTTTGAAAACCCACAAACCAGGTGCTGGTGGCTGGTCACCTTCTGATTCGGACCGTTACCAGTGGTTACAGATCGACTTGGGTGCCAGGAAGCAACTTGTTGCCATAGCGACTCAGGGTCGCTATAGTAGCTCCGATTGGACTACCAAATACCAACTACTTTATAGTGATACACAGACAAACTGGAGGCCTTATCTACAAGATGGAAACGTCTGGGTAAGAAAGATTTTATACAAAGAAATGTCTTTTACACAAACTATATTTTATGCATTCAACATATGCAGCTTGTGGTTTGTTTTGAATACATTGTTTTAAATCATCAACTGCAGATGTTAAAAGTTCATCGCTTTCTTTTTTCCCCCTCATTTTTCTAAAATAATCTTTGATTATCTTGTGTCTGATTGGCACGATAATTTGAATAAAAATGGAGAGAATGTCCTTTTCAAACATTTAGAGTTGGTCCCTTTTGCCTTCCTCTGCAAACAGACAGATTGTCATTATGCCTGCATGATATCTAGTTTGAAACTATCCATTGCAATGTGCAGAGGGCAATAGTCCCATCACAGGACATCCAATGCTTTTTTTTCTGTTTTGGTTCATAAGAGCGTCCTGGATCCCTTTTTATATACAGCTGTTATTCACAGATGAACCCCCTTTAGCATGGATTAAATGATTCTATGAACACAATGTGGTCATGGTGAGGCAGCCAAAATCTTCTCAAATAGAGGTATTCAAGTAATCTGGTGTAAAAATTTCATTTTTTAATTATTCCAATTTATCGCAATCCCGCCTAACATCACAATGTCTGTTCTTTTTTTTTTGTTGAGGTTTAACAATCAAAAGCTGTTGCGGTCATTTGACAAACCTTTTAAATGACAAGCTTTGTTCAGATTGCAGTCAGCAATCAAAGTTATGCCTGAAATATGGGAAAATTTGGAATTTGACAGCACATCAAATTTAAACAATAATTGATGTGATAGAGATAAAAGATTATACCTGGTTCAAAATAATACATAATATATTAGTTTCTGATCTCAGAAAAACATCAGTTTATTTCTATAAACAAGCCAAAAATGCAAACAATGTGTAGCACTAGTTTTGTTTCTATCTTTCCATTTGGCTCAACCTTTGCGCAATTTTTACTTTGGGTTTTCAATGCAAAACATTTTTTGGGCCACCAAATCCCTTAAGTTCTGAAAATGCACAATACCGCTAGAACCAAATCCACTATCAACAAAGTGTCCTTTGTCTACATTTAGACATTTGCAGGCAATGGGAACAGCGAAGGTGTGGTCCGTTATCAACTGCAGCACACTATATTGGCCCGTTACGTCCGCTTTGTCCCCTTGGGCAAGAGCAAAGATGGACGCGTTGGAATACGTGTGGAAGTGTATGGCTGCTCTTACTGTAAGTGGTACTTTTATCGTTCAACTATTTTCTTGTATTCTTAACCACAGTTACTACATTTGTATTTTCACACTGAAAAGCATTTGCTCTGAGTGGTGGTTCATGGAGGCCCGAACAGTTCTAAGCACAAGCAATCACGGGACCATCGGCCGGCGAGATGAGAGTGTCGCAACCCTCTGGTCGTGCGATGAGAGAGTGCTAGCGAGGTTCAATTGATTAAAAGTCAATCTTGTTTGCTCACAGTGTGTCCCACCTTCATTTATTCAAGTACAGATAAAGACATTTCAATTGGATCACAAGTAACGTTTGTGCAATAACTATAGGGCCGTTATAGATTGAAAAATGTGAGGCGTTACGTTAGAAGTTACAGCAAAAAAGTAGTCTCGTTATGTAACGACGTTAGCCCCAACACTGACTATCAGTAACATGAAGTTTCCTTTTAGGGGCTGATGTGATCGGTTTTGATGGCCATGGAATCCTCTCTTACCGCTTCCGGAGTAAAAAGGTGAAAATAGCGAAGGATGTGATTGCTCTTAAGTTTCGAACCGCAGCTGGAGATGGGGTTCTACTCCACGGGGAGGGACAGCAAGGAGACTATGTTACGTTGGAACTTCGGAGGGCGAGACTTCAGCTCAGCATGAACCTCGGTAAGTTTCGTTACACCAAGGTGATAGGAACATCGTTGCCTCTGCCAAACTATTTCTTTTTAGGTGCTAAAGATAATATTTTTCACGTCGATCCATTCTTGTGGTCTCAATTCAGGCAGTAACCAGTATGGCTCTATTCAGGGCCACACCTCTGTGACCAGTGGGAGCTTACTTGATGATGACCACTGGCACTCAGTTGTTGTTGAGCGTTATAGAAGGAATGTCAACTTTACCCTGGATCACCATGTTCGTCACTTCAGAACCAATGGAGAGTTTTCTCACCTCGATCTTGACTATGAGGTAAAAAAAAAATGTTCCCAGTAAGGATGCTCCAATTGATAATTCTTGGCAAAAATCAGACATCAAAATATAGAAAACCAAGAAAACCCAAACAACTATAAATTATAACACCTTTTTTAATGGCTTTGTTGGTAGTGTTGCTACAGGGGACAACAGGTCGAATAAGACCGGTAGTCCTCATTCCGGCTTTGTCCTGTTTGGACTAAATAGCAAGTTGATCATCAGTTAGCGGATAGTTTCCATCATAACTCATAGACGTGACCGGACATTTTGTCGATGGACACTTCGTCGCCGGACGCTTCGTCCCCGGACGGTTCGTCGAACGGACGCTTCGTCGCCGGACAGTTCGTCGAACAGACATATCGTTGCCGGAACATTTCGTCGATGGACAATTTGTCGCCGGACTCGCGAATTATTGTTTTTAAAATAAAAGGCAATAAATAGAATGATTTTATTACAAATTTTATTAAAAAGAAGACAATGGAATTCATATTTCTTCGTCGTCTTCCTTTTTTTTTTGCTTGGTATTCCCATAGGTATCGTGTATACAGACTAGATTTCCGATGCGCGTTGTGAGGCAACGGAGCTAGACGTCGTCGCTTGTCGGCCATTTTAAGAACAGGCCCATTCGCTCCTATTAATAGAGTCAATAGAATTTGTTCTTTGAAAGGACAATAGATTGCTTGATTTAAAATCAAATGGGTGTGTGCGTCTATATCAAAGTCAGAGATGCAGTATTTTTGGCATACTTCATAACAAATATCAGCATCCAGTCAGAATCGTAGCCACATCAATTCGCGATTAAAAACCAAACAGTTAATAGTAATTTAGTGGAGTCACTGAGTGCCCCCGAGAACTCGTCTATTGCAAGATGTCTCCCTATTTGTCATGAAGAATCAACGTGACATCTGAGTTGTTATGTCACGTTGATTCTTTTTGGGGTCTTTCCAAACGTGGAGCGCTCAACGTAGGAACCGTTTCGTGTGTAGTGTGTTTAGAGACGAGCACATTTAGCACTTGCACACGCCCAAATGTTAATGTATTTGTGTTGTCGAGCCAGTTTTTGCTGTTTTATTTTCTTTAATAAAGAATATGTGGATTTCCTTTGTCTTCTTTAATAGTGGTTAAGGTTAGTGGTTAAGGTTAGGGTTAGTGGTTAAGGTTAGTGGTTAAGGTTAGTGGTTAAGGTTAGAGTGGTTAAGGTTAGAGTGGTTAAGGTTAGAGTGGTTAAGGTTAGAGTGGTTAAGGTTAGAGTGGTTAAGGTTAGAGTGGTTAAGGTTAGAGTGGTTAAGGTTAGAGTGGTTAAGGTTAGAGTGGTTAAGGTTAGAGTGGTTAAGGTTAGAGTGGTTAAGGTTAGAGTGGTTAAGGTTAGAGTGGTTAAGGTTAGAGTGGTTAAGGTTAGAGTGGTTAAGGTTAGAGTGGTTAAGGTTAGAGTGGTTAAGGTTAGAGTGGTTAAGGTTAGAGTGGTTAAGGTTAGAGTGGTTAAGGTTAGAGTGGTTAAGGTTAGAGTGGTTAAGGTTAGAGTGGTTAAGGTTAGAGTGGTTAAGGTTAGAGTGGTTAAGGTTAGAGTGGTTAAGGTTAGAGTGGTTAAGGTTAGAGTGGTTAAGGTTAGAGTGGTTAAGGTTAGAGTGGTTAAGGTTAGAGTGGTTAAGGTTAGCGTGGTTAAGGTTAGAGTGGTTAAGGTTAGAGTGGTTAAGGTTAGAGTGGTTAAGGTTAGAGTGGTTAAGGTTAGAGTGGTTAAGGTTAGAGTGGTTAAGGTTAGAGTGGTTAAGGTTAGAGTGGTTAAGGTCAGAGTGGTTAAGGTCAGAGTGGTTAAGGTCAGAGTGGTTAAGGTCAGAGTGGTTAAGGTCAGAGTGGTTAAGGTCAGAGTGGTTAAGGTCAGAGTGGTTAAGGTCAGAGTGGTTAAGGTCAGAGTGGTTAAGGTCAGAGTGGTTAAGGTCAGAGTGGTTAAGGTCAGAGTGGTTAAGGTCAGAGTGGTTAAGGTCAGAGTGGTTAAGGTCAGAGTGGTTAAGGTCAGAGTGGTTAAGGTTAGAGTGGTTAAGGTTAGAGTGGTTAAGGTTAGAGTGGTTAAGGTTAGAGTGGTTAAGGTTAGAGTGGTTAAGGTTAGAGTGGTTAAGGTTAGAGTGGTTAAGGTTAGAGTGGTTAAGGTTAGAGTGGTTAAGGTTAGAGTGGTTAAGGTTAGAGTGGTTAAGGTTAGAGTGGTTAAGGTTAGAGTGGTTAAGGTTAGTGGTTAAGGTTAGTGGTTAAGGTTAGTGGTTAAGGTTAGTGGTTAAGGTTAGTGGTTAAGGTTAGTGGTTAAGGTTAGTGGTTAAGGTTAGTGGTTAAGGTTAGTGGTTAAGGTTAGTGGTTAAGGTTAGTGGTTAAGGTTCGGCGAACTGTCTGGCGATGAAGTGTCCGGCGACGAAGTGTCCGGCGACGAAGTGTCCGGTCGACGAAGTGTCCGGTCGACGAAGTGTCCGGTCGACGAAGTGTCCGGTCGACGAAGTGTCCGGTCGACGAACTGTCCGACGACGAAGCGTCCGTTCGACGAAGCGTCCGGGGACGAAGCGTCCGGTGACGAAATGTACGGCGACGAAATGTCCGGCGACGAAATGTCCGGGTACCCTCATAGTTATGCTTAATTATTAAACACAAAAACGTCACACTTTCTCCGAAGTTACCTATGTAATGGCTGAAATTTTTCTGCTTTTCAATTTTTGGTACATCTCGGTGGCCAAGTGGTTAGTGTGTCGAACTCACAATTTTGAGATCCCAGGTTTGAAACTTCTGGTGTGGAGTTTGCATGTTCTTCCTGGTCTTGCGTGGGTTTTCTCCAGGTACTCTTTTCCCTCCCACATCACAGAAACATGGATGTTAGGCTGGTTTAAAGCCCTAAATTGGCCCTAGGTATCCTTGTGAGGATAAGCAGTACAGAAAATAAATGAATGAACATAAACATACGGCTGGGCCATCAAGCAAAAAATTATCTAATGTAATTATTTTTTCTGATCGTCCAATCCTGATTATTATGATTTTTTTAAAAACCTTTTTGTATTGTACCTAACTAATGTTTTCAAAAAAAATCAGCAGTGGAAATGTCAGGAACTTAAGACTAAACTTTTATTCACTTACGGATCAATATAAAAGGTCGACTAGTTTGGTTATTTCTGCTAACTTTCCTTCCATTGATGATTTTTTTTCAGAGCATAGTTCTTGGCTGTCTACAGAGGAGCACTCTGCTCCATGTCGAGTCATTTTTTATTTTATTTTTTATTCGCACACAAGTAGAGAAGGAAAAGGTTAACACTGTTGCTGACACACATTTCCACCATTTTTGATTGAAGATATATACTACAGATAACCAACCACAATTTTTTCACGATCACAGTCATATAACTGCCTAGCTCTACTTTCACACGAGACTCATGTTTCTAATTTACGGTTTCCCACAATGCCTTCAGATTAGCTTTGGGGGCCTTCCTCTCGCAGCAAAGTCGAGCTCTGGAGGCCGAGGAAACTTTGTAGGCTGTATGGAGGGGATCACCTACAATGGCGACAACATCACACACTTGGTTCGCCGTGGGAAGGTGGACACTTCCAGTTTTGTAAGACAATTCTTTTTATATACCTTTTTATTATTCCTGTGCTAGACAACTGCCTGCTATGTTGACGTTATGTATGATTGCATATTTAAAACAAATACAAATATACTATATCATTTTTTTTTAAACCTCGATCATTTTCACCTAATTCCGATCCATTTCAAAAAATGCGTTCGAACCCTATTTCCGATCACGTTTTCTTTTTGGAATGATGACACACCTTCCAAGAAAATGTGATGACCACATAAAAGCAAGTGTTGTAAAATGAGACCAGCTGCCAATGGCTCAGCATAACATACTGTGATAAGTAATGTGGAAGACAAGAGGTACATTACATATAAATAGTGGTCTTAATTGAACTAAATACCTTCTAAGGATCACTCAATCAGTTATTCAAAATTAGATTCATTAATTACAGTACTTCAAGAATTCATATTCATATTAATAAATCTTAATTTTGAATAGAACCATCATAGGTTAAAGATGCCAAACAAATGAAACCATGTAATCAAGCAAAACCTCTTAGGAATGTAGTTTTTTTTTTGATGGTCTGCATCTTTAAATGTGTGTTGTAATATCATGGAGCATACATGATTATTTGTATGATAAACAATTGAAATATAACGGTGAAATTCCTGTCTTAAGTACTCCCTCTCTGTTTAAGCTTTTCCAAGTCCAACCCCTCCTATTGTCTCACTCTTTCCCACCCGCCCCTTGTTTCTTCCCCTGTAGCGCAATCTAACATTCTCCTGTGCCGAATCCAACACCTTCCCTGTCTTCTTCAACTCCACATCCTTCCTGCGGCTCCCTGGTCAGACAGACAGTGACACCCTGTCTGTCAGTCTGTCTTTCAGGACATGGAACCCAAATGGACTGCTGATGTTCACAGCATTAGCTGATGGTTGGGTGGAGGTGGGACTGACAGAAGGCAAGATTACTGTATATATGAATGTGACTCTCAAGAAGAACACCCATATTGATATTTCATCAGGTAAGCTTCTATTTTTGGTCATTTAAGCTGCCTAACGCTACAACTTGGCTAACAAACCGAGGTCTTTTTGTCGCGCTCAGGCTCCAGCTTGAATGATGGCCAATGGCACAGCGTCCATTTGAATGCTTTGGAGAACTATGCAATGCTAACTGTGGATGGAGACGACGCATCCACGGTCAGAACAGCTATTCCAGTTCAGATCATGACGGGAGGGACATATTACTTTGGTGGTGAGATGGGCAAATGAATAGTGAGGGTTTAGGGGGCAAACCAGGGTCATTACCTGGTATGATACCTTTCAAAACATAACCATGTGATCTGGAAACAACCATTTTGGCTGTAGTAGATTAAAGTAGATAGTAATGTATCTTTCCCAGATCTATAAAAGGAAATAAAATAATATTTTTAATATTTCCGCCAAATTTGTGAAGAAAAAAAAGATATTTACGATCGTATTTCTATGACCCTTCTGAATTTTTTTAAGGTTACTTCCCACATTCAACCACTCACAACACACTTCAGCGGCCATTTCAAGGCTGCATCCAATTGATCCACATCGATGACCATCTAGTTGACCTCAAGGCTGTGGAACAAGGTCTCATCGGAACCTTTGAAAATGTCAGTCTAGACATGTGTGCTATCATTGACAGGTAAAGAACTGGAGACTCGTAGACTTATTTAAAATGTTTTTTTATTAGCTGTGATGCTTTGTACATGGGTTTATTTTCATTGCACAATGTACTTAATTTCAGGTGTGTTCCCAACCACTGTGAGCATGGTTCCCATTGTTCCCAGACATGGGATACATTTAGCTGCAACTGTAGTGGCACAGGATACACTGGAGCTACCTGTCATTCTTGTAAGAAACATTTTTCATCAGAGTTTTTTACTTCTGATTTGTGCGCTTTTATTTATTTTTTTCCTCCCCTGCAGCCATGTTTCAGCAGTCCTGTGAGGACTACAAGCATCAGGGCAAAAGCTCGGGGATTTACTGGATTGATCCTGATGGCAGTGGGGCTATCGAGCCTTTTAAAGTTTACTGTGAAATGACAGGTGAGTAATGTCAATGTGCTTCTGAGCAAGTTGTGAAAAATCCCATGTCCCGTTTCTGGTCAGATCAAAAAATTGAAGCATTTTTAACAATTTAGCACTGAAAGGCAATCAGTTTTTATTAATCCTATCAGACAAAATTATCTAAACATATTTGGGTCAAAATGAAAATGACTTACCCCATGAGCCCAATAACTTTGTATAATATTTGACAGGCTCGGAAATTCAGTGTTTGCGATGGCTTTTGACAATCTTTTGGGTTGTTGTCCTTAATCCTGTCGCAGTAACAGTTTTTGTAGGATGACAGTATGAGTGGGAAAATCTAATTATTAGATTAGATTAGATAACTTTATTTATCCCGTATTCGCAAAATTTCATTGTCACAGTAGCAAGAGGGTGCGAATACAGACACAGTAAAATACATTTTAGACATAAATAAATAGGTAATAAATAGGTAATAAATAAGTTATATAATAGTATATATATATATACTCATATACTCACTGTACTGTATTAAACTTAGTTAATCAGGATCAGAATTTAGCACTAGAACAGGGTTGGGCAAACTTTTCGGCCCGGGGGCCACATTGACTTTAAAAATTTGACAGGCGGGCTAGGTCAGCACAAGATACGATACATATAAAAACTGCATCCGTTAACAGTACATATGAAACATAAACAGAAAAAAAGGACTAAAGTATGAACATACTCATCACTCATCTGGGATTTATGGGGTGCTTTCTTGGTTTTCATCAGACTAAAGGTCTGTTCACACATATGTAGAGCCAAATAACACCAGAATCCTCTGTGCCATTTTCTGGATGTTTGGAAATTTGGCTGCACTTAATGAAGCCTAAAACTCAGAGACTTTCAGGGAGTTGAACTTGTCACATTGGAAATCAATCAGTTCCAACTGCAACTCCTGTGGAACCGTTTCCGGGTCTTGTGAGAAAGGAAATGACACCAGCTGTCAATTTTTCCAAAATCACAAAACCGACGGCAGAATTGCTCATGCAGGTCATCCAATGATTTCCTGTATTTTGACCGCATAAAATAATAATAATAATAATAATAAAAAAATTAAAAAAAATTATAATTTGGACAACGTCGGCGGGCCGGATTAAAAGGCCTAACGGGCCGTATATGGCCCGCAGGCCATAGTTTGCCCATCTCTGCACTAGAACTACAGTGGTACCTCGACATACGATCGTAATCCGTTCCGAGATGGAGATCGTATGACGAGGTTCTCGTAACTCGAGCGGACGTTTCCCATTGAAATGAATGGAAAAAAAATTTAATTCGTTCCAGCCCTCTGAAAAAACACCAAAAACAGGATATTGGATTGGAAAAAATGTTTTATTTCTTCTAATTCCCCATCTATTAACAAAGTAACACATAACTAGTGGTTTAATAGAAATAAAATGTGTTTAATCTAACTAAAATTGGGCGGATTTCGCCGAGGGGAGAGGGGCACAAAAGGGGCGGGGGGCTTCGGTTTTTTTTCCCACACAACGCACTCGTAAACGGAACAAACACTCCACCCTCACGTTCGCTATCGATGGGCTGTTTGCTGTTGTACTATTCCCTTCAAAATATTCCGAAAATGATGCACACAAATGTCCTCACAATTGGATAACGCACGACCACTTGCCAACGAGCAGCAGTCTTTTATCAGCGATCCCTCCGCTGCTCATGGGAGCTTCGGGGGCCCTGGCTAGCGACTCCCTTTTAGCTTGTAGCATGTGTTCGCATCCCCTTTGAACAGCGCCTATGATAGAGTTGCTACCGGGGATGCTATTGCGGGGAGTTGCGAGCCAGTGCCCCTGATGTTCTTATGAGCAGCGAACGAGAAGTAACATAATACTCCTCGTATTAGATAAAAATAACAGGAAATGCAGCAGCTGAGCTTACCCACGTATTGATTGTGGGTAAAGTTTTATTCTGAGAAAGAGTGCCATTGCCTGTCGGCGTTGTGTGCACGAGTATACTTCATTACCCAGAAAGCCCTCTTGCCCGCGCATGCGCGTTGTGCGTTTCCTGGTCTGAATAACTCATTCGGTGCTCGTAAATATTGTTATACACGAAAGATATGCAAAAAAGACAGTGCCATGGCCACCTGGCTTGGTCGCATCACGAAATTTTGATCGCATGACGGGCGAATTATTCGATCGAAATTTCCGTCGGAAGACGAGAATATTGTATGACGAGCGGTCGTGTGACGAGGTACCACTGTATGTCTAAAATCCATCCCCCCATATGGAAACTAATTGCTGTACCACTTTGTTCTGTTGTCCCATTTTTAAAATTCTGCTTCTCATGTTGAAAGATTTCATTTGATCAGATATTGCATTACTCGATGAATAAAATTGTGTATGAATGGATTGTGTTTTCTTTAGAAGAAAAAGTTTGGACCACCGTGAAGAACAATCTTTCTCCTCAGACTTCAATCACGACTACTGATCCAGAGCAAAAGGCAGTCCTGCAGCTTTCCTACAATGTAACAGATGAGCAGGTAGAAATGTTAATTTGACCTATTACGGATCCAATTATGTGATCGGGCTATAAAGAACATAATAATATAAGTGGGGGGCGGGAGTCTTTTGGATGTGCTATTTTTCCCTCAACATACATTTCCGTGGTATTGGATCAAGACTTTGTGTTCACAGATGCATAAAGTCATGTGACTCGGATATTCTAAAAAATGCGATTGGGACATCCCTTATTAGCTTTTGTGTCAAGCATTTCAAATTTATGTATCGGACAACCAAAATGTATTGGTTTACTGTTAATACTGAGTTTACTTAACAGCTGAAACCCAAACTATGTAAGACAGGAAGGAAACAAATGTTTGCTTGTTTGCCTTTTCAGTTACAATCAATAACCAGCAGTGCAGAAAAGTGTGAACAATACCTAGCCTATGCCTGCCGAATGTCTCGTCTGCTCAACACCCCAGGTAAAATATCTATGAATTTCTATTAAAAGTGATATTGAGGGGCTTATTTCTTTGGACCCGACACTTTGTGGATTGTAATTAGTGAATTCACTAGAATATTCATTGCCCTTCCTACAGGCATACAGTGGGGCAAATAGGTATTTAGTCAACCACCAATTGTGCAAGTTCTCCTACTTGAAAATATTAGAGAGGCCTGTAATTGTCAACATGGGTAAACCTCAACCATGAGAGAAAAAAAAACTGAAAATCACATTGTTGGATTTTTAAAGAATCTATTTCCAAATTAGAGTGAAAAATAAGTATTTGGTCACCTTCAAACAAGCAAGATTTCTGGCACAGGCAGGGAAACAAAGGAGTGGCTTTGTAAAAAGCATTTCAAGGTCCTGGAGTGGCCTAGCCAGTCTCCAGATCTCAACCCCATAGAAAATCTGTGGAGGGAGTTGAAAGTCCGTGTTGCCCAACGACAGCTCCAAAACAACACTGCTCTAGAGGAGATCTGCATGGAGGAAAAGGGGCCAAAATACCAGCAACAGTGTGTGAAAAGATTGTGAAGGGTTACAGAAAACGTTTGGCCTCCGTTATTGCCAACAAAGGGTACATAACAAATTATTGAGATGAACTTTTGGCATTGACCAAATACTTATTTTCCACCATGATTTGCAAATAAATTCTTTAAAAATCAAACAATGTGATTTTCTTTTTTTTTCTTCCACATTCTGTCTCTCATGGCTGAGGTTTACCCATGTTGACAATTACAGGTCTCTCTAATCTTTTCAAGTAGGATAACTTGTACAATTGGTGGTTGACTAAATACTTATTTGCCCCACTGTATAATTGCTGATAAAAAATATACTGTAGTTACCAAATTGTTTGATAAAGGAGAGTCGCGGAGATTAGAGGGCTCGGCAAATGAGTTCCGTGTTACGTTTAAGCTGCCTTTACACCTTGCCAAGAGTTTGGTGTCAACGCTCATGGTAGCAAATTGAATGTAGCTTTAATGGCTATCCTAAGCAGATGGCATGGCAACACGGACAGCCAATCACACGTAGAATCGACAAAAACCAGGTAGACAATCTTTGAAAAATGTTTGGAGTTTGGAGGTGGGATTTCAACAATAGCAGACAGCCACATTTGACCCTATCTGTGACATTATCATTGATTAAACATAACGGACAGCATTTGTGTTGTGACTAAACAGGACCTGCTGAATTTCGGTATCGCCCCTACCAATTCTAATTGGAAATTACAGTTAGAATTACAATGGGCTGGCCTTTTTAAAGTGACATGTTTATCATTTTAACTCCCAGACGGTGAGCCATTTACCTGGTGGGTCGGACGAGCCAACGAGAAGCATTTCTATTGGGGAGGTTCAGGTCCAGGGATACAGAAGTGCACATGTGGAATTGAACAAAACTGTACTAATCCCAAACACAATTGCAACTGTGATGCTGATCAGCGCTCCTGGTGAGTTGACTGTCTCCCTTTCTGTCTTAATGAAATAAATAATTTGCATGAGCGTGTGTTATTTCTTTACGTGTATTTGCACTTACGCAGGAGAGAGGATGCTGGCCTACTGGTGTATAAGGACCACTTGCCAGTCCAGCAGGTTGTGGTTGGTGATACAAGCAGAGCTGGATCTGAGGCCAAGTTGACAGTGGGGCCACTCAGATGTCAGGGAAACCGTAAGTGAACAACCCAGCGGGATGCCCTCTGTCAGAATTATGATTAAAAAAATTAAATAAAATAAAAACAACAACATTCCAATCATTGCATTTCTCCATCTGCTGTTGTTGCTGTCAGGAAAATACTGGAATGCTGCATCCTTCACCAGTCCAGCAGCTTCCCTTCATTTCTCTTCCTTCAGAGGAGAAACCAGTACTGACATCTCCTTCTACTTTAAGACCTCCTCCAGTCATGGGGTGTTTCTGAAAAATTCAGGAACATCGGACTTCCTTCACATTGAACTAAAAGGTGTCTCTTTGCATTTGAGCATTTCTTGGAACGGACAACACACTAGAGTAATCCACAGTAGTTTTACATAGGTATTTTTCTCTTGAAATCTTTCTCTGCAAGTAAAAAAAAAGAATGAAAAGTAAATGACGGGTGCTTACGTGTGATCGTGTCATCATGACGTTCAGAATTTCACTGTTTGACTGTTGTGGTGATGTTTCAGACGACTACTCGGTTTCTTTCTCCTTTGACGTGGGAAGTGAGAAAATGGAGCTTATAGTGCGTTCTCCGGTGCCCTTAAATGATGACCAGTGGCATCGTGTGGAGGCTGAGAAGAACGTCAAGGAGGCGGTGCTGCAACTCGATGGACACCACAGGGATGCCAGACTCACACCTCCACAGGGACACATGAAACTGGAGTTCTACAGCGACCTATACCTTGGTAACAAATAAGTGCATGCAATCAGTTTATGAAATATTGTCACTTATACATTTTTTAAGTTTGTCTATGTCTATTGAACCCCGATTCCCCGTTACCCGTGGTCACCATGACAGACAACCCACTCATGCTCACAATCACACTACTTCTCCTTATGAACTAATAATATTAACAAAGTACCACGTAATACTTGTAAACAGAGAATACTTAATTTCCTGAGGAGATACCAGAAGGGCTCACTTTAATAGGGAAAATATGATTTGCCATTTACTGGTTACATTATTTTTGTATTATCTTTACTGGTATAAAAACCATAATGCGACTTCACTTCCTGGTTGTACCGGCAAAAGATTGGTATCGGCAAAACTTGAGATCGAATTGGAGGTGAAAAAAAGTCTGCATTGGGACATCCCTAGTCAAAACTTGGAAGAGATTTTGAATATGTAACAAATTAGATAGTCATGACAACAATTAGAGCAAAAGAAGTACTAGTATATTACCCTATGGGCCCTAATATATTAGTACAATACCGTCAAATCTCATTACTATGCCACCCGTTGGCACCGAGCAAAAGTGGCATAGTAACAAGAGTTTTTAAAAACGGTTTTATTGTTAAAAAATGGCTATATTGTCTCATGTTATCCATCAGCTCAGTCCAAAGCTCTCAAAAATTGTCGCTGGCGCATCTTTCGGTGGATCTTCAGCATCTCATTGTCTAACTGTAGTCCGGGATTTGCATCAGCTTGGCCAGTTTCATCGCCTTCACCTTGATGAGATTGCCGCTGACAGGCAGACTCTGTCCTCTTGCTTACTTCAGCCACATGAGCACCCCCTCATCGAGCTTTGGGTCTTGGAGCCTGCGTCAGCTTCATGCGCTTTGATAGAACTCCAGCTTGGATTGGTTCTCTTAACTTCGACGCCCCATTTCTTGCTTATCTCCCTGGCTAGCTTGGACTGATTCGACTCCTTCATTGATTATCTCCTTCTTCTCCTGCAGTGTAAAGTCGGTTCTCTTGCGTTTCTGAGCTGACATTGCGGGCTAAATTTTAAAAATAAATGAATTAGAAAGTACAACACACACAAAATAGTAACGTAGTAGCGAGATTAGGGGTGGCATAGTACATTTATTTTGTATTGAATTGTATTGCGGGACTGAGCAAAAGTGGCATAGTAGCGAGAGTGGCATAGTACTGGGATTTAACTGTATTTTTCAATTTTTTTTGCTGATTATTCACGTCAGTTTACTGTTGGGTGACAGATTCTATTCGAATGATATCTTTTCCAGGTGCCTCCGGGGGTCAAAGGGGTTTCCTGGGCTGCATGCGAGCTCTGAAGGTAAATGGATTCACCTTCGACCTGGATGAGAAGGCCAAAATGACTCCAGGGCTAAGTCCAGGTTGCCAGGGTCACTGTAACAGCTTTGGCATGCACTGCAAGAACGGAGGCAAGTGTGTGGAGCATTACAACAGATACGCCTGTGATTGTTCGCTCACTGCATTCGATGGACCCTTTTGCACTGAAGGTAAGGTTCACACAAATGACGTAGCAGGGATCAGAAATGAAAAGACTGACCTCTATGATCCACTGCTGTATGTCCGCGATAGATGTGGGCGCCTACTTTGAAACGGGGACACTTGTTCGCTACGACTTCTTGCCCGAGGCAGCCCCCTCTGTGCTTCAGGAGGGGAAAAGATTTGCGGGCGTTGCCGTTCCTGTTGAGGCCAACTTGACACACGAGCAGCTTATTTTCAGCTTCAGCACTTCCAGCGCTCCGAGCATCCTGGTATATATCAGCTCCAGGACTCAGGACTACCTGGCTGTGGTGCTTCGGCCTAACGGTGAGGTCCTCATTTGATTGTTTCACAATCCTATGTTTTTGTTTTTTCATCCTTGTTCTAAGGCCTACCATTTAAAAAGAAATGTTGCCATTAGATAAAATGTGTTGTAATTACACTGTCACTCTGCAAATTTGATTAAGTTCTCATCTGAGTATAAGACAGGCCCAGCCAAACTATGAAAAACTATTATTGATAGTCCAGAAAATACTGAGCAACAAATGATGACATTCTTAAATTGTTGCACATCATTGTGTACGTAACCTGAAAATATCAAATTGTCAATTCGTGCTATTTCATTGGTAGAATCCTTTGTTTAAAAAAAAGTGTGCTGTATGTTTTTTTGTTTCCAGGTACGCTCCAGATCCGTTACAGACTGGGACGACTACCTGAACCTTTTACTATAGATATTAATCATCGTAACATGGCCAACGGCCAACCTCACTCTGTTAACATAACCCGAAACTTACGAGAGATACGACTACAGGTCAGAGCACTACATTATTTGGCCTCTTACAATGGAACTTAATTCTTTTTTTTCATGTATGTTTTTCGTATCATATTTGTTTTGTTGGCCAATCACATTACAATACGAGAACACGGCAATTCTCAACACCCCACGTCTTTCTTTCACTTTTTCAATTTCCCAGCTGGACCACTACCCGGTGTCCACTTACATATTGCCTGAGGCCTCAGACACAGAATTCAACATGATCAAAAGTCTGTTTCTGGGAAAGGTTTTTGGTAAGCACATAGATGAATATCATTGTGTGTGCCGGTTGGTCATGCTCAGTCACGAGGCTGCCATTGAATTTATGTTATGTGTCCTTAAACGGTAATGTGCCTAAAAGTGCATTTTAGATTTTGGTCTTTTTCAATTTAATGATACGGATGAAATAGAATGTTGTAATGTGATCAGTCACGAGGCTGCCATTTAATTTATGTTATGTTTTTTTCTTCCAAGAATTTGCATTTTAGTACATCTTTATTTCTAAAAACCTTACCCCTCAATTGTTGCCAAAGTATCACATCATTTTGAACTCAAAATAGAAATTCAGACAGTTACTTAAGAAACTATTTCTTAATTATATCAAAGTAGACACCTTAGACCACGTGTCAAAGTGGCGGCCCGGGGGCCAAATCTAGCCCGCCGCATCATTTTGTGTGGCCCGGGAAAGTAAATCATGAGTGCCGACTTTCTGTTTTAGAATCAAATTAAAATGAAGAGTATAGATGTATATTAAATTTCCTGATTTTCCCCCTTTTAAATCAATAATTGTAATTTTTTAATCAATTTTTTTCTGTGTTTTTAGTTCAAAAATCATTTTGTAAAATCTAAAAATATATATAAAAAAGCTAAAATAAACATTGTTTTAGATCTATAAAAACTGAATATTCAGGGCTTTTAATCCAGTTCCTTTAATCCATTTATAAAAAGTCTATCTAAGTTTATCTAAAATGGTCCGGCCCACATGAAATCGAGCTGACGTTAACGCGGCCCGCGAACCAACCCGAGTGACACCCCTGCCTTAGACAATGGTTTTGATTTTTTTTTAATTACTTCTAAATGCTTCCTGTCAACTAATGCAATATGCCATAAAACTCTGAACAGAATTTGGGTAGAAGTGGGTGAATAGGAAGACTTGAGGTCATACGAACATTAATGTCCAGTGCTAGGCTAACTTTTGCAATGATTTGTATTCTGCTTCTAGAAACAGGACAGATTGACCCCATCTTGATTGAGCGCTACAACACGCCAGGATTCGTGGGCTGCCTGTCAAGAGTTCAGCTGAACAGCTTGGCACCACTCAAAGCCGCCCTGCGATCCAGCCAGGCCGCGCCCGTCAGCACACATGGGATTCTGGTCCCGTCCAATTGCGGAGCCTCCCCCCTGACCATCTCCCCGTTGGTGGTGAACGATCCCTGGCACGTAGAAACTGGTAGGCACATGGACCTACACTTACGAGGAAACGCAGAAGGCTTGCTGTGTAATCCACTTTGAATACGTCTGTGTTCACTTTGCCCACAGTTGGAGCTGTTTTCCCTTACAGCGAAGAATCGGCCAGCAGTAAGGGCGTCAATCGCAACTCTGCTTTCGTAGGAGGTAATTTTTTTCAAATTGCGCAAATCGAGTTCGGATGTGAGGAACCGAACTTGAGAGCTAAGACATCACACATATAGAACAATGATTCAGAGGTGATGTGCGCTACAAGTATGGCATCTTATATGTTTTTCAGATACGAACGGTCATTTAGAAGTTTTTTCCAGAGTTCAAATTTAAATAGACAAATTAGATCTAGTCCGATACATGTATTACGGTCACAAAATTGAACTCCTGCCTCTAGGCACCACCATAATTACAAATCAAAAAACCTTAGAGACAGAAGTGTCTTCTCGCCAAACTGTAACAGAATTCATGGACTGAACAGTGATTATTCATATCAACAGTTGAAAAGTAATCCTATTCCTATTATTTAATATTTCGCAAGGTTTGGAGACAGGCTAAAAAATATATACCATATTTATTCGAGTATAATGCGCACACGTGAATAACGCGCACCCTTAATTTGTGACTCAAAATTGGTATACATTTTTTTTTCTTCACTTTTTCTCAGCTCACATCAAGGATTGCACAAGTACTGGTAACAGGCAAATGCTGAAGACATGTCGCCATGACAAAACATTTACATAGTTACAACATATGGTACGGAAACCTAGTAAAACAAACTACTGGTATGAACACAATTCTCAAATGGAATTCACCCTTTTAAATCCTTGAAAGTCTAATTCATCATCATAATATTTACGATTTTTCAAAGTCTTTTTCAATGGCGGACGGCAGTGTTTCACCGGGATTCGTTTGTAACGTGCAACCGAACTCTGCTTCAGTATTTTGGTACAAATATTTGCACGTTATGCTCGAATAAATATGGTAAGTGAAAGGTGTATTGAGGAGCATTAGCAAGAGCAGGGAGAGACATTTGCAAGGGTGCGGCACACCAGGAAGTGAAGTCGCACTATGATTTGTATGTGTTCAACCCAGGGTTCAGTGACTAGGAGGTTTTCTTTCAATTTTTGTCCTTTCAGGCATCATCGCCGTGGTCATCTTCACCGTGTTGTGCATCATGGTGTTTGTCATCCGCCACATGTTTCGGCACAAAGGCTCTTATCACACCAACGAAGCCAAGGGGGCTGAGTCGGCAGACTGCGCCGACGCGGCCATCATCGTCAATGACCCCGCCTTCACTGAAACCATTGAAGAGAGCAAAAAGGAGTGGTTCATCTGAGCTCTCCGGCAACTTAACGGACTCAAGATTGTAGGATGTATGTAGTTCTGAGGCATAGTGAGAAATAGTTGAACCAGGAGGACTTGTTTTGCAGCATTTGTATGAAAAGTTTATGGACATCAACACATCCTATGCACCAGGGGTGTCCAAACTATGACCCTCAGCCCGCTTCTGGCCCGCCACCCAGTTTTTATTGGCCCGCAGCAAATGATAAAAATGTCATTGACTACGGCCTGCACAAGAAGCTTAATTCCAGTCTACATTGCACTTTGCGTCTTTATGGAGCTAGTCATCTAATTAGCGCTTTCCCATTAGCTGAGCGGCTCAAAACCTGACAGCATGTTGAAACAAATTTCAGAAAACGTTGTAGAATGTACGATAAAACGATCGCTGCCGTCCTCCCAATTTAAGTGGATTAGGCCTCCATCAATGGCAGCCGATGAGTTAAGGCTTAAAATACCATTTTAAACCTGATTCTTTCACTCCCAATCGTCTATTTACCAAACAAAAGAGGGGAAATTTCAAGCTGGCCCTTGGATGTTTTAACTTTTTTATTTTTATTTTTTGCAGGGCTCTGAGAAAAAAGTTTGGACACCCGTGCTGTACACACATCACATAGAGGGAGGTCTAAACCCTTCTTTTACTTTAAATGCAACGACAGAATGTGTGAATGAAGAGATTTGTATGGGTAATATCTTAATTTATTCATATTTAAGTTATACTTTATAGTGTATTTTTACTGTATTTGATTTCTTAAAATGAGAACGATCAGGGAAAGATGACAGCGGTAACAAAATCAATACTGTAAGCTGCTGTTTTGTGCCAACCAGTGGCAGGCTGTGCATTTCACACCTAGGCCTTCAGGAGTGCTACGTCTGAATCAATCCAACCCTCAATAACTATTTTATGGCTATAAAACCTTTACTGCTGCTACAGCTGCGACACATTAAAAAAAGCATCAATAATAACCTGGCCGGCCCGGCGGTTGAGTGGTTAGCGCATTGTCCTCACAGTGGTGGACCGGGGTACAAATCCACCTCGGTCCAAATGTGTGGAATTTGCATGTTCTCCCGAGGCCTGCGTGGGTTTTCTCCAGATGCTCCGGTTTCCTCCCACATTCTAAAGACATGCATGGTAGGCTGATTGGACACTAAATTGGCCCTAGGTATGAGTGTGAGCGTGAGTTGTTGCATGTCTCCTTGTGCCCTGCGATTGGCTGGCCACCAATTCAGGATGCCCCCTGCCTCTGGCCTGAAGTCAGCTGGGATAGGCTCCAGCACCCCCCGCGATCCTAGTGAGGGTAAAGCGGTTCAGAAAATGAATGAATGAACTATAGCATCCCTCTGAGTTTAAAGGTGCATTTGAGCAGTGTTTCTCAACATTTTTTGAGCTGCGGCACACTTTTTGTTTTGAAAAAAATCTCAAGGCACACCACTAGCTGAGAATGTTCTTAATATTATTTATTTATTTATTATGTATTATTTATATTTTTTCATGATGTTTACATTTTATTATTATTTTTTGTTTTATTATTATTATTTATATTAATGTAAAACTATGTCACCTATATTAACATTATAGAGTCGTTCTCATTAAAAGTTTTATTATCAGTAATTAAATAATCCCACCAAAATTATTCCTAAATCTTTTTTTTTCACACCGATCTGACGTCATCAAAGTTGACTTCCGCAGACCCCGAACAGCTTTCAGTTTCACTGATGTTAAAATAATTAATGCAACGTTTTTAAACCTTATTTTAATTTTTGACTTTTTCTCCCAGTGTTACGCAAAGGTCATGTGCTCAGAAACACTACGTCGGCAAAAGTTGATGCCACTGAAACCAAACCACTTCCGGTCACGTACCGTAAAACCAGGAAAATGATTTAAATATCGTAATATTACGACTTTTTTCACCCTCACAATCTTACTTCAACCACCTAACATTACGAGAAGAGCCATTTTGTGCTCACACAGACTTAACCATCCAAAAATGACAAAGTAAAGTGTGGCCAATTCGTGGTGTAGTGGTTCACTCACCTGACTGCCATGTGGGCAGGTGGGGTTCAAAACCCGGTCGGGCAACATCTTCCTTAAGTTGTTTCTATATATTTGTAGTCAAGACCTTCCAATAATGACAAAGTAAAGTGTGGCCAATTTGTGGCGTAGAGGTTCGTTCACCTGACTGCCATGTGGGCAGTTGGGGTTCGAATCCCAATTGGGAAAAATTTGTGATTGGTTAAATGCTTCAATATGAAAACACACATCTGGAAGCATTGCAACCAGGGGGAAAAGCAATGAAAGGAAGCTAACAGACCATTTGGAATAATAAGTATTGATGGACAAAATATAATATGATTCAGATATTTCTTAGGCCAGCAGAGAAGGCCTTGAAGGCCCCGACGGCCCGCCACTGTTGGAAAGGCTTGACTACACAAGGTTGTTTCTATTTAAGGGAAAAATAATTCCCAACTGGGATTCGAACCACAACTGCCCACATGGCAGTCAGGTGAAGAAACCTCTGCACCATGAAGTGGCCACACTTAACTTTGTCATTTTTGGAAAGTCTTGACTACACATCGTTGTTTTTATTTAAGGGAAAATGATTACCAACTAGGATTTGAACCCTGTCTGCCCACATGGCAGGCAGGTAACAGAGCCACTACACCATTAAGTGGCCACACTTTACCTGAGATTTAATGATTAAATGGACAGAGAAAATAGAAACTAGTATTTTAAAAAATGACTCACTTTGCTGACAAACAGCTCGTTATGGTGACGACAAGCTGCTCCTTTTAGGCCGTTTTGGCCACATTCTTAATGTGTCCCAGCAGTCTGTGCTCGTTGAGGAACTGAAACACACAATGAAATGATTTCTTTTTAAACATAAAGAGCTAGCGGTAACACAATGTAGCCAATTTGTTAGCAAACATTTTTCGGTCCCCATTCACGTAGGGGCTACAGCAAGAGATGGAAGCACGCTTGCGTCAAAAAGCACTCTTAAAATGAAAACTGGGGCTTAGAAATCCCCAAATGACAACGTACCGAATGTGCTGCATTGTCCTGCGAGAACTTTATCAGGTCTTTCTTCGGTAAATCGTCACTTCTGAGCTGCTCTGCAGTCCACTCCCGTACGGACTCCTGGCTCATCCGCCATTTTGAAGGCGATTTGAACTCTGACCACCATAACGCCAATTAAAAATAGACACACAAAAATACATTGTTTTCATAATAACGTTGTTAGACGTACAGTTTTAGCACCTATCCCTAATTCCTTAACTCAGTCTGATCCCGTCTAACAACTGTGCGTGTTCAGCATTGAAGGAAGAGACCAGGGTTTGCGAGTTACTCCACAGATGATTTATTCCTAATATTGATCCTTACAGAGCTCCGGGCCCCTTTTCCCGAACATAAACCAGCTGAGCGTCGCCGTGCATCAGTGGAGGATTAAAGAGACAGAAGTCCAAACCCGCGTTTGCCCAGTTATAGTATAACAAAAATGAATATTCATTCGCTGACAACTGTCTTGAAGGGTACCTCTTTTGGATTTTCAGCTGTGCATTGTTCCTTATCTCCCTCCGCTCCGCTCGGCTGGCCTTGAGGCTCATCTCCGCTCGGCTCGGCCTTGAGGCTCCTCTCCGCTCGCCTCCCTATCTCTGCTGGCTGTAATTCACTCACAAGGATTTTGGACAGAGAGCTTTTGTTTATTGTACAAGCATTAACAGGAGAACCTTCCGTTTGCGTTGTAATCGAGTTAAAAACAATTGTTTAATCATACAATAATAATATATAAAGATGAAGTAGCTGTAATAAAATATAGGAGTAAAATATGTCATAGTCTTCATTAGATTATATGGTTAAAATATGTTAGTCTTCAACGTGTAATAGACTAATACACGTAATAATGAAAACAATGTATTTTTGTGCATTTCACATGTACGCCTTCATTATTGCTACGTCTGAATCAATCCAACCCTCAGTAACTATTTTATGGCTATAAAACGTTTACTGCGGGTACAGCTGCGACACATACAAAAAGCATCACCAGTAACCTCATACAATTGAAATATTATTTAGGAATACGTGTACCTGCTTGTGGGGGTCGCCACAGATAGCGTTTGGTAGCTCTGGCTAGCCCACTCTATCACTAGCCAATCATAGTTTGTGAAAGCGATGACGTAACCCTACGCCTGCGAGAAAGCGTGATGCCGCCAACTCGAAATCTGATTGGTTAATGCAAGGGTGTCAGACTCGGGTTTGTTCGCGGGCCGCGTTAACGTCAACTCGATTTCATGTGGGCCGGCCCATTTTAGATATTTATATTTTTTTAATAAATGGATTAAAATAACTGTATTAAAAGTCCTGAATATTCAGTTTTTTATAGATCTAAAACAATGTTTATTTTAGCTTTTTTTTAAATATATTTTTAGATTTTACAAAATGATTTTTGAACTAAAAACACAATAAATGTATTAAAAAATTAAAATTATTGATTCAAAAGGGGGAAAATCACGAAATTTAATATAAATCTATACTCTTATTTTAATTTGATTCTAAAACAGAAACAAAACTCATGATTTACTTTCCCAGGCCACACAAAATGATGCGGCGGGCCAGATTTGATTCTGATTTTTTTTTTAGGCCAGCAGAGAAGGCCTTGGAGGCCCTGACAGTCCACCACTGGTGCCAACTAGTAGTAACCCCGCACATTCGTAGCATTTTTAATGTCCTACTCATGTTTCGTTGATATGCAAGATAGAAACTTTAGAACGCATGTGTAAAGCAAACGTAATGCTTTTTTAGTTTGAGCGTACACAACAAAGTGTCTTTTAAATGAATTAACTGCACTGATTTTATTTCTTTGCTTACAAAATTCAGGTTTCATCACTCGAAAGCCATGACTTTTCTTGCTCAGTTCAGCCAGAATTGAAACTAAATTTGAATGTTTTAAGGACAAAACATGATTTAGTTATTTAGTTGTTGTTTTTTTAAATAAAACATCTGTAAGCATTTTAACTTTTTAATCATCCATTTCCAAATTCCATTGCTTTACGGTACATTTACTGTATGTACAGTACAATGATACCAGAGTTGAATTTAAACTGGACCAAATGGACACTTTTCTATCAACACGTTTTAAAAAGACATGCTTGACTTGCTACAATTTATTAACCGATTTATTGCACCAAAGTTATATGGACTTAAGTCAAATGTTTGGCAAATCAATATTTACCTTAGAAACAAAAAATAATACAAGCTTAGCTAATGTCTCATCTTGTATTTGAGGTGTTTGCTCAAAGTTGTTTCTCAATTTATAAAAACATTGGTGACGTGTACCTCTATCAAACCCAAGATTTCTACAAATGTCAGAGTAGGAAATGTTTCCTTAATGCAAATACTGTACTTTACGTTACTTTATTTGCATTTAAAGTATCAATAGTCACCACTGATTTGTTATCCAGGCTGACTGCCGCATAATTGTACACAAATACATCAGGATTAAACACCATTAAATGAATCGCTACTCTTACTTCTTCACTTCAGTTACATCACTTTTGAAAGATCTACACACGTAAAAATGAATTCAAGAGGATGGTATGAAAAAATGTAATTTCCTCTCCAGAATAGCATCTCCATTGCACTTTCACTGAAAGAAAATGTAAGATGGTTTTCATGGGCGCCCAAACAAACATTTAAACCCTCGTCCTATTAAAATGAGTGTTCAAGTGTAAACTACACACATCAGAGTTGAGGTTAGTACAGTTGTGGTCAAAAGTCTACATACACTTGAGAGGAACATAATGTCATGGCTCTCTTGAGTTTCCAGTTATTTCTACAACTCTAATTTTTCTCTGAGAGTGATTGGAACAGATGCTTCTTTGTCACAAAAAACATTCATGAAGTTTGGTTCTTTTATGACTTTATTATGGGTGAACAGAAAAAAGTGATCAAATCTGCTGGGTCAAAAACTTACATACAGCAGCGCTAATATTTGGTAACATGACCCTTGGCTATTTTCACTTCAATTAGGTGCTTTTGGTAGCCATCCACGAGCTTCTGGTTGAATCTTTGACCACTCCTCTTGACAGAATTGGTGGAGTTCAGTTAAATTTGATGGCTTCCTGACATGGACTTGTTTCTTCAGCATTGTCCACAAGTTCTCAATGGGGTTTAAGTCAGGACTTTGGGAAGGCCATTCGAAAACCTTAATTCTAGCCTGATTTAGCCATTCCATTACTACTTTTGATGTGTGTTTGGGGTCATTGTCCTGTTGGAACACCCAACTGCGCCCAAGACCCAATCTTCGGGCTGATGACTTAAGGTTATCTTGAAGAATTTGAAGGTAATCCTCCTTCTTCATTATCCCATTTACTCTCTGTAAAGCACCAGTTCCATTGGCAGTGAAACAGCCCCACAGCATATTACTGCCACCACCGTGCTTGACGGTAGGCATGGTGTACTTGGGGTTAAAGGCCTCACCTTTTTTCCTCCAAACATATTGCTGGGCATTGTGGCCAAACAGTTCGATTTTTGTTTCGTCTGACCACAGAACTTTGCACTGTTGCTCTTGGGACCTGCAGCTGCTTTGAAATTGCTCCAAGTGACTTTCCTGACTTGTTCAAGTCAAGGATTCTCTTTTTCAGATACATGCTGAGCTCCTTTGACTTTCCCATTGTAGCGTTTGTGAGCGTTTGCATCCAATGAGCCCTATTTAAATGGCCTCAGAGAAGTCACCAGCTGTAGTCACTCATAATCACTCACAAGAAGTTAAGAGGTCATGCTATGAAGCTCATTTCACTGACAACTTTCTAAGTCACCAAAATTGCTAATTCGTGCTGCTGTATGTATATTTTTGACCCAGCAGATTTGATCAGTTTTTCTGTTCACCCATAATAAAGTCATAAAAGAACCAAACTTCATGAATGTTTTTTGTGACAAAGAAGTATCTGTTCCAATCACTCTATCAGAGAAAAATCAGAGTTGTAGAAATAACTGGAAACTCAAGAGAGCCATGACATTATGTTCTTCACAAGTGTATGTACACTTTTGACCACAACTGTATATTGCTCTGGCAAAATAACCTCAGCTCTTCCACAACGCGTTTTTTCTTTTGGGTTTGCAGCCGCAAAAACAATTAAGAGGATAAATAAGAAATGATCACAAAGCAGAATAGAACAGTTCCCCATCTTAAATGCACTAACACACCGTTTAAAAATTGCTATATACTGAAATCAATCTTTAAAAACTAAACACCTATTGCTGGTACACAATTAGCTTGGGGCAATAACGGTGTGTCCAAATTAGAAAATGGAGATCCTGCCATCTCTCCTCAACGGGACAAAATACTTCAAAAACTGCCGTTTCTGCGCACTGCGTGCCGTTAATGTTAGTTGGGTAGGCGCTGGTGGAGAGGGTTAAGGCCATGGCTAACGCTTCAAAGTGTCGCCGGGCTGTGTCGGACGTTATAGTACCATCTTCAATCCAAATGAACCGGCCCGTCAATTTTGTTGTGGCTAAAACTTTTCGGCAGTGTAAGCGCAATAGGAAGCACACGCCGACGCTTAACCAGCACATTAGTCGTAGAGTTTAGCGGCCTCAAAATTAACCGCCAGTTTCCTGTGTTTCTTTTTAGAGGCGGAGCCAGGGGTGTGGCCTGCCGCCGGCTTATTTTGCCGAGGGGGAGTGTAGGGCGGTTGCGCGTCTGCTGCTTGACTCAAGGTTTGCGATTGACCAGAGGCTGTGTCCTGGCCTTTATGGGTTTGATTTTTGGCCACAGTGCGGGCTGCAGAGTAGAACTCTCTTGTGTCTTGATGCTTCTTGTTGGCCGACACTCGCTTCTTAGTCACCTGTCCACATTCAAGGGCAAAAAAAACGTAGTGAGCATGGAAGAAAATTACACATGCACTGGGATGGGTTTCCTCCGGGTACTCCGGTTTCCTGCCACATTTCAGAAACATGCATGGTAGGCTGATTGGACACTCTGAACTGCCCCTAGGTATGGGTGAGTGTGCATGGTTGTCCGTCTCCTTGTGCCCTGCGATCGGCTGGCCACCGATTCAGGGTGACCCCGCCTCTGGCCCAAAGTTAGCTGGGATAGGCTATACGAATTAGCAAATTAACATATAGGTCCTGCTTTGCTTACGAAATTTTCAAGTTAGGAAAAAAGTTCTGTAACCAATTAATTTCGTAAGTAGAGGTACGACTGTATTTCTAATATTGATGTCCTGATACGATACTCGGTATCTGTATCGGTGCCCGATACATCTATTTTTGGAGTATCGGATTTTGTCACAAGATCGGATCTGATTCAGTGGTAGCGTGTGCTTTCAGTACCATAAAGCTTTTTAATTCAAACCAGTAGGCAAACATGTCCACCCAGGGGGACAATTTCTCTTCAGGATCTAATGATGGTACAAAGCATGGTGTAATATAGAGCATTTCTTACTCAATTCTTATTTAAGTGAGCGTTGGTAGTACCCTAATGTACCACCAGGACTCATTTTAGGACTTTACTACATTTTTTTGCATTATTTTTACTGGATGAAAAGTTAAATAGGTATCGGTAAAACATATCTTGAAAAAAATCAGATTGAAAGGGGGAGAAAAAAAAATCAGCATCCCTAATTGCTAACCTGTAATGGTATGAACTGGTTATGTGAGCCAATGGGTAGAGTCGTAACCGGCTGTGGCCGCATAGTGCCAGGGAACGTTCCGGGCGCTCCGTAGTATGCAGGTTTCTGTTGGTGGGGAGGCAGCGGCATGCCCCAGACAGGGGCGGGGCCGCAACCCTGAGGGGGCATCAGCAAGCCTATGACAGAAAAACAACAGAAAGTGGCAGAAGCTAAATTGGTTTTACCCAAAAACATTGGTGCCTCTGAAATTTCTAAGCTAAGCAGCAGAAAGAAATAGCTTCTCAATTTTGTAGATAGAAAGAAGACCTCCAACTGGATAGTAGTCCAAGTCAATTGATTACCTGACTGGTTAAAGACAGGTGGCATGACTCGGATGCCCGGGGGCTGCATTTGCCTCATGCCGTGGATCAGAGGGGGTTGGAGAGGGAAGCCTGACCCCAGTGAATTCTAGAAGGGAAAATGGTGGACTCGTGTAAGTAGCAAAAAAGGCCCAAGAGCTAATGACATACTCCCTCAAAGTTAGTGAAATCACTGTTTTCCCCATAAAACAAACATGAACGGAAATTCTCAAGTCATCTAAGTGACCCTTAAAGAGGCACTAAAGTAATGTTCCAATATTTTGAAGAACTTCATGCATAAGAAGAAACTGTCCTGTTTGAATTGTGATCTTTGTAGTCTGTTTTATTATTATCATTATTTGTTTGCAAGGGAATTCCTTCTGCAAATGGTAGGTTTTGAAATTGGTCACAAAGTGAAGTCACAGCATGCTTTTTATGGCAAGCACTTGCACTCTTTATTCTTCCTCTAAGCTCAATAATATCAGGAGCACCGCGCACTGAGAAAAGCCATCTGTAGGTTGTCAATTGCTGGTCTTAAAATGTGTTGCTTTAAGGAAAATGAACATCAAAAGGGCATTCTTTTAATCTACACTATATGTCCAATTACTGAAGTTTAGTAAAATCCTAAAGAGCAATTTGGAAAGTTTGTGTACGTTCAAATTGGTGATCCCACACTAAGAATGACATAAAAATCATTGTTGCTTATTCTCAAATTATCTCGAGCCTGTAGGATTATTGTGGAATTGATCATTTGAAAATTGAAACATTAAAGGCATATTCACATTTTCAAGTGAAATTATTATTGGCGATTATTGGACACTTCCCAAACATGATCAGTGTTTTCACATTCTGTAAGGTTAATATCATAAGTTATGAGAAAATTAACCCATATGCAGTGCCAAATATGTACTACATTCTAGTTTGTACTGCCCTACTGCGATTTGCTCAGATTAACATCCAACTCATTTGACCTGTGAGAGCGAACCAGTGCCGCCAAATAAATGTATAAATTGCCCTTCCAAAATGGTGGCCAACTCCTCATCTGCATAGAGGGATTACTGAGTAGACCACTTTAAGCATACACGCAATTGAAAGAGTTTGTCACACGTACCAATCTTTGTAATGCAAAGAAAGCAGCCTTTTCCTTTGCTTCGTTTTCTGATCGACATTGAGGCCCATGAAGAGTCAAACCATTGGACAACTTAACCTGACAGACCGCAACACCCTGTGGACACAGGCAACGCACATTCAAAAGATATGATACATATTCACTCTGGTTTAGTCTATAAATCCTGGCAGATATGACGATATACATACTCAAAACAATAGGGTCTCGCGCATATCGTCAATGAATGCATTCCTTTCATTACTATCAAAAATTAATAGTTATATATTAAGAATGGAGCAACCCAGAGGACGAGTGGCTAGAGCTTCGACCTCACAGTTCTGAGATCTAGAGCTCAATCCTTTACTGTGTAGAGATTGAATGCTTTCCCCAGGCTTCCGTTAGTTTTCTCCGGGTAATCTGGTTTCCCCCACATCCAAAAAACATGCATGGTAAGTTGGTTAAACAATGTAAAGTGCCCCTAGGTATGAGTGTGAGCGTGAATGGTTGTCTTTGGCTATCAATTCAGGGTGCCCATAGTAAGCTGGGATACCTTGAGAGGATAAGCGGTATGGCATTTGGATGAATATTAGGAGTGTGAACTACACTATATTGTGGTGAGCTAATAATTCTAAAATCAATAATGGGGAATGGCCATTATAGTTCCCTACGTTAGCAAACCAGTGGTGTGATGAATCAACAATACAAACACGGTGCAAAAACAAAATGAACACAAATCTTAAAAACAACAACTACTACAGCGTACTTTGCCCTAACTAACAAAAATTCTGCCACCCAATGGTTCAGTGGTTCTACCGCCTGGTTTGAGTATAAGTAGTCTGGGGTCAATTCCCACTCCGTGGTGGTTTGATTGTGAGTGATTGTTTCATTGTGCCCTGCGATTGGCTGGCAACCAATTCGAGGTGTCCCTACCTGCTCCCCGTGGTTTGCTGGGAGAGGCTCCGGCAACCCCCGCGACCCTTGTTAGGGTAAGCGGTATAGTAGATGAAAAAAATGAATGCCTAAAAACATACTATATTGTGGCAAATTTTGAATCGGGCTATTAAATCGCCCATATCGTGATAGTTTTTTCCCATATCGCTCAGCACAATTGTACACAAGCATGATGCAAAAGATTTTACCTGTCTGTTCTGTATATAGCTGAACTCTGGAGGCGGCATGCCTAATGAAACGCATACACAGGCCAGCTCAGACACCTTGCTGGCCATCAAAGTGTTGGACTGGTTAACAGGGGTAACCGGCACATGAGAAGATGATGCTAATGCATCTCCAGGAACATTCATTATTGCCGCTGTTGGAGGGGAAAAAAAGGCAGGAATAAAGCAACACACAACAACTGTACTAAAAGATATAAGTGATTTATATTTTGGAGAGATTTTACTAGATCAAATAGCAAAGAGAATAGCCTAATTCCATTTAATGTGCAGAGGTACATTTTGTGCCCTTGGCTTCTTTTGCTTAAATAAAAAATGAACTCTTTTTTTCTACCTCTTATAAATTACAGTTTGTCTGACATATAAATTATTTAATTGAATTGCTGACTTATATAACCGGCGATTTATAAAGGAAAATCTAGAAAAGTGACCAGGCGAAACTTTTTCATTCCACTAGATTCAGACCATGATTACAGTAAATATTTAACCACAAGACCAATGTTCGTATTGTAAAAAAAGGCACCTATTTTTTGAGACTTTCTTCTCTTGCTTTCATTCTGATTGTGAGCAGTTTCCTGTGGGGAACGGCTTCCTGTTTCAGTGCAGTCAATTTTAAGCATCTCCTTCAATACCATGGTGCCCTTCTATGAACATAAACAGTGGAAGACAATTTAAAAACAAACCAATGCAGTTTACAAATTCAATTGCATGGAGTAATACATTGAAATAAAGATAAAATAAAAATTCTCACCATTGCAAAAGACTGTGGTGACAAAGGCCCATCAGATTGGCTGGTGGGTGGTTGTGAAGGGACTGGACCATGATTGGCTGGAGTCTGTTGGCTGTCCTTAGAGATTTTAAGGCTGGCTAGAAGGTCTTCAAACTCAGATGTCGGCTGCATGAATAAATATATTAAAAATCCAATACAATGAAAAGTAGAACAACTCTGCAGACAATGTAACACTCAAACAAAGCTTCAGTCATTACTGACTTCTGAACTACTCTGTATATTCTCCCTCTGAAAAATACCTTGTTAACAGCGTTCTGCTGAGGTAAATTGGCAGTATTGGCGTCGTCGTTTTTCTTCAACAATCTAATGAGACCAACAGAGGCCTGGAAAATATACAGAAATATATTAAATCTGTGAAATATATGTTTCGTGATTCGTTTTAACAAACAACAAATTGCCATTTTTGTTGAGAAATAGTGTTCAGGTTTTTCCAGAAGTTAACATGAACAGTGATTTTAAAGGACGGCTCATCAAACCACTACTCTGTAAATAATTAGTGTAACCGAACAGAATTAACTGAAATTAAATGTTTACGATATCTAGGAATGAGTTTTTTACATCACTGAAAAGTCATTTTGGCACAAGCCTATTCCCATAATTACTTATAACTTAGTTCCATAAAATGTGCGTGACCTGCCTATCTCAGCATTTCAATGAAACTTCAGTACTGACTTGAATACGCAAACTTTTTTTCCCAATCTGACATGGACATGCTGATATGTTACAAGACATTTAATTTGATTAATCAAAATACACTTGGAGGGTATAATTGTATAATTGACGCCCTGGCATTTATATGCATTTTTCTGGCAGACAGGCTCTTTATGACTGAGACCCAAACTAAAACAAAAATATATATACAAATGGATATTTTTTTTAAAGGAAAATTGTCCTTTCACTATTCGAGGATTTCTCATGCACTTTCTCACAAACAGGTGAAGCTACCCTCATCTTTACTTGTGAATATTTTTTTGTAGATATAACCATGGTGCCCACTTGTCCCCAATTTGCCTACTATTCACCTGCGGCACATTCCAAACAGGTGTTAAATAAGAATTCATCAGTCTTCTCAGGCTTCTTTGCCACCTGTTACAGCTCTTTTAGAATGTATTTCTGTGAGAATAAATTTCTCTTTCCACTGGACTGTGCACACAGACACATACAAAAATACATGTATGGATACATAAAAAAATAAGCGTACATTATTTTGCCACTGAGCAGAAGGGGCAGCTCCTTGGAGAGACTGCCATACATCAACATAAGCCTCTTTACCCTGCAATGAGTGCATAAAAATGAAACACATGGCACAAAATGGTTCTTCTCTCCATCTGTCAGTAAATTTGAAAATCTTCAAACTAAGTAAACTCACCTTGGCCTGTTGTTTTTGGACGGGAGCCTTAGAGGTAGCATTTTTGCTGACTTGGTAGGCCGGCTTCACACCGCTGTGCTTGTGGTTATGCTGAAAATTTGAAGTTAAAGGGTATGAGTGGAAAACAAAATTGTGTCGGTACTTTATCATTAGAAATGCAAAGAATCTCGTTAATGAGAAAATAAATCTTTCTTACTTGCGTGGCTATGAATGGTGAATGTGGCGAGTGGTTGAGGCTGGCTTGGTGATGGTGTGAGTTGTAGTTGGGGGCAGCCGCAGGCTGGGGTTTGACAATGGCGGTCAGTTTGTGGTTTGCGGGATCCATCCGGGCACCATGCGATAGGTTAATCAGAGCACATGGCGGCAGGCGGTAACAACGAGGCGATGTGCACCTGGAAATATCAGAAAGTAAGGTCTGTTGATGAATCTGAAGAGGATTCCAAACCTTAGTGAGAAATGTCATCTTTTCGCATGTAAAATGAGGCGTGAAAGGACAGTCATAGGCTCAACAGCAATGAAAATCATTTAGCAATGTGACACTGATCACCTGATGTTAAGACCACCAGCAAATTCTTCATCAAACAGCACCTCATAGAGAACCTCATCTTCACGCTCAGCTGGAAGGCAAAAATGTGGGTACAGTATTAGTTAAAGTTTCATCCTTTCTGAATTGTACACTTGCATTTTTCATTGCCCACAAATCCAATTAAGAAATTCTAAATGGTGTCATCACCTCCTTTAATGCCAATGATAGTGCCTCTTAGACCCAAAGGGACAGTGAAGCTCTCTCTGGCATTGATGACTCGGTCAAAGAGGCGATAATCTGCATCAGGGTCGGGGACCACACCCTGTTGCTGTTCTAACGGCTATAGGAAAATGCATAATAATTCAGAGCTTTTATTCATGAAAGAAATGTCACCAAACTAACCCTCAACTAACTATTTATTGTGGTAGAAAAGACAAAACTAATTGGAATGAGCTCATTCTGTTTCCATGAATAAGACTACCAAATGACTGAAAGGACAAGTATTTGAATACTATGGTAGTAAAAACGTGACAATTCTCAAAGAAAATATACGAACCCTAAACAGAAGATGTGGCTTGACTGTGACGCGAACTTTTTTTGTACTCTTCTTGACCTGTGGAAGATAGATGTATAAAAGAAAAACAAAAATAACATGGTAAAAGAGTCGCTAAAAGATAGAGATGGGAAAATTGAGTGCTTATAGGAAAATATAGTGTATGCAAAACCTTCACTTTCTCCACAGCCTCCTCAATTTTCTCCACGATTGCAAGGTCCAGTACTTGCAAGTCACACGATGCCCTGCTGATGGAGCTGACGGGGTGACTTTTCAACCATGTCATGATTTCAGCCACCTTTTCAGCCCTGTGGATCATATTGAATTTTTTTTTTTTTTTTTAAAGATAATTTCTATATGAAACAATTTTCCAATCAAGGCAAATATTTTACATCACAACACCACTGATAGTAAAGAAAGTAAGTAAAATAAATGACCTGAAAATATGAGAATCACTGTTCTGTGATAGTCCTAACCAAGATCTGCCTGAAAACCCTGCAGCAGAACCTTTAACACTTAATTTACTATATAATTGATGCAAGTGCAAAAATAGGCGTTAAATGGCCAATTTCACTGGCCTTAAAGACCTTTGCTGAGGACTGGTCTGGCTTCCAGAGAATGACGATGAATTCAAACAAGTCTAATTTTGTCGGAAGGTTTTTGGAAACTTTACACTTTACAGTCTCCCAAAGTCATCACTCCAGTGGGAGCTCAAGCAATGTTTTTTTCAAAACGCAAATGTTCATCTTTCAATACAGACGCTCCCCTACTTACGAACGAGTTACGTTCCGAGCGATTGTTCATAAGTTGATTCAGTGCTATATTTTGTATTATAATTTATGTTTAAGGCCTATATAAGTATATTGAAGGTTAATATAAGTGCATTTGTATGTTTAAGGCTTGTATAAGTAACCAGCATTGGTTTGTACTGAAAAAAAAAAAAATTAATAAAATGGAGAGAATACATACAGTACTGTATACATACATTAGAGAGAGAGAGAGATTTACTAGAAACTGGCCGAAAGAAGCTATCTAATGACAATTGCAGTTTTCTTCTTTTTTTATCATAAATGATGCGGTAGCACTGTATGGCATCATTCAATTGATTTGCAACCTTTGTGCAACGTTCAATATTTGGGTCCTGCTGCTCGATCTTTCTGTTTATAAATGGTACCAACGGTCGAACGATTCAAGTTGTATGCCCGTGCAACGCTCACCATTTTCTCACCCGCATCAAGCTTCTTTATTATTGCCACTTTCGTTTCAAATGAAATGGCTTGCCTCTTCCTTGCACCTCCCTCACTAGAAGCCTTTTGCTTTTCACCAACCATATTGAATAATCGATGCACGAGATATTTCATGATAAAAATGAAAAAGGTTCTTTGCGCACTGGAGATACGTCACGCACTTACGCAACTTACGCACTGCAACGAACTGGGCAGAGGAAGGTGGATGCTGGGTGAGCTCTCACAGCGCCAGGCGTCGGTATTAGCGGCGGAAAGAAGCACTACTCGGAAAAAGGCGCGCAATACAAAATCAAACTTACGAACATTTTTCGACATAAAAGCAATTTCCAGACATGTTCGTATGTACCGTTGTTTGTAACTCGAATGTTCGTAAGTAGGGGAGCGTCTGTATATCAAGCAGCCCGATGCTGGCAGTCAAGACAGCAAAGCAGTGGGCCTATACTGTATTAAGATTTGTTGACATCTGATGTTTACCAAAGCTAAAATAATTTTAAGGCCGATATTATTATTATTTTTTTGGATGAAACCTGGAAAAGAGGGATCTTAATTTGAAATGACAGAAGGTAACTACAAGCTAAGCATGTATTTACGCATTATGGTCTTCTCCAGGCCAGATGTCATCTTCATAGAACACGTCATCGTGATTGTGTCTGGAAACTGTGTCAAAGACCTCTGAAAATCTGTAAGAGGTTCCCAAATCAAAATGAAGAATTTCAATCTAATTCCAATAAATTATTGAAAATCACAAATAAATGACAATTACCTGTCCAAGTATTCAGCTAGAAGTTCCTCCACCGCTGCAGAGTAAAGCCATTCTTTTTCAGTTCTCTTTGTGTAACCAGGAACCTCCTCATTTTTTTTGTTGAATTTCAGGTTCAGGCCTACATTAGCTTTCTGTTCTCCACATGGACTATAAATAAGATAGACCAGTGATTATGCTTGATTCATTAAAGTGTGTTAACAATACATTAATCCCTCGATTATCGCGTCTTCATTTATCACGAATTCACTACTTTGCGATTTTTTACGCCATTAATTATTTAAAATATATATATTTTTTAAAGTTCATAAAAATGTGAAAATCCACGTTGAAACTCGTAAGCGGAAGCCACTTTTGCTACTAGGACTCAGCACTGAAAAAAAAAGTTAAGTTATAATATGGGTGACCCTACTTCGCAATTTTTCGATTTTTGCTGCCATGTCGGGTCTACATTAACCGCGATATTCGAGGAATTACTGTAGTGTGTTCTAAAACATGTCAGTTTCAAGAGTGAATACTTTTTTTTGGATCCTCTGCCAATGAAGATACTTCCAGAAAAGCGAGACACAAGGTAGCTGGTGATACCAAGACGAGATGCCACAATGTACCCAGGACTGTACTTTACACTGTACTTCTATAAATACAAACAGAAATACAATCAGAAACAACTCTTTGAAACATATGTATTATTCAGTGTGCCTTACATGTTGGTTTTGGATTAACACTTCAAGTTGGGGTTCATACGGCACATTGAAAACCACGCGGATACGCCCGGCTTTAATGACATCACTCGAATCTTGCACCTGTTCAGGAGGGATGTCAAGCAGTGTAAATGCAATTTACATGGATGGATGAAAGCAAACATATTAAGTGTAGAAATTGCAGTAACTGACCTCGCCCATGGCGCCATAGTAAGGGTTCCCCACCATGAAAACAGTCGTGTGTGGAGGATACAAGTCTCCTAAGCTATTAAAGCAGGTCAAAAACGAATAGTAGGCCTCAATGTCCTATAAAAAGCGAGCACAAATCTTATGAGTAGATGATACTGTGCGAGGGCCTACATGGAGAATGTCATTCAAATGAAATGTATGAAAAATGTTATTTCAGGGCGGCCTGGTGGGGCGAGTGGTTAGCGCGACGGCCTCACAGCTCTGGGGTCCTGGGTTCAAATCCAGGTCATGTCCACCTGTGTGGAGTTTGCATGTTCTCCCCGCACCTGCGTGGGTTTCGTCCAGGTACTCCGATTTCCTCCCACATTCCAAAAAACATGCATGGTAGGCTGATTGGACACTCTAAATTGCCCCTAGGTATGGGTGCGAGTGTGCATGGTTGTCCGTTTCCTTGTGCCCTGCGATCGGCTGGCCACCGATTCAGGGTGACCCCCGCCTCTGGCCCGGAGACAGCTGGGATTGGCTCCAGAGAAAAATCAGAGTTGTAGAAATAACTGGAAACTCAAGAGAGCCATGACATTATGTTCTTCACAAGTGTATGTAAACTTTTGACCACAACTGCATATTAAAAAAAAAAAATGCAGTTTTCCTGTGAAATTTGGTGGACGTGACTTAAAGGCTATTGTGTCCTGTAGCCCAAAACACAGTTATTAAGTTCATAGGAGATGAAAAGACCCACATAATTTATCATCGTTAATGGCATTGGCAGAATAAAGTTAATCATTATAAAATTGGCATTAAAACAAAAGTTCAGAATATTTTCTGAATATTTCAACAGTTCATCAAGGAAATGGGAGTCAAAACAGTATACTGCTGCTTTGTTGTTATTCTGTGAGTGTGAGAAAATGTATATTTGGATGTGTGCATGCATACCTTGACCACAGTTTGGTAGGCAAAAGGAAGGATCTGCTTAGCCCACTGTTTCTGTAACTCTACCACGCCATCTGATTTGGGGATGTATTTTCTTCCTGTCAGCAGCTGCCCATATAGAACCACTGTCGTTTCATTCACTATGATTCCTTTCCTCTTCTGGTAGCTATAAAATATGATATTATGTTTTGAAAAAACCTTCCAAAAAATCAAGTACATATGGTCCAGATGGTTTCTGTAGCATTAAGACCAGTAAAATCCAATAAATTAAGCTAGGTTCTAATTGTGTTTTAGTACTGTTTTTGCTCTACAAGAATCTGCAAATGCTGTATTTTGTTTAGCAATTTACAGTAGATGGGTAAACAATGATTTTATTTTTGAAATGAGCCTTACTGTTCTGTTATTCCTTGGACGTCTTTCACCCAATCCCTTAGTTCTTTGTCTGAGTGGTAAGTAATTTTCGTGGGGGGTGGGGAGGAAGGCCTGTCGTAGATGTTTTGGACCCCAGGTGGTTCTTCCAGAGAATACCTTTGAATCATTAAAAACATTGTATTCAAGTTCAAGCTAATCTACTTTAATTGTAAATGATAACCATGCCGTTTAAAAATCCAAAAAAGCACCTACCAATGCAATAACATAACAAAACTATCCCAACAATATCTTACTTGGTTTCTCCGTCTGACACGGCAACAATGCGGGCTTCCTCTAGATGTGGCCAGTTGACAAACACCGACTTCCCCAGTACTTCTTCAGCAACATCAACACAAAACTATGAATTATAAAGACAGCGCATGAGGTACAGACAGATAAGTGGGCGGCTACAACAACATTTTAATTTTTGTGGTTGTGGATTGCAATGGAGTTCAATTGTACTGTAACACATAGCCTGAGAAGATGTTTCTATTATTTGACACCAATTTTGCAGTCACCAGAATTAACCAAATATCAATGAAATTAAAGTATTAAACACCATGCAGCAAAGTGTTGTGATAAAACAAAGAGAAGCGCTTACCTCAGTTTTTTCCTGACTTTGAAAGATCTCCAGCATCATATTCTCACCTCTACTACTTTGCTGGAACACCACCACACCACTCTTCTTCATACTGAACTGTGAAAACATTACAAGGGGGTTAAGCTAAAAAAATGCTATTTCAGCTTAACTGTACTGTCTAAAAATTATTATGTTTGGATTTTTTTTTTGGACAGAAAGTACACCCGCACGCACATTAATGTTTTTTGACCTCCAAAAACCCCACACCTTATAAATTCACGCTTATGAAATAGCTACTCATGCACCTTTAATAGAGAATAATTTTTCAAATGACATAGGAAGACTAACTAATTTTTACGGACCTTTCACTTCAATGTAATTTTAGTGTGAATCTAAAAATTTTGTGGGTAACACTTGCACTTTTTTAACACTCCATAACTACAATTATACACAATTGAAATTAAACATAAATTGGAACTATGCATGAAAAGTATTCATTTGAGATTTGGCCAATGGCACTACGGTGAAGATCCAAATTCTAAATGATTAGTTTACAACTGGCAGCAATGACAACATGCTGTAGAACTGAACGTTATGAAAAAATAGGTTAGAGTGGGGAAGTCTTCCATTTCCTTTCCAATGGAAAACACATCAAAGTGATCACAAAACCAGTTATCTAGCCATCCATATATAGTACTATTCTCCTAAGTGATGATAAACTGTGTCAAATATGGTAGAGTATTTCATACCGTATGTTTTATGTGATGCAGTGTAGGGAACCCGCAAAAATACAGGGCTGAGCGATCCACACTCCTGCAAATGCGGTTTAGTGGAACATGCCAGGCATCCATGGGAATTTTTTCTTCCCTGAAAAAATAGGCATATTACAAATAACTGACATTGGACATCCAACAAAGGGGCTGTAGGATAGAGGCGTTTGATCGTCTAGCTCAAATGAACGTCTTTTGAGTAGCAACTTTCTAATTTTTAGACATGCAAACCACAGGATAAACTCGGAGTCGAACCCTCGATCCCAAAACTGTGGTGCCGACACCCTAGACAACTTAACCACTTGTCCACCGGGCTGGCTGAAAAGGTCATTTGATTATTTTTTTTTACCTATTATTACGAACTCTACATTTAGACAACCCATTTTTATTTCCTCGGGTGGGATCTTAAAATAAATTTAATGGACTGAAAACTTTGTGTGTGGTGCGGTGCATATGCAAAAACAAGAAGGGGCAAAAGCTTTTTTTGGCACAGCCCAAACCCAACCAATCATTAGCTTTACCTTTTACAGTACTGCAATCAACAGGTTGATTCTTTGTGTCTATGATCTTAGAACGGCTCACTAATGTGAAATGAGAGAATTACAATGACTCTTTATAAAACTAAAACTTCCAAAAATGCATGAGAACAAAAATGAACCACCTCAGTCCAAAGTACTGTGACCCATTTTTGTCACATATACCACCCACGTGCCCCAAAAAGTGGCCATACAATATGTCGGAGCTGGACAAAAGTGCTGGGAGAAGAGGCAACGCTTCTGACCAACCATTCCATCATGGGATAAGATGGAAGAGCTGTCGGCGCACACCAGCAACGGAGTCGAGGGGCTCTACTCTGCTACTGTTGTCTTCAGCTCCAGACTACTGAGGAACTGTTCGGATAAGCTTGGAAGAGTGACTCTGCATATACTCTACCTCGGTCCCAGTCTGCAGAAGTTCCCCACCTTGTGGAAGACTTCCTGTGTGGTTCCAGTTTTTGTCCAACTTTACGTCTTTTGAGTCTGTATCCGTTTTTGCTAGCGCAACCAAAATGGTGCCGTTCAAGTGGCAGCAGCTCCGTCCACTCTTGCTCGTTTTGTATTTTTGCTGCTTTTCTGTCTTAATGATTTGATTTGGTGATTCTTAATGATCCCATTTACTTTGATTTGCTTTGTACTTTGTGGTTTTGCTTTGTTGTTCTGCGGTCTTTGCGACTGTACTGTCTAACCTATAACTATATCCAATAAAAAAAAAAAACTACACAAACTCCCAAGAACCAGTACGATGAAATTCTAGTCATATAATGTACTTTCTTACAGATTCCATTTTAGAAACTTTAGTGAGATTAGTCCACCACGATAAATCAAGGGGTGATGTGTGCACCTACCTGGCCTGACAGTGGAGGATGTTTGGGAAGAGCTGAGGAAGGGTGGAGTTGTATGTGAAGTCTTTCTCATGGTCATATGTATAAAGACCACACTCAGTATGATGATTCCTGGCATTCTCCTCTTTGGTCAGTTTAGAATTGCAGAGGTCCATGGCAGCTAACAAACACCTCTGTTCATAACAGAAGAAAAAAATTCAATTTTCTAAAAAGGAATGGATACTTGTTGAAAAAAAAAAATAACTGCTGTTTGGATTAAGTAGTCAAGGATACGTGGTATTGAAAATGGATGGAATGCATGGAACATACCTCATCGATAAAGGGAATTAGAACGACAGCCTCCCACTCCTGCTGCTTGCCATTGAGGTCTGTTTTGAAATCTACAGGGTAATATTCGATAATGGGCGACATTTCACTGGTCATCAGAGGCTGGAAAATGCAAAAATTAAACAAAAATTACATTCACCACTTTGAAAATATAAAAGAGCAAATGTATGCTCTTAGGCATTTTGTGGTTTTCAACAAATCTGATCTCTGAAGTCACAACAACAGACTGCTAACAAAACAGATTCCCTAAGTGTTGGGAAACCACAAATTGGTCATAAAAAACTAAGTGTATTTATGTGGAAATGCTGAATTATGAAATTGACAAACAAAAACGACAGGTCAAAAAATTGGAACTGAAAAAAATGTATAATTTTTAAGGCTTGGTATTTTGTATTTTTCATGTAGATAGTGTCATTCTAAAGCAAACTCAAGTAATAATTTTACGTTAAGTTGATTTGTGAACACCACATTTTTCATAATAAATATAAAATTGATTAGTATCATGGTTCTCTCAAATGGCTGGCAACCAGTCCATTGTGTAGTCTTCTGCTGGCATAGGCTCCAGCACAATGCACCCCTGAAGCCCGGGGAGAACATACAAACTCCAAACAGTGAGGACCCACCCGGGATCGAACCCTTGACCCCAGAACTGTGAAGCCGACGTGCTAACCACTCGTCCGACGAGGGTCTACGTTGGATTAATTATTGAAAGCTTTTATTCACATTTTTTATAGCATTCAAACTTTGTGGGAATTCAGTCTGTATATGAAATCACAAAAACGTGCTTTTTAGGTCTTCATTGGGTGCACTAATTACATTTCAGTCCTCCATGTTGGAAAAAGCATGTAACCCCAGAGCATACACTTAGATCATGTGATAGTCACTTAAGACACAGTTCAACGAATGGTGTGAGGTTATGCTAAAAGGGGATAGGTTTGTGTGTGTTACCCTGTAACATTCAGGCAACAGCTCCTTGCTGGCAGAGGGTAGGACGGCTAAAAGTTGCTGGAAGGGCATAAAGGGTTTTCCAATCTCAAAGGTCAGCACCAATTCGGAAATATTTCTGATGTCTGACAAGAAAGGTGCATAGTGGAAAGGGTAAAACCTGGAGAATGGGGCGGGAAAGAAGGTTAAGCTGATTCATGTTTGGGAAAGTGTGAAACACACAAATTAAGACATCAAAATTGTACAAGAAGATATAAAATACAGAAATACGTTTTTTTGTTTCTAATAAAATAAATAAATTCTCACCAGCTCCAGGATTTAACTCCATGGTAATAGTAGTGAAGAATCCACTGTATGCCTTCAACATAACATTTGGCTTGTTTTGATAGAAAATCACTGCAAAGATTGAATGCAAATATCATTTCAGGTTACTTTACATTTACACAATGATATATTAACGTTTGAGTTGAATTTTCAAACATTGGCTGCAATTGTGCACCTTTTCTCTTCTGTCTAAACACAGTATCTAATGGTAAATCATTTGGAGAGAAAAAATCAATATGAACAGAAGTAACCTAATCTGCATAAATTACATACAATGTGGGATTAATTTTATTCAGATAGATAAAACATTTTTGTATTCTTTGATGATCTTTTTTTTTAAAACAGAAATTCATATTTTAAAGGCCGTAAAGAAAAAGATGGAAAATATTCATCATTGAAAAGCCAATGTTTTCACTATCGACAGTCCTTGCCTTGAAACGGAAAACACGTGTTAAAGAATTGTTGGCGGTCTGTCATAATCTTTCAAATTTCAGCATATGTATGAGGCAAAAAAAACTTACTCAGACACTACATCCACCCCCATTTTGGTCATATAGTATGTGCGCTTGTATTGTCTGAACTCGGTTTCAAATAGATCGTCTTCCTCATCACATTCATCTGCAGGTCCTTTTCCACCATCTAGGACTTGATCAGGTGAAGTCAACACAGCCAGGGGGAGAGAGGAATCCTGTAAACACACACACATTGTGGAATTGGCACAATCAAATTACTGTGACACTGTGAATATTGGGTAAGGTTGGTTTTATCACTGCTGCCCTACCTCTTCCTTTTGAATGCGTTTACTTGCAGCTTCAGTTTCTGCTGCTCGGCCAGCCGCCTCATTCAGGTACTTATTCCCAACTTTACTCTCAAACCACTTCAAGTCCACAAATATTTCACTGAAATGTTCACGGTCAAACTGGACAGAGGGGGAAAAATATAATACAATATACCGAAGACCCATTCATCAGTTTCATTTGGGGGAAAAAGTGTTTTAAAAAACTAAATAAATAAAAAAATTGAAAATATCACACACCTCTGCGAGTTTCTGCAAGTATTTTTCAAAGTTTCCAAGGTTAAGATGGCCATTCTCATTCAAATAACCTGAGAATAAGATACATCAGTTTAATTCATGTTAAAGACTAGATTATGAAAGTAAATTTAGCAAAGAAAAAATGCTTTTTGTAAATGGCATTCGGTTGCGAGCCTGGGTAATTTCCTTTGTAAATTCTGCATATGAAATGCTGAAAGGGCTAAACAAAGTTTATCATTTTGCTTTCAAGGAGCCAGACACAAAGCTGAAAAACATTTCCTGATAAGATGATAAATTCTGGGGATTTAGACATTTTTATTATCAAATTAAATGATTAATTGATTATCAAAATGGTTGTCAATTCATTAGTTCCAACTCTTTGGATTACATAAACTGATTATTAAAAAAAATCTTCAACCATCCGATTAGTGCTGTATGATATAATGATTTACTGTAAATTGTACTGTATATATAATCTATATAAGTGTGTATTAATAATAACATACATTTTTATATTGAACATTTTCTTGTCTATTGTCCTCATCCTATAGCAATTTTGTCCAATTGTTGTTATAACCAAGAACTAAACCCCCCAAAATCCTTAATTTTTCTGATACGTTTGTTACCCCATGTAATAAAGGTCACATTAGTAATAAACCTTAAAATAAAGGATTGCCAATGGAAACGCATGGGAGTCAACATGTTATATTGTGCACTTGGCATTTCTCACCATCAAGAGTTGGTAACACACTGATGTAAGTCTTATACAACAATGGCAGAGCATCATGATTAATGTGAAGATGTGGAAGATGAGGGATGAAGTCGTTCCCCACTAGGAAGCTCATTAGAATCCAGTCATCTATTATCCGCTCCAAATCATAATCAGAGCCCAACGGATTCTTGAAAAGACAAAAGGGCATAATAATGACAGAATTTTTGTATATGCCATGATGTGAGAGTCTAATACCATACCTTAACCGCAGCAAACTCATAATTAATGTATTCCCTCATAAGAGACAAGTGAAGCAAATGGAATGTTGTCTCCTCAGGAGCAGTTACCCTGAAGGAGAACAAACAGACCAGTATCATTCAACAAGCCTTTTTCAAGCACATTGAAGCTATGGAAACACCCATTTAAATAACTACAGTGATCTTTCAAAATATAGACAGTTTTCCGATGTGTTCGGGTTTCAAGCAACATCATTAACTGTTACCATTATTAGAGAGCTTTGGTGAGGGACAGGGTTGAAATAAGGCAATACTTCTTAAAAAATGAAAAATTGATGCATTTCATTGCAGCTATTTTAGGCTAGTCGGCAACGGTTTTCCTTAACCATCATTTATAAGTGGTCGACAAAGTAGTCACGATGGTACGCATTTTACACTACACATGCATTTTTCAGTCGAAGTCTCCCATGTTATCGCGCGCATTTGTGCATGAATTCACGCATTCGTGAGAACCCTTGTGATTTCCTCTGTCTGACTGCCCCAACTGATGGAGTTTGGCCTAAGACGTTTTTGTAGTTTGTAGTTATGCAGACAAAACGCAGCCGTTCCCAGTGTGATTCCCAGGTAAGCCTTTTCATACTAGCACCCAAAACGTGCAGCCAAAATTGGATTTATTGTATATGTCGTCAGGGGAAAATACGCACGCAAAGGGTATTTGCTGGGTATTTTAAGCACTGAGGTTGATTGCGGCAGCTCAAGGGTTAATATGCAAGGAGGTGAGGGTCCACAAAAAGAGACATTATTATTAGAATCTGGCAACAGTCTGACTTCAGAAAACATCTCCAGTAGGAGAAGGGCTAGAAAAGTGATCTAGCACTATTTTAGCAGATGCATAACAAGTAATTGACAATACAGAAAACCTTGAAAAAAGCCCTTTAAAAAGTATGTATCGATATAAGTCTTTAAAATTCATTAATAGAAAGTTAAGCTCTCTCAATAACAAAAACAAACCTTTTCTGGGATTTCTTGCCCCCAAAACGGACCTCCTCTCTGAGCAGGGAGAAATTTGGCTCATGACTGGTCAAACCCAACATGATCTAATGAGGAAAAACAACATTGGAATACTGAGAGATCTGACACATTGATACCAATCTGCATGATATTGGCATAAACACAAATCATACCAGGTCAGCATCCAGGCCATATAAGCAGTGCCGAGTGTTGGCGTCATGGTGAGGTTTGGCAGTCTCTGAACGTATGAATTCCATGATTTTATGCTCTCCCTCACCAGGGGTCTATAAGATGTATGAGAAATTCTTAGTCTTAACAAGCTACTGTATTTTTCTTAACCCCAGAAGTGTTACAAATGCATACACACCTCATGGCCTGAAAGGTAGATTTTGACATTCTGCCAAAGTTTGTCAGTAGATAGTTTGTTGTGGACAAAATATGTGAGCTGCTCTTGAAGTTTGACCATGAACTCGGTCCCTGAAGGGAGATAAGAGAACATTAAAAGTGCTAAGCTTAAGAATTTTTATAAAATGTGTATACAGTGGTACCTCGACATACGAGCACCCCGACATACGAGCATTTCGAGATATGAGTAAAATTTCGAGCAAATAATTATCTCTAGATACGAGACAAATTTCGAGATACGAGAAAGCCAGGTGGCCAAGACATGAGGCTGTTTATGATTTTGGCGCACTTTTTTGCCGCATCTCTTTCGTGTATAACAGATATCTACGAGCACTGGGCGGAGCGTTGCATTTTTTCAGTGTTTTTTTTCCGTCACGCAGCGCGAAATACGGAGCGATCGCTAATACGAGGAGTATATATCACTTCTCGTTGGCTGCTCATAAGAACATCAGGGGCACTGGCTCTCTCCCCACAACTCTCTCGTGTAATGTCTCTGGTCGCAACTGCCTCTTTGTAACGTCTCTGCGAGCACTGGGCAGAGCGTTGCATTTTTTTCAGTGTTTTTTTCCCCCTTAGCCTGTTAGCTCCCATTGGCGGAGCGATCGCTAATACAAGACTACTTCTCGTTGGCAAGTGATCGTGCGTTATCCTATTGGGAGGACATTAGTGTGCATCATTTTGGGAATATTTTGAAGGAATACAAAATCAAACTCTGTCCGTCTCTCTCGCTTCCCCATTCAAAATCTGTATAATTTTAGTACTATTAAACACATTTTAGTCATATTAAACCACTAGTTATGTGTTACTTTGTTAATAGATGGCGAATTAGAAGAAATAAAACATTTTTTCCAATCCAATATCCTGTTTTGGGTGTTTTTTCAGAGGGTTGGAACGAATTAACTTGAGTGATGGGGGCTGGAATTTAAAAGAAAATGTGCAAAAGCAAATGATTTCATTCATATACCTATAATAAGAATTCACAGCCGTTGCATAATAATTTGTTGATATACATTTGCCAGAAATTACAGCATCTAGTTCTCTTCTTTTTTCATTTTCATAAAATGACATCAACCCATGAACTCTTTGATATCTTGGATGCTTGATTTGTTCTGTTATATGATGAATAACTAAGTCCCAACTAGGGCTGGGGGAAAATCAACTTCAATCACTCAGCTAGGTCGACTACAAAAATAGTTTGACTACAAGAATAGGTTGACACACAATCTCTGTACGGAGTATCAGCCACTATCTTATTCTTGGTTATGGTCCCCACTAATTTGAGTTTACTAACCCTCTGAAAAAAACTTTATTAGATAATGAAAAATAAATAACTTCCCTTGACTGTTTCACAATCTATCATGCAACCCACAATGTTTAAAATGTGATACTCTTTGATCTTTGCTAAATCAACTTCCGTGAGTCCAAACCGTTCAGCTTTTCACACGTTTATTTTCCCCTCGATGGGGTGACTGAGATTTGACCCCAAGTTCAACCCACTAGTTGTATGTAGAACTTTGAGGTTCTGAAATGTTTGATTCATTTTAGAATACGGCTGTTAAAAGATGTGGGAAAGGAAAATCCAGCAATCATATTAAAAAAGCATGAAAGATACATTATGAATAAAGAAGGTGTGCAAAAAAAAAAAAAGGCTGATCAGTTTTACAGTATTTGAATAAAGAGGAAACTAGTCTATAGACTCGTACCCGGCGTGATGCAGTTAGAGTCGAAGCGAGCTTCTGTGGGTAGAACCTCTCCTTTTTCCAGAGCTTTTTTGATTTTTTCCTCTGCTTCTTTGGCAGACCTTTATTCATAAACACAGATATACATCATGTTGTCTCAAAAACTATGAGGTTAATCAACATGTGCTATTTGTTCATTAGAATGAAATTATTGTAATTCTCTTCATGACAATTTATAGAGGCTCAAACAAGTCAAGTTCAAAAATCGCTTGCATTTACCGGAACCTTCGTCCCCTCTGCTGGTTCATTTTTGCCCTTGGTGCCACACCATCAACAGCCATGAAGAAGACCTTTCGTGGCTTGATGATCCGGAAAAGGACCTCCAGATAATGGAAAATGTCTGCAAAAATCTTCTCTTCAGAGATGCGGAAGTGAACGTCTTCATCATTTGGATGAGAACACTGATGGATGATCCCATTCATATCCAGATAGAGATTGTCAAATTCTGGAATCTGGAAAAAAAAAAATACATTTTTGTAGTATTAGAATAGAAGAAATTCTAGAACCTATGTAAACACAATAAGGAGAAGTGGCACAGAGTATGGATGGATGATTGGCTTTCTTGTGTTTTATGCCAAAATGCTAGTGTGGCTTTAGCTTTCGTGCTTGATGCACCTTGAGGACTGATTTGCCCATCCTCGAGATAAGCGGTAGGGAAAATAAATAAACGCGTAATTCCCCTTAAATTGCATCATCCTCGAAAAATGTTTGTGTTTTTTTAATTGGATTGGATAACTTTATTCATGCCGTATTCGGGAAATTTCATTGTGCCAGTAGCAAGAAAAGGCATAGTTATAAGTTAAACAGTATAACAAAGCAAAGTACAAAGCAAATCAAAATAAATGGGATCATTAAGAATCACCAAATCAAATCATTTAGACAGGAAAGCAGCAAAAACTAAAAACGAGCAAGAGTGGACGGAGCTACCGCCACCGGCTTCCACTTGAACGGCGCCATTTTGGTTGCGGTAGCAAAAACGGATACAGACTCAAAAGACGTAAAGTTGGACAAAAACTGGAACCACACACAGGAAGTCTTCCACAAGATGGGGAACTTCTGCAGACTGTGACAAGCAAAACGAGAGTGATCGCAATTTTGACTGAAAGAGGGAGTCATTCTATGGGGTGGGAAGACATGGAATATAGTCTTTGACACAGTGGTTATGGAAACAGATCGGTTCACGCAATACATTGCGCACGCCCACAAATTAAATTACAAAACACAAGGACATGCTTTGCACTCTTTTGTAAGATCTATACCCCATCACCTGGATCGGTCCACGCAATACATTGCGCACGCGCACAAATTAAATTACGAAACACAAGGACATGCTTTGCACTCTTTTGTAAGATCTTTAGCCCATCACCTGATCAAAAATAACATTCATGGTTAGTTGAATCAGCATTATAAATTAATTTGTAGTAGTATCCTTGATTCTCCTGCACATAACAGAGTTTGAACCACAATACTTAACAAAAGACACAGCTGGCAATAACAAAACTTGATTTTATCTACAACGTAAATGACTCTTAATCGGCGGACTTTCTAGTTGTAAGAATTATTTGTTTCTCGTCTGTATATATTTTAATACCGTTGGGTTTACACGATTAAAGAGCGGATTGTGGCGGTCACATTATACTTTCCAAAATTAGCGGATCCACGAGGTGACATTTCTTCGAACATCTTCGTCACAACAAAATAATCGAGTCCATTAAAAGTTCCCCGTGGAAAAACAAGCTGATAGCCAAACACTAAGCTAACACTGCAATACGATCGGTACTATTGCTTACCTGATGTTCTTTGACAACTTCACTGAGACATGGGTAACGCTCTGAAATCCATCGATAAAACTTAGGGACCCCCATATTGACCGTAAAAACTAAAAGCCGCTCTTTTGCGGCCTTTTGGACCGTGAGTACTTTTAATTGAAATGGTAATTGTAACCCAGTTGTTTCCAGCCGCTACAAACAAGCTAGTCGTCCGTGGTACGTCTGCAAAATGAACCCGCCTTGTTGTTTGTCTGAATACGTTCCTATCATGTCGTTATTACGTAGAACGGCAAAAAAACGAAACAAAACGCCACCGTACTTTTTAATCAAATATAAAAGATAGAATTATTTATATGAATTTTAAAATAAAACTTTGACATGATAAATAAAAAAACGATACATAAAAAAAAATTGGGCGTCCCGTTCTCCAATTGGTTGGCGCGTCGACCTCACAGTTCTGGGGTTGAGGGTTCGATCCCAGGTCAGTCCTCACTGTGTGTACCCTGAATTGGTTGCCAAGCAAAAACACACGGAACAATTGCAGACAAACGGTAGATTTTTTTAAAATTAGCCTAATTTTAAATTTTCTTCACCTTTATGTTTATGCAACTTACAACAATGGGGAAAACCAAATAAAAGGTGGCTTTTGATTATAGAATGAGTGACCAAAGTAATCAACCATTTTAAAATGTGGTAAAATCCCTACATCTAAGATATCTCATCTCATTTTCTGAACCGCTTTATCCTCATGAGGGTTGCGAGCATGCATGTCTTTGGAATGTGGGAGGAAACCAGAGTACCCAGAGGAAACCCACACAGTATTTAACAAGATACACACAGTTAATCAAAGGAAGCTGCTATATATTATCATGTTATATATTCAATTATCATATCATTATTACCATAATAATACAACTAATATATTATACTCTAATTTCTTGTACAAGCTTTGACTTGCAAAAACATTTGGAAGTTTTCTCAGCTGCATTGTGGCAAATGCTGACTTGAAATTGCACCACTGCTTAGTTTGAAAAAAACAACAACAACTTAATTTTGCTCTATTTACAATATAGTTCTCATAAATATAAAGAAATATTCATTGTAAAATATTGGTACAATGAAATCATAAACGTATTTTAAATATATTGTGAATACAATGTACCACTACGATGTTCAATACAATATTGGGATGTGTTAATACGTGAAATCTTCAATTCTAGAAGGATTCATATATTTAATAAAGGGGGGAAAGATATCATTGAAAGATGCAACATGCAAACTCCACACAGGTGGACATGACCTGGATTTGAACCCAGGACCCCAGAGCTGTGAGTGCCGATGTGCCGCTCCTATTGGTTCGTTCGGGACTCAGCTCTCTCACCAGCGGTTTCCATATTTAACTCAGGTTAGTGGAGAGCCATACGCACCCATCAAAAGATCCACATGTGGCTCCAGAGCCATAGGTTCCCTACCCAGTGTGTAAAATATAGCATAGGTTGCCAAAGTGGTTAATGCGTCTGCCGCAGAGTTCTGAGATCGAGGCTTTGATCCCAGGCCTTCTTGTGTGGAGTTTTTTTTTTTTTCCCAGGTAATCTTTAAATCATCAATCCATCCAAAAAGAGTTGGCAGGTTGGACACTAAATCACCTCTAGGTATGAGTGTGAGCCTACTAAATGGTTGAATACTGTGTATACAATAGCTTTGACAATGATAGTAAACAGAAATCTTGCTGGCTTTATTTAATTAGTCATTGGGATGTGCTAAGAGCCAATCTTGGACCTTCCTAAATGTGGATAATTTGTCAATGAATTACTTTTAAAAAACATCAACATTGTGTATATCCTTCACATAAATATGCCTTGGCAATCAAAAATGAATTATTTCCTCAAAAGATTGGAACATTTAATAGTTGTGAGATGCAATAGTCTTTCATGGATGTTCTGAGAGAAAAACAATACAATGTGCATTCCTTAAAGGGGGAATTGATGTTGGATAAACATAGCATTTAGAATGTTTTTGGTGTTTGAACCCACATACAAGCATCTGATCTGTGGCAAACAGAACATTTTGAACTTTACCATTTAAAATAAAGCTGAAAAAACACACATGGAACCTATTACAAAGGATCGCCGTAAACACATAACTCACTCAGACAAGCTCAGTCAAGAGAATACTAAGAAATACCGAAGATGTGTTTTTTTCTAATGATCCGGGAGAACAAAATAGCTTTGAAATAATTTATTCAGTTAGACAAATAGAAAACACCTCTGCTTCCACTCATGATAAAATAGGTCTTAGAGAGGGGTTTCTCTAATACCCGTGATTGGTCAATCAGTACCTGTCATAGATGTCCAATTCATTTCAACTGAAGTGCCATCCTTCACAGTCAACATGGATTGGTTGACTACAGCATCAATGACAGCAAATGATTTAACTAAGATAGAACAATAGAAAACCTATATGACATTTTCCCTGACTTGCAACTGGCCACCAGTTATTTCAACTAGTATTTCCACTGACACTTTTAATATGACATGTTTGATTCATGCCTTTGGTTGCATCAAATAAATCAATGAAAGGATTTCTAAATCTTTCAATAACCAACCACCATCTTCATTATGTGTCAAGCTCACATTCCAGTCTCGCAATTCACAATATATTTAGTAGAATTCAATTAAGTCTAATTTATTCCAATTGGTTTCTTCCATTCTGTAAAAACAACAACATCTAACAAGGCAGATGAACATTTATTGTTGGGTTAAAAACTGATACAGGATGTAAAGATTAAGAAAAACTTGAAGTCAATTAATTCAGTGCTTTAGTCTTTAATGTGGTAATGTTAGACTACAAGATAGATTTTGGATGCATGTGTGCCATCAGGAGTAAGAGATTAAAAAAAATACTAAAAAGTACAGATCTGAGTGAAAACCATGGAGATGCATTACTGCAGTAGGTGTAACTGAAATATAAATCCAAAGTATTTTGTTCAATTTGGACCCAACCACTTGTCTTTAGTTTGATCTTTTCCCCTACAAATGGCAGCTTTTCATAACTAAAACAGATGCCCAGGTATAGTCCCCTGCTGTCAAAACGCCTTAGCTCATTCATATAATCATTTAAATTTACATCAGCTCTCTTCGATTGTTCAGATTTCAGAGTTCAGTAGGCATCTGGGCTTCTCCCTTTCAGATTGATCCATAACGATTACGCATTAGGTGTGATGGTTGTCCCCATCAGATGTGGATCAAGTGGGTCTTCAGACAAGTTCAAGTACCTACGCAAAGACAATACAAAAACAAAATAATAAAAGTTCATGTCAATACTACCTTGACATTAACTTTTAAGCAGTAAGATTCATGACTGCTGGATTGACAGAGTGGGATGATGGGACCCCTCTTTAATTTAGCGGAGCTGAGACTGTGTATTTGATAGGCTACAGCAACCTCTTGAGCATGACCAGCACAGATCTGAACATTGTGAAATCAAGGCACATCACACATTTAAATCTTTTGAAATCAAGGCATTTTTTCCATTTTTTGAGCAGTAAAAAGTGGACTCGGTACATTCCTTTTGACAGATTATGGTTATGTGATTCTTCATAATAAATGTACCATCACATTCTAAACCATAATTTAAGAAAATGGAATCAGTGTTTGCGATTGGGTCTGCTAATGTCTGCATCTCATGTCAGTACAATCGCATTCCACAAAACTACCTACTATCTACGAAGTAATAGAAAATGTATGCAAACCTTGATTGTTCCTTGACTGTTTGCAGCAATCAACACATTAGACTCCTGAAAAATGAAATCACATTTGCAAAACAGATCAATAGAATAGCTCCAAACGGACTATTGGTGAGGTAAAAATGCTATCCCATCAGCACATTTCTATACAAGATAAATGCAATAGGATAGCAAAAATAAAAACTCACTCCATCTGGTAGAGCCCTCCAACAGACAGCACTGACAAACTCATTGGTGTCATCTTCCTTCTTATCTTTGTCAAGCACACTCTTTACAGTGTCAAACTTGAATGTTAAAAGTGTTTTGGAAAGTCCTTTGTAGTACAGGTATAAGGAATTGTTCTCACTGCCTGCACACACAGATTTTTGTAATTTAGTAATGTACATTCCTGGATGTTTAAAATAGAAAATAAAAATTAGCAAAAAAATGTCATTATGCACGATCAGTATTCATTCAGAACAATTCTGCAATTGGCTGGCAACCGATTCCTGGGCTCCAGCACCTCCGGAAGATGAATGAATGAGTGGATATTCAAAACAGAACCCAAAGATTTACCACAGGCAATATAGTCTCCATTAGAAGCCAGGCCGACAAAATTCTTCTCATTGATGTGACCCTTGAAGGAGCGCAGGCAATGGGGTTTGTTGACATTCCACAGCTTCAGCTGACTGTCTGTTGACCTGAGATATGATTTACAACATAGACAATTTTTGTCAGGATATTTTGGTGTAACAATTGCATTTCGCTATTTAGACCAGTGGTTCTTAAACTTGTTGGAGCTGCCCAACCCCACCAGTTTCCAATGCGCATTCACCGAACCCTACTTTAGTGTAAAATAAAATATGATTTTGTTTAATTTCAAGATATATAAATTCCTCGGAGCACTGATTGGCCAAGAAATGTCACGTGATCATCAGCAGCCAGTGAAGGTCGGTACTCGGACGTTTCGTCGAAAGACGTTTGGTCCGCGGACATTTGGTCCCCGGACGTTTGGTCGACCGGACGTTTGGTAGAACGGGTTCGGGAGTCCCGAGGTTTGAGTCACAAGACTTTCATTTGTTTAACCCTAACCCTATTCACTCAATGTTAAATAATAGTCATTAAATCCCTATTCACCCAATGTTAAAATCTATCAATTGCATGCGACCAAACGTCCGTTCTAGCAAACGTCCGGTCGACCAAACGTCCGGTCGACCAAACGTCCGGGGACCAAACGTCCGGGGACCAAACGTCTTTCGACGAAACGTCCGGAGACCAAATGTCTTTCGACGAAACGTCTGTGGACCAAACGTCTTTCGACGAAACGTCCGGTCACGGTGATGGTCAAGCGGGGCATGTTATTGTGAATAGACATGAGTCGATGTGTCTTGACCTCCGCGACAGAGGCTCCAGTTCGATCGAACCCAGGTTAAGAACCACTGGTTTAGACAGAGATTGTTAAAAGAGGTTAAGAATAAATTAATGCGGGTTAGTCCGACAAGGAACAGAATTAATTACACAAAAGACTATTTCCTCAAAACTATGTAGAGAAAAGGGTCTCAAACTCAACTTATCTGGGAAATGTATCAAATTTTCAATAAAGTACAACTAATCAAATCTTCTTAATGTTAATGGAAAACATTTCAGAATACAGTGGTACCTCTAATTAATTTGTTCCAGAAGTGGTTTTGTAACTTGAACTTTTTTATAAGTAGTCACATTTTAAATGTAATGTGTTTCAATGTCCTCAAGTAAACACTATAAAAATGACAAAAGTATTTAAATTTTGTACGAAATATGTGTTAGAAGTAAAAGAAAACTATTTACTAAACCATTACAATGATTTCTGGCATATTATTTTGTAATATCACTCAACTGGACATTCTTACCAGAATTAGATCTACATAGGAAAAAGTATAGAAAAAAGGATCCTCAGTGACATATAAACAAGAGTACACTTACGCAGAAACAATTTCCTCTCCATTAACAAACTTGGCATAGGAAACAGCTTTCCGATGGCCCTTGAACACCATAATAGGCTGCTTAGTGTTACGGAGGTCATAGTAATGTACACAGTGATCTGCAAGAAGAAGAAAAAAGAAAATGAGTAGATATTTAGATAATTGGTTAATATCTTACATTACAGAAGGAAACTACATGTCTAAGGTAAGCAGCGGGCAAGTCAGAGGAGCAATGATGCTTATGTATTATCAAGTGTTGGTGTGTACTGTGTGTGCCCTTTACTTTCTTGCCCATTTGAGATTGGGTTAAGCAATTTAAAGTAAAACTGGTCTGAATGTCAGTGACATGCTTTTATTACAAATACCAAGAGAAGCAAGTAATTTTAAACACTTCAGAATTTCATACTACTATCCCTGTTTAAGAGAGTTTTTGTTCGAATAGTCATGATGGCGCCGCTCAAGTGGCAGCTAGTAGTGGCAGCTCCGTCCGCTCTTGCTCGTTTTGTTTTTTTTGCTGCTTTTCTGTCTTAATGATTCTTAATGATCCCATATAGTTTGGTTTGCTTTGTACTTTGTGCTTTTTGCTTTGTTGTTCTGCGGCCTTTGCGACTGTATTGTCTAACTTGTAACTATGTGTAACTATGCCTTTCCTGTATCTACATTTTCACCCTCTTGCTACTGTGACAATGAAATTTCCCGAATACGGGATGAATAAAGTTATCCAATCCAATCCAAATAAAATACAAATACATCATATTTCATATAATATGAATAAAAATTGAGCACAAGTAACAAAGACATAGTTTGGATTTCCATTGTTTGAGGTTGTAGACCAAATTAGACTGGGCAATTAGTGTGCAGTTATGTGCATGTGGTACATGCCAAGGACAGTGTGCAAACAAATTGGGAACCATTTTTTAAATTTTGTTTTACCTCCAAATTTGTCAAAAGGGTAGTGTATGAATTAGCTTGGAAATATAAAATTAACAATAGTAAATAGTAATTTTGAAAAATAGTTTCTGCTTAAAAAGAGTACATTAAAGTGGATTATAATAGCCAGTAGCACAAAAAAAACTTAATACCGACTCTGATGACAAGAGTACCTGCACAACCAAAGGCGAGATGATAGCGGGAGGTTGGACTGAATTTAACACAGCAGACATTAGCTTTAGCTTCGATGCTGGCCACAGAATTGTCCAGATTGGTTGACCACAACTTCACTGAAAATAAAAGTACATGAAACAACATTCAATTATGTGTAAAGGTCAGGATTAGTGCCATTATTTTTCAGCGTCATGACAAAAGCAGTGTGATTTTGGTGCTGGAAATTATCAAGATTGATTTTATTTGTTGCCGAGTCACAAATGATATTCTTAAACAACCTTTAGCATCATCAGAGCCAGACGCTAACAACTTTGGGTCCATCAGATTAAAGTCCACACTCCAGCATCTTTTCTCATGCTCCTGCAAATAAAGAAAACGTAAGGGTTCAAAATATTATGTGACGGAATGAAAAATATAAGGTGATGTGATCAGCAATATCAAGTGAATGAATGCAAGTACCTGGTACACTTTTGACCTTTGACCGGTAAATCCATCCCATAATATGACTGTACCCTCATAGTCACTGCTGGCTAGGAGGTTCTTGTGATAGCTACTCCAGCTGATACAGCTACAAGGATGGAAATAACAGTTCATTTAATAATGACATTAGAATGATCCAGATTCCATGAATTACCTAACTTTTGTAAGGGATTTTCACCTGATTTTTGAATTACATGTCATTTCATTGACAGGATAGTGAATGTCCACTGCATCTTGGATCACAGTGCCATATTCAAACACCTTGATCTTCTTTGTCACACCAGCAATGGCAAAGTAGTCACAATCACGGTCAAATTCAATGCTAAAAAGAAAGAAAGAAAAAAATGTTGACTTGTTATGGTAATGAACTCTATAAAACCGTGAAAAACAAATAAAGCAAATAAAATCCTCAATAATCCACTTGTAGAGACAAATAATACATTACCTACTTTACTTTGTTCAAAACAGTTGTTCCCACTTTTATATACGCAAGAATATTTATTGAAATATTCTTTCATGTTTGTAGCACATAAACACACACACAAATATCCCCTACTATATGGCTTCCTACTAGCAGACAACTATGCCATAAATAAAAAATGCGGCTAAAACCAAAATGAAAAGCAGAAGCTGTTTAGAATTTATTTTTGTTTTTAGATTTGCCTGGGGCTGCTTAACCACAACGAATTGTCATGTTGCCCAACTGTTGTTGTGGCGCTTCCATTTATTTTCTTTGTGAGGGTGTGCAAGACAAGTGGACACTCGTAGTTTCATGTCAATAGAGGGCGCCATCATGCCAGATATGGTTGGCACCACACTTTTTTTGTCGAACTGCCTCCAAAATAGAAAGCTTGGAGAAAATAATAAAAATGTTTAGGAAGTAACTCTCACATTGACCACAGACACATTTTGGGAGATCAATAGAAAGATACCTATTTTTTTGCCCATTTAAGTCTTGTCGCCCACTGCATGGGCATTGTAAAGATACATTGGAGACACTAATATTTTTTATGGTTTAAAAAAACCTCAAGTAAATTTCACATTATTTCATTAACTACTACATAAACGCGTGTGCAATTCCTGCAATTTTTTTTCATTATACCTAGAGACTATACTGGAGCCGTTATAGAGGTCACTGGCATAGGAAAGGGTGGCCAGGGGTCGCACAGAATTGTAGCGTGTGAACTTAGAAAGACACTCCATAAAGTCATCCAGCTGGTTCAAGTTCCTCCCTTCATCTGAGAAAAAAAAAAAGAAAAACAAAACATGAGCAAGAGGAATTCAGAGTATGATGCAATATGGACGGTAAGATTTATAGCAGGTACACCATTAAATTTATTTTTCTTACCAAACACCAGTATGTAGATAACTGAATATAATAAACCCTAAACAGTATGCTCATGCAATTTTGGGTGTTCACATGGCAATATGGGCATCGCACATATTAAATAACTGGATCTTTAGTCCAACTTCTGGCTATACCTTGGAATTTTAAAGAGCGTCAATTTTTTTTCTCGGTTTCAGTCAAACGTTGAGTTAGTAAATCCGAAGTATGCTCAGATGAGCAATAGAGAATCCTCGACACAAACTCCCTTAAGAGGATTTTTGTTGACATATTTTCGGCGCAGGCGCAGTTGGTTGTGGGAGACGAAGTCCCAAACGTAATTGCAGGGAGTGAAAATAAGACAAATAGTTAGCGGGTAAAATCCATGTCGAAACACTTCAAATATCTCAAGACTGGATGAGATTTAGATACAAGTTTAAAATATGTAATGCCGACAAAATCCAAGTAATTATACAGTAGTGACTAAATACCCACTCCAACTTCCATGACCAAAGTAAGCCTCACAAATCATCAATAAAAACAGTACAAATTCCAGGCTTTCTTCGAAGTATTTCCACCCGCATACTTTGTCAAAGTAGCATACCCGTATACCTCTTGTACAGACGCTCCCCTACTTACGAACATTCGAGTTACGAACAACGGTACATACTAACATGTCTGCAAATTGCGTTTTTGTCGAAAAATGTTCGTAAGTTTGATTTTGTATTGCGCGCCTTTTTCCGAGTAGTGCTTCTTTCCGCCGCTAATACCGACGCCTGGTGCTGTGAGCGCTCAGCTCACCCAGCATCTACCTTCCTCTGCCCAGTTCGTTGCAATGCGGAAGTGCGTGAACGTATCTCCAGTGCGCAAAGAACCTTTTTCATTTGTATCATTAAATATCTCGTGCATCCATTATTGAATATTGTTGGTGAAAAGCGAAAGGCTTCTATTGTGGGAGGTGCAAGGAAGAGGCAAGCCATTTCAGTTGAAATGAGTGGCAATAATAACGAAGCTTGATGCGCGTCAGAAAGTGGTGAGCGTTGCACGTGAATACAACTTGAATTGTTCGACCGTCAGTACCATTTATAAACATAAAGATCGAGCAGCAGGACCCAAATATTGAACGTTGCACAAAGTTTGCAAATCAATTGAATGATGCCATACAGTGCTACCGCATCATTTATGATGAAAAAAAGAAAACTGCAATCGTCATTAGATAGCTTCTTTCGGCCAGTTTCTAGTAAATCTCTCTCTCTAATGTATGTATACAGTACTGTATGTATTTTCTCCATTTTATTAAATGTTTTTTTCAGTACAAACCAGTGTGTGTTACTTATACAAGCCTTAAACATACAAATGCACGTATATAAATCTTCAATATACTTATATAGGCCTTAAACATAAATTATAATACAAAATATAGCACTGAGCAACTTACGAACAAATTCAACTTATGAACAATCGCTCGGAACCTAACTCGTTCGTAAGTAGGGGAGTGTCTGTATAGCACTTATCAACAAATGAAATGTTGCTCAGGGTGGATTGTAATACGTATAATACTTGTTCAATTATAGATGGAGTTGTATATTAACCCTGCGTGGCAGACACTTGGTTGCATTGTGTTGCCGCCCCTTTTTCCATATTTACTGGAGGTTAGGGTAGCAATCCGGTGAAGGATTTTACTGCTGTACTAATCCAATTTGCAGTGTTTGCACAACTACTTTGTTTAATGATGTATTTAAAGAAACAATTCATGAATTAATGAAGGACAAGATAATATCTACCTGAGATACGTGACATTTTGTTGGAGAAGTAACACTGCTCAAGATCTTCAAAATGAGCAGTTAACCTTTTTCTCCTTGATGCAAGTGTGCTGTTATACCAGGTCTGTCTTTTCCCCTACAATTAAGAAAAATCTCATTAGCTCAAAAGATATGAAAATTTTTGACATGAAATACGAGACTTCAAATCAAATCACTCGTCTTGCTTACCTGGGTTGTTCCACCAAATTCTGGCGGCTGGGTATAGTTTGGGGGCTCAATTATACTACTACAGCTATCAGCAAAAGGAGAGACAATCTTGTGTTATTAACATTCATTAGACAGTGTATTTTTAAAACTGGATGTTCATGAAAAAAGTAGCTAGAAAAATCATATTATTTCAATTTCCCAAATTTCCCAAGCTAATGTTTTGAAATCTGAAACGCTTACTGGAAAAGTTTGACCTTCTTTACTTTGAGCAATAAATAGCATTTATCTATTTTGTATCTTACACTGGGCTTAAAATTTTTTTCTACATTTGGTCTGAGAGTTGTTTTTAACCCAATATTGGGTGCAGAACCCAAATATAATTCAATTATTTCTCCATCACATCTAGCTTGCTGACTAGATGATTCTTGTTTTCCTAAGAAAGAATACTGTTATGCGTATGCAAACAAATCAATACAAATATTTTTTAGAAAATTAAAAGAAACATTAGGAGTGAAATGTGTGCAAAAATCGATCATGACTACCATGTTTATTTAACACTAAACATTATAATTGTGTGCATAGATTTTAGTACGTAAGCTGCAGAGAAGAAAAAAAAGATTGCCTTGGGAAAAATGGCTGCATATTTGGATTCAGCATGCCAATGTTAGATTTATTTGTCATAAAAATCTGACTCAACAGAATTTTTCCAAGTTTTTCCCCCCAAAAAATTGTTTCCCAGTGTAATGTACTGTACTTAAAAAAGCAGAGAGAAGACAATTTGATGGGGTCTAGTTGTACCTGGGTAATGGTGAGGGTGCCTCAACATTGGGTACTGTGCATTCTGACTCCACTGGAGAGTACAGCCCACTCATTTCCTGGAAGGAAACATAAATAAAATAAGAGGATTTTTCCTGACTAGATGTGATCATTCCCAGGTAAAGAACAATCGGCACTGTTCCTCTTTTTATTACTATCATTATTGTTTAGTTTGATAAAACATCTTACCTCAACACGTTTAATATCCTCTTCAAGAAAGTTTAGCTCCTTCTGTAGTTGTTCCAGTTGCTGTCAAAACAGCCACATGGAAATAAGGTGGTGTCTTCAAAGTCATTCTTTTTAACAGGTTATAGTTAAAAAGCTATTTATAGCAATTGTACCTCTCTCTTGTTTCTCCTGGCTTCGTTAAGAAACTCCATAAGAATCTGCCTTTGAGCTGCTTGGGATTCCTAGTTGAATTAAACAAATGGCGGATTAATTTGTACTCTTTTTAATGAATAAAATTTCATATAAATAATAATATAAAAGAAAAAAATTAAAAAGACAAGCAGAACCAACCATGAGTTTTTGTTAGGCAGTTGAGCCTGACTAAGCCCCTTGGCATATCAAAGTATTATGGGATGTTAAAAATTGTGGCCAGGACCATTACATACTTTAAATAGCCCATCTATTGAAGGCGCTCTTTGTAGTGTGGAAAATACGGTACTTTTCTTTACCAAATATCATTGCCAATAACAAGGATCTGATTTGTATTTGTGTAGTAATCTTTAACCAAACAGCAACAAGAATAAGAGACTTTACTATCTATAGTGAAACTGGTGCTACAAATATCCTAACATAAATTGTAGGTTATATTAATGATGGAATGTTTTGGGAACTATTTCTCTTGGCTTTATTTTCTATCAATAAAGAAAACCATTTTAACAGGCGTGGATGGACTTTATTTATCATCTTCATATGCACAGAATAAAGCCAATCGGAAACGTAAAAAGTCCTGGCCGTAAAAAAAATATCGACTTTCTTTTATGTTTATCACCCGGGCTTACCGCCTCCAGCTGTTTCTTTTTCTGAACCAGTAGCTCCAACATTAGATTAACATTGGCCAGGTCCAAGTTCTCTTGGTCCGGACTCAATACATCCTGGAAAATATGCCACCTGGATCCATTCTAGGGATCAAATGAATCAATGAAATGTAAGAAGCTTTTCCTTTTTTTACAGCCTAAATGTCATTAAAATAGGACAGTTGTGAAAGCAATTTACTTACAGGATGATCTAATTTTAGCCTCTTCTCCTCTGATCTTTGCTTCTGTTTAAGGATCAGTTCATTAACTGGTGATAGTGAAAGAAAAGCAAGTTCTCTGAGTAAGTGAAAAACAGAAAACAGGGAAGCAGCCTCGGCCAGTGCAGTCTCATGTTTTTCCATAAATAGAAAACTAAAGCACAATGTACTTCCACTAGAGGTGGGGGGAAAAATCTTATTGCAATATTTCTGGCCAATAGTATGATTTCATTGCTATTTGTGATTTTCTTAAATTCAAGCTTCAGTGAAAAATTCACGATAGAGTCCCATTTACAAACATGACATAAAATGACATATCATCAAAACATTATACAGTAATAAGGCAACAATGCTACATTAGCTGTGTGGGTAGCCCTTTTTTAATTTTTAAAAATTGCTATCAAAAAGTTATTAAGTGGTGCTTTCTTGTCTAACATGTAATTGTGTGTAAATATGCATGTAATGACATTTGTTTCTACAAAAAAAAGTATCATGTTTGAATGGTTGAAAAATTAATTAGTGGGACATACACTAACAACTTAAAAAAGAGACGGAGGCCTGATCTATATTGTGAAAAATTCATAACATGTTATGATTTGAGTTCGTTTACAGTAGTAGTATATCTTTTGTGATAATTATGATGAACATAAATGTAGATATTTCCTGTTAAAAGGGACAGAATGGAGCAGATTTATTCTCATTTGTCTTCTGCTTTATAATCTGCATTTTCATTGGTGGTAATAGTTCTACCTTTGAACTGATTACTTTTCATTTTAATAATACATAGTGAACAACATTTTAAACAAAAGAAGAATTTACCTTCTGCCAGAACATTTATCTGAACTAAAAAGCTCCAATATGCAGTAAGCATCAAGCATTTAATAAAATGTAAATTCCATTGTAGCCACAACCTACCGAGAAAGTTTGGGTAAAGTTGATCGACGTTATCAACAATGTAGTTGCATTTGGGGCACCTGTTGCTATCTTCCAGACTCTGCCGGATGCATTTGAAGCTGCAAACGATAAAGTAGTTGCAATTAAAGCTTTAAATCTCACAAATAATCAAGTCCAGTTTGAGAAAATATAGACATAATAAATGAGAAACTCATTAATTTGACACTGGTAATGGATTAATAAACTTAGGACAATTCTTGAGCCAATTGATTCTTTTGAGAAATAATCTACAACTTAGAAAATACTCGATACCAATATCGATATTGCACGAATTAAAAAAACAACAAATTGTGTTATTTTAATTAAAGAAAATTTACCCTATCACAACAAATTTCTGGGGATCTCTGGTAGCTCAACAAAAATTAAATAAATGACTAAAACAAATGAAGAATATGTGTATCGTAATATTTGCAACCAAATATCATGTTATTACAATATTTCAGTATCAGTACTTTTGACAACACTAGCCGTGCCACTGCGCAGTCGAGGAACCTCTATGATAGTCAAAATACTGGCTAGCACCTCTTCAATTAATTTTAATGTATCCATATTTGGACATGTAGTTATATGCTCAGGTGCCCAAGCCCAAACCCTTGCAAATAAGTATTTTATGCATCCTTTTCCATCTATCCCTTGTTCACAGCAAATCATCCCCATTCTCATCTTAATAAATGAAACATTTTCTGCCCAATATTACAATATAGACACATGGATGCAGGCAAATCAACATCAATCACAAGCCCCTAGTAATCTTAGATAATCTTTCAAATACACTTACCAAAAACTGTGTCCACACTTTGTCATGTGTGCTTCTTCTATCATTTCGAAGCAAATAGGGCTAGAAGAAGAAAACACCAACCAGTTATATTCTGTAAGCTGTAACTATGAACATGAATATGGTCCCTTCTTTACAGTCTTTGGCAGCGGCCCCCAACCTTTTTCTCACCGCGGATTGGTAAAGCTCTTTCTATTTTCTAGCGGACTGGCTAATGGGGAGGGCGAAAATTTAAGACAAAATTGTGTGAGGGTGCACGAACGACACTCACGACAAGAAAAAAGTCCCAAGCATAATAGCAATTATTCATTATTATTATGATAACAACTTTTCTCATTTCAAGTAAGAGGGCATTAATATTTTTATACTCTGACGGACCGGCACTAGGTCGCTCGCGGACCGGTGGTTGGGGACCACTGCTCTATGGGCACACATTTCGGAAAAAAATAGCTCCTCTTTAAAGATAATTTATTAACAAAATGATACAAGTAGAAGTAAAAAAAATAAATTTAAATAGACTTTGATGCACAGCTTGCTGACACCAAAATACTCATATTTAAAATTTAAATATAACAAGACGGATTGGTCTCCAGATGTCCATAGTTTACAGGTATATTATACATTGCATTTTTTTTTTACATGGTGCACTCTGTATACATCATCCTCAGGGTACATTTCAGTCAACAGCTTCGTTAATTCTGTGGCTGCACATATCTCATTGGAACACACTCATTCACCACTACTATTCCAATTATAAAACACTCACCAAACAAAATCGTTGCTTTTATCTTCATAGGAGTTCAACAGGCCGTTGTAAAGCGGCGCTTGATGGAGAGACCTCTTCCTGCTCCCGGAGGACGCAGAAGGTCTACTCAGAGACGCGAACCCGCCTCGGGACGACGACACGGGGGTCAGATTTGGCACAGACATGCCACCATCACCCGCCGCTGCCAGTGTCCGGGAGGGCACAACATTTACAGAGTTGTTGCCATTGCTCGTGACGCCGTTGCTTGCACCACTAGTGTTCACGGTGGCTCCTGTACCACTGTTGTTACTAGTACTGCTACTTGTGCTGGGCACAGAACTTGCACTGCCAGCGATTTGCGGGGACCTCTTGTTTGACATCATGCAAATCCCACTCGAAGACCCCCCCAATCCGCGGTGGTGTTATTCCAATTATCCGGACGCTACTTCTTGGCTACTTAAGCCGACTGCCCAGATCGCTACTTGGTTTATATGCTAACATCCTGGCAAGGGTGGCACATCATAGAGTGGATTTCCAATTACTTGTTGGCGTTTGCCCAACCTTTCTCGACGCTAGAGCCCGACGAACAGTTACAATATCAGATTAAATACGTGACCATTAAAACAGGGAAAACAACTACCTTCTCACTATGCAGACAATTAGCCGGCTAGGCACATTTAGCTACAGAGAGAGGGCTAGCATAAGTTTGTTTGATTGGCCAGCTACGCAGTGTCCGCCTTGGCGTTCTGCACACTGCCCTCCAGTGGTTAGGGGTAGAATCGCGTCTTTTGTCAATTTTATGTTTGATTTAGTACTGACCATCTAATAGGCTACGACGCTTATTTTCGGTTAATTGCGCCCGCAAATTTATAGTAGTTTTAATGACAGTCACTCTTTTTCAAACTGCTGGAGGGGCGGCCCAGTAGAGCGAGTGGCTAGCACGTCGGCCTCACAGCTCTGGGATCCTGGGTTCAAATCCATGTCATGTCCATCTGTGTGGAGTTTGCATGTTCCCCCTGGGCCTGCGTGGGTTTCCTCTGGGTACTCCGGTTTCCTCCCACATTTCAAAGACATGCATGGTAGGCTGATTGGACACTCTAAATTGCCCCTAGGTATGGGTGTGAGTGTGCTTGGTTGTCTGTCTCCTTGTGCCCTGTGATTGGCTGACCACTGATTCAGGGTGTCCCCTGCCTCTGGCCCGGAGAAAACTGGGATTGGCTCCAGCACCCCCTGCGACCCTAATGAGGATAAAGCGGTTCAGAAAAATGAGATGAGATGCTCATACACTCATCATGAGCAATTTAGAGTGTTCAACCATTCATTTTCTGCTCATCCTGTTTTAATTTTTATCTTGATTTGTTTTTTTTTTAAATATTTTTTTCCTTTTACATATGTGTGTCTGCACACGTGTGTGGTAACGTATGTATACAACCATATGTGCATATATCATACATGTCAAATTATACATTTTTCCAATATTTTATACATTTTTTTATCATTTCAAATTGTGCACGCCGTATAACAACTTTTGTACGGGAACATTTCCTTGTGTATTTTCTTTTTCAAATTAAAATTCCTCACTATAACAAACGAGGCAGTAGTAGGTCAAGCCACAAAGTGCTGCAGGTACTGGGAACGAGCCAAGAAAAACCCTGTCAAACAAGCATCCACCTGCAGGCAGCTTAGCAAATAAAACTTAAGCGACAATAATGTATTCATAGTCACAGTTTATCCATACTGCTACCCCTTTTTTAACCTACATGTAGCTACAGTATGGGGTCCATCAGATCAGATTGAACATAGATATTCTCATGTTTTTGTTTGTGGAAGAAATTTACTTTTACCATCGTGGGGCACATTAGGTTTTTCAGAAATTAGGAACATTACTGGCTACTACACCAAACAGCGAATTTCCTGTGATGAACTTGATTAGAGTGTCACTCAACCAACGTGTTTATTTTGTGACTAAAAAGCGTGGAAAGTCAGTGTGCTTAAGTTTCAAGATTCTTCCATTTTTGTTTTTTGCCACCTTATTTATTGCCATCAATTATATACTTTCTCAATTTATAAAAATAATGTATTCAAATTCTATCAATCACATTATCACAATACATTTTTCATCATAAAGAAATTAGCTAAGTTAAGAAACATACACAGTTCTGTATACAGTGTCAATGTGTTGCATGAAATTGGTTGGTGAAAAGCCTTCCTTCTTTACTTCCCTCCTTTTTTTTCTTTCTAACCTGCCTCATTTGTTCCGAGTGGATTTTCTCTTCAAACACCCCATCTCCTTTTGATGAAGAGGAAACTGCATGTGTATATCTGAGGGAAATATATGTATTGTGCATGAGATAAAATCTACATCATTGATCAAATGGTAAGGCTAAAATGTGTTCACTCATACTAGAAGGAGTGAGAAGAAGGCGAGTGTGGGCACTGGGGTCAAAACAGACAAGTTCAGATGAAGGATACTCTTTGGAGGTCCCTTTACAGTGGGAGATGAGGCCCTGGTTAAGCACAACCATTCAGACCCTCTTACACATACTGTGCACCTTTTTATCACTCTTCCTCTGTATCTTCCCCATCATCCTCTTTTCCCCCTCATGTTTATGTTTCTCCCCTTAAATCCCACCAATTCTTTCTTTCTTTTACCCATGCAACATTGTTGGGGCTGAATTTCAAAGGGAACTTCTACCATAGAAAAAGAATGACTACAGGTCCCCCAGACAAGCAAACTGGGATTGTGGAATTCCTACCTCCCACTCTGTTTTTCATCCTTTTTGGGGGCCTCTGCCATAGCTTTCAGCACCCTTACCCCCCTATTCCCCCCTTTCCCCCACTGATCCCCCACCCTCAATTTCCAACTCTAGCCAAGGTACTATTCGCAAATTGAGCCTGACAAAAATGGTTGGGTCAGGGGGTGAATAGGGGCAACTTCTCAGATGTCGTTAAACAGCAACAGTTGTCTGTAATGGTGAGTTTTCTGCAATATCTCCTTTTCAAAGTAGCTGGAGAGGCAAATCAATATTTGGTGGAAAGTTTTAAATTAATATAAAACCATGTTATCATACATGGTAATGGCGAAACTGTACTGGGCTGTAATGTACGACACAACCAGACTCCTGTGTACAATTATAGTATTCTCGTATGAAGGAGGCTGATATTATATATTTTGTATATGATATTTAATGGCAAGTTGGCAGGCAGCCTGCCCTGCATCCCCCCAGTGTAGTGTGTGATGTTATAACGGTCTCGGCCAGGCTTTACCTGGACGTGACCGGACGTTTGGTCGAATGGACGTTTGGTCGACGGACAGTTCGTCGAACGGACATTTCGTCGAACGGACATTTCGTCGAACGGACATTTCGTCGAACGGAAGCTTCGTCGCCGGATTCACTCGCTCTCAAAATTATAATCATGAGAGAGAGAGACAGAGAGTTTACTGTTGAAAGCGAGCAACCAGGTAATCTCTCACTCTCAAAATTATAATCATGAGAGAGAGAGTGAGTTTGTAATTGCATTGACAATGTAAGAGCATTAATATCTAAATATCTAATATCAAAATTATCAATAAGTTGCGTATTATTGGCTTGTGTACATGTTATTCGTCGCCGGATTCGCTCGTTCGCCCCGCCCCCGGATTCGCTCGTATTGGGGTGTGTGCACATGTTTTTCAAACTACGGCCCGCGGGCCATACACGGCCCGTTAGTCTTTTTAATCCGGCCTGCTGACGTTGTCCCCGCCGACGTTGTCCAAATTATAGCAAAAATCAATGACCTCATTACCTGGAAGGGCATTTTTTTGCACTTTCTTGTACTACAATGACAATCGAGCCGCCTCGTGGTGGAGAGGTTCACTCAACTGACTTCGGTGTAGGCATGCATGGGCTCGATTCCCACGGGTGGCGTATGTGAGCGCGGATGGTCATTTGTTTCTCTATTTGCCCTACGGCTGACTGGCGACCAGTCTAGGGTGTAGTCTGACTTTCGCCTGAAGTCAGATGGGTTAGGCTCCACCAACCCTTTCGAGGAATGAATGAATGAACTATGACAATAAAGATATTCCACTCCATCTTGATACTATCATTGATTGATTATGATGATACCCACATCGTACCACTGTGTCTGTATGCATACAAAGCACTACTGTCCGGCCGATCAATTATACATGATGTACGTATTCTATTGTATTACAGTTATTTTTTTTCCCTGTGTTACACTATTTTACCTAATTTTTGGTGAAATTATTGCCTTTCATGTTAGATTTTTTAATGAAATTATTTTCAGAGGAGCACTAATCTGCACCGTGATGTTATGACATTTAGCTACATTATGATCTAATTATGCATAGCATGTGTTTACACACATGAGAAGGAATAATAAGGGAAATTGCTCCTCACCTGATGCACACCTGATTTTTTTTCTTCTATGCATTGGAGTATTTTAGCACGTGTTTCATAAAAAAACTTTCTTCATATGCTGAACAGATGTTTTTCACCAGTGAGGACAACCATAGAATGAACGAAAGCTGTAGATTGTAAAAATAGAGGGGGGTGAAAGGTGAGGAGAGGAAAAAAAGTGAGGGAAAGAAGCAGTTGGGGAGATAAAGAAGGAAAGAAAGGTAACAGATACCTCAAAGTCCTAGTGTGCGTCTGTGATTGAGCGATAGAGAGGAAAAGAGACAGTGTGGATGGAGGGCAAATAAAGATTTCAAAACCAAAACAAACAAACATTGTTTCAGCATGAAGACCCCCAGCTCTACCACACACATTAAGAACAAATCTCCAGTCTCATTAATGATCCAATTTGCGATAATTGATTTGTGCTTAACTTGCTTAGCATGTTGAACATCTATATACATATATAAAATGTACCTATATAAAAAAATGTCCTTATAAAAACCGCCTTTTAAGAGGCTATACTATAAATATACATATGTACATACATTAATTCATTTTCAATACAGCTTGTCCTGGTTATTGTCACAGAGTGCTGTAGCCTATCCCAGCCGGCTTTGGGCGAAAGGAAGACTCCACCCAAAACTGGTTGCCGGTCAGTCATAGGGAATCACAGAGATTGGCCACCGATTCTGGGTGTCCCCTGCCCCGTGCCCATAATTGTCAGGGATATGCTCCAGCACCTCCTGCGAACCTTGTGAGGATAAGCGGTTCAGAAAATGAATGAATGGATAAATGTTTGTGTATATACAGAACATTTTACAAGAGTAAAGTGTAAGTAACTATTATGCCCCAAACAAGTAGTAAATGAACAATGTGTAACAATTAAGAAATAAATATGCCACATGGAAATGATTAATGGGCGTTCCGTAACATGTGATTAAGCTATACCTAAAGCATATGTACTTTAAAATACTTTCATAAAATATGGAGGGTAATATGCAATTGCATTGGATATGTGTGACATGGATAATATTACACTTAAATGCCAGTTCCCTTACCCTCAGGCACCACATGGGGTTGGGATGGAAAGGAGAGAGGAGGATTTCCCTTATAAAACAAAATTATGAGGCAAAGGTAGGACAGCCTCCTCAACCACATAACTTTCCCCAACAGTGATGTAAGGGCAAACGGGGCTCATCTGTGAAAAGAGACTGGGGATAGGGGGAGAGAGAGAAAGAGAGAGCGAGAGAGAGAAATTGCTTCGACTGGTGGAGGGAAGCAACCCTCTGTGAAGTGTACAGTTAAACACCACAACCAAGAGAAGCAAACACATGGAGCAGGTTGAGACTTTATCGGACTAAGACTTGTGCACCCTCTCATTGAGGATCTTTGAGGTCCGCTCTGACACCTTGCATCATTTTGCTTTTGGAATAACAGTTGTATTACTGTTTTATCTTGCAGTCACATTTGGACATCAGGCACAGTTCATCGCAATGGTCAGGTAAAACCTGAAATTTTGTAGGTGGATTATTTGTTTATATACTGCATTGTAAATCTGGATATTTAGAAAATTCAAAACAACACACACTTCAATAAGTTGGATCATTTGTTCATTATCATTATTATTTTTGCCATAGCATTGACACAAATGAAAGATTAGTAGAGATATTTCGCCTTAAAAGTAACTTTGAATGGAAAGGTGGCAAAATGATGGACTGTGACTAACTTATTTGTGAAAATATTACCCACATTATTAATTTGTACATTTGAGAAAGTTATCTAAATACATAAATTATTGGAATCCTGATGTTTTTGAGTATTGATATTAGTTCAATTTCCTAAAAAGTTAAGACAAACTCTAACCTTTCTTGTGTTAAATTGATTCATTTGAGCATTATTAGATTTATGTGTCTTCATTTTAGAGTACTAAATAAATCAAAAATCAATAAAGAAAAACTGACACATTAAGACAGAAATATACTTTTTGAAGTTCCCAAAACATGGTGTCAATCAATCTGTTCGGTATCGTCCTCATCCTGACTACCTATGCATGGCGCTTAAACTCAAGTCCACTGCGCCCCTACAAACGAATGTTGGCAATGCGTGCAGACAGTGAGCTCTCCCGCCTTGCCAGTGAACCTTGCACTGTTTCCCGCTCCCGGAGATCCCTGCGGCAGCCCCTAACCCTCTCCCCGGCTCAACACCGCCGTTCAGTGGCCAGCCCAAGGACGATCCGGCGAGAGTTCCATTCTGTTGGTTGCATTGACGGATGCAAGTCTGACCCCCAGGAAGAGAAGACAACCCGGCTCGTTTCAGAACTAAGTAAGGAGCGAATTTCTGATACACTGCCGAGACATTTTCCCAAAAGTCACTTTGAGAAGGAAGACAAACCACCTCGGAGTTTATCACTAAACAATGCCGGGGAGAGTCGACCTCCACGCGGCTCCAGGTTTGAACGCAGCATCGACGACAAGGGAAACACAAGCGCTTCTGGAAAATCGAATTCTAGTGGGCTTCAAATTCCACAAGATGAAGAAAACAGTCCTCCCAGTGGTAGTCCAGAGGATGGGAACGGGGACATTCCCGTAGGTTTGGATCCTTCCACAACCCAGTTGGCCAACAGTGCATCTCCATGGGGGAAACCCGTGCAAAAGGTGCCCCCTTCTTGGATGACGACTTTGTACTTCAGCGGGAGGCAGGAGCAGCTCAGACTTAAACCATCTGTAGAGGTGGAGCTGCCCAGAGACAAATTCAGCCTGGAGCTATGGGTGAATCCAGAAGGTGGACAGAGCAACCCCGCAGTCATTGCAGGTGGGTCACACTAACACACCACATAATACAAGTGTGTTAAACTTGTTCACTTATTTTGTGCAAATATTGAATTGGATCTCATCTCATCTCATTTTCTGAACCGCTTTATCCTCACTAGGGTCACAGGGGTGCTGGAGCTTAACCCAGCTGACTTTGGGTCAGAGGCGGGGGACACCCTTTATTGGTGGCCA